>NC_091286.1:108281257-108881257 GCF_032444005.1 Ranitomeya imitator
AAGTTGGCAAGTCAGATCCATAACTTCGGGATAAGAATTGGCTCTAAGGGCTGGGCTGGTCGGGCCGGGGCGTGAAGCAGGGCTGGGCGAGCGCGGCGGCTGGATGAGGCGCTGCCGTCCGCTCCCTCTGCGCGACCTCCGGCCTGCCCTCAGCCGGCCGAACCCCCCACCCGACCCCGCGCATTCCGCCCGCAAAGGGCGCGTGCGCGGGGCCCCGGGCGGGGCCGGGCGGGCCGGGCACGGTCGTGCGGGGGGGTCCAGGCGGGCGGCGGCGACTCTGGACGCTTGCGGGGCCCTTCCCGTGGATCGCCCCGGCTGCGGCGGGCGCCTCTTCACCACCACCCTTCCCCGTCCTGACGGGTTTGCCCCTGGCGGGCCTGCGCTTAGTAACCCGAAGTTTACCCTGGTTACCAGTGAAGACATCGCTGAATCGGTGTCACACATGCCGATTCAGCGATGTCTGCGGGAGTCCAGCGACGAAATAAAGTTCTGGACTTTCTGTGCCGACCAACGACATCACAGCAGGATCCAGATCGCTGCTGCGTGTCACACTGTACGATATCGCTAGCCAGGACGATGCAATGTCACGGATCGCTAGCGATATCGTTTAGTGTGAAGGTACCTTAAGAATTTGTCAGGAAAATCCGACTAGGATAAATAAACTTTATATGAAGTTAATCAGAATCAGTGTAAATGATGACCACTGTGTACTGCCTTCTATTTAGCATTAGTTTAAATGTGACTGGCTAATTCTGAACATATCCCCAGTTATAAGAGGGTGTTCACACTTACATTTATTTTAGTTTTGTTATTTTTATTTACCCCCTAAAATTATTTCATTTTTTTCTCAATTGATTTGTACCAATTATGGGTGACATTAAATGTGGAAAAAGTTCTGAAATGATTCTTCTTTGTATGATTCTTATTTGTATGATGGGGAAAAAACGGTGTATTTTAACAGGTGTATGGTCTTTTTATATCCACTCTACCCATATATCTATACATTTATATAAAAGCCCAATACCAAACTGTTGGTACACTTTGTATGAAGTAAAGAAAAGACAAATTAAATGATTTGGAAATCTTTTATAACCATATTTTATTTGCAACAGAACATAGAACACAGATCAGAAATTGAAAGATAGAGTTTTTTTCCAGTGTATTTGAAAAAATTAACTCATTTAGAAATTGATGGCAGCAAAACACATCATAAAAGTTGGGACAAAGCCATGTCTAACATTGTGTAGCATCTCTTTTTCCTTTTGCAAGAGTCTGTAAATGTCTGGGATATGAGGAGACCAAATTGCTGGAGTTTTAGGAGAGGATTGTTTTCACACTCTTGCCTGATGTA
This sequence comes from Ranitomeya imitator, assembly GCF_032444005.1. NCBI lineage: Eukaryota > Metazoa > Chordata > Amphibia > Anura > Dendrobatidae > Ranitomeya > Ranitomeya imitator. The sequence continues at coordinate 108,282,609 of NC_091286.1, forward strand.
GGATTCACACTGCTCAACAGTTTACTTTCCTGGATTTTACATTTCATAACGCGCCAAATGTATTCTATTGGTTAACCCCTTCATGACCCAGCCTATTTTGACCTTAAAGACCTTGCCGTTTTTTGCAATTCTGACCAGTGTCCCTTTATGAGGTAATAACTCAGGAACGCTTCAATGGATCCTAGCGGTTCTGAGACTGTTTTTTCGTGACATATTGGGCTTCATGTTAGTGGTAAATATAGGTCAATAAATTCTGTGTTTATTTGTGATAAAAACGGAAATTTGGTGAAAATTTGGAAAATTTCGCAATTTTCACATTTTGAATTTTTATTCTGTTAAACCAGAGAGTTATGTGACACAAAATAGTTAATAAATAACATTTCCCACACGTCTACTTTACATCAGCACAATTTTGGAAACAAAATTTTTTTTTGCTAGGAAGTTATAAGGGTTAAAATTTAACCAGCAATTTCTCATTTTTACAACGAAATTTACAAAACCATTTTTTTTAGGGACCACCTCACATTTGAAGTCAGTTTGAGGAGTCTATATGGCTGAAAATACCCAAAAGTGACACCATTCTAAAAACTGCACCCCTCAAGGTGCACATAACCACATTCAAGAAGTTTATTAACCCTTCAGGTGCTTCACAGCAGCAGAAGCAACATGGAAGGAAAAAATGAACATTTAACTTTTTAGTCACAAAAATGATTTTTCAGCAACAATTTTTTTATTTTCCCAATGGTAAAAGGAGAAACTGAACAACGAAAGTTGTTGTTCAATTTGTCCTGAGTACGCTGATACCTCATATGTGGGGGTAAACCACTGTTTGGGTGCACGGCAGGGCTTGGAAGGGAAGGAGCGCCATTTGACTTTTTGAATGAAAAATTGGCTGCACTCTTTAGCGGACACCATGTCACGTTTGGAGAGCCCCCGTGTGCCTAAAAATTGGAGCTCCCCCACAAGTGACCCCATTTTGGAAACTAGACGCCCCAAGGAACTTATCTAGATGCATAGTGAGCCCTTTAAACCCCCAGGTGCTTCACAAATTGATCCGTAAAAATGAAAGAGTACTTTTTTTTCATAAAACAATTCTTTTAGCCTCAATTTTTTCATTTTCACATGGACAACAGGATAAAATGGATCCTAAAATTTGTTGGGCAATTTCTCCTGAGTACACCGATACCTCACATGTGGGGGTAAACCACTGTTTGGGCACATGGTAAGGCTCGGAAGGGAAGGAGCGCCATTTGACTTTTTGAATGAAAAATTATCTCCATCGTTAGCGGACACCATGTCGCGTTTGGAGAGACCCTGTGTGCCTAAACATTGGAGCTCCCCCACAAGTGACCCCATTTTGGAAACTAGACACCCCAAGGAACTTATCTAGATGCCTAGTGAGCACTTTAAACCCTCAGGTGCTTCACAAATTGATCCGTAAAAATGAAAAAGTACTTTTTTTTCACAAAAAAAAATTTTTCACCTCAATTTTTTCATTTTCACATGAGCAATAGGATAAAATGGATCCTAAAATTTGTTGAGCAATTTCTCCCGAGTACGCCGATACCTCATATGTGGGGGTAAACCACTGTTTGGGCACACGGCAGGGCTCGGAAGGGAAGGCGCGCCTTTTGACTTTTTGAATGGAAAATTAGCTCCAATTGTTAGCGGACACCATGTCGCGTTTGGAGAGCCCCTGTGTGCCTATGCATTGGAGCTCCCCCACAAGTGACCCCATTTTGGAAACTAGACCCCCCAAGGAACTTAACTAGATGCATATTGAGCACTTTAAACCCCCAGGTGCTTCACAGAAATTTAAAATGCAGAGCCATGAAAATAAAAAATAATTTTTCTTTTCTCAAAAATGATTTTTTAGCCTGGAATTTCCGATTTTGCCAATGGTAATAGGAGAAATTGGACCACAAATGTTTTTGTCCAGTTTGTCCTGAGTACGCAGATACCCCATATGTGGGGGTAAACCACTGTTTGGGCGCACGGCAGGGCTCAGAAGGGAAGGCACGCCATTTGGCTTTTTAAATGGAAAATTAGCTCCAATCATTAGCGGACACCATGTCGCGTTTGGAGAGCCCCTGTGTGCCTAAACATTGGAGATCCCCCACAAATGACCCCATTTTGGAAACTAGACCCCCAAAGGAACTAATCTAGATGTGTGGTGAGCACTTTGAACCCTCAAATGCTTCACAGAAGTTTATAACGCAGAGCTATGAAAATAAAAAAAAAATTTCTTTTCTCAAAAATGATTTTTTAGCCCGCAATTTTTTATTTTCCCAAGGGTAACAGGAGAAATTTGACCCCAAAAGTTGTTGTCCAGTTTCTCCTGAGTACGCTGATACCCCATATGTGGGGGTAATCCACTGTTTAGGCACATGCTGGGGTTCGGAATTGAAGTAGTGACGTTTTGAAATGCAGACTTTGATGGAATGCTCTGCGGGCGTCACGTTGCGTTTGCAGAGCCCCTGATGTGGCTAAACAGTAGAAACCCCCCACAAGTGACCCCATTTTGGAAACTAGACCCCGAAAGGAACTTATCTAGATGTGAGGTGAGCACTTTGAACCCCCAAGTGCTTCACAGAAGTTCATAACACAGAGCAGTGAAAATAATAAATACGTTTTCTTTCCTCAAAAATAATTTTTTAGCCCAGAATTTTTTATTTTCCCAAGGGTTACAGGAGAAATTGGACCCCAAAAGTTGTTGTCCAGTTTCTCCTGAGTACGCTGATACCCCATGTGTGGGGGTAAACCACTGTTTGGGCACACGTCGGGGCTCAGAAGGGAAGTAGTGACTTTTGAAATGCAGACTTTGATGGAATGGTCTGCGGACGTCACGTTGCGTTTGCAGAGCCCCTGGTGTGCCTAAACAGTAGAAACCCCCCACAAGTGACCCCATTTTGGAAACTAGACCCCCAAAGGAACTTATCTAGATATGTGGTGAGCACTTTCAACCCCCAAGTGCTTTACAGAAGTTTATAACGCAGAGCCGTGAAAATAATAAATACGTTTTCTTTCCTCAAAAATAATTTTTTAGCCCAGAATTTTTTATTTTCCCAAGGGTTAAAGGAGAAATTGGACCCCAATAGTTGTTGTCCAGTTTCTCCTGAGTACGCTGATACCCCATGTGTGGGGGTAAACCACTGTTTGGGCACACGTCGGGGCTCAGAAGGGAAGTAGTGACTTTTGAAATGCAGACTTTGATGGAATGGTCTGCGGACGTCACGTTGCGTTTGCAGAGCCCCTGGTGTGCCTAAACAGTAGAAACCCCCCACAAGTGACCCCATTTTGGAAACTAGACCCCCCAAGGAACTTATCTAGATATGTGGTGAGCACTTTGAACCCCCAAGTGCTTCACAGACGTTTACAACGCAGAGCCGTGAAAATAAAAAATCATTTTTCTTTCCTCAAAAATGATGTTTTAGCAAGCAATTTTTTATTTTCACAAGGGTAACAGGAGAAATTGGACCCCAGTAATTGTTGCGCAGTTTGTCCTGAGTATGCTGGTACCCCATATGTGGGGGTAAACCACTGTTTGGGCACACGTCGGGGCTCGGAAGTGAGGGAGCACCATTTAACTTTTTGAATACAAGATTGTCTGGAATCAATGGTGGCGCCATGTTGCGTTTGGAGACCCCCTGATGTGCCGAAACAGTGGAAACCCCTCAATTCTAACTCCAACACACCCCTAACCCTTATCCCAACTGTAGCCGTAACCCTAATCACAACCCTAACCCCAACACACCCCTAACCACAACCCTAATTCCAACCCAACCCTAAGGCTATGTGCCAACGTTGCGGATTCGTATGAGATTTTTCAGCACCATTTTTGAAAAATCCGCGGGTAAAAGGCACTGCGTTTTACCTGCGGATTTACCGCGGATTGCCAGAGTTTTTTGTGCGGATTCACCTGTGGATTCCTATTGAGGAACAGGTGTAAAACGCTGCGGAATCCGCACAAAGAATTGACATGCTGCGGAAAATACAACGCAGCGTTTCCGCGTGGTATTTTCCGCACCATGGGCACAGCGGATTTGGTTTTCCATATGTTTACATGGTACTATAAACCTGATGGAACACTGCAGCGAATCCGCAGCCAAATCCGCACCGTGTGCACATAGCCTAATTCTAAAGGTATGTGCACACGCTGCGGAAAACGCTGCGGATCCGCAGCAGTTTCCCATGAGTTTACAGTTCAATGTAAACCTATGGGAAACAAAAATCGCTGTACACATGCTGCAGAAAAACTGCACGGAAACGCAGCGGTTTACATTCCGCAGCATGTCACTTCTTTCTGCGGATTCTGCAGCGGTTTTACAACTGCTCCAATAGAAAATCGCAGTTGTAAAACCGCAGTGAAATGCACAGAAAAACCGCGGTAAATCCACAGCGGTTTAGCACTGCGGATTTATCAAATCCTCTGCGGAAAAATCCGCAGAGGACCAGAATACGTGTGCACATCCCGAACCCTAACCCTACCCCTACCCCTAACCCTACCCCTACCCCTAACCCTACCCCTACCCCTAACCCTAACCCTAACCCTACCCCTAACCCTAACCCTAGTTCTTACCCCAACCTTAGTGGAAAAAAAAAATTATTTATTTTTTTTATTGTCCCTACCTATGGGGGTGACAAAGAGGGGGGGGTCATTTACTATTTTTTTTATTTTGATCACTGAGATAGGTTATATCTCAGTGATCAAAATTCACTCGGAACGAATCTGCCGGTCGGCAGATTCGGCGGGCGCACTGCACATGCGCCCGCCATTTTGGAAGATGGCGGCGCCCAGGAAAGAAGACGGACGGACCCCGGGAGGCTAGGTAAGTATAAGGGGGGAGATCAGGGCATGGGGGGGGCGTCGGAGCACGGGGGGGTGGATCGGAACACGGGGGGGTGGATTGGAGCACGGGGTGGTGGATCGCTGTGCGGGGGGGTGGATCGGAGCACGGGGGGGATCGCTGTGCGGGGGGGATCGCTGTGTGGGGGGGATCGGAGTGCGGGGGGGTTGGATTGGAGCACGGGGGGTGTGATTGGAGCACGGGGGGAGCGGACAGGAGGACGGGGGAGCGGAGCACAGGACGGAGGGGAGCGGACCACAGATCGGGGGGCTGGGGGGGCGATCGGTGGGGTAGGGTGGGGGCACATCAGTGTTTCCAGCCATGGCCGATGATATTGCAGCATCGGCCATGGCTGGATTGTAATATTTCACCAGTTTTTTAGGTGAAATATTACAAATCGCTCTGATTGGCAGTTTCACTTTCAACAGCCAATCAGAGCGATCGTAGCCACGTGGGGGCAAAGCCACCCCCCCCCCCGGGCTAAACTACCACTCCCCCTGTCCCTGCAGATCGGGCGAAATGGGAGTTAACCCTTTCACCGGATCTGCAGGGACGCGATCTTTCCATGACACATACGCTGCGTCATGGGTCGGAATGACACCGACTTTCATGACGCAGTGTATGCGTCAAAGGTCGGGAAGGGGTTAAAAGTCTGGACTGTAGGCTGTGATTTTACCACCTGAACTCTTCTGCTGCAAAGTCATGCTCGTTTGATGGATGCAGTTTGTGGTTTATCATTGTCTTGTCTTCTCTGCCATTGTCAAGGCCTTCTCTGACAGACGATGTCTGGATGGGAGAATATGTTGTGCTAAAATTTCTACATATTGCTCAGCATTGATATACCTATAGTCTCTAATCTAACCCTATACCAACAGAGATGTAGAATTTTGAACTGTGAGCTGATAACAAGAGTCCCCAGGACACTGTTTGTGTTTTCCATAAAAAAAATGTCAAATTTTGATTCATCTGACCATGGAACAATTTTCAATTTTAAAATGTGAGATGGGACAATGGCCATTGTCCTATCCCCTGATGACACCGCACACACAGTGAAGCATGTTGGGGGTACACGTGCTTTAATAATTTTTGTCCTATTCAGCTAATAAGTATTGACAACCCGGGATGCCATTCTATTTAAATGTCCCAACACAGTAAAAAAAGACTAACATAATCCTCAGGCAGATTAGGGGCAATCTTTTCACTCACTTTTTGTGTACCCACTTTTAGTGGATTTAAAAAAAGTTATTTTCTATGGTTTAATATAGAGGGATTTTTTGGGGGGTTCTCTGAAGCCCTGCTCTGTGTAGCACATGAGATCGGATGATCGCAGCTTCTAGTCTCCCATGGGGACTATTGAAGCAAGAGTAAAGTAAAAAAAAAATGCTTTTATAAATATTTAAAAAATAAAAAAAAAAGTAAAAGCTCAAATCACCACCCATTTGCCCCATTCAAAATATAACAATAAAAAACTTAAAAGACACATATTAGGAATTACGCGATCTAGCAATATATAAAAAGAATTAATACGATCCGTAAATGGAGTAACGAGGAAAAAAAATGAAAATAACAGAATTATGTTTTTTTGGTCGATGCAACAATGCATTAAAATGCAATAACGGGAGATCAAAATATTGTATCTACACCAGATTGGTATCAATAAAAATATCAGCTCAGCATAAAGAAAAATAAGCCCTCACCTAACCCCAGATCATGAAAAATGGAGACGCTATGGGTCTTGGAAAACTGGCAACTTTTCTTTTTTTTTTTCTTTTCCTAGAAACTTTGAATTTTTTTTCACCACTTAAATAAAAAAGAACCTAGACATATTTGGTATCTTCAAACTCATAATGACCTGGATAATCATAATGACAGGTCAGTTTTAGCATTTGGTTAGCATGGTAAAAAAAAACAAAAAAAAACCTCAAGAATTGTGGAATTGCACTTTTTTTGCAATTTCACCGCACTTTGAATTTTATTCCTGTTTTACAGTACACAATATGGCGAAACCAAATGGTGCCGTTCAAAAGTACAACTCGTCCCGCAAAAAACAAGCCCTCACATGGTCATATTGATGGAAAAATAACAAATATTATGGCTCTGGGAAGGAGGGGAGCGAAAAATGGAAACTCAAAAATGGGAAAACCCAAAGGTGGTGAAGGGGTTAAAGGACATTTGAAAAGATCGTATGACATTTGCTCTAAATAGGCACAAAAAGGGTAAAAGACAAACAATAAAAACATGTTTTTTGATTTTGCACAAAACTCGTCACCCAGTGTGAAACAGTTTAAAGATTTTGGCATAAAAACGGCAACCAATACCACGGGACAAAAGAGAAGTCCCTTCAAAACGGAATGCAAATATTGAATAATGGCCTTAGAATATAGATAACTAAAGGTACTTTCACACTAGCGTTTTTTTAAATCCGTCACAATGCGTCGTTTTGCAGAAAAAACGCATCCTGCAAAAGTGCTTGCAGGATGCGTTTTTTCCCCATACACTTCTATTGACGACGCATTTGCGACGGATTTGCACACTTCGCATCCGTCTTGCGACGAATGCGTCGTGCTTTGGCGGACCGTCGGGAAAAAAAAACCCTACATGTAATGTTTTTTTCTCCCGACGGATCGCTTTTTCCGACCGCGCATGCGCGGCCGGAACTCCGCCCCCACCTCCCCGCACCTTACAATGGGGCAGCGGATGCGCCGGAAAAATGCATCCGCTGCCTCCATTGTGCAATGCAGCAAACGCTAGCGTCGGAATCTCTCCCCGACGCATTGCGACGGGGAGATTCCGACGCTAGTGTGAAAGAAGCCTAAGAGAGCCACATGATGGCAACAAGAAGAGATAGCCAGGCACCATTTATTTACTGTGACAAATATTCTCAGCTACACGCTCTACATTTAAAAAATGTAAATTGTATCGGATATATCAATTGTGAATAGTATTTATTAGGCCCCTAGAAAATTGTACAATTTACACTGTGGTCAAATGATTGCTCTAAGTTCAAATGAGTTGCTTGAAACCTTCTTTTTTCATGTTCCTGACTCTTTGAATATTCACATAGTTTTGCGTTATTATTTTCTAATTTTACAATCTTATTCTTTATTCCAAAATGAGTTTGAAATTTCGGCATAAGAATTAGACGAGTAAAGTTGACAATGTGAGCTAATATTCAAATAGTTGCTCTTTGTGGCTTTTAGCATCAGACGTGGCTACTTTAATTTTATTTAAACTGCATTACTCCTTTTGTTCTTTCTCTCACTACTTAACCAGCTACATTTACAATCGCCTTCAATGTCTTGTAGGCCGTTTTCTATGGCTTTGCTTGCAAGTTCATTTTCATTACAGCCTTAAAGGGCCACTGTCAACCCCTCCAGCCGTTATAAACTAAAAGAGCCACCTTGTGCAGCAGTAATGCTGCATTCTAACAAGGTGGCTCTTTTAGTTTTTGTTGCTGTTATTCTCAAAATAAAGCGTTTTATAATTTTGCCCAAATACCTGTCTTTCGCCATGGAGGCAGGTCTGAACCCCCCTCTTTGAAGCGCCCAACTGCCGTCATTCATCTCTTCTGGGGCGCTGGTCGCCGCCCCCCCAGCGATGTTTTTCTCTGAAATCCGGTGCCTGCGCTGTGCTCTTCCGCCTGGGGCAGGCGCATTGAGCATTGGCCGTCATAGCTCAGATGCCGGGTTCCGGACTGCGCCTGTGCCATGCCTAGGAATCACAGCCCCGCACTGTGCATAATGCATAATACACTGCGGGGCAGGGATTCAGTAGCAGGGTGGCCGCACTGCCCGCACAGGCGTAGTCCGGGACCCGGCATCTAAGCTATGACGGCCAATGCTCAATGCGCCTGCCCCAGGCAGAAGAGCACAGCGCAGGCGCCGGATTTCAGAGGAAAACATCGCTGAGGGGGCGGCGACCAGCACCGCAGAAGAGATGAATCATGGCAGTTGGGCGCTTCAAAGAGGGGGGTTCAGACCTGCCTCCAGGTCTAAAGACAGGTATTTGGGAAAAATTATAAAACGCTTTATTTTGAGAATAACAGCAACAAAAACTAAAAGAGCCACCTTGTTAGAATGCAGCATTACTGCTGCACAAGGTGGCTCTTTTAGTTTATAATGGCTGGAGGGGGTGACAGTGGCACTTTAAGTGTTAGTCTACTGAATCAGAAATGTAGTACAATACTGCCACCTGCTGTTCATCTTTCATTAAAAATTTAAAGCTGCTTTTCCTACAACTTCTTTCTAATTTGCTTATAACATATTACAAATATTTCTTATTACATTACAAGTTATTGATTTACTTAGATACATTCTTGTCTATTTTCAGTATACAATAAAAACTATTTGCTTAAACCAGAAATACCACTTTAAAACTTTACCCCTTAAAAGTAAACTAGTATGTAGTGACTAGAGACTGTGGGTGCCTACCCAATCCCTGGAACTAGTTGCGCCCTAGTCTATTCCTATTCCCTGGATTACTCCTGAAGGTGGAGGTGCAGGCGTCACACAGTTTGCTATATTTGTTAGGCCGAAATGTATAGGATAAAACTAACAAAGAAGACAAGACAGTAATGGATGAATGAAAACAACAATCTAAGGCTACGTTCACATTAGCGTCATGCGACGCTGCGTTGCCGACGCACGACAACGCATGCGTCATGCGCCCCTATATTTATCATTGGGGACGCATGCGTTGCGTTGTCGTGCGTTTTCAGTAAAACGCACGACGCATGCGTCGTTTCACCGCACCTGGGTGGCGTCGGAGACGCTACCATGTTGCATTTTTGTAGCGTCCAAAAAACGCATGCGTCGCACTTGCGTCGCTCGTGTGTCGCCATTGCGTTAAAATCTCCATTGAAACACATTGACAACGCAATTGCGTCGCGTGTGTGCGTCGTGCGTGCGTTGTACGACGCATGCGTCGTTACATAAAATTAAACAAAAAGGTGTCTAGACAGTGTCTAGACAGTGCAAACTGTGAGAAAAACATCCCCCATATATAAAGAAAATTTTTGGATTGTTTGTCACTTCTGCAGCAGGCTACACAACAGTCTACATCAGACCAGACACACCAGAGCAACTGTTTTCTCATCCGCTGTCCAGAGATGTAAGTATAGAATGATTCTGTGCATTTTCTACATGTGTTTTAAAATTATTTTTGCAAGTTGTGTATTATATTCTGCACTGTTTAAAGATATTGTGGTATTTTTAGTCTGGTTGTGATGTATGGCGTTGTATAGGATGGTGTTTCATTGTCTGCGGCCTTGATTATTGTTCTTTCCAGGATAGAATTTTAGTTTCCATTTTTTGGTTTGGTGGTGTTTTTTGTATTCAGTTGTGATGTTTTATTCTTGCGTTATATGATGGCGTTTAATAGTCTCCGGCCCTGACGGTTTTATTGTAAAGTATGGTAGTGTATAGAATTATTCTGCGCCCTTGTTACATTTAATAATTTTTTATTGCAAGTTGTGTATTATGTTCAGCACTGTGGTTGTGTAAAGACATTGTTGTATATATCTGGTTGTGATGTATGGCGTTGTATGTCCTTTTATTGTCTCCGGCCCTGTCGGTTTTATTGTAAAGTATGGTGTGTTATTTGTTAATTTTTACCTTTCAAAAATCTATTGTATTTTTTGGGTTGCTTGCTCAGTGCATTACTGTACTTTTTAAAAAAAACAAACACTCTTTTGGTATTACTACATTGGGTCTGTTGTAGATTAGTTTTCTTATCTTTAGGCTTTTGTTTACTCTGGCATTGGGTTGTCTCATTGGGTTGTCTCAGCCATTGTTTCTTTAATTTAATCAATGTGGCAGTGTTGTTTGCTCAGCGTTAGTAGTTGGAGTGCAATGTTCTTTGTGGTTTAAATGAAAAGTTTTTTTTGGTTTTTTTTTATATTGCTGGATTGTGCATAGGAGCATACGATCAATTATTTTGTTCTTTATTTCAGAATTGCATTTGTCATGGCCAGCGGCAGCGATTCCAGCCACACCCCACCGCTGAGGAGTCCGGTGAGTACATGATCTACTATTACTATATTCGCTGTCATTTGTAGATGGGTCACTCAACTTTTTTGTAAACTATTTTGCAGGCTTCTTCAAGTGAGGAGGAGAGCCAGGAGGAAGAGAGGGAGCAGGAGCAGAGACCACGGGGCCAAGCTGTGGTTGCAGGACGGAGAGTAAGTTTTTATTTCAAACCTATTTATTTTTGTGGTTTATTTTTTTTGTTTTTGCGGGTATGGGGGGTGGTGGGATGGAGTGGTGTTGTGTGTGGTAGGTGGCGGTGGAGGAGGTAGGGATAACTTTTATTTACCTTGCAAAAATTAATATTTTCCATTTTTTCTAGGGTTCACAACGGGCCCTGGATGAACCCCTGGACATAGACCTCATGGTGGCATCCATAGAGGAACGGGGCCCGTTGTGGGACAGCCGTGACCACCGGCACGCGGACCAGGGCATATTGCGGCGTCTGTGGAAAGAGGTGGCACAATTGCTGTGGGATGGCTTCGACAGCGCTTCCTCCACGGTCCAAGCTAGTTTTCGTAAGTATTTCCAAAATGCTGCTGTGACCCATCATGCCAGGATTACACAACCGTCTGTGATGTCTTCTATTGGTATTGCACACGGTTGCGTAATCGTTGTCAATATATTCTCTTAATTTTTTTTTAATTTTTTTATTTATTTATACACAGTTAGAAAACTGAGGACCAGATGGCGCTCCATGAAGGACCGTTTCAAGAGGGGCCTGAAAAAGGAGGGACAGGCCCATAGTGGTGCTGCCTCTTCAAGGACCTCGGTGTACAAGTATAACCGTATACTGCAGTTCTTGCGACCGGTCCTTGAAAGCAGAGAGTAAGTATAGTACCTATGCACACACCTAGTTTTTACAACATTCATATTCACATACTACATTCCAGCCACGTAGCTTATTGCCCAGCCATTTATTTTGGCAAGTACAAAGTATAGAAATGAACAACAAAAGGCAAGTTCACCGAGGCGTGAAAAGTAAAAAAATACATACTTTTATCCTCTTCAATCTTAAGCAGAGGATGAAACATCAGCACAATACAATAGACACTATCTACGCGTTTCAGGTGGCAGGGAACATCACACCTGAAACGCGTAGATAGTGTTTTTATTGTAATGTGCAGATGTTTCATCCTCTGCTTCTGATTGAAGTGAATAAAGTATTTTGTTTTTACTTTTCACGCCTCGTTGACCTCGAATTTAGATTCATTTCTGGTCTTCTCACACTTGACACAGCGGCTCCCTTCTGGGATTACTACAATGGTGAGCTTGACTAGCAATTTCCCTGAAATCTGAAGTATACAGAACACAGAAAGATAGTAGATTGGCCATGCCCAGCCAATATTTCATAGTGGAGTAGTATAGTGCCTATCCAGGTGTATCCCAGATTTAGTTATACACAAAAAATTAAAATATTATAGACACGGCAAACATTCCACTGCAAGGCAGGTTATGTTCCCATGGTTGCTCAGCTCGCAGGACCTGTGATGACGTCTCGGTCACATGACCGTGACGTCATGGCAATTCCAACGTAAGCATAATTGTCTGGCGTTACAAACCGCAACCATGGGTGACTATTTTGAATTAAATAAATGCATTTTTTTTAATATTGATGGTGCATATGCAGTGTCAATATTAAAAATAGGTTAATATTAATGGCGGTAATGGATACCTGGCGGTAAAGTTAATTAATGACGCATGTGAAATGTGATATTTAGTATACTAATGCTTTCCTTATGTTTTCACAGAACACACAGCAGCACCCGCGAGACTGTCCGACCCTCTGGAGCGGTCCTTCGTGAAGCGCCATCTGAAGCGTCGCAGCCATCCCACAGCGAGAGCAGGTCTGCACCACCACAATCTGGCGAACCGGCAGCCGGTCCATCAGATGTTCCCCTGGCCGAGGCCTCTGTCGCTCCTTCCTTCGTGTCTTCCCGACAGCATCAGCGGGCCTCGGACAGGGCGGTCATGCCCGAATTTTTACATTTGAGCACCGTATTTCAGAATGGTTTCAAGGCGCTGTGCGATAAAATGTCCAATATCGAACGGCGTCTTGAAAACATCGAAACGGATCTCGCGAGGCCGGCCAAACATTTTTTTAATGCCATTCACAACGGGATGGTTGAACATCTTACGCCGGAACTCCAGATTTCGGTCATGCAGGGCTGCAACAATGTTTATGTCACTGCTCTGCAGCAGGCTCGGGTCATGCAGTCAGCGACAAATGTGCCCACAGTACCATCGCTGGCTGCCATGACTCCGACTCCTGCTGCAGAGCACCACCACAGAGCTCCGCGTGCCGAGGGCCACCGCCACCGCCACCACAGAACAGAGCCCCAAAGTTCTGAGCAAGACAGGCCTTCAAGGGCACACGGGCACAGACGGGAAGCCGACCCACACCCAGAGGGAGAGAGGAGGAAAAAAAAGAAGACGACGACAAGTACTACGACCTTGGCTATGGCTGCTCCCACAACTACCACCACAACACAGCCTGGGTCGACCCGGAGCACACCAAGTACCCAGGCTGGGTCTACACGGAGCACACCCAGTACCCAGCCTGGGTCTACAAGGAGCACAACTTCACAGCCTGGGTCGACCCGGAGCCGGAGTAGCCAGCCAAGGACACTGGTTGTCCCTCCTCCTCCCTCACCTCCTGCTTTGTCAGTCTCGCCACCATGGATTGATGTCGGCATCCCGTCAAGTGTCATTGACTATGCTGCTGCTTCCTCCCCCTCGTCCTCCTCCTCGGTCTCCTCCACACCCACCAGAAGTGAGGGATATCAATCCCCTTTAGTTGCGGATGTGGATACCCCCTAATTAAATTTCCCTATGTTTTTTCCTGTCCCTAAATAAAAAAGTTATTTTTTTAAAAAAAATTGGTTTTTATTGTCTCAAATAAAGTTTGCACCAAATCACACCTTGCGCCGTATACACAAATATTGTCTTTGTAACACCTGATGTGCAATGTCTGACAATATTTTTTTCATTTTTTTTCATTAATTGTTTTATAGGGCTGGCGCTCATTGTACTATCAGCTGTTACAAACACAACCAGCATTGCTCAATATGTCAAGTTTAAAATGTACCATCACACAACGATTTCAGTATAGATAAAGTTGGTTTTTTTGTGTAACCAACGTTATCTTTTCTGTAATCGTAAAACGATTGAGCCCCTGCTGTGAGATTTTTGGTGTCAGCGAATGATTAGGATTTTTTTTTGGTACCCACGCTGTCATTGTTGGATCGGCGAGTTAGACACCGATCCAGCGATGTCTTTATTTTAAAATAGGTAATATTGGGTTACTAGCGCAGTGTTTTAAACACTCAAATAAAAATTGAACAATACCCCACAAATATAAAAAGGTGTCAACCACGTCCCTCGCCGTCATCTTTTCGCAATGACTGACACTGTGATTCCCGCCCGTAAAGCAGAGCACACCGTTGACTAATTAATAATAAATGCTGTGCTGTGGTTTAGGGCTGGCACAGTACGGAAAGCTGACGGCGATGAACGTGTCACACACCGAAATAAAATGGTTTTTTGTATTTTTAATAACTACATTTACAATGGTAAACATCGTGAGTACGGCCATGCGCTTCATAACATTACCCAGATTACACGGGACTTGCTCTTTTTTGGTCGCTGGAGAGCTGTCTGTGTGACAGCTCTCCAGCAACCACGCGACAAATAAACAACGATCACGGTCCGGTCGTATCACTGGTCGGTATCGTTGGATAATAGTTTTATTAATGTACCTTAAAGGGAACCTGTCACCTGAATTTGGCGGGACTGGTTTTGGGTCATATGGGCGGAGTTTTGGGGTGTTTGATTCACCCTTTCCTTACCCGCTGGCTGCATGCTGGCCGCAATATTGGATTGAAGTTCATTCTCTGTCCTCCGTAGTACATGCCTGCACAAGGCAAGATTGCCTTGCGCAGGCGTGTGCTATGGAGGACAGAGAATGAACTTCAATCCAATATTTCGGCCAGCATGCAGCCAGCGGGTAAGCAAAGGGTGAATCAAACACCCCAAAACTCCGCCAATATGACCCAAAACCAGTCCCACGAAATTCAGGTGACATGTTCCCTTTAAGAATATTGGTCAGGTGAGGTGGAAGCAATGTTCACAGTGTCGCCACTATTTGACTCTGGACAAATTCTAGCATCCTGAGTACAATAGTGTTAACTCTGTAGAGTTTTGCAAACATGATCGTCTCCCTCCTTGTCAAGCCAGGTTCCATATGAAAATAGTCTTCAGTATTAAAAATGGTTAACAAGGTGGGAGCCGATCATGTTATACGTCAAAACTATGGTACACACGGCTGAAAATTTTTTTGTTTTGTCACAGTCCATTTGGGTACTGGTGCTCACATAAATTTTGTGGGACAAACATTACTTTCAATAAAATTGGATTTTACAATTACTATGGAAAAACGGATGGGAGATTTGTTTTGTGAAAACGGAAAGGCACAAGAACTTTATTTACAAACACAACGCATTAGACAATCGGGTGACATTATAACAATAACCTTACATAGGATGGTTACATGACATGGACTCCACAGTGTTTACATGACATCATAACAACAAGTTGAATTAAACCATTTGATCTTGCCATGAAACACGCCCAACATCGGAAACAAAGTATGCAGCAAATTGGTCCCTCATATGAGCAATCTCCAAAGTTGTCCGCAGAGGATGAGCTTGATAATCAGGCAATGGATTTGGTATGGGTTCATCGAGTTCCACGTTGACTCTCTCTTTATCAATAATAAAATTGTGTAGAACCACACACGCCTTCACCACCTCATCCACTGTCTCAATTTTCAAATTTATAGCGGATCCTAAGATATGCCATTTGGAGACCAGGATGCCAAAGGCGCACTCCACAGTTCTTCTGGCCCTGGACAGTCTATAATTAAAAATACTTTTTGTGCGGTCCAACCCCCGACTGGAGTACGGTTTAAGTAGGTTGCCACACATTTGAAAAGCCTCATCCCCAACCACAACAAATGGCAGGGCCGGTCCTTCGGTGTTGGGAAGAGGTCGTGGCTGGGGGAAATTAAAATTGTTATCGTACAATCTTCGGCCCATGTCAGACTCCTTAAATGTCCGTGAATCATTTGCACGGCCAAACGCTCCAATGTCCACAGCGAGAAACCTGCAGTCCGCACCTGCAATTGCCATTAGCACGGTGGAAAAGTATTTTTTATAATTAAAAAACAGAGATCCACTTCTTGAAGGCTTGGTAATCCTAATGTGCTTCCCATCCACGGCTCCAATACAGTTAGGGAAAGAACACATTTGTTCGAATTTTTGGGCGTTGGCCTGCCATATTGCTGTTGTAGGGATGGGTAAAAATTCCTCCCGGAGGTTGTCCCACAATGCGCGGCATGTGTCGGCAATAATCCCAGACAGTGTGGAGACTCCAATCCGAAACTGGAAGTGCAGTGATCTCAAGGTCTCTCCGGTAGCCAGGAAACTGACAAGAAGAAAAATAAATAAATGTAATTATTAAATTGTTTTGAAAAAATTTTTCATTCTTAATTACAATCCCCCACCCCACAATACCAAAACACGTTACTTGAAAAAATGGCAAGAACATATAAATCCTTCACATTGCATTACGTACCGTAGAGTCACCAGCAGACATTCCTCGGGGGAAATCGATTTACGTAGCTGCGTGTCCTGCCTGGAAATGGCTCCTTCCACCAGACGCAGCAGATATCGGAAGCTGGTTTGTGACATCCTGGTGTACTCGAAGTATTTCTCCTGGTTGTCATTTAATTCGCCAAACAGACAATGGTAGGCTCCACGACTCTCTCAGACTTCCACTATAGGGTGTAGCCAAAAACGCCGACGACTCCTTCTCAGTAGTTTGTCTCTTTTCCTCTGTTCATGACAGGCAATAGCATAAGCAATAGCAAGGGCTAATTCCAGCTCAAAATTGAGGTAGATACTCTCCATGGAACGATCCATCTTGATGCTCTATGGTTGGAAATAATCTATGCCGGGGTATATATACCACTATTACATTAATACCCACCCTCATCTACCCATTGGTGGCATTATCGATTGTCTAGACACTAGACCCACCCTCTTCTATTCATTGGTAGGGTGTTATCTAGTGTCTAGACACTAAATTGTGTGTAAAGATATAATCATTGTTTGACAATGCATGCGTCGTAAAACGCTGCGTTTTTTGTATAACGCACCAAAAACGCTGCGTTTTACGACGCATCCGTCAGACGCTTGCGTCAAAAAAGGTGCGTTTTTGCGCGCGTTTTCGATCCGTCGAGCGTTGCGTCGGCGACGCAGCGTCGCATGACGCTAATGTGAACGTAGCCATACAAAATACACTCATCAAGCAACAGCATGGAATATAGGGGAGGTATATGAAAGTGAAACCAAATAGGAGAAGATGAGGATGAGCACACAAAACTCCATGCAACAATCTCCTGATCAACTCTTCAAACACCTACTCCAAACACGAACATCACCTCCAAATCCTAACCATGCATGCAGTGGCAGATTATAATGAGGTCAATCTGGGCGGTAGCCCAGGGCCTGGTGGTGTGGGGGGCCCTGGGCTACCGCCCAGATTGACCTCAGGGCCAGCATCAGGGCATAACTGCCCTGACTGGCATATGGGGCCCGGTGGGCAGAGGGGGCCCGCATCGTCTCATCTGCTCACCGGGCTCCTACCGGCAGGCTAAACCGGGCCCTTAGCGGTGCTGCAGCAGTTTAACGCTATTGACGTGTGAGTGCGGGCCCGCACATCAATAGTTAACAGCCGCCAGCCAACCGGAGGCTGGCAGCTGACATCAGCCGCAGCGCGCACGTCACCGGCATCTGACGTTATTGTCAGTCACCGGCGAGTGCGCGCCTCAGCTGCGTGGAGGGAGCTTCGCTGCAGGAGCGCGGCCAGGTAAGAAGAACTTGATCTTTTTTTATTGAGAGCAGTGATCTGGCGGGGGAGGGGGGGCGGGGCAGACTGTGAGACACCGGAGCAGAATGCTGGACAGGGGGACAGAATCCTGGACACGGGGGACAGAATGCTGGACACGGGGACAGAATGCTGGACACAGGGACAGAATGCTGGACACGGGGGGCAGAATGCTGGACATTGGGGCACAATGCTGGACATTGGGGCAGACTGCTGGACACGGGGGGGCAGAATGCTGGACACGGGGGCAGAATGCGAGACACGGGGCAGAATGGAGATATGGGGCATGATTGGAGACACTGGGGGCATGGCTGGAGACACTGGGGGCAGGATTGGAGACAGATGGGGCAGAATGGAGACACAGGGGGCATGATTGGAGACACAGGGCAGGATTGCAGACATGGGGGCATGATTGGAGACATAGGGGGCAGAATGGAGATACAGGCATGATTAGAGACACGGGGCAGGATGAAAGACATGGGGGCATGATTGAAGACACTGGGGACAGAATTGGAGACAGATGGGGCAGGGTTGGAGACAGATCATGCAGGATCATGAGGCATGAAGGATACGATGGAGACAGATGGGGCAGGATGGGGAGATCATATGGGGCAGAATGGATACTCATGAGGGCAGGATGGGAGAACATATATCTGAAGCCAGGAATGAGACACACGGGGGCCAGGATGGGGAATATTATTACCCTAGGGGCTAATTAAGGGATATTATTACTGCAGTGATGTATTTATTACATTTTTTGAGTATACTGTTTAAATGGGGGGGCGGTCCTGTTACTGTGTAGAGTGATACTATGTCACCTTTTTTTCTTCATGTGGTGTAATGTAGAAGTTGGGAAAAATTAAGTAATGTGTTCTGCAAGCGGAGCTTGAGATAACTGTGTTATTTACTACAGAGAAGAGCCCTGGCTGGAAGAAGTGATGGCGATCTGTGCTGGATGAAAGATGAAAAACAAAGATGAAGGACTTCACCTAGAGACGTCACAGGTCAGTCAGTGTGCTACCTATACACTGACACTTTACACTGTATACTATATACAGAGGTCCTGTGTATAATGTCACCAGTGATCATTGTATTACCTATACATTATATATAGAGCTCCTGTGTATAATATCACCAGTGATCACTGTGTTACCTGTACACAGACACTGCATACTAAGTACAGATCTCCTGTGTATAATGGCACTTATGGTGATACTATTTTTTTTTATTACTGATCAGTATTGTAGTATTCAGTCACTATGTGGTGATAATATATGGTCTGGACATTGTGTTGCAGTATTTGTCCCTTGTATGTGCTATTTGGTCACTTTGTGGTGGTAATATGTGGTCTGGTCATGGTGCGGTGGTATTTGTTCCTTGTATGTGATATTATTGGTCATTTTAAAAATTGAAAAATAAATATAAATATACCTAAATTGTATTGCATATTTTAACAAATATTTAATAGGTTACAGTAGAGTAGGGCCGGGTCAAAAGTGTCTACCGTGTTATGGTGGCGCCTTAAAAAATATTTTGGCCAAAGCAAAAGCTGCCGGCTATATGTGTGATCTTGTGATAGGAATTGTTAATTTGTGATAGGTGAGAAGTGGAGTTTCACTCAGCAACTATTTTTCTGGAATAATCTGGTTCAGGTATATGATGACCCCATCGCATGACCCCGTCACATGAGCGGGTGGCCCACAGAGTCTGAACAGGTAGCCCTGGCTACCCTTAAACCACCCCTGCATGCATGAAAAATTGTCATTGGCAATTTCTAAGTGGCCAGCATATACAGTGGGGAAAAATAAGTGTCTGATACAATGCCAATTTTGCAAGTTTTCCCAACCACAAAAAATGGAGAGACCTGTAATTTTTATCGTAGGGACACTTCAACTGTGAGAGACAGAATCTAAAAAAAAAAAAAAACATAAAATCAAATTTTATGATTTTTAAATAATTAAATTGCATTGTATTACTTGATCACCTACCAACCAGCAAGAATTCTGGCTCTCACAGATCTGTTAGTTTTCCTTTAAGAAGCTCTCCTACTCTGCACACATTACCTGTATTAATTGCACCTGTTTGAACTTGTTACCTGTGTATAAGGGTGGTTTCACACGTCAGTGGCTCCGGTACGTGTGGTGACAGTTTTCTCACATACCGGAGACACTGACTCACGTAGACACATTAAAATCAATGTGTCTCTGCACATGTCAGCGTGTTTTCACGGACCGTGTGTCCGTTTGAAAAACACGGAGACATGTCAGTGTTCGTGGGAGCGCACGTATCACACGGACCCATTAAAGTCAATGGGTCCGTGTAAAACACGTACTGCACACGGATGCTGTCCGTGTGCCGTGCAGGAGACAGCGCTACAGTAAGCGCTGTTCCCCCAGCTTTTGGTGCTGAAGCCGCCATTCATGTCTTCA
Organism: Ranitomeya imitator; assembly: GCF_032444005.1. Lineage (NCBI taxonomy): Eukaryota > Metazoa > Chordata > Amphibia > Anura > Dendrobatidae > Ranitomeya > Ranitomeya imitator. Next base: position 108,302,856 of record NC_091286.1, read on the forward strand.
CTCCAGCAGCATTCGCTGGAGAAGGAATGAATAATCATTATTTTTATATTTTTTTGTGTTTAAAATAAAGATCCTTGTCACCACCCCCCTCCCACCCCCTGTGCGCCCGCCCGGTGGAAATAAAATACTCACCCGGCTCCCTCGATGCTTCCTCTCAGCACCGCAGCTTGTCCTGTATGAGCGGTCACGTGGGGTCGCTCATTAAAGTGATGAATATGCGGCTCCACCTCCCATAGGGGTGGAGCCGCATATTCATCACTGTAATGAGCGGCAGGTGACCGCTCATACAGGAAGAAGTTGCGGCGCTGAGAGGGAGCATCGAGGGAGCCGGGTGAGTATTTTATTTCCAGCGGGCTGGCGCACAGGGGGTGGGAGGGGGGTGGTGACAAGGATCTTTATTTAAAACACAAAAAAATATAAAAACAATGATTTTTCATTCCATTCTCTCTAGCGAACGCTGTTGGGAAGAAGGAATGAATTCCGGCTTCAGCACCAGATGCAGGGGACAGCGCTTATCTCTAGCGCTGTCTCCTGCACAGTCCGCGTGGTACCCAGTCGGCACACGGGTGGCACACGGCTGCCGCACGTGTGCCACACTGATGTGCCACGTGAGCACACGGACACGGATAACTCCGGTACCGATTTTTCCGGTACCAGAATTATCTGGACGTGAGACTGGCCTAAGACACCTGTCCACACACTCAATAACACTACAACCTATCCACCATGGCCAAGACCAAAGAGTTGTCTAAGGACAGCAGGGAAAAAATTGTAGACCTGCACAAGGCTGGGATGGGCTACTGGTCAATAGGCAAGCAGCTTGGGGAGAAGGCAACAACTGTTGGCACAATTATTAGAAAATGGAAGAAACATAAGATTGCTATCAATCTTCTTCTGTCTGGGGCTCCATGCAAGATCTTTTCATGTGGGGTAAGAAGGATTCTGAGACAGGTCAGGGATCAGAACTACACAGGTGGATCTGCTCAATGACCTGAAGAGAGCTAGGAACACAGTTTCAAACATTACCATTAGTAACATACTGCACCATCATGGATTAAACTATTGCAGGGCACGCAAGGTCCCCCTGCTCATGCCAGCACATGTCCAGGTCCATTTGAAATTCGCCAATGACCACCTGGATGATCCAGACAAGACATGGGAGAAGGTCATTTTGTCAGATGAGCGCAAAATAGAACTTTTTGGTGTTTACTCCATTCGCTGCGTTTGGAGAAAATAGAATGAGTACAACCCCCATAACACCATTCCAACCGTGAAGCATGGTGGAGAAAACATCAAATTTTTGGGTCACTATTCAGCAAAAGGGACAGGATGACAGCACAGTATTGAAGGCATTTTAATGTCCTGGATTGACCAAGCCAGCTTCCAGATCTGAACCCAATATAAAATCTTTGGAGGGAGCTGAAACTCAATGTTACCCAGTGATATCCCTGAAACCTGAAAGATCTGGAGAAGATCTGTATGGAGTAGTGGGCCAAAGTCCCTGCTGCAGTGTGTGCAAACTTGGTCAAGAACTACAGGAAACATCTGACCTCTGTAATTGCAAAACAAAGGTTTCTGTACCAAATGTTAAGTTCTGTTTTTCAATTGTATTAAATAATTATTTAATGCAATACAATGCAAATTAATTATGTAAAAATCACACAATGTGATTTTCTGGATCTTTTTAAGATCCTGTCTCTCACAGTTGGAATGCACCTACAATAAAAATTACAGACCTCTCCATTCCTTGTAGGTGGGGAAAGTAGCAAAATCCGCATTGTATCAAATATTTATTTTACCCACTGTATAAAATGGGTATAAAAATATTGCCAGCTAGCAAAAAAACTGCACTGTTTAATAGTATGGTGAAGCAGTTCTAATCAGTGCAGGAGTTTGTGAAACTAGATGCCTCAATCTACTGATTGTTCTCTGTTGTAGTATCCCCATAACAATACCCCCCTCCTAAGAGAGACCTCCAGAACCTCATAACCAGGTTTATCTGGATGTGAAGTGTGATAAGACCGGACCAATCTGGTTGCATGAACATCCGACGCTGGTGCCCATATTCTCTCCTCGGGACCATAAGTGTTATGGACTAACATGGTTTGGAGTAGTGATATTGCAACCACTAGGGGCAGCACTGGCATGTAGCGTAGTCAGGGAAGCCAGAGTTCGATATCAGGAGAAGCAATGTAATTTGAAGGAATAAGCAGGAATCGTAGTCACGGAAGCCAGAGGTCGATATCAGGAGCAGAAATGTGAGTTGAATAAGCAGCAGGTGGAAGGAAGCTTGGCTAGAGGCTAGTAGCTCAAAAATCACAGAAGGAAAGGAGAGCAAGGCCAGGTTTAAATAGGGTTTGCAATCAGGATGAGCCTATCAGGAACACAGGGTGGTGGCCAACAGGAACTCAGGGTGGAGACCATCAGAAACAACATAGGTACAAGTATTTGGATTAGCACAGAACTGTCTAGCAAGCTGAATAGCTCAGAGAAAAAAAACCTGCCGTCTGGTGCACAGGAACTGCTTGGTTCAAATCCTGACATTAACATTTCCAATGTACCAAGTATTGAAGAGACAGGTGTACAAAACGAGAATCAATAATCTTTGCTATCTGGAATTCTATATTCACATCAACAATGGCTAGGGAAGGTGGTGGTGATGATGATTCAAAATATATATTTCGTGACAAAAGACGGTCAAAGACATTATGAAACTTTAAAGTAGTTGGAAAAGCAAGGCAAAATGCTACTGGATTAATGATAGCAACTATTTTATAGAGGCCAATGAACCTGGATCCCAGTTTCCAAGAAGGAACCTTCAACTTAATGTTCTTTGAGGACAACAACACCAAATCACCACCACTCAGGATTGGACTCACCAAGCATTTCCGATAAGCCATACTCTTATAGTTGGACACCGGGGCTTCCACTAGGAATTTCAGAGCCCCATACTGGCAAAATTTTCAGGCCCCTTTGAGACTCCATCCCACCCCAGCTCCACCTCCATCCAGTTCAACCTTTACCCCTAGAACCTTCCACAGTCCAACCACCCATTATTGGAAAAACTCTCCTTTTGCTCCACATCCTCACCAATCACACATTAACAGTTCCCATTGAACACCATATCACATATATAGCCAGCAGCTTTTGTTTTGTCCAAAAGATTTTTTTAACCCGCCACCACGAGAAGGTAGTTTCTTTTGGCTGGGCCCTACTCTACTCTAACCTATTAAGTTTTTCTTAAAATATCCAATACTCTTTGTAGGTATATTTTTATTTAAGTGAATGTGTCACATACAGTATATTTTTTAAAATGACCTTTAATACCATATACAATGGACAAATATCGTCCCACCATGACCAGATCACGTTACCACCACATAGTGACCGAATTATACCACATACAAGGAACAAATGCTGTAACACCATGAGGAGACCACATATTACCACCACATAGTGACTGAATAATACCACATACAGGGAGCAAATACCGTCACACTATGATCAAACCACATATTACTATCACATAGTGACTGAATAATATCACATACATGGGACAAATATCGCCACAACATGACCAGACCACATATTACCACCATATAATCACCAAATAATACCACACATAGGGACAAATATTGTGACCTCACGACCAAACCACATATTACCACCACATAGTGACTGAAAGCTATAATACTGATCATTAATTAAAAAAAAGCACAATACTAATATCATAAATGCAATTATACACTGGAGCTCTGAACATAATATACAGTGTATAGTGTAAGTCCACTGATAACACACTGACTCACCAGTGATATTATACACAGGAGCTCTGTACATACTACATAGTGTATTGTGTCAGTGTACATGTAACACAAACTCACCAGTGTCATTATACACTGGAGCTCTGTATATAGTCAGTGTACAGGTAATACAGGGATCGCCAGTGACATTATACACAGAAGCTCTGTACATAGATATACAATGTATAGTGTCAGTGTACAGGTAATACACTGTCTTACCAGTGACATTATACACAAGAGCTCTGTATATACTACATAGTATATAGTGTCAGTGTATAGGTAACACACAGACTCACAAGTGACATTATACACAGGAGCTCTGTATATAGTGTCAGTGCATAGCGTAAGTGTACAGGTAATACACTGATTCACCAGTGAAGCCTCTAGTTGGAGATATTCTTCTTCGATTTGCCTCTTCATCCAGCGTACTGTCATCACTTCTTCCAGAAAGGACTTGTCTCTGCATAAAATAACAGTTATCTAGAGCATATTCCCCAATTTTTCAACAACTTCTACATTACGCCTGAAGATAAAAAGCGACAGTGACGTCCTGTACTTTAAAAGGACCCCCTCACTGAAAACAGTATCCTCAAAAAAATAAAATATATCACAGCAGTAATAATATCCTTTAATTAGCCTCTACAGTAATAATGTCATACATCCTGGCACTTTCCTGTAATAATATCCCCCATCCCCCATGTGTCTCATTCCTGGCCCCCATGGTGTCTCCATCCTGCTCCAATATGTCCTCCCATCATGGCCCCATGTGTCCTCCCATCATGGCCCCATGTGTCCTCCCATCCTGGCTCCGTATAGCTCCATCCATCCTGCCCATATATGTCCTCTCATCCTTCCCCCTATATGTCTCCATCCTGCCAGCAATATATGGGGCCATTTTATACTGTATGGGGCAAAACATGGGGTCCACTATACTGTATTGGGCAATAATGGGCAGGGCCGCCATCAGGGCATGACAGCCGTGACTGGCGTATGGGGCCCGGTGAGCAGAGGGGGCCCGCATCGGGCCCCGTCTCATCTGGTCACCGGGCCCCCCCTGCAGGCGCTGCGGCAGCGGCACACTATTGACGTGCGGGCCCGCGCCCGCACGTCAATAGTTAACAGCCGCCAGCCAGTCTGAGGCTGGCAGCTGAATAGGGCCGCAGTGCACACTCGCCGGCGTCGCCGGCGTCTGACGTCATTGTCAGCCGCCGGGCCCGGCGAGTGCGTCTGTGTGGAGTCTGGGGGGAACTTCGCCCGGTGCAGGAGCATGGCCAGGTAAGAAGTCGTGGTTTTTTTTTTTCTTTGAGAGCTGCGATCCAGGGGGGCCCGGGGGGCAGGATGATGGACACACAGGGGCAGAAATGCTGGACACAGTGGGGCAGAAATGCTGGACACAGTGGGGCAGAATGGTGGACACACAGTGGGGCAGAATGTTGGAGACAGTGGGGCAGAATGCTGGAGACAGTGGGGCAGAATGCTGGACACAGTGACAGGGGCAGAAATGCTGGACACAGTGGGGCAGAATGCTGGACACAGTGACAGGGGCAGAATGCTGGACACTGGGGCAGAATGCGAGACACAGTGGGGCAGAATGCTGGACACAGTGGGGCAGAATGCTGGACACAGTGGGGCAGAATGCTGGACACACAGTGGGGCAGAATGTTGGAGACAGTGGGGCAGAATGCTGGAGACAGTGGGGCAGAATACTGGACACAGTGGGACAGAAATGCTGGACACAGTGACAGGGGCAGAATGCTGGACACAGTGACAGGGGCAGAATGCTGGACACAGGGGCAGACTGTGAGACCCAGGGGCAGAATGCTGGACATTGGGGCAGAATGCGAGACACGGGGCAGAATGGAGATACGGGGCATGATTGGAGACACGGGGCAGGATGAAAGACATGGGGGCATGACTGGAGACAGATGGGGCAGGATTGGAGACAGATGGGGCAGAATGGAGACACAGGGGGCATGATTGGAGACAAGTGTCAGGATTGCAGACATGGGGGCATGGTTGGAGACATAGGGGGCAGAATGGAGACATGGGGCATGATTGGAGACACTGGGGGCAGAATTGGAGACAGATCGTGCAGGATCATGGGGCAGGATGGATATGATGGAGACAGATGGGGCAGGATGGAGAGATCACATGGGGCGATCATATGGGGCTGGATGGGGAGATCATATGGGGCAGAATGGATACTCATGAGGGCAGGATGGCAGAACATCTGGCTGACGCCAGGAATGAGACACACGGGGCCAGGCTGGGGGATATTATTAATACCATAGGGGCTAATTTAGGGATATTATTACTGCAGTGATGTATTTATTTTATTTTTTGAGTATACTGTTTTAAATGGGGGGCGGTCCTGTTACTGTATAGAGTGATACTATGTCGCCTTCTTCATGTGGTGTAATTTAGAAGTTGTGAAAAATTAAGTAATGTGTTCTGCAAGCGGAGCTCGAGATAACTGTGTTATTTCCTGCAGAGAGAAGTCCTGGCTGGATGAAATGATGGCGGTCTGTGCTGGATGAAAGATGAAGGACTTCACCTAGAGACGTCACTGGTGAGTCAGTGTGTTACCTATACACTGACACTATACACTGTATACAGAGCTCCTGTGTATAATTTCACTAGTGATCACTATATTATCTGTACACAGACACTGCATACTAAGTACAGATCTCCTGTGTATAATGGCACTTATGGTGATAGTATGGTACTTTTTTTTAAATTACTGATCAGAATTGTAGTATTCAGTCACTATGTGGTGGTAATATGTGGTCTGGACATGGTGTTGTGGTATTTGTTCCTTGTATGTGATATTATTCGATCACTGTGGTGGTAATATGTGGTCTGGTCATGGTGTTGTGGTATTTGTTCCTTGTATGTGATATTATTCGATCACTGTGATGGTAATATGTCATCTGGTCATGGTGTTGTGGTATTTGTTCCTTCTATGTGATATTATTGGTCATTTTAAAAATTGAAAAATAAATAAAAATATACCTAAATTGTATTGCATATTTTAACAAATATTTAATAGGTTACAGTAGAGTAGGGCCTGGCCAAAAGTGTCTACCGTGTTATGGTGGCGGCTTAAAAAATCTTTTGGCCAAAACAAAAGCTGCCTGCTATGTATGTGATCTGGTGATGGGAACTGTTAATGTGTGATTGGTGAGAAGTGGAGTTTTTCCAAGAGAGAGCGGTGGGACTGTGGACAGTTCGAGGGGTGGAGCCTGGAGGCGGGGCTGGGGTGGAGCCTGGGCGGAGTCTCAAGGGGGCCCCGAAAATTTTGCCAGTATGGGGCCCCGAAATTTCTAGTGGCAGCCCTGATAATGGGGTGCATTATGCTGTATAGAGGAATATATGCAGTACATTATACTTTATGGCCCATTATACTGTATGGAGAATTATATGAGGCCCATTATACTGTATGGAGCAATATATGTGACAGGCCAAGAGCCGATGTCACATAGCAGTAACGTTAAATGGCAGCCTGCCTATCACAGGCCGCAAGCTCATGCCTGCAGCCTTTGATAGTGAAAACATTGAAAGGTTGCCAACCTATGTGACGTCAGCACATGGCCAAAGCGCCCTGTCACACCTGCAGTCGTTGGCCATTTTAACAATCACGCCAAATATGAAGCCGCAGCAGGATACTGGGGGAGTGCAGAAAGGTAAGAAGAATCCTTTTATTTTCTATTTCTCAGTGATTGGGCAGGGTAGTGGACATAGGGGCAGACATAGGGGACATTATTAAAGTTGACATAGGGGCCCATGACGGGGCAATTTATAGGCCTAGGATGGTGACATTAAAAAAAGTGGCCAGGATGAGGACATTATTAAATAAAGGAACCCAGGATGGGGATATTACTAAGTAAAGGGGCCCAGGATGTATGTCACTGGTGATCACTGCATTACCTGTATACTGAAACTATATTGTTATGATCTGGTGGCCTTGGAGCAGCATGAGACGTACTCTGGAGAAGGTGGCACCTGTACTGACCGGAAACCCTGAACTTAGCAGCGCAACTAGAAGTAGCCGTGGGGGGTACCTAACGTTCCTTAGACCCCTCGACAAAGCCTAAGAATTAACTACCCCAAAAGACAGAAACAGGAAACCTATCTTGCCTCAGAGAAAATCCCCAAAGGATAGACAGCCCCCCACAAATATTGACTGTGAGAGGAGAGGGAAATAACATACGCAGACATGAAATCAGGATTTAGCATAGGAGGCCATACTAGCTAAAAAGAAAGGATAGAACAGAGTACTATGCGGTCAGTATTAAAACACTAGAAAATATCCACCACAGAAAATACAAATCACCACATCTGACTAAAGACATGGAGGGTATATCTGCATCTCCAGAGACACAGCTAGGCTGCAAAAAATCCTTCACAGACAAAGCTGGACAAGACGAAACATGAAAAACAAAGCCAGGACTTATCTTTGAAGAAAAGCACAGCGAACAGGAGAGACCAGAAGGGATGTGAATCCTCCAAAAAACAATGGACAACTGGCACTGACAAAAGGATCAAGCTGTTAGGGCTAGCGGAACGCACCGAGAAAATAGAGATGTTTTATTATAAATGGTGCGTTCGCAGCCCGGGGTCCACCGTGCAGGGGAACCTGCTGCTAGCGAATGGCGGCACTGTTAGGCGGTATAGACTAGCTCTGTTACTCCACAGAGTAGCCGTGAAAGGGAAGCACTGCGCCCTGTTAGCCTCACAGGAGCACAAGCTTACTGCCAAGCTGATAGCAGTCAGTGGTTATGCTACATGCAATCTCCTCACCGGAGAAGCCGGTATTCTAGGGGCTTATTTCAGCCGGGTCCCTGAACACTCTTATACAATCTCCTCACCGGAGGTGCCGGTATTCTAGGGGCTTATTTCAGCCGGGTCCCTGAACACACTCATACATAACCACACTGGCGCAAAGCACATATATGAATTGATACTAGTGCATGGCCGTGCGGCCATGCGAGCCTTAAATAGTTACAGCATGTTTAGGACCTTTCAAAGAAGGACCAATGGAGTGCTGCAGCATGTGACCCTAGATCTCCACTGAGAGATCTCGCCCTGGGCATGCTCAGTGTGCAAAACAGGATTTAGTCCTAGCAGCTACAAGGACCTTAGCTGCAGTATCTGATCATGTGACCCTCGATCTCCACTGAGAGATCTTACTCTGGGCATGCTCAGAATGTGAAAAGCAGGACTTAGCCCCAGAAGCGTCCGCTCGCCGCTGCCCAGCACTGACTTCAATGGGAGAAGCAGGAAACGCAGCAGTAACTCTTAGCACAGAGTCAGACTGAGCGAGACGCTGGGATCGACGTCTCCGCTGAGCAGGCTCCACTGCGGCAGGAGAAGAATGGGAGACCGCAGCGGAGATGGGCCGAGATTCCCCCTGTGCAGAGGCAGGAACTCGACCCCTAACATTACCCCCCCTCCTTGGGCCTCGCTACGTTCGAAGGCAGCAATGAGCTGCGGAGCCCGAATGTGCTCAGCAGGCTCCCAGGACCTATCTTCAGGACCGTAACCCTTCCAGTCCACCAAATAAAATTTTTTGCCACGTACCACCTTGTACCCCAAAATAGCGTTCATCTCGAAATCGTCCGTAGACGAACCCGATGTCCCGGCAGATGACTCAGAAAACCTGGACATGTATACGGGCTTAAGGAGGGACACATGAAAGGTGTCGGTGATACCAAGGCGTGGAGGAAGGGCCAGACGGTAGACCACAGGATTAACCTGTTCGAGGACCTTGAATGGACCCAAGTAGCGAGGAGCAAACTTAGTGGACTCCACTCGCAGCCTGATGTTACGGGCGGAGAGCCACACCAAGTCGCCAGGAGCAAAGGTCGGAGCGGGGCGCCGATGTGCATCGGCGGAGGACCTCATTCTCTCCTTGGAGGCCCGAATGGCATCCTGAGTGCGGTCCCAAATATCCCGTGCCTCCACAGCCCAGTCTGCCACCCTGAAGTCGGCGGAAGACACGGGCATAGGCACAGGTACCCGCGGATGCTGACCATAGTTGAGGAGGAATGGGGTTTGTCCAGTGGAGTCAGCTACGGCATTGTTCAGTGCAAACTCTGCCCACGATAGCAAGGATGCCCAGTCATCCTGCCTGGCTGAAACAAAATGTCGCAGGTATGTGACCAAGGTCTGGTTGGCCCTCTCTACCAACCCATTCGTCTCGGGATGATATGCGGAAGAGAGATTCAACTCAATGCTGAGAAGACGACAAAGCTCTCTCCAGAACCGAGACGCAAACTGGGGACCCCGGTCACTGACAATTTTGTCTGGCATACCATGTAGGCGGAAGATGTGTTTTATGAACAACGCTGCCAAGGCCCGTGCAGAAGGTAACCGTGGTAGCGGCACCAAATGCACCATTTTTGAGAAATGATCGGTGATGACCCAAATGATGGTACAGCCGCGAGACTTGGGTAAACCCACAACAAAGTCCATCCCGACCATCTCCCAGGGCCTATCTGCCACCGGCAAGGGATAGAGTAACCCAGCTGGCCTTTGACGAGGAGATTTATTTTTGGCGCAGGAGACACACGCTTGAATATAATCTCTAACATCCCGGACCATATGTGGCCACCAGTACGCCCTCGCCAGTAGCTCACATGTCCTCTTTGTCCCAAAGTGTCCACCCACCCTGGACGAATGAGCCCAAGAGAGAACCTCCGGTCGCAAATTAATGGGCACAAAAGTCTTGCCCGGAGGCACAGACTCAAGCGAAACCGGCGCTACGGTTCTCAGGCTCTCTGAAGGGACAATAAGCCGAGGCTCCCCCTCCTCCTCCTCAGATGACACAACAGAGCGAGAGAGAGCGTCTGCACGAATGTTCCTCTCCCCAGCGAGATAATGAAGGGTGAAGTGGAACCGGGAGAAGAACAAGGACCATCTGGCCTGGCGAGAATTTAGCCGCTGGGCTGTTTGCAGGTATAACAAATTTTTGTGGTCCGTGAAGACCTGAAAGGGAAAACGAGCCCCCTCCAAGAGATGTCTCCACTCCGAGAAAGCCAGCTTCATCGCTAGCAACTCCCTGTCCCCAATGGAATAATTCCTCTCCGCAGGTGTGAAGGTCTTGGAGAAGAAGAAGCACGGATGCTTCCGACCTTGAGCATCCTTTTGGAAGAGGACTGCTCCTGCACCAACGGAAGAGGCATCCACCTCCATAATGAATGGCTTATCAACATCGGGACGATGTAGGATGGGAGCGCTAGCAAAACGGGACTTAATAGAAGAAAAGGCCCTGGAGACCTCTTCAGACCACAATTTGGGATTTGCTCCCTTCTTGGTGAGGGCTACCAAGGGAGCTACCAAAGTTGAGAAGTGGGGAATGAACTGGCGGTAATAATTAATGAACCCCATAAAGCGCTGCACCGCTTTAAGAGAATGGGGTTCTTGCCAGTCCATCACAGCCTGTAGTTTGGCAGGATCCATAGCCAATCCCTGGGCGGAGATGATATAGCCCAGGAAAGGTAAAGACTCCTGCTCAAACATACACTTCTCCAACTTTGCGTAGAGAGAATGTGCCCGTAAGAGGTCAAAGACTCTGCCAACATCTCTCCGGTGGGAGTCAATATCTGGAGAAAAGATGAGAATATCATCCAGATAGACTACGACCGAGGTGGAAAGCATATCCCGGAAGATGTCGTTGACAAAATCTTGGAAAACGGCTGGGGCATTACAGAGCCCGAAGGGCATCACCAGATACTCATAGTGCCCATCTCTGGTGTTAAACGCCGTCTTCCATTCGTCCCCCTCACGGATGCGAATCAGGTTATAAGCACCCCGCAGATCCAATTTGGTAAATACCTTTGCTCCCCTTAGCCTATCAAAAAGCTCAGAAATCAGGGGCAGCGGATACTTATTTTTAACGGTGATGGCGTTAAGACCCCTGTAATCTATGCAAGGACGTAATTCTCCATTCTTCTTCTGCACAAAGAAGAACCCTGCCCCTGCGGGTGACACTGACTTCCTAATGAACCCTCTTGCCAAATTCTCCTGGATGTATTGGGACATGGCCTCTGTTTCCGGAAGAGAGAGGGGATAGACACGTCCCCGAGGAGGTTCTGCTCCAGGCAAGAGATCTATAGGACAGTCATAGGGGCGGTGAGGTGGAAGGGTCTCCGCAGCCTTTTTGGAGAAGACGTCTGCATAGGACCGATAGTATTTGGGGAGAGGGAAGAGAGATCTGCGGGTATCTCAGTGGTGGAAACCTGAACGCACTCTTTCACACATCTGCCCTTACAGGATTCACTCCAACCCAATATCCTCCCAGAGGACCACTCTATATGTGGGGAGTGGAAACGGAGCCAGGGTATTCCCAGCAGAATCTCATCCATTCCCTCGGGAAGGACAAGAAGGGAAACTATCTCCTGGTGGGATGGGGACATAGCTAACGTGAAATTGACAGTCTGGTGTGTGATCTGAGATGGAAGTGTTGACCCGTTCACTACTCTAACAGTCACCGGTTTGGCGAGCATCACCAGAGATATTGCATGGCGCAGAGCAAAAGCCGAGGACATGAAATTCCCCTCAGCTCCGGAGTCCACACAAAGCTCGATTGTTAGAGAGTGAGAACCTAATATGATTGTCCCCTTGAAGGACAGCTTGGAGGAAAAAGCCGCTGTGTCTAGAGAACCTCCTCCAAGGGTTACTAGACGCGATTGTGTACCCAACCGCCGTGGACATTTATTGGCATAATGTCCCTCTTGTTGGCAATTTCTGCAAACCACGGGTACTCGAGCGGTCCGAGACTTAGGTCCCTCTCGAGAGACCTCCATGGCCTCATGGGAGTCGGACGCCTGAACGGAAGAGTCTAGAGGTCTGGCAAAGGTGGGAGCCAGCCGATACCTCTGCCTACACTGGGCCCGCTTCAACCTCCGCTCGTTAAAACGGAGGTCGATGCGGGTAGATATAGAAATAAGCTCCTCCAGTGTGGCGGGAATCTCCCTGGTGGCCAAGGCATCCTTCACATGGTCTGCCAGTCCTCTCCAGAACACCGGAATAAGGACTTTATCCGGCCACTCCAGCTCCGAGACCAGAGTCCGGAATTGGACGGCGAACTGGCTGACCATGGACGAACCCTGGGTTGTTGCCAACAATTGGAGCGCGGTATCGTGGGTAACACGAGGTCCCAAAAAGACCTGTTTTAGAGCGTCCAAGAAGAGAGGAGCACTCTGTACCACACGATCATTGTGCTCCCATAGCGGTGTTGCCCACTCCAACGCCCTGCCCAATAAAAGGGATAAAATAAATCCCACTTTCGCCCGTTCCGTAGGAAAACGTGCAGCCAGAAGCTCAAGATGTATGGAGCACTGACTCACGAATCCCCGACATTGTTTACTGTCACCAGCAAACTTGTCTGGAAGCGGGAGACGGGATAAAGTCGGAGCAGGGGTGGCAGAGGACAAACTGGCTGCAGCTACACTTGCAGCCTGAACAGCGACTGCGGTAACATCCACAGCTGAGGTTGTGCGCTCGAGAGCCGCCAACCTACCCTCCAGCTGCTGGATGTACCGCTGTAAACGCTGACCGTCCGCCATTTACTAGCCAGACCCTGGCGCTAGTATACTGTTAGGGCTAGCGGAACGCACCGAGAAAATAGAGATGTTTTATTATAAATCGTGCGTTCGCAGCCCGGGGTCCACCGTGCAGGGGAAACTGCTGCTAGCGAATGGCGGCACTGTTAGGCGGTATAGACTAGCTCTGTTACTCCACAGAGTAGCCGTGAAAGGGAAGCACTGCGCCCTGTTAGCCTCACAGGAGCACAAGCTTACTGCCAAGCTGATAGCAGTCAATGGTTATGCTACATGCAATCTCCTCACCGGAGAAGCCGGTATTCTAGGGGCTTATTTCAGCCGGGTCCCTGAACACTCTCATACAATCTCCTCACTGGAGGTGCCGGTATTCTAGGGGCTTATTTCAGCCGGGTCCCTGAACACACTCATACATAACCACACTGGCGCAAAGCACATATATGAATTGATACTAGCGCATGGCCGTGCGGCCATGCGAGCCTTAAATAGTTACAGCATGTTTAGGACCTTTCAAAGAAGGACCAATGGAGTGCTGCAGCACCTGAGCATGTGACCCTAGATCTCCACTGAGAGATCTCGCCCTGGGCATGCTCAGTGTGCAAAACAGGATTTAGTCCTAGCAGCTACAAGGACCTTAGCTGCAGTATCTGATCATGTGACCCTCGATCTCCACTGAGAGATCTTACTCTGGGCATGCTCAGAATGTGAAAAGCAGGACTTAGCCCCAGAAGCGTCCGCTCGCCGCTGCCCAGCACTGACTTCAATGGGAGAAGCAGGAAACGCAGCAGTAACTCTTAGCACAGAGTCAGACTGAGCGAGACGCTGGGATCGACGTCTCCGCTGAGCAGGCTCCACTGCGGCAGGAGAAGAATGGGAGACCGCAGCGGAGATGGGCCGAGATTCCCCCTGTGCAGAGGCAGGAACTCGACCCCTAACACAAGCTGGACTAAATAGCTGAGTCCAAATTGAACACACCTGATAAATGCTGCGATCCACAGACAGCAGCACTACCACTCATAACCACCGGAGGGAGCCCAAGAGCAGAATTCACAACACTATATACAGAGCTCATTGTGTGGTGGTATTTGTTCCTTGCATGTGTTATTATTTGGTCACTATGTTGTGGTAATATGTGATCTTGTCATGGTGTGGTGGTATTTCTCTTTTATGTGGTATTGTTTGGTCACTATGTGGTGGTAATATGTTGTCTGGTCATAGTGTGACTGTATCTATCCCCTGTATGTGATATTATTCAGTCACTATATGGTAGTATTATGCGGTCTGGCCATGGTGTGGTGGTATTATTAGTCCCTTGTATGTGGTATCATTCTGCTTATTATGGTCTGGGTATGGTGTGGTGGTATTTTGCGCATGTTTGGACTGTGGCTGCTGAGGCCAGAGATGACAGATGGGCATGTGCTCATCCTTTCCAATTTGAGCAGGTTCCTTTAGACTAATTTTCAAAACTTGTAGAAAACCCATTTAATACTATACACCATACTAAAATGTGAGTGACAGTCACTGGGACAGTGTGTGCTGAAAAGGAGGAAATGAGCATTTAAATTAAGGTACAGGAGGGGTAACAAGGATAAAATGCCTTTAATTTTAGTTACTGTTACTTGTATTTTGTGGTTGAGGAAAGTGTGCGTGAAAATGAGCGTGGCTAGAAAAATGGATTTCACTTTTAAATGGGCATGGTTTTCAAACACAAACAGGGAACATGTTAAAAAATTGAATCCCAACCTGACATTGACCCATCTCAAATCTCTCAGATGGGTCATTAAACACTAAATATTTACTGATTTATCTATCTATCACCAATTCTCCACATACATGTAAGTGATTGTAATTTTGCACACATAGGAAGGGTGACACTAGCCCAGGTTCCATGCCATTCCAGTAATGCTACTTGCACGGAAATCGTTGGTATGCTCTTACAAGCTGCATGCACATTGAATACAGTATAATCGTTAGGCCTCTTTAAGACATCTGTTCTTGAACATGAAAAAGGAGTGATTTTTTTATTAGTGTGTTGGATTAGATTTCCACCAATCTTTAGTACGTGTGTCCATTTTTGCTCTCAGCATGCAATTCCTTTTTGTTTTATGACCCCCCAAAAATTCAAAAGCTTCTCCTCCCCATTATACAGAAAAAAAATGAACAGAACATGGATGACACAAAGATGTCATCTTTTTGTTTTCCAATATTTCCACTTACTCATTGACTTGCATTGTTGAGTTTGATCAGCAACCCGGATAAAAAGCGGACATGTCTCAGTTTGTTAATTTTACTAGTCCACAAAAAACACAGACATGTGAATAATTTTTCATGGATAGAAAATGTATGGTCCCTTAAAAAATAACTAGTTGTTAAATAAATTTAACTGAGAAATCTACACAAAAAAATAACCAGCACCATTTTTTCTAAAAAAAAAAATTGTATTCAATACCATCCTACAAGATAATAACTATTGGTCATCCTCACACTTGAAAAACACATGTAATAAAATTAAGCTTAACATTGAACGGAATACAAAGAAATGTTGGACTCATTTTTAATACATCTTACCATTTAAAAATCTCTCTATTTTTTGGAGCACTTAATCATGTGTACCCCAAAAGGATAAGTGGTAATCTGAAAATCAATTATAAAAAAAATGCCTAAAAAAGCAATGTAGCCAATAAAGAAGAATAAATCATTAGAGAATACAGGAAAACAAAATGAAACATTGCCAGTGGTGCAGTACATGATAACGGCCTTGGTTCTTGCATCTTTCATTTTTTTTCGACAAGGAAAAAATGTTGAAATGTTTCACCTTCTCTGTGAATCAATTTCACATTCTTCATTTTACCGATGTCCATATAATCAAGGTCCCAGTTATCTAGTTTCAATGATGATAAACATGGTAGCAACTCCACTATGGAGCACAGAGTATGGACCTCACCACCAATTGGGTTGTATATTGCCTGTGTGCTAAGATCAAAATGTTTCAAGTTCCTGAGACTTGGAAGGGCTTGAATGAGTAAGGTCCAGCCATCACTACTTGCACTGTTATGTGATAGGTCCAGAAACGAAAGCTGTCCAAAACTGTTCAGAAAGTGTTTCGCTGTAAAGAAATAAAACTAGAAAAGTTATTTTAAAGTTTTATGTATACATACATACATTTTTTAGCAAATACTGCTGTTTTACCAAAGCACGTTATGTAGTTAGTATTACACTTAAGGCCTCTTTCATACTTCAGTTGTTTGGCGTCAGTCTAAAACAGCCATTTTCCTAAAATAGAGGATCCGTCATTTTTTTTTGGCGGATCCGCTATTTTCCCATAGACTTGCATTAGCGACGGATTGCGGCAGATGGTCGTCCGTTCCATCCGCCATGCGAAATTTGGCGGACGTTGTCTAGACATTGATGGACATTGTAACGTTTTTTGTCTACGCCTAATTGGCGGTCTGCGACGGATCCGTCGCGACTGCTATTTTATAGAATGGGCGGCTATGGGCGACGGATCCATCGCGAACCGTCATTTGGCGGATCTGTCGCCCCAATCCGCTTTTTTCAACTGAGCATGCTCCAAAAAGTAGATACCTTGCCCAGACAACCCCAAAACTATATAAACAGGACAGGTGGGCCTCATTCTTCAATGTGCCATCAAGAGAGAACACAGACCCTGCCAGCAAGAGAAACCCTGCCAGCAAGAGAGACCCTGCCAGCAAGAGAGACAGACCCTGCCAGCAAGAGAGACCCTGCCAGCAAGAGAGACCCTGCCAGCAAGAGAGGGACCCTGCCAGCAAAAGAGAGACCCTGCCAGCAAGAGACAGACCCTGCCAGCAAGAGACAGATCCTGCCAGCAAGAGAGACAGACCCTGCCAGCAAGAGAGACAGACCCTGCCAGCAAGAGAGACCCTGCTAGCAGCCATCAAGACCCTGCCATAGACTGCTATGTGAGTAGTGTCATCCAGCGTGTGTGTGTGTGTGTGTGTGTGTGTGTGTGTGTGCCCGCCTTGCATATTTTTATTTTTCATACTGTGCTGGTATTTTGAATGGCTGTGCTGTGACTTGTGTGTGTATAAATGCTGTGTGATGTGTGTGCCCGACTGCCCGCCTTGCATGTTTTTTATTTTTCATACTGTGCTGGTATTTTGAATGGCTGTGCTGTGACATGTGTGTGGTGTGTACAAATGCCAAGTGATGTGTGTCCTGCATTTTTTTTCATTTTTCATACATTAACATACTGTACTGGTATTTCAAATAAAGAGCAGTGTAGCTCCTACTTTCCAACCAAAAAAAAAGAAAAAACAAAAAAAATTGTAATAAAAATTACACAAAACTGTCCGTAGTATGATTTCAAGATAAATTTAAAACTGGTCTACATTCAATAAAGGTGTTTGAGGTTCTATATATAAATGCGGAATGCAAACCTTTGGTATAGAAAATGTTATCTGGTTTTAGAAAATAGTAACTAGGGTAACCATAATTATCATTTTTGGGTATTGGTATTTTAACTTTGAATGAGGGAAATTTTTTATAAGGTTGAAACTGTGTCTCGAGGAGGGGGTGGGGTAGGTTTACCAAAATGCGCATGGCGCATCTCAACTTTAAAGTAGTTTTGGTGTTGCTTTGAAGGAATTTTTGGGGGAAACAGGAGGTGGAAGGTTTTGCAGCTTGTGCATCAAGCATATCAAGTTTGAAGGGAACACAATTTTTTTTTTTTTTTGGTGAATCAAAATGTATGTTGGCATACCAATACATAATCATTCTAATTAAAACTCTGTTTACGTTGGAAGATTCTAGAGGGACCAAGCAAGGGACCCAAGAAAAACGCAGCAAGGACCCAAGACAGACGCAGCCAGGCCCCCAAGTTTGGAAAACATGTAAGTATAAAGTCCTGAAAGCTGTATCTATCCTTTTGTATAGTAGCTTAGAACTTTATACTTGCAGATTCTTAGGGACCCTAAACTAACGAGACCCAAGACAGACGCAGCAAGGACCCAAGACAGACGCAGGACCATAATGTGTTCTTCTGAAAGTCCCCCCTCACATCGTCAGCCACCTGAGGTGATTTTTTTTTTCTTCATAAATTTTTTTTGGTACATCTCTGGTAAGATATGTATTTGAATCCTATATGTATTTATTCTGTTTTCACAGGAAGCTGAAGCAGAGGGGCTTCCAGAAGGAGACGGGCAGGGTGGAGAAATGACAGGAGCGGGAGCGCATAGTGTAAGTTTTGCAGAGACAGATCCTCACATAAAACACACTACACCCAACACAAACATTCAGCACAGCCCACACACAGTAGATATGCCTCCATCCAAGCACATCATTTTTTTTTTTTTATTAGTCTTCACCATCCGGGGCTCGACGTAGAGTTCCTCAGAACACCTCCCATAGTCGTCGGAATGCTAATCGCGGCAGTCACCGAAGAGTAAGTTCCTATTTTGGTTTGGTGTTTAGCAAACTGTAAAATTTATGTGATATAATCTTTCCCTTTTTTTCCTTTTTTTTTTTGTTGCTTCACAGCGTGCTCCCGAACAGGATGAGGAAGAGGAGGGCATTGATGTGGACACCCTCATCCAAGCGGTCCAAAGTCCGGAGCCGTTATGGAACATGTCGGACCGCCGCCATGCTGACCAGTTCGTCACCTGACGGCTATGGGAGGAAGTGTGCAGTGCTGTTATTGATAACTGGGAGGAACTCGAAGCTGGGGCCCAGGATCTAGTGCATAAGTATTAACACTTCATTAACTTGTGTTAGTATGATTTAATGTGTTGTATAGTAACCAATTTTTGCTTTCTCTTTCCAGGTAACAGGGTTATCGTGCGGTGGCGGTCACTCAGGGATCGCTTCAAGAGGGAGTTCAACAAGGAGATGCAGGCCCCGAGTGGATCTAGAGGACGCAGGAGCAGGTACAAATATGCCAGAGCCCTGTCATTCCTCCGGTCGATGCTGCTGAGCAGAAGGTAAATATTCAACACCACATGTTTTCAGTCAAACTGTTAAAATGTGTAAACTTCAATTTTTCTTGGCAGCAAGGGCAATTGTAATATCAAGATACTAATTTTTTTTTTCTTATTTAACAGTACTGTCTGTACTCGGGAGCCTGCATCAGAGTTGCACCCCTCTGGAGCGATCTCTCAGGAGTCCGCCTCCGGGGACCACGTCGACCCCTCTGTATCTCTACCTTCCCTTTTGTGTGATCCCTGCGCTGGAGCAGCAGGGTGGACTTCGTCACTTGAAGCTGCAGGTGATGAGTTAGAGTTCCCTTTACCCCACCCCTCTGACACTGCCGCAACATCTAGACCACCTTTGGGGTCAGGACGGCAGCGCCAGAGAGGTCAGGAAAGGAGCTATGCGCCTGAGTTCTTGCATCTGAATGCAGCCTTCCAGAATGCCATCAAGCTTTTGGGTGAGCAAACATCTGCTGGGTACAGTATGCTTAACAAAAGCATACTTGAACTCAGCAGTCGTCTGGATAGGATGCAATCAGATGCAAACCAGTCACCAAGACACTGTTTTTTTCAGTCGGTCCTCAGGCACATGGAAAATCTAACTCCTAACCTGCAGATGCATGTGATGCAAGGCTGCCACACTGCTCTAGTGCAGGCGATGTCCCAAGCCCCTCCACCCACCCTTCATGTTTCAACACCTTTCCCCTCTCAAGCTGCCGTCTATCCTCCCGTCCGTCCTCCTCCCGTCCATCCTCCTCCCGTCCATCCTACTTCTACTCCTTCATCATTCCTTCCTTCCCCCCCTCAGTATTTCCCAGTACCTACCTTCCCCTTTCCATTCTTCCCCTTTAACTTCACCATTCCCAATCCCACCAACACCTTCACCATACCTCCCACAAACCACATCTGTACCTCAACTCCCTGCCCAACCTCATGTTTTCACCACCCATTCCACTTCTGTTCCTCCCCGTGATGTCCTGTCCCCCCCTATTGACGTGTCCCGCCCTGTCAGCCCCTCCGCTACTATCTCCACTCCAAATTATGAGAACCTTTAAAAACTGAAAACCTTTAAAAACTTGTAAATCAATAAAACTTTTTGTGGTTTAAAAACAATTTTATTGTCTTTCTCTTTTTTTTTAAAAAAAAAAAAACTATTAAAACCACCAAGGTTATGGTAATAGTAACAGTAGAAAATGTTTAAAGGGTACCGGTTCACATACAATACTGCAAGGTTAAAGTACAAAGGTTTTGTAACCAAACAAAAAATGGTATTTTTACAAGTGTGAAAAAAATTTTTTTTCTAAACCATTTCATACTGCCAGTCAACTGATCCTGGAGGAGACATGAAGTAGTCTGCAAAATTGTCCTGCATTCTGGAGACTGTTACTGGACTGCGAAAAGTTGTGTTGTGGTAATCCCGCAAGGTGCTTTCTCACACATTATCCTCCAGGGAAACTTGTTCTTTTGATAAAACAAAATTGTGAAGTACCACGCAAGCCTTCACCACATCATCGACAGTTTCAGTCTGCAGTTTAATTGCAGTTAGTAGTATTCTCCATTTAGCAGTTAAGATGCCAAAAGCACATTCCACTACTCTTCATGCTCTGGTTAAGCGGTAATTAAAAATGTTCATCTTCTGGGTCAGTCCACTACTTCCAAAGGGTTTCAGCAAATGTGGGGAAAGCTGGAAGGCATCATCTCCAACGCAAACAAATGGTAATGGTGGACCGGTGGTTCCAGGGAGAGGTCTAGGGGGCGGAAAGTCAAATGTCTCTCCATACAAACAACGCCCCATTGGTGAAGTTTTAAAGATCTGTGAGTAATTTACGCGTCCATACGCACCGATATCCACAGCGATGAACTTGCAGTGTGTGTCGGCTATGGCCATCAATACAATTGAGAAGTGCTTCTTATAGTTGTAAAACTCTGATCCAGAGCCAGAAGGTTTGACGATCCTTATGTGCTTCCCATCGACTGCTCCGACACAATTTGGGAACTGGCATATTTGTTGAAAATTTTGTGCAATCTCCAGCCACCTCTCCTGTGATGGCTCTGGAATGTATTCCGCTTGTAGGCACTCCCACAATGCCCGCCAGGTATCTCTGATGATCCCTGAGATGGTGGATATCCCAAGCCTAAACTGAAAATGTAGGGATGAGAACGACTCTCCAGTTGCAAGGAATCTGTTAACAAAAGGAAAACACAATAATTAATAAAAACTTCCAAAAACAGCATTACAGTTATAAGTTTGATGAATGAGAATCATTTAAAAAAAAAATAACTTACCGAATAGTCACCATGAGACGCTCCGCTGGTGATATGGAGAAGCGCATCTGGGTGTCTCATCTCCGTATAGATTCTTGCACATGGCCCAATAAAATTTTGAAATTTTCAGCTTTCATCCTCACATAGTTGAAGAACTTCTGAGGGTTTTCCCTCAGTTCAATGTAAAGTGTGGAATAAACACCATGGGTCATGCGTTGGGCTGTGATGGGATGGATCCACAGCCTTCTCTTCCGCCGCTGATGCGCATTCTTTCTTCCTCCTTGTCTCGAACGATGACTGCCAACCGATTTGCCTCAAAAGTAAAATCGGCACATATCTTCACAATGATCGCCAGTACTCCTTCCATCTCTGCCACTTTCTCTACAACCTTTCAAAGATGTGTAAATACACAGTATATATAGTTTTCCAGTAATTTCCAGTAGCCAATCACATTGAGATCCTCCCTTTTTAAAAAAAGGATCAGTCAAAAAACGGTTCCAATGGATGCAAAAACGGTTGCAACGGTACTAACGGATCCGTGAGTGTAAGTGATCCGTCACAAAAATGGATCCGTTGGTACCGTTTTTTCAACAATTGTGATGGATCCGTCGATCCGTCACGATGTCGGACCTGACTGACGCCAAACAACTGAAGTGTGAAAGAAGCCTAAGAGGGGTCGTTGACACCTTTTTTTTTTCCAATGGGCCAGTGTAGTGGGAGCGAGAAAGAAAGAAAGAGAGAAAGAGAGAGCTATGACTTTTGGAAGACAGGGAGGGAAAAACCAAAAGCGCAAAAAATATTAATTATAATGGGAAGCTAAAAGAAAAGGGGTTTATAATTTTTATCAGTGGAGACAGGCTTGTTACACATTGTCATTCCTGTCAAAAATCACTACACAGAAACTGTAAAAATGTTGCAAATAAACTCACCTAACTCAGTCACATCATCATCCGTCATGTACCACCTTCTAAAGCCAAGTTTGGACAGTCTTGTGAGTCCTTTAAGATGATTTATCAGTATGCTCAGGCCACACTTAACATTTGTGCCTCCAGGAAGTAACAACGTTGTTAGTGATAGTAGATGAGTCAAGGTTTGACCTGTAAAAATATTTTTAAAGTTTGGCATCGCAGTTTGTTATGACTTTAATTAACAATACATGTACTGTATGTACTTACCAAAAGTTTCCAATGATAACTCCTCATCATCTTCCAAAAAGTTGTCAGACAAATCAAGTATTTCAAGGTTCGTGAACTTTGTTAGAATGTTTGCTGTAATAATAGTAATAAAATATACATACATAGTAATCTTAATTATTCCATACATTGCATGTACATCATATATTGTCACATACTTATAATTATCATTAGTGATCA
This sequence comes from Ranitomeya imitator, assembly GCF_032444005.1. Taxonomy (NCBI): domain Eukaryota; kingdom Metazoa; phylum Chordata; class Amphibia; order Anura; family Dendrobatidae; genus Ranitomeya; species Ranitomeya imitator. The sequence goes on from NC_091286.1 coordinate 108,325,805, forward strand.
GACCACAATACAGTATAATTGTATTAACTTTGCTGTAATTGCATAATTGAGTAATAATTGTTGTCAAAAACACATAATAGGGTGATGTATATGACAAAGTTTACACTAGAGCCTTAAAATTATTATTCCTCTGCACAACAGTCTTGGAAAATTCTCAATTAAATCTACAGAGGCGTACAAGAAATGCAGAGTCTCTACAGCAGGATATCAACTGTGCATTCTTTTGAGGGAGGGTAGAATTATACTGAGACATGTAATATACCATGGTGTGATAAAAAAGGGGTTATGCCAAAAATATTCAGAGCTCTAGAGCTTGAGGTTAGAGGGTGTCCCAGCTATCAGACCCATAGCGATTGGGACGTTATCCCCTATCCTACTGTTGGGGAATATATTTCAAACTTGGGAAGATCCCTTTAAGCTTTCTCATACAATTCCATTCCATATATTTCACCATCAAGATTACAAAATCTTCCCTTATGTTTGAAAGAAGCATAAAGGATGTTTAACAGCATCAACTCTTCCATGGTAGGGCTTGGGTGTAAGTCTGAACACTGAATCCTCATCTAGCTGGTTTCCAAATACAGTTTTCTTTTCTCATAACTGAAAAATGGTCCTTTTTTTAGTGAGCTGGACCCATTTTCAGTCCATGTGCCAGTTTTTACAGTCCTTGTCGCATCCATTCTTTTATATGAAAAATCCATGTGATATCCATATTTTTTTCTCTCCATTGACTTGCATTGACCAGTTTGATCCACAACATGGATCAAAGTATGACATGTCTCCAGGGTTTTTTGTGTGGACAACTGATAAGAGACACAATCATTGTAATGAGTCTATGATCTTTCTAAAAAAGTATAGAATAACACACCTACCAAAAAAACGAATGTGTGAGGCCTGCCTAAGGTACAGGTGATCTAACAATAGCTAGAGATTTATAAGCGCCCACTTCGATATGTGTCCATCAATATGCGCATATTGACGCAAGCTGCACACTTCACGAGTCAAGGTACTTATTTTGTCTTCATTAATTACAGTTGACCATGTAACATGTCTTTAATGACAGCTTTGCTGCTCCTCTGTTCATGCAATTACGCTGCACATATACATTAGACACTCAGTATCTGTGGTCATAAACAATAGATGTGTCACCTTTAGGATTTACCTTTGTTTGCCATCTAGTCATGACTTTGGATTCATTTGCACATGTACTTTACTAAAATATATATCCATATACAATACTGCTGTTACCTACAGGATTAACTTTTTCTGTACATGCACTTTACTAATGTATATGTATTACATTTAGGTCTGCACAGTAAATACACAGTATATTTCATTTATCCTAAGCACAGTAAATACATTTATCCTAAGCACCTCAATATATGTATATTGCATCATGATGCCAATAGCTACATCACATTTTGTTAATGACTTCTTTTGTGATTTTTTTGATTTTCTTGTGATTTCTTTGGAATCTTATTGCATGATTTTTCATGTTTTGGGGATTCATTTGTTGATCTATTCTTTGTAAAATCTTTCTACATCATACCACATTGTGCTCCTCAATTGAATCATTCCCAAGCCGCTGTTTGTAGCATTATATATACAATATATGCCAAACAAATGCCACTTGAATTGGCATTTGATATGCACCTCCTTATTTTAGCAATCTTGTTGCATAACCACTGCATATTATTTGTATAATAACTACATTTTTTTTTACCACTACCTGACCGTAATCTCGGTTCTTTTTAATTTTTTTGTTTGTATTGTACATTTGACCGAGGGTCATTGCTATATTAGATCCAAGGTGGATGTGCACATTAACATTGTATGCAAAACATACTGTGTACATATATTCACGCCTGGCAATGTCTTTGTTCTTTTCTTAATAACTAGAGATGACTAGATCAATTTGCGGGATTCCGGTCCAATGTCCAGGTCTGTAGTACCCGGCGGCTAGATAGTAGTCCCACAGATATCTTACCTTTCAGCGTCCAAGGCACTGCTTTTTATTAGAAAGAGCTGATGTGACATGAAGCCAGATGGTAAGAGATTTGCAGGACTCCTGGCTGGCCACCAGGTACCACTGACCTGGACGATGAACCAGTGTCACGCAAATCGATCCGCTCATCTCCACTTATAACCAGTCCTACCTAGATGAATGAATTTGAAAGTAACATCTGTAATACTTACACAGAATAATCAAACCTTTTGAAGTCAAACAGCTGTTAATAAGACAAAGTTCTTTTATTTTGTCACAGTTCGAAATTGATTTTACTACATGTTCCATGGAAATTCCGATCTTGGGTAGAACTGACAGTTTCAAGACTTCTAGATTCTTTAAATGCGAAATACAATTTGCTGCAAATTAAGTTAGAAAAATGTATTGCTTCAGTATTATACAATGCAGAAAACTGAGAAACATTGGCATTATACAGCTACAATTGTCACTAAGGCTCCATTTATCACCATGCTAAAAACTGCTATGATATACTATGCTAATCATTTTTTGTAATACTGAATACCATAGCAAACTACTTTATTAATTCTTTATCCAGAATTTTACAACTGATCGATTTATCCTGACAATAGGTCATCAATATCAGATCTGTGATGTTCTGACTATCGGCATCCATAGAGATCAGCTGTTTGAAGGGGTTGCAGACACAGTTCCCTGTAAGAGTCCATCTATATTTGATGATGTGCAAGACTAAATAACCTAAAATCAGCAGCTTATTTGCTGGTTGATGGTCATTTAATTGCCTGTTTACACAGGCAGACCACAATTATGATGTGTACAGAATGATTTGTAACAGACTATTCAGTGCGCAAAGGCTTCCATTCGATGATCTTTTGTGTAGCACAAAGGATAATTTCATCTGACAAATAAACGTCCTACTAATTCATCAGGTGATCGGCGACCCATTTCAATTTGTTCGTATTCGCAATAATCTTGCAGTGTAAGGGTATGTGCACACGTCAGGATTTCTTGCAGAAATTTCCTGAAGAAAACCTGAAATTTTCTGCAAGAAATCCGCATGTTTTTTTTTGCGTTTTTTTCCCGTTTTTTTTTCGCGTTTTTTTTAGCATTTTGCAAGCGTAATTAGCTTGCAGAATGCTAAAGTTTTCCAAGCGATCTGTAGCATCGCTTGGAAAACTGATTGACAGGTTGGTTACACTTGTCAAGCATAGTGTTTGACAAGTGTGACCAACTTTTTACTATAGATGCAGCCTATGCAGCATCAATAGTAAAAGATAGAATGTTAAAAATAATAAAAAAAATAAAAAAAAATGGTTATACTCACCTCCTGCAGACAGCCGATCTCCTCAGCGGCGTCCGTTCCTATAGATGGTGTGTGCAGGACCTTCGATGACGTCGTGGTTACGTGACCGCGACGTCATCGCGGTCATGTGACCGCGACGTCATCGCAGGTCCTTCACACACACCAGCTATAGGAGCCGAAGCGGCAGCGTGCGCCTGAGAGGCGGGAAGACTGCGGTGGCCATCGAAGGTGAGTATATGACTATTTTTTATTTTAATTCTTTTTTTTTACCAATTATACGGTGCCCAGTCCGTGGAGGAGAGTCTCCTCTCCTCCACCGTGGGTACCAACCGCACATGATCTGCTTACTTCCTGCATGGTGGGCATAGCCACATGCGGAAAGTAAGCAAATCAATGCATTCCTAGGTGTGCGGAATCCCCGCAATTCCGCAAATTTAATGAACATGTTGCTTTTTTTTCTGCGATGGGCCCACTGCACCATGAGAGTGCATTTGATTTGAGGCCTAGACAGGTAAGCACCTTTGCATGTTTTTCTGTGGTGTTTTTTCTAGAAGAGTGGAGGTTTTTTCCTCCTGTTGTAGTTTTTGCTGTTAGACTAGGGCTGGCAAGTGTGAGGACCCGTGACGTGGGTTGCCAGCTTATGTATTGTGGCCATAATATTAACTAATACCTTACATATTTTGATTTGTTCTTGTGCACCTATTTTACTTTTACTTTTTGAGGTGCAGTTGGGCTCTGATGGCTTTGTAAGTTGTGGCCTCTGTTCACACGGGACGCATTACAGTTAGCGCTGGTCAGCCCGCCACATGGCATTACTAATAGGCTAGGATCCAGTTGCTGTGCATACTCTGTGTGAACACTGCTGCAGATTATTTATTTGCACTGGTGTGCCAAGCAGCCATTCCCTGATTGTAGGCTGGCTGTCTTATTTGGTATTATCACACCTGTGTAGTCGCCATCTTTACTTGGGCCCACTGCACCATGAGAGTGCATTTGATTTGAGGCCTAGACAGGTAAGCACCTTTGCCTGTTTTTCTGTGAAATTTAATGAACATGTTGCTTTTTTTTCCGCGATGCGATTTTTTTCGCGGAAAAAAATGCAACATTTGCACAAGATATGCGGAATACACTGAAAATAATGGGAGGCATATGTAAGCTTTTTTTCGCGTTTTATCACGGTTTTATAGCGAAAAAAACGCGAAAAATACTGAACGTGTGCACATGGCCTAAATGGTCCTTAAGATATGCAATCTAGAAGTGATAATTAGTGTTGAGCATTCCGATACTGCAAATATCGGGTATCGGCCGATATTCGCTGTATCGGAATTCCGATACCGAGTTCCGATATTTTTGTGATATTGGAAATCGGAATCGGAAGTTGCCAGTGTATGGTTCCCAGGGTCTGGAGGAGAGGAGACTCTCCTTCAGGCCCTGGGATCCATATTCATGGAAAAAAAAAGAATAAAAAAAAAAAATATGGATATACTCACCCCTGCGGCGGACCTTGGACCTTAGCGGTGCAAGCGGCAGCCTCCGTTCCTAAGAATGCAGTGAGTGTAGGACCTGCGATGACGTCGCGGCTGGTGATTGGTTGCGTGAGCGGTCACGTGACCAATCACAAGCCGCGACGTCATCGCAGGTCCTACACTCACTGCATTCTTAAGAACGGAGACTGCCGGTTGCACCGCTAAGGTCCAGGGTCGTCCGAGGGTGAGTATATCCATATTTTTTATTTTTATTCTTTATTTTTTACATGAATATGGATCCCAGGGCCTGAAGGAGTTTCCTCTCCTTCAGACCCTGGGAACCATCCAGGATACCTTCCGATATTTTGGTCCCATTGACTTGTATTGGTATCGGGTATCGGTATCGGCGATATCCGATATTTTTTGGATATCCGCCAATCCAATCCGATACCGATACTTTTGAATATCGCTCAACACTAGTGATAATGTTAAAAAGAAATCCACACTGCAGACTGAAATATCTGTAAATAGGTTTCTTGTTTGTTGACTTCATTTCTTTGTTGTTTCAACTCTTTCCAGATTGATTAGCTTAGAGGGAACATTGGCCACATCAATCGGGTAAAGGACAGGACACCCGCATTATTTGATGGCCATGGCTTGCTACTTTTAGTACCTATTGTGCCTAGTATTGTATCTCAATTCCATTTTACCCTCACCTATTGTATCCTCACCCATCCCTTGTAGATTCTGAGCCCTCGCAGACAAAGTCTTCTCTCCTCCTGTACCAGTTGTGACTTTTATTGCTTAAGAGTACTGTACTGGTTTTTATGTATAGCCCTTTTCACAGGTAAAGCGCCATGGAATAAATGGAGTTAAAATAAATAATAATAATTTACTTGCGTGACCCAAGGATGTAGTAAGCTGTAATGCCATGCACAACAGCTACTAAAAGAAGGATGGTATTGTGCCTCGTAAACAATGATGGACACATTGTCTTCACCAAAATAGTAAGGCCAGGTTCACATTGCGTTAGCAGCAGCCCATTCAGCATATACGCTAACGGGCTGCTGTAAGCGCAAGTGCCGCGGTTTGCATAGCGCTAGCGCAGATAGAGCATCTGCTAGCTCTATCTGCGCTAGCAGTGACGGACCCAAAAACGCTGCAGCCCGCGTCTCAGGGTCCGTCACTCAATGACAGCACATCCCTAGCGCACGCCCATTGTGGGTGTGCGCTAGCGATGCGTCCGACATTGCTTTCAATGGCGGCATTAACGGACTACATTACACCGCATTATGCCGTGGTGTAACGTAGTACGTTAAACGTACGCCCTCAACGCAATGTGAACCTGGCCTTAGGCTTATTCTAACAGCTTGCAGCTAAAAATAGGCCATCTCACAGCTGTTTTTTAAGTTTTTTAAGTTTACCATCTTTCAGATCTTGCTATCAGATCCAGAGAAATAATATTTTGAGTAAATATGGACAATTTTATTTCAGTAGTTTTGGAATTAGAGACAATTGCTTTCTAAGAAAGAAAATTTTATTTTTTGATTCTGTCTTTTTTATATATCTTTTAGAGTACCTTATATACTCGAGTATAAGCCAAGATTTTCATCCCAAATTTTTGGGCTGAAAGTGCCCCTCTCGGCTTATACTCGAGTCACGGTCGGCGGTGGGGTCGGCGGGTGAGGGGGAGAGCAAGTGTCGCATACTCACCTAGTCCTGGCGTTCCCCCTGCCCGTCCCACGGTCTTCGGAGCCGCAGCTCTTCCCCTGTTCAGCGGTCACATGGTACCGCTCATTAAAGTTATGAATATGGACTCCACTCCCATAGGGGTGGAGCCGCATATTCATTTCTCTAATGAGCGGTAACGGTGACCGCTGACAGAGGAAGAGGCTGCGGCACCCGGAGACCATCTGTCCGTGATAAGGAGCCAGGGACGCCGGGAGCAGGTAAGTATCTCATAGTCACCTGTCCACGTTCCACACGCCGGGCACCGCTCCATCTTCGCATCCTCTTGCTCTGACTGTTCAGGTCAGAGGGCGCGATGACGTACTAATCTGCGCGCTGCCCTCTGCCTGAACAGTCAGTGCGGAGAGACGCAGAGACGGGACGCTGAGGAGCTGCGGGCAGCAAGAGAGGTGAGTATGTCGTTTTTTTTTTATTGCAGCAGCAGCATTATATATTGCACAGATTTATGTGGAGCATCTATGGGGGCAATAATCAACGGTGCAGAGCATTGTATATGGCACAGCTTTCTATGGAGCATCTATGCGGCAGTAATCAACGGTGCAGAGCATTGTATATGGCACAGCTTTCTATGGAGCATCTATGGGGCCATACTGAATGGTGCAGAGCATTCTATATGGCACAGCATTCTATGGGGCAATAATCAACGGTGCAGAGCATTGTATATGGCACAGCTTTATATGGAGCATCTATGGGGCCATACTGAACGGTGCAGATCATTATATATGGGGCAGCTTTATATGGAGCATCTATGGGACCATAATGAACGGTGCAGATCATTATATATGGCACAGCTTTATATGGAGCATCTATGGGGCCATAATGAACGGTGCAGAGCATTATATATGTCACAGCTTTCTGTGGAGCATCTATGGGTCCATAATGAACGGTGCAGAGCATTATATATGGGGCAGCTTTATGTGGAGCATCTATGGGGCCATAATGAACGGTGCAGAGCATTATATATGGCACAGCTTTATGTGGAGCATCTATGGGTCCATACTGAACGGTGCAGAGCATTCTATATGGCACAGCTTTATGTGGAGCATCTATGGGGCCATAATGAACGGTGCAGAGCATTATATATGGCACAGCTTTATATGGAGCATCTATGGGGCCATAATGAACGGTGCAGAGCATTGTATATTGCACAGCTTTATGTGGAGCATCTATGGGGCCATAATGAACAGTGCAGAGCATTATATGTGGCACAGCTTTATATGGAGCATCTATGGGGCCATAATGAACGGTATGGACCATCTATTTTTAATTTTGAAATTCACCGGTAGCGGCTGCATTTTCCACCCTAGGCTTATACTCGAGTCAATAAGTTTTCCCAGTTTTTTGTGGCAAAATTAGGGGGGTCGGCTTATACTCGGGTCGGCTTATACTCGAGTATATACGGTACATATCAGATGAAAGAAGAAATGTTGCAAAAGTGTTAATTCACTACAACTAATAAATAAAATATACATGGCAAAAAAGCAAACCGGTCCTCTGGAAAAGCATCAACAACGATAACGCTAATAATAGTAATAATATAAGAATTTCTTTACTTGTGTGGTAAATACTCACCCAGGATTTCACCATCTTTTTCATTTATGTTGATGTTGTGCAGAATTAACCTTTCAATTTCATAAAGCTTGTATAACCCATTTAATAAGATTTCTAGAATAGAAAAGACAAATATGAGCTACTGCCAACATTATTTAGTTCATGAACTTACTGGGCTTATTTAAAACTATTTCTAATAAGAATTGCTGTGTTTTGAAGAATTATGGATGGTATGATTTATCTAATATAATGGCATTTTTACATCTGGCAATTATTGTATTATTTGTCTCTGAGTGAAATCACCAATAACTGACCAGTGTAGATGTAAACCAGTGATAATCACTAAAATTCATTCTCATTTAAAAGCTGCTTCTACAGAGAAAGCATTACTGTCCAAAAAACAATATCAATCGGTTGGGCCAACAGTTTGAGTAATGTGTGTCAGAGCTGCTGACAATTGATTGTCGAAGGAAACGTCCAATTTCATACTGCTGATTGTATTGCTCTACCAAATAGATATCCTGCAGACAGACATGTGAGTTGGCGGCTTTCTCATAAAGAACACAGAAGTCGTTGGCCGAGCAAACGCTGCTGCATATAGGAAAGTTGGCTGAGATGGCTGTCGGACAAATGATTGGACAAAGTATATTTCAGTCAACAGCCTAATCGAATGTATATGGGGTCCTTTACACTAAAAATACTTGTAAGAAAAATATAACTGTACGGTTGTTGTTATGTTACCCAACACTCATGATAGCTGTTGCCAAACAATAATGATTCACTATGAAGTTGGGGAAAAAACTGGAAATGATCATCAGATGCTCATTGCTTGAATTCACTGATTGTTCATTGGTGGTTTAAAAATATATTCTCTGTAAGAGAAGTCTTATTCAATTCAACTCTTCTAATTTGAAGCAGACTTTCAATTCTCTTCTACATGGTACTGTAGATTGGTGTTGGGACTTTTTGAGCTGGTATACATTACCTCTTCAACATGAGTCTCAATGACCAGAGTATGGTGGAAGATGGAGCTAACCAGAAGTTAAATTTTATGGCAAAATTATAAATGTATCACAAAAAAACAAAAAGTAAATAGTTACACATTTAATAATCACCTTGTCGATGCTCTTTATCCATGTTGGAGATACTTAACGTTTTCATATTTACCATTTCCACAATTCGTGCTTCATCATCATTGGTTAGTGGAGTGTTATTGATAATAAGCTCTCTCATTCTTCTGCAATTGTCCACAATACGTGTGAGTTTCCCAGTAATTCCAGCACTCGAGCTAATATTGAGCCTCAGGTGTTTAGCGCAACAACATATTTTTCCAAGAAATTTTATATCGTATTTATCCAAACAATCAAATTTCTTTATTGTAACCTCTAATGTTTGCAGATCTTGATTCCAATCATAGAATAAGTTGACAACTTTTTTAGAAATGTATGTTTGAGGTTCAAGTACATTTAGATCATCGGGGCATCGAACATTTATGCATCCTGTCTCTGAATTACCTTCTTTGCCAAAAAGATCTAATTTGACCAGACGCAGAGCACTGAGACATCCTGGTAGATGCTCAAAAAACTCAACATGATGAGAACCTACATTATGCATGCTAATGTGCAACGTTTTACCAGCAAAGATGGGTTCAAATTCTGCATTCATCTCCTTCTTGGTCCCACTTTCATAGAAAAGATTGATTCCAAACTCTACAAAGTCAGAACTGGTTTCATTCATTTCATTTTTATACACATTTCTAATATGACAAATTACTTTCCGAGTGGCGGTTTTGGATGAACCACATGTGTATAATAGTAGGTTTTTGTACTTGTTGGTAACATCATAAGTGGTTTGCAATTTGTTGAGATAACATTCTCCTTCCTTTACTTGGTCAGTTTCATCTGATGATAATAGTTGAGATAATCTTCTTCCTGCTGTGTACTCCTGGAATGATGTATGAAAAAATCTATAACTTGGGATTTGTTTTTGAGCTGAATATTTATTTAGCAGTCCTATTTTAAGCAAGATATCCTCTATGATATTTTTTAACTGCTCTGTTCTAAATTCGTACTTTTGTTCAAAAAGACCTTTGAGAGCTAAGTCTCCACACAAACTGATATTCTCTTCCACAATGTTTTCTTCTATATCTTTAATTTTGCTGTGACCTCTGTCAATCATCAAATCATACAATGTACAAAACAGAGATGTTTGAGTGTTCATTTGAAAATCCGTTTCCCCCATTCTAAGTGCACATGCAATCACTAGGAACAGTGGCGTTTTCATGAGATTTTTCATAAAATCAGAGTCATCCAACTGATTCAACAACCCGGCAGCTTCTTTTTCCTCTAAGACGTTTGTGATCAAGGTTTGGGCACTTTCAATCGTGAAGTCACTTGTTTCAACAATCAAAGCACCATATAGTCTCACTTCTCTGAGTGATTCAGTTCTTGTAGTTACAATAACTGTGTTGTTGAATTTATGGTTTTTCTTGATAAGGTTGTCTATTTCTTTGCAGCTTTCAGAATTGAATTCATCATAACCATCTAGTAAAAACAATACCTTTTCTCCAAGGTCATTTATTTTTTGCAAAAATGCTTTTTTGTTCCAGTTGTATGTAACTGGAAAAAGTTGGTCACAAAGGGTTTCGTAAAGACCTTTACTTGTACCACGCAAAGTGATGAAAAAAACAAGTTTATACCCTTGTAATGGTTGGCACTTTTCTGATGCCCAAAGAACAGCAATTCTTTTTAACATTGTACTTTTACCCTTCCCAGCTTCTCCCTCAATAATGCAAGGACTCTTGAGAATGTATAACACATCTTCAAATTTCATTTTCTCCTTCCTGCGATTGTGTATGTCTTTCCTCCACAGTAAAGGATCTGTAAAAGTTGTTTCCAGATTGAAAATTATGTCAATGCCCGTTTCTTCACCCAATGGGTAAAAGTTTTGAAAACATGGATATCGATAAAACCGCTTCAAAAACGTTTCCAGTTCATCAATATCATTTTCTGCTATGCTTGACCTAACATCTAAAAAATAAAGCAAAACATATCATAGATTATTAGAATAACAATATCTTATGTATGAAGTCTTTTTTATGTACTGTATTTGTATACATAACTCATATTTTTATGATAGGGTTTATTATCTAGCAGATTATTGCTACACATACTACACAATCTCCTTAGTAAAATTCCCGGATGGACATAATCCAAGAGAGAAATACATTATCTATACACACGTTATCTAATTTCTGCCTGCCCTGCCATACCACTATCAACCTAAGTATGCTATGTATCCACATAACAGAGAGAGGTGGCCTTACATTTCTGTTTTGAGGATCCACTTGTAAATTTGACAAAAAAACTGTTTAGCCAAAGATTGCTATATGTAGCCGCTACATTGCATCCTAACACAAATTAATGGATCACATTGTGACCTTCAAAATACCGGAACAAGCAAGTCGCAAAAAACACAACACTTTTTGTGCCATTTGCTAGTCGTGGTCATGGTATCCTAGAGGTCATATTGCAACAGCATTCACTTGCATGATGATACAATGTAGCAGCTATACACAAAAAAACAGCCGCACTCCAGTCTTGGTTTCAACGTAGAAAGTTTTTTTGTTTTTATTCAAGTGCACAGGCACCACCAAATAATTTTTAAAGAGAGCAAAACAAGTGATTGCGGACAACACGGTAACACGGTAACGTTTCGACCTGGCACGGTCTTTTTCAAAACCTCACTTAAATGGGAGGAGTAGTAAGGAAGAGAAGGTAAGAGCAGAGAGTCCCCAAGGACAGTTCCAAGTAGAATCCAGGAGTAAGATGTCCGTATCATTGGTGGTGATACGGACATCTTACTCCTGGATTCTACTTGGAACTGTCCTTGGGGACTCTCTGCTCTTACCTTCTCTTCCTTACCACTCCTCCCATTTAAGTGAGGTTTTGAAAAAGACCGTGCCAGGTCGAAACGTTACCGTGTTACCGTGTTGTCCGCAATCACTTGTTTTGCTCTCTTTATAAATTATTTGGTGGTGCCTGTGCACTTGAATAAAAACAAAAAAACTTTCTACGTTGAAACCAAGACTGGAGTGCGGCTGTTTTTTTGTGTATATGTGACGTTAGATGTCCAGCCAGCACCTCTCTCACTGAAATATACAGTGTGCCCATCCTACTCTCTGGATACAATGTAGCAGCTACACATAGCAATATTTGGCCACACAAGCTGTGTCGCTGCCAAAGTCACCATGTAGCTCTACACTTAGGCTGGAGCTCACAACAGCAATTTTCACACAAGTTGCACAAACAAGAATATCTGTGCAGGCTGCCATAGCGTAACTATTCTTAGCTGCGATTTTGCTGCAAAAAAACCCAAAATGGACAAATTGCAGGCAAGTCACAATCACATACAACTTGAATTGAAGTCTATGGCAAGTAAGTCACATGTAACTTGTGACTAACGATAGAAAATCTAACCCATTTGAAAACATTTGCATCCATGGGCTGCAATTGTTGCGGTAGGTCATAGGCTGCAATACAACATCAGAGGAAATCATTAGATTCAATATCATTTTACATCACTATAATCTCAAATTTTCACTGTAGTCTTAGTCTGACACTTTTTTTAATGTATATTTATCATGCACAAAAAATCACAGAAAGTGAAAAAAATTAGCCTATTTATTTTTATGCATTAAGATCATTAAAAAAAATCTACAAACAAAATCTTTTGTGTGAATAGGAATTAATATGTTGGTTTTCATTCATAGCAAATATTTGACTCCTGCTTTTTCCTAAAAAAAAACTGTACAAATACAGTGTTGACCCATTCTGAAACTGATATATTATTATGTAGTATTTTAGGCTATTTTCTCACATTCATGTCTTTCTGCTTCCGCTTCCGCTTCCATTGAACTTTCAACATTTTCTTCACGACCAGGGAAAGCTTGTGACAAAGAAAAAAAAAATAATTTAAAATAAATTCAACTTATTCAAAATAAACATTCAATAGCTACATTTCCAATTGTTTGAACACACAACTTACAGCATGGCATAAGAGTGGTACAGGTTTAAGATCATTCTTATATTAACTAAAAAATCAAACATTGTAAGTACTCACTTGGTCCATAAAGATCCCGGAAAAGAAATTGATCATATGTTTCAAGAAGTTGGAGAAAACAATTGCAAGATTCTTCACCTTTATTTAAAATCATTGTAATAAGAGTCCTTGCTGCATTATCGCTTATCTTCTCAGCAAACACACAATTCATCTCTTGCATTGAAAAAACACGGTTTTCATAAAGCTTTTCCACTATTTTTGTGGAAGTTGTTATGTTAATTTTTTCTATCAAGCCTGTGAAATTTTCCTGAATAGATTCCACTTGGGAGGAAGAACAAAATACAGTTATATGAAAAAGTTTGGGCACCCTTATTAATCTTAAGCTTATTGTTTTACAAAAATTGTTTTTTTGCAACAGCTATTTCAGTTTCATATATCTAATAACTGTTGGACACAGTAATGTTTCTGCCTTGAAATGAGGTTTATTGGACTAACAGAAAATGTGCAATCTGCATTCAAACAAAATTTGACAGGTGCATAAGTATGGGCAACCTTATCATTTTCTTGTTTTAAATACTCCTACCTACTTTTTACTGACTTACTAAAGCACTTTTTTTGGTTTTCTAACCTCATTGAGCTTTGATCTTTATAGCCAGGTGTATATATACAGATATATAGACATCTCAGGAGACACGGGGACTGATGTTGCTATCGTTTACTGTGGGACGGGAGCACATCTCACGCTATCTCTGCCCACAAACTATGTCCTGACTCTGCCACTGGCCAGCGTGAAGATGTAATATTTCATTGCACACGCCTCAGTGGTCAGTAGTGAAAGCTGTGTGTGGCCAGAGTAAGAAGAAACTAAGGGGCTGACGGCCATCAAAACGCAGCTGCTGGCCCAAACTCTACAGTTTTGGGGGAATCTGCTCGTGAGCCGGGGGAAAAGATCATCCTGAGGTACGTCAAAACAGGAAATTAGTTGAGACCAAATGCTCACATCAGCTCTCCTGGTTGTTTTGAACTCTCAGCTATATCCTAAGGAAGCATATACGAACGAAGATGTGAACAAAGCCTTATAGGTACAACCCCAATTAGTAAAAACTTGGGACGCAATGTACAATGTAAAGAACACAATTGCAATGACTTTCAAATCTCTTATCTCCATATTTTATTCATAGTAGAACATAGACAATAGATTAAAGGTTGAAAGTTAGACAATTTTCCATTTCATATGGAAAATTTAACTAATTTTTAAACTGATGACAACAACATGCATTAAAAAGTTTGGGATATGAGCCATATATATCATTGTGTAGTATCCCCTCCTGCTTTTACAATAGTCTGTAAGTGTCTGGGAAGATAGGAGACTGATTGCTGGAGTTTTAGGGTATGTTTCCACGTTTAGGAAACGCTGCGTTTTTGACGCTGCATTGAGCCGCAGCGTCAAAAACGCAGCGTCCAGATCTTACAGCATAGTGGAGGGGATTTAATGAAATCCTGTCTCCACTATGCATTAAAAGACGCATGCGGCATACCCGCGAAAATGCGCATGCGGCGCGTCTTTTAAGAACGCAACATGTCCTTGCAGTGCAGAAAGAACGCAAGGACAGCGCAGGTGACCTGCCAGTGACCTCAGGTGCAAATTTGGTCAGGATTTTACCTGCATAAAATCCTGACCAAATCCTGAAGCAATCCTGAACGTGGACACATACCCTTAGAAGAGGAATGTTGTCCCATTATTGTCTGATGTAGGTCTCACACTGCTCCACAATCCCAAGTCTTTCCAGGATTTTTAATTTCATAATGTGCCAACTGTTTTCTATTGGTGAAAGGTCTGGACTTCAGGCTGCCAGATCATCACCTGAAATCTTCTTCTGCAAAGCCTTGTAGTCTATGGTTTAACATTGCCTTGCTGAAATGCAAGTCCATCGCCGAAATAAACATTGTCTGAAAAGGAGCATATGTTGTTCTAAAACCTCTAGATAATACTCGATATAGAAAGCGCCTTTCAAGATATGTAAGTCCCTATGCCATACACACTAGTGCAATCCCATAACTTCATACAGTTGTGCTCAAAAGTTTACATACCCTGGCAGAATTTTTGCTTTCTTGGCCTTTTTTCAGAGAATATGAAAGATAACACCAAAACTTTTTCTCCACTCATGGTTAGTGGTTGGGTGAAGCCATTTATTGTCAAACTACTGTGTTTTCTCTTTTTAAATCATTTTAACCCAAAACATCCAAATGACCCTGATCAAAAGTTTACATACCCCATTTCTTAATATCGTGTTTTGCCCCCTCTAATATAAATGACAGCTTTAAGTCTTTTGTGGTAGTTGTGGTTCTTTATTTTCTCAGATGGTAAAGCTGCACATTCTTCTTGGCAAAAAGCCTCCAGTTCCTGTAATTTCCTAGCCTGTCTAGCATGAACTGCATGCTTGAGATCTCCCCAGAGTGGTTCAATGATATTAAGGTCAGGAGACTGAGATGGCCACTCCTGAACCTTCACTTTATTCTGCTGTAGCCAATGACAGGTTGACTTGGCCTTGTGTTTTGGATCATTGTCATGTTGGAACGTCCAAGTACGTCCCATGCGCAGCTTCCAGGCTGATGAGTGCAAATTTGCCTCCAGTATTTGCTGATAACGTGCTAAATTCATCTTTACTTCAAATTTGACCAAGTTTCCTGTGCCTTTGTAGCTCATGCATCCCCAAAACATCAGCAATCCACCTCCATGCTTTACAGTAGGAATGGTATCATCATAGGCCTTGTTGACCTCTCTCCAAATGTAACGTTTATGGCTGTGGCCAAAAAGTTAAATTTTTGGTCTCATCACTCCAGATTACCTTGTTCCAGAAGTTTTGAGGCTTTTCTCTGCGCTGTTTTGCATATTGTAGGTGAGATACTTTGTGGCATTTGCACAGTAATGCTTTTCTACTGGCGACACGACCATGCAGCCCATTTTTCTTCAACTGCCTCCTTATTATGCATCTTGAAACAGCCACACTGCTAGTTTTCAGAGAGTTCTATATTTCAGCTGATGTTATTTGTGTTTTTTTTTGCATTTCAAACAATTTTCCTGGCAGTTGTAAACAACATTATTGTTGGTCTACCTGACCCTGGTATTGTTTTTACAGAGCCCTCGATTTTCCATTTGTTAATCACAGTTTGAATGCTGCTGACTGGCATCATCAATTCCTTGGATATCTTTTTGTATCCCTTTCCGGTTTTATACAGTTCAACTACCTTTTCCCATTGACAATTCTTTTGCTTTCCCCATGACTCACAATCCAGAAATATCAGTGGCTGGATGAAAGATGCAAGAGTCTGTATGAATCCCAGAAACTCACTCAGCTTTTATGCACACACTGATTAGGAGCAAACAGGTCATAGGTGAGGATATTACCTTTAGTAGCCATTCAAACCCATTTGTGTCAACTTCTTTGCATGTTATCAGGCCAAAATCACCAGGGTATGTAAACTTTTGATCAGAGTCATTTGGATGCTTTGGGTTGTCATTACGATTTAAAAAAAGAAAACACAGTAGTCTGACAATAAATGGCTTCACATTATGATTTAGAAAAAGAAAACACAGTAGTCTGATAATAAATGGCTTCACCCAACTACTAACCATGAGTGGAGAAAAAGTTTTGGTGTTATCATTCATATTCTCTGAAAAAAGGCCAAGAAAGCAAAAATTCTGCTGGGGTATGTAAACTTTTGAGCACAACTGTAAATTCTGGATTTTGAACTGTGCACTGCTAACAACTTGGATGGTCACTCTCCTCTTGAGTCAAAAAGGCATAGCAGTCATGGTTTTCATGAAGAATTCACAATTGATTTTTTGGACCACAAAATAGTTTTCCATTTTGCCCCAGTACATTTTAAATTAGCTTTGCCCAGAGAAGATAGCAGAGTTTCTGGATTGTGTTAATATATGGTTTCTTCTTTGATGATAACTTGCATTTGTGGATTGTTTGGTGATCTGGATACACAGACAATGATTTCTGGAAGTATTCCTGAGCCTCTGCAGTGATTCTCACAACTGAGTCATATTCAGTGCCGCACTAAATCACTAGCATCCAATATAGAGAGTCAGCCTTGTCACTTGTGGACATGGATGACTCCTCTCTGAATCTTTTGATGATATTATGTACTATAGAGGGTGGGATATTCAAAATATTTGCATTTTTGCTTTGTGAAACATTTTTCTATGATTATTCTACAATTTTTAGATGCTATTGTTCACAAATTGGTGAATCTCTGATCATCTTTGCTTCTAAGAGACTCTGCCTCTCTAACATGCTCTTTTTATACACATTCATGCGACTTAGTTAAAAGATGCCCCTGCAGATGTTTTACATTAGTGTTGCTTACTTTCCCAGCCTTTTGTTGAACCTGTCCTAACTATTTTGAGATGTGTTGCTGCCATCAATTTCTAACATCTATTTTTTCAAATGAAATGGAAAACTATCTGTCTTTCAACCTGTGATCTGTGTGCTATGTTCTGTTGTGAATTAAAGTTTGATTGAATTATTGGAAATTTCCAAATCATTGCATTGTTTTCTTTACATTTTTTCACAGCAGCTGGAGTTTTTTTAAATTTGAGTTGCATAAACTATTTAATGTAATGAGCTATTCCAGACAACACAAATTCATATTTTTTAATATATTTTCACAAATCACTTAAATGCAATTAGTTAGCATTACATGCAGTAAAACTTACTTGTAAACGTTTAACTTTTAGTTCTGTTGAGAAAAAAAGCAAAGCTAGTAAACAAAATAATATTTACAAAACACACACATATATGTATATATAAATATATATTGTGGTTTTGCAACTGGTCATGTAATTAGTGGGCGGTATGTATAGCAGAGGTGGGTGGCCCTGTGATGGAAGCCTGGGCGTGTTTTGCTCCGCAGACCTACTGCTGAGGTTATTTGTTTTACATTGGGAAGGCTTCCAGGTAACTTGGAGAGAAGGATGGGTCCAGTCATCTACATACTCACCCAAAGGGATGTGTCTGAACACCTAAGATGGTTGTGTGTTTAAGGACCTGCAGTGATGTCATGATCACCTGACTAGCCATGTGATAGGTACCTGGGTGTGGTTAGAACCATGTAATAGAGGTGTGTTTAGCACATGTGAGTGAGTGGGAGTCTCCCAGTGTGGACAGACTTCCATATGTCCAGGCTGGACATTATAGAGTGGTCTGTCTTAAGAGGGAGAAGCCTTTCTGTCTCCATGGCTCCAGGTGGAGCCTGAGTGCTGGACATTATACAGCCTGTGTACCCACAGAACTGGGAGAGCAGAGCTCTGCTATGGACATTGATACTGTGTCTACCTGCTGTAAATACTGTTTACCTTTTTGTTGCTGATTTAACAAATAAACCCACATGGACGTTGAAGAGAATGTGCCTCCTATTTCCTCCTACGCATCTGAGTAGAATCCTTACAATTGGTGGAGAATGCGGGCAATGGTCTAAGAAGCACATGTTGCAGTGCTGGCTGGTCTGAGCTAGAGGAGTGGACGGTCTGACAACCGTGAGTGATACTGACCGGGGTCAGTGAGAACTGTTTGCTGGATACCTCTGAAGAGAAAAGGGATCCAGGAACCTGTGTGGACAACACTAACAGGTAGTGGACAGGAATCCGTGTTATGCTGACCGGGGTCAGTGAGAAACTATGTTTATGCTGTAAAGCCGAGTGTGTAATGGACAGGAGTCCATGTTATGCTGACCGGGGTCAGTGAGAGACTGTGTTTTTTTCTATAAAGCTGAAGGTGTTACGGAATTTTTTTTTCTTCAAGTTAACTTGCAGTGGCTCTGGCGGTAACTCAGCGGGGTTACTAAGGTGGTCAACATCCTCAACGTAGAGTTGTCTGGAGGTCCGCAAAGCCGTCTGGAGGTTTGCAGAGACATGCAGAGCAGTTGCAGCAAGAGGTTCTGCAGCAGGAGCTGCAGTAGCAACCACAGGAGCCTCTCCGTGAGGAACTGTTGGGGCCTGAGAGTGCCGTGGGGGAGTCCACAGCGTGTACCTCAGAGTGGGGTGGTGTCCCTAAAGGGGGTGAGTCCCAAAAAGGAGCGATGACCCAAATAATTATGGTTGGCCAAAAGGGGGCCGAACATCCCAAAAAAGGGGCGGCATTCCAAAAGGGAGTAATTGTCCAGAAGGAGGCAGAGTCCCTAAAGGGGTTGGTGGCCCTAAAGGAGAAAAAGGGGGATAATGGCCCAAAAAGGGGCAGCACCGCTTACCTCATTGGACATGTCTGGGGAACAGAGGTGTTTGTGCTTTACTTATTCCGAGTGCGGCATAGACTTCCTGTATGATGACAGGCAGCAGGTGTGTACCGTGATGTTACATCGGGAAGGATTCTCTGGACTGCTGGAATTAAACAGTCAGGTGACTCTGACGGGAACTCCTCTCGTTTTCTGTCTGACGGAGAAAAAGGTCAAGGTTCGCTGCATCCATGGGGTTACTGTGGACTATACTGTGGACAGAGTGATGATTAATATGTCCAAAAGTGTCAAGTGCCTAGTTGGAAATATAACACTGAACTTATTGTACCCCTTTGAGAGGGGCTGGGACTTTGTGTTCCTTGAATATCTATGGGAAGTTGATGAAGTGTGGGGTTGCTCAGAGGAGAGACAGAATGGTTGAATGGAAGCCCCACTACAGCAGCAGGCTATGGGGATTCTTGTTAATGGGATGTATAAGGAGGATGAGGTAGCACCACCTAAAAGCAATAGTCCAGAATTCCAGGTGACAGGAAGAAAGTGTGGGTCCGACACCTGTTTAAGTGGGGATTTGCTGTTCCAGGATGATAGGGTGAGAGGGGGTGATTCCTATTCAGACTGTGACTCGAACGCAAGGGAAAAAGAGTGCAGTATGGGGATGCCGAGTAAAAATGACAGATCTTCATCTCGTCGTGGGGGCCACGGAAAGGTGGGACAGGCTACACCCTCTGAGAAGAGAGATGATGAGGAAGAGTCAGGGGCACGTACAGATCTGGTTACTGTCCTTGATAAGGAGGTCACTTTATCTCTGACAAATCCCAGCACAGAGGTAGGGCTGGAATTAAAACAGACCTGTAGTAGACCCACATCTGCAATGCCCAGAAAGCGTGATATGGCTCAGTATGATGAAGGATCCAGAGTACCTGATGCTGAAGAGATGGAGATCTCTGAAGTTTCCATGAGTCGAGAGGTACCTAAGAGTGAACAGACAGAGAGCCCCGCAGATACCATAGAGGCGGATGCAAAAACAGGTGGAACTCTGAAGAGGCAGAGTGTGGGTGGACTAGAGAGCCCATTTGAAAATCTAATTAAAGACATGCACTGGCCAAAATAGACCAAGACCATGACATAGAACTGCTTAAAGAGACAGTCGAGCGAGAAAGGGTCCTGAGACAAGCGATTGAGCACAGAATGGATGAGCTGGAGAAGGACGTCTCTGAGCTCAGAGGTCAGCTGTCAGCATGTCAAACCATGAACAAAGCCATATTGAAAGATATCGAGGTGCTCAGAGATGTCCAAGAGAAGCATCAGCAGGAGCTTCTCCAGAGAGAGGATGAGCGTCGCTGCCTGGCAGAGGAGCAAGATAAAGTTCTCCAAGAGCTCAAGATAAAGGAGACTAATTCCCAGCTCCAGAAACCAATGGATGACTGGGAAATCGAACTGTTGCACTCTCCTGATCTGATTGCAATGAAGGAGAGTGAGCTAGAAAGGCTGACCAAAGAAGTGGCCTCCACGGAGGAAGAAATCCAGCAGGGGAAGTGCCACGCAGATGGCCATACAAGGGATGTCGAGGTCTTGGAAAACTGCGCTGGCGCTAAGGATGAAGAGGTCCAATAGTATGTTCAAGAAGGTGAGACTTCCGGTTTCAAGTGCATAATAGAGGTACTCGAAGACATGCGAGAAGCGTGTGCCAGTGAGGAGGTGCATGAGGTGGTCGAAGCATGTAGGGTGAACTGGGCGCCTGAGACTCATCAACTGATCATACTGTTGACTAGGGAAGTCACAGTGAAGCGGGTGGCTGTCCTGAGGGATATGCATCTACAATACCTCCGCACAAAACAGATGATCAGGCTGAAGAATGAGGAAGCCGCTCGACGTGTGGAAGACGTCATTCTGGTACCCAGAAATTTGGTGGGGAAAATCATCAGAAGGCTTGGGAGAGTGATGCAGGAGATTGTAAATAGAGCCGGTGTGAAGAGACTGAGGATTCCGGTTGATGACAAGGCCCAGATTGTGGGTGAAGATGGGATGGTTCCATTCCTTGATGTCGGATCCATGGAGAGTCTTGGGAATATCCAGATGCTTCTGGGGTATCGCATGGCATACCCAAAAGAAGTCGAGCAGCTAAGACGTGAGAGGGAGCAGATCAATATAGAGCTGCAGGAAATGGCAAAAAGATTGCCTCCACCCTCATCTCGTGGGATAAAGAGGCAAAGAGGTTCACTTAAGACTGGAAGTCCTCAAGCTGGAGCTAACAGAGGACATAGAGATAAATGGAAGGACTGCTCTCCAGGCAATAAAGCCCATAGTAGAAGTGGCCAGCAGACACATAAAGGAAGGTGGCCTAATGGCAGAGGTAGAAGTAGTGATGCCTCAGTTAGCTCAGGGCTGAGTGACCTAGGCGGGAGGCCCTGTAGCGGACATGATACCAAAGAGTCAGACCAGACAGGAGGTATGGGTGCAAGGGAATTGCAACACCGTGCTGACTGCCGGGGATGTGGGTGGTCTGACAAGGGGTCATCTTTATCAAAATATGTGACGGAGATGGATGACGAGTACCTACGAAAGGGTTCAGTAGTAGGGCCTGACTTAGACAGATGGTTTGACTGTCAGGGACGACCGAGAAGGGTCTCTGGTCGTGTAATAGAAAGTGCCAAGCCCCACGGCTTTAGGCAGAGGGGGGTTATGTGGTATGGCGACTGGTCATGTGATTAATGGGCGATATGTATCGCAGAGGTGGGTGGCCCTGTGATGGAAGCCTAGGCGGGTTTTGCTCAGCAGATCTACTGCTGAAGTATTTGTTTTACATTGGGAAGGCTTCCAGGTGACTTGGAGAGATGGATGGGTCCAGTCACCTACATACCCACCCAAAGGGATGTGTCTGAACACCTAAGATGGTTGTGTGTTTAAGGACCTGCAGTGATGTCACGATCACCTGACTAGCCATGTGATAGGTACCTGGGTGTGGTTACAACCACGTAATAGAGGTGTGTTTGACACATGTGAGTGAGTGTTTGGGAGCCTGCCAGTGTGGACAGACTTCCATGTGAACAGGCTGGAAATTACAGAGAGGTTGGTGTCTTGAGAGGGAGAAGCCTTTGTGTCCATGGCTCCAGAAAGAGCCTGAGTGCTGGATATTGCACAGCCTATGTACCCACAGGCATGGGAGAGCAGAGCTCTGCTATGGACATTGATTCTTTGTTGGCCTCATGTAAAGACTGTTTACCTTTTTATTGCTGATTTGATGGTTTAGGGTATGTTCACACGTTCAGGATTTCCATCCTTTTTTTTTCAGGACAGTTTTTTTAAAAAACTGCAGCTTTTGGCAGAAAACGCAGGTCCTTTTTTTGGTCCTTTTTTTGTCCTTTTTTGATGCGTTTTTTGATGCGTTTTTTGATGCGTTTTTTGATGCGTTTTTTTATCCTTTTTTTATGCAGTTTTCTATGCAGAGACTGTGTGTTTCCTAGGAAGCTTTTTAGGGCTAAAATGGCTGAAAATACCCTAACCCTACCCCTAACCCTAACCCTACCCCTAACCCTACCCCTAACCCTAACCCTACCCCTAACCCTAGCCCTACCCCTAACCCTACCCCTAACCCTAACCCCACCCCTAACCCTACCCCTATTCTAACCTTAGTGAAAAAAAAATAAAAAATTCTTAATTTTTTTATTGTCCCTACCAATGGGGGTGACAAAGTGGGGGGGGTGTCATTTACTATTTTTTTATTTTGATCACTGAGATAGGTTATATCTCAGTGATCAAAATGCACTTTGGAGCGAATCTGCCGGCCGGCAGATTCGGCGGGCGCACTGCGCATGCGCCCGCCATTTTGCAAGATGGCGGCGCCCAGGGAGAAGACGGCCGGACGGACACCGGGACGCCGGGTAAGTATAAGGGGGGAGATTAGGGCACGAGGGGGGCATCGGAGCACTGGGGGGGGCATCGGAGCACGGGGGGGGGGGCATCGGAGCACGGGGGGGCGGGATCGGAGCACGGGGGGGCAGCCACACTCCGCCCACGCACTTCCGCCCGCTCCCCCGCACTTCCTGCTGCAGCGGTTCTGCACATCAAATCGCAGTAAAACCCGCAGATATATTTTTGATCTGCGGGTTTTACTGCGATTTTGACCTCACAATGGAGGTCTATGGGTGCAGAACCGCTGCGGTTCAGGAAAAAGAAGTGACATGCTCCTTCTTTTTTGCCGCAGCTATTCTGCGCGGCTTTTTAAACGAAATTACGGACCATGTGCACAGCAGTGACTGTTTTCCATAGGGTTACATTGTTATGTACCCTGCATGGAAAACTGCTGCGGAACCGCAGCGGCAATACCGCTGCGGTTCCGCAGTAAAAAACGCACTGTGTGAACATGGCCTTATGAAGCAAATAAACCCACATGGACATTGAAGAGAATGTGCCTCCTGTTTCCTCCTATGCATCTGAGTGAGTACAATCCTTACAATATATATATGTATATATATATATATATATAAAAATATATATATATATGTATATATATATGTATATATATATATATATATATATATATATATACAGTTGTGCTCAAAAGTTTACATACCCTGGCAAAATTTTTGTTTTGGGTTGTCATTATGATTTAAAAAGAGAAAACACAGTGGTTTGACAATAAATGGCTTTACCCAACCCCTAACCGTGAGTGGAGAAAAAGTTTTGGTGTTATGATTCATATTCTCTGTAAAAAGGCCAAGAAAGCAAATACTCTGCCGGCTTATGTAAATTTTGAGCACGTCTGTATATGTATATAGAGAGAGAGAGAGAATTCCAACAAAGAGGCAGCACTCCATTGTTTCAGTGGGAAAATGTGCAGGATTTTAATCAACCTACATGTCTGGGTGACGTTTCAGCTACAAATGAGCCTTTCTCAAGCCTTGAGAAAGGCTCATTTGTAGCCGAAACGTCGCGCAGACATGTGGGTTGATTAAAATCCTGCACATTTTCCCACTGAAACAATGGAGTGCTGCCCTCTTTCTTGGAATTCTATCAAGTTTGGATAATCATTGGACAGATTGTCTAGGGGCCTTGCACCAGAAGATAAGTATTATACTGTGCTTTTCCTTTTTTTGTTTCTATATATATATATATATATATATATATATATATATATATACGGTATATGTATATTTAATTTTTATAGATATATATATATATATATTTTTTTTTTTAAGGGAATCTGTTAATAGGATCAACCCTCCTACACCATCTACAGTACATGCGCATGCAGATGATAGGAAGCAAACAAAAGATACCTTGATATCTGCGATCTAATGTCTTATTACAGGAAAATTCAAATTTTTCTTATTAATAATAATAATTTTATTTCTATAGTGCCAACATATTCTGCAGCACTTTACATTTTAGAAGGGACTTGTATAGACAATAAAGACCTTACAGTATAAGACATAACTGAACAGATACTAAAAGGAGTGAGGGCCGTGCTTGCAAGCTTACAATCTATGAGAAAATATGTAAATGAGATGTTAAGATCTATGTATATGACACAACACCTAATCCTGTGCAATCTTCCCTCCCTTTCTCTAACTCCCAGCTTTCTTTTGAACCGTCCCTGTTCTGGATCACCTGAACCGTGGCAGAGGGGGACATTGAGGCCTACCTTGGACCTTCAGCTGTGACCTTTCCAACAGGCACCTGCCCACTCGCGAGCCTCGACGGTGAAGAATACCGGAGGTGAAGGAGAGATTTCTAGGGGATTTCCTCAGGCCCTAGAGCTTAAAGCTGCGAACTCCAGCATAGAAGCATGCGCGTCGAGGCCGACGCTGAAAGCGCTGGAGGTACTGTTTGTGCTTTCCTCCCGGACTGGGCCTCTCAATGAGAGGGTGATCCTTTACCTGTGGAGTTCCCCCCCTGCTTCCCTAGATCTTGTACCCAGCCTGTGTGGAGTCTTCTTTAGTCCCGCTTGCAGCCGTCTTTCGTGGGCTGGGTGTGGGGCAGGGGGTGGTGCTGCTGCTTCCTAGTCCCACCGCTGGAGACCCCTTGTTTTGGGAGATAAGAAGGTCCCTGACCACTCTATGCCAAAGGACCCGGACATCCCATAACATCTTCAGCGTCTCCATAAACACTTGAAGCCAACACTACTTTGCTGACATCTAGTGGCCAGTTATCAGAATTGCATAATAAGGCAAATTTGCTATTATTATTATTATTTATTTATATAGCACCATTGATTCCATGGTGCTGTACATGAGAAGGGGTTACATACAAGTTACAGATATCACTTACAGTAAACAAACTAACAATGACAGACTGATACAGAGGGGCGAGGACCCTGACCTTAGCTTACTATTAATAAATCCTTGGGAATTTACACATTTATCTGCACTTTTTGACTTGAAACTACATTTGCCTATTCACGTAAACTGTGGCAGGTTAAAACCTGAGACTTTCGAAATGTCTTAACCCTCACCCCACTACATGTAGTTTTGAGATCAACACGTAATATGCTTCCCCTTTGATCCCAATTAAAAAGAGCTGGGCAATAACTAGTAGATTATTTTTAAAACTCAGACACCCTCATCCCGAACTCACGTAAAACCACCTCAGCGACTCCTATCTTCAGTAGATCTTGGCGACATGTTCTCCGGCCCACATTCTACAGCTGAACTATCCTGCTCATCCCTGCTGGATGGGGCTCACTCGGAAAGGAACCCAGCATCCACAACCAGAAATCAATGTACTCCTATCCTGGATCAAGCAGCTCGCTTTTCACAGTTCAAATCTCTTACACTCTGAATTATCTAAAATGTCAGATAAATTAACTAAAGAATTTTCTAGAGAAATCAGGGAGCTGGGCACTTGTACCACTGATCTGGAAGATACAATGGACTCCACTTCAGCTGCCCTCTCTACTCATGAAAAAGAGACAGAGATACCCCATGAAGAAATTTACTCTCTGAACAATAAACTAGAGGATTTCAAAAAACAGGCTGGCAGGAGTAATATAAGCATCAGAGGCCTGCATGAAACAATTACAGACCTCCAATCCACAGCTACAGCCCTGTTCCAAGATCTCTTACCTGAAATTACCATTAAATGCCTGGAGATGTATCGCATCCACAGAGCCCTGAGTAGAAGTAAGCCAGAGATATTATCCTCAAAACGTATTTTTACAAAATGAAAGAACAACTTCTGCAAGCGGCAAGAAATTTCTCACCTCTGAAATTCCAAGGCCACGCTTATGAACTTTTTCACGACCTGGCCCCCGCTACTATTGCCAAAAGATGGGCTGTAAAACCGTATATAGATGAATACCGCTGGGGATTTCCATTCAAACTGAATTTTTCTCATCTTGAAATGGTCAATACAGTTCTCTCCTCTAAAGGGGCAAAACTTTGTCTCACCATATTGCGGCTTTTGGAATAGCCTGCTTCATCTTCTTTGCAGCAACTCAAAGAACGTCCCTCCAGATCTCGAGACCCACCCCCTCCCCCTTGATCCTACAACTACATGTTAGGAGTCGAGTTTCCTCTGCTGCACAGGGGGAATCTCGATCCGTGTCTGCTGCGGTCTCCCATTCGGTATCGGCCGCAGTGGGCTCTGCTCAGCGGAGACGTCGCTCCCAGCGTCTCGCTGGGGCTGATTCGGTGCATAGGGTCACTACTGCCTTTTCTGGCTTTCCTATGGTACCCTGCACTGATCTGCGGCGAGCGAGCCTCTCTGGGACTAAGTCCTTGTTTACTCACACTGAGCATGCCCAGGGCAGGGTCTCCCATTGGAGGTCGAGGGCTACATGTTCGGTCACATGCTCAGGTGCTGCAGTACATTCCATTGGTCCTTCTGGAAGGTCCTGAAAGGGCAAAACATGCTCAGGTACTGCAGCACTTTCCATTGGTCCTTCTGGAAGGTCCTGAAAGGGCAAAAACTTCAGTAGCAGCTTCCTGTGATGCAACTATATAAACTAGTATCGTCTTATGCTATATGCTTTGCGCCAATGTGGTCATGTGTTTGAATGTGTTCAGGGACCCGGCTGAAATAAGCCCCTAGAATGCTGGCACCTCCGGCGAGGAGATTGTGTTTAAGTGTGTTCAGGGACCCGGCTGAAACAAGCCCCTAGAATGCTGGCATCTCCGGCGAGGAGTTTTGTATGCATGCATGACCACTCACTGCTCACATCTGGGTAGTTGGCCTGTGCCTCTGTGAAAGTCTAACAGGGCACAGAGCTTTCCTCTCGCGGTTACTCTGTGGAGCTAACAGAGTTGGTATATATCGCCATATAGAGCCGCCATTATTTAGCAGCAGGCGCTTTCCTGCACGGTGAATCCCGGGTTGCGAACGCACCAATTCCATTTAATAAATTATATATTTGGTGCGTTCCGCCAACCCTAACACTACATACCTTGATGTTACATTATTAAGATAGATGAAAAGTTTGCTTCACTGCAGTACTCCTTCATACATTCCAGCCATCACCCATCTGTTACTATATAATGTTATAAAAAATGGTGTGTCTAATTGGCTCCCGAATTTTCGAGACACCTTAATTGACTTGCTTGTTAAAATACCCTTAGATGGTTCTATAATTTTACTGTTTCAATTTACAAAGTGTTTTGCATGCCTACAAATATACTACCAACCACAGGTATACCTCAAGTTCAAGACTACCAACCACTACTCACTACACCTTCAAAACAGATAAGTGACTTTTCAATTGGTGATATTATTGTCTTTAGACTTTTGGAATTCGACATATGGAACTCTACTTTAAATTCTTTAACCCCTTCTGTCACGATAATGTAAAATACCATAGCAGAGGAATTTTTGCACATGTGACCATGGTCCTGAAAGCACATGGCAGCTTTGACCCCCCCTGAATACAATAAACAAGCTGTATGGCCTAGACACTAGGTAACTTGAAGCAAGTGTGTGAGCAGGGTGTGTCTTTGGAATGCAGGTGACCAATCCTGTAAAGCCTCTAACCCTCCCTCTCCCCTGCTATATAGTGTAATGGGAGACCAGGGTGCAGCAGCCCCTCCCACTAAAAGAAATTTCTTTGTCTCCAGACTCTAAACACCTAAATATCTCTGAGAGAGCAGTGCATATCATTAACCCGCCCACTTAGTGATGTCAAGAGCAGAGGGCTTATCTTTATGCTGGCTGAGTGTTTGTAAAGGTACCGTCACACATAACGATATCGTTGCCTTTTGTGACGTAGCAATGATATCGTTAAGGAAATCGTTATGTGTGACAGCGACCAACGATCAGGCCCCTGCTGGGAGATTGTTGGTCGCTGAGGAAAGTCCAGAACTTTATTTCGTCGCTGGACTTCCCGCTGACATCGCTGTATCGGCGTGTGTGACACCGATCCAGCGATGTCTTCACTGGTAACCAGGGTAAACATCGGGTTACTAAGCGCAGGGCCGCGCTTAGTAACCCGATGTTTACCCTGGTTACCAGCGTAAACGTTAAAAAAACAAACATTACATACTTACCTTCAGCTGTCTGTCCCCGGCGCTGTGCTTCTCTGCACTCCTCCTGCATCCTGTGTCAGCGCCGGCCAGCCAGAAAGCACATCGGTGACGTCACCGCTCTGCTTTCCGGCCGCTGTGCTTACACAGTGCAGAGGAAAGCAGAGCGCCGGAGGACAGACAGCTGAAGGTAAGTATGCAGTGTTTGTTTTTTTAACGTTTATGCTGGTAACCATGGTAAACATCGGGTTACTAAGCGCGGCCCTGCGCTTAGTAACCCGATGTTTACCCTGGTTACAGGGGACCTCGGGATCGTTGGTCGCTGGAGAGCTGTCTGTGTGACAGCTCTCCAGCGACCAAACAGCGACGCTGCAGCGATGGAAAAGCTAAATGGCTCCACGCTCCCCCCAAAAAATTCAGCAAATTCTGCGCTTCTAAATCCAAATGCCCCCCCTCCCTTTTGAGCCCCAGTGTACCTATACCACATTTAGCACTGTCATGGTTTGCGGGGAGGATACCGTTATCATCCCCACTACTAATTTGTCATGAACCTGGGTTGTTTGGTTGCCCCTGGTTCTTTCTGAAGGGGATTTATCTTTATCCCACTTCCCAGTTCCGGCTTGGAACTTGCAGCTCAGGTCAGTCAGGGTACTGCACCTAGGATAATTAGTCGGCAGAAAGGCTGCCTTACTTTGTACTGGCTAATGGGCACACTGCAGCGAGGGTGATATGACTACTCCCACTCAGGCGAGAACAATAATTATCAACGACACAGTCGCTACAAAGCCTCCCAAATGCACAGGACAACTCCGCTGCCACCAGCTCTGATTTCTTACGTAGTAACGGGTCCAGAGCCAACCCAAATTAGTAGCGTAATTCACCTCAGAGGACGTGACAGTTTGTTATAGAGCAAGGAGAGACAAAACTAGTAATTTTATACATTTTACTCTAAAAAAGGTAGGCAGTGTTTACAGAAGGATAAAAAGATATTATAAACAAGACAATTACAGTATGTACAGGACAGTTACAAATAAAATGGGATTAAAGTTGAAGAGAACACTTACATTTTGTTATGTCATATCATTTCATGGCTGACTTTTTGCTGTGGAGGATGGACGAGCATATATCCAGATGCATCACCCCTGTATAGCAGCTAGACCCCGGACAAAAGACACGTGAAGACTGCTGCTTCACTCACTTATTTCCCAGCCTAAAAACAAGCCACTCCCCCTCACTTAGAGGCTGAATCCTCCCCTTTTCTTAGAGTTATGGCACCCATTTTTATGCCTAGCTGGCTGTACGAACCTCATATACGAAAGACACAATGATCAGGAGGTGCATCATGTCGGGGGAATTCTTTTAAGTGTAAACACAGTGTAGTTACGTAACCCACTTCGGAGAAAACCGCTCCTTGCACTTGTTGTGCTTAGATTGTAGTGATTTCAGGGAGTTATAGATCCCTTGATGGACATCCAGAATATATAATCCTTATGTCTCTAGCCCTGATCAGTGCCAAGTTAAATAACCTTAAAAGAACAATAGAAACCCATGCGTTCTGTACCAGTTGTAACCGGTACCAGGTGGGAGGGGGGTTATGAGTAGGGTATTCCACGCAGAACCGGGTGGTCTGATCCTTCTTTGGCACGAGAACTACAGGTGAGGCCCATACGTTCTTTGACCGTTGAATCACCCCCAGCTGTAACATCTCATCGATCTCCTGGCACACAACCTGCTGCACCTCTTCAGAGATCCGATAGGGTGTTCGTCATAGTGGGGCTTGATTCCCAGTGTCCACTTCATGGACCGCTAACTCAGTCCTTCCAGGTGGGTTGGAGAACACGGCCCGGGAGGGTTCCAGAGTGGTCTGCAAATGCAACGGCTGGGGTTCGGATAACGAGGCACTTACCTCCACTTCCTCGATGGACCCACCAGCCTTGGCAATGGCCAGCATATCCAGGAGGGGGTCTTCCTCCCCATCTTCGGGCAGGCTGCAGACTGGTAGGATGTAGGCTTCACATTCATGTTGAGCCTTCATCATATTGACGTGAAAGGCCTTTCACCTACCACGACCATGGTCAAGCGTGACCACGTAGGTAACTGGGTTGAGCTGTTGGTGGACCACGTAGGGGCCTTCCCAGGCTGCCTGAAGCTTATCCTTTGTAGTTTCTTTATTAACACAAACAATAAACATCACCAGGTGCTTTTTTAGGAGGTAAATGGGTGGCGTATCACCCACCAGGCGGACGCGCTTCCACACAACTCCACCGGAGCTGCCCTATGGGAACTCAGCTCTTTCTCCTCTCCTCTACCTCTTTGGCATAAGTGAGGTTTTGATAAAGACCCGCTGGGGTCGAAACGTTACCCGAATTGAATAGTCCGCCACCCATTTACCTCCTAAAAAAGCACCTGGTGATGTTTATTGTTTGTGTTAATAAAGAAACTACACAGTTTGCTGAACTTTCAACCATTTGAGTGCGGCTGATTTTTCTTATACTTGGACTATTTTGTTCATGCCTGCACCAACCTAGTGACAGTGTGCACATCTTTTTCCTGGATATACTACTATGTGGGCTGTGCTATATATAACTATGTGGGCTGTGCTATATATTACTACGTGGGCTGTGCTACATACTACTGTGTGGGCAGTGCTATATATTACTATGTGGGCTGTGCTATATACTACTATGTGGGCTGTGCTGTATACTACTATGTGGGCTGTGCTGTATACTACTATGTGGGCTGTGATATATACTACTATGTGGGCTGTGATATATACTACTATGTGGGCTGTGCTGTATACTACTATGTGGGCTGTGCTGTATACTACTATGTGGGCTGTGCTATATACTACTGTGTGGGCTGTGCTATATACTACTATGTGGGTTGTGCTATATACTACTATGTGGGTAGTTCTACATACTACACTGTGGGCTGTGCTGTATACTATGTGGGCTGTGCTATATTCTACTATGTGGGCTGTGCTATACTACTATGTGGGCTGTGCTATATACTACTGTGTGGGCTGTGCTGTATACTGTGTGGGCTGTGCTGTATACTACTGTGTGTGCTGTGCTGTATACTACTGTGAGGGCAGTGCTGTATACTGCTGTGTGAGCAGTGCTGTATAGTAATGTGTGGGCAGTGCTGTATACTACTGTGTTGTCTGCACGATATACTACTGTGTGGGCTGTGCTGTATACTATTTTGTGGGCTGTGCTGTATACTGCTATGTGGGCTGTGCTATATACTACTGTGTGGGCTGTGCTGCATACTACTACGTGGGCTGTGCTGTATACTTTTTTGTGGGCTGTGCTGTATACTGCTACGTGGGCTGTACTGTATACTACTATGTGGGCAGTGCTATATACTACTATTTGGGCTGTGCTGTATTCTACTGTGTGGGCTGTGCTGTATACTGCTATGTGGGCTGTGCTATATACTACTGTGTGGGCAGTGCTCTATACTACTTTGTGGGCTGTGCTTTATATTACTATGTGGGCTGTGCTATATACTACTATGTGGGCTGTGCTGTATACTACTATGTGGGCTGTGCTGTATACTACTATGTGGGCTGTGCTATATACTACTATGTGGGCTGTGCTATATACTACTACGTGGGCTGTGCTGCATTTTACTATGTGGGCTGTGCTATATACTACTGTGTGGGTTGTGCTATATACTACTATGTGGGCTGTGCTATATACTACTATGTGGGCATTTCTATATACTACTATGTGGGCTGTGCTGTATACTATGTGAGCTGTGCTATATTCTACAATGTGGGCTGTGCTATACTACTATGTGGGCTGTGCTATATACTACTGTGGGCTGTGCTGCATACTACTGTGTGGGCTGTGCTGTATACTACTGTGTGCTGTGCTATATACTACTGTGAGGGCAGTGCTGTATACTGCTGTGTGAGCAGTGCTGTATAGTAATGTTTGGGCAGTTCTGTATACTACTGTGTTGTCTGCGTGATATACTACTGTGTCGGCTGTGCTGTATACTATTATGTGGGCTGTTCTGCATACTACTATGTGGGCTGTGCTATATACTACTGTGTGGGCTGTGCTGCATACTACTACGTGCGCTGTGCTGCATACTTTTTTGTGGGCTGTGCTGTATACTGCTATGTGGGCTGTACTGTATACTACTGTGTGGGCTGTGCTGTATACTACTACGTGGGCTGTGTAATCTGCTATACGGGTTGTGCTATATGCTATGCGGGTTGTGCTGTATACTCCTGTGTGGGCTGTGCTGTATACTACTACATGGGCTGTGTTATCTGATATGCGGGTTGTGCTATATGCTATGCGGGTTGTGCTATATACTATGTGGGTTGTGCTATATACTATGTGGGTTGTGCTATATACTGTGCAGGCTTTGCTGTGTACTATGCGGGTTGTGCTATATACTATGCAGGCTTTGCTTTATACTATGGGTGTTATATTCTATTCTATGGGGGAGGCCGTGTTATATACTATGTGGCTGTGTTATATACTATTGTGGAGGGTATATTATATTCTATGGGGGAGGCTGTTATATACTATGGGGGTATATTATATTCTATGGAGGAGGCAGTGTTATATATTATGGGGCCTGCATTATATTCTATGGGGGCTATATTATATATTATGGGAAGGTGGGCTGTATTATATTCTATGGGGGGCTGTATTAGATTTTATGAGGGATGATTGCATCATACTTTTTGATGGGGCTGCATTATATTGTGTGGGGAGGAGGGCTGTATTATATTCTATTCGGGCCTACATTATATTCTATGGGGGGCTGTATTATATTTATATTCTTTGAGGGGTGATTGCATCATACTCTATGAGGGGGCTGCATTAAACTATGAGGGGGCTGCATTATATTCTATGGGGTGGCAGCATTATACTCTTGGGTGGCTGCTATATACTCTGGGGTGGCTGCATTATACAATATGTGGGCTGCATTATACTGTATTGAGGACTATGGGGAATACGTTATACTATATGGAGCACTATGATGAGTGTATTATGCTATATGGAGGACTGAGCAGTGTATTTTAATATATGGAGGACTATAGGGAGTGTATTATACTATATGGAGGACTGTGGTGCACATTATAATATATGGATGCCTATGGGGTGTATTTTACTAAACAAGTAAATTGCTGCATATTCAGATTGTTTTTGCTGGAACAAAAATCATTGTTCTTAGCAGCACATCACCGGTGTAAACTGTAGATGTGCTGATTGGATTCTGCACTTCCAGTTTGCGGTTAGCCTCATAGGCGTCGGCAATCTGCGCTGCTTTAGTCACGTCTTTGGTCTCTCTGTCCATCACGAACTGTCGTACCTCAGCTGGGCAAAGATGTAAGAACTGGTCTTTGATCATCAGGTCCCGCTGCTGTGCAAAAGTGGTCACTAACAGTCCTTGGGTCCACTGATCAAAGTGGGTCCCGAGTCCATGCGCCACATCGCCGTAGCTGTCGTGTGGGCCACGTTGGAGGTTCCGGAACTTTTTACGGTAAACCTCATGATTGGGTTGGTACTTTGTTATCAGGGCCTGCTTGATGGCCTCATAATCTTCATCTTGATCTGGAGGGAGAGAAGCAAACACCTCCAGAGCTTTGCCTTTTAGCTCTGGGGTCAGGCATTGGGGCCATTCGTTCCCGGGCAGCCAGTACTGTCTGCAGGTCTTCTCAAAGGCCCTCAAAAAAGTGTCCAAGTCCTCGCCCTTTTCCATCACAGGAAAGTGCTCTGGCTGGGGTTTATGGGACGGATTGTTACCGGACTCCCTGCCCCGTGTTGTGGATGGTACTGCCCCAAGTTGGGCCATCAGCAGTTCATGGGCCCTCCAAGCTTGAGCCTTCCATTCAGCTCTCTACGCCTCCCACTCGGCTCGGTGCTCAGCTTGGGCCTCCTGCTGGTATTACTGGATCAGACTCAGACGTCCATCATGGTCGTCGACGGGGAGTTGTTCCAAGGCTGCCAGCAGGTTGGGGTCCAACCCGCCCTGGTTGCAAGTAGGGTCAGCATTCAGTGGTTGGACCTCTGCTGCAGCACCATTTTCGCTTGTGCTGACTTCTGCGGCCACTGGGCTCTGAGACCGAGCTTAGTCCGCTTCAAACTGCACCATTTCCATGACCAATTGAGCCTTGGTTTTGCCATGGTGGTCCAGGCCATGGTACGTGCATACTCCAACAAGAGTGTCCCTCTTCTGCTGGGTGTACCAGGCTTCTCCTTTTGCGGCCTTCATTGACAAATTAAAGATAGGATAGAAAAACAAAGAGAAGGGTAGGAAGTAATCGCAAGTACACACTATTGTCTCAGAACTAGAAAACACTGAGCTTGTTCTCCAAAATTATTTTGCGCCAAGTCATCGCAAGAACTGTGCAAGTTTTTAGTGAGAGGAATGATTGTTCAAACCATATCACTAATGCTTTATTATCCCGCAGCTGCCACCAATATGTCAGGAAGCCCACCGCGCTGCCACCAATAGGTCACGATTCACGGGGAGGATACCGTTATCCCCACCACTCACACCAATTTGTCATGAACCAGGGTTGTTTGGTTGCCACTGGTTCTTTCTGAAGGGAATTTATCTTTATCCCACTTCTCCGTTCCGTCTTGGAACTTACAGCTCTCTGGCGCCCCACTTACCCTCAAGTTAGTCAGAGTACTGCACCTAGGATAATAAGTCACCAGAAAGGCTGCCTTACATTGTACTGGCTAATGGGCACACTGCAGTGAGGGCGATATAACTACTCCCACTCAGGCGAGAATAATATTATCAATGACGACGTCGCTACAGAGCCTCCCAAATGCACAGGACAACTCCGCTGCCCCCAGCCCTGATTTCTTACATAGTAACGGGTCTGGGGCCAACCCAAATTAGTAGCGTAATTCACCTCAGAAGACGTGATAGTTTGTTATAGAGCAAGGAGTGACAAAACTAGTAATTTTATATATTTTACTCCAAAAAAGTAGGCAGTGTTTACCGAAGGATAAAAAGATATTATAAACAAGACAATTACCGTATGTACAGGAAAATTACAAATAAAATGGGATTAAAGTTGAAAAGAACACTTACATTCTGTTATGTCATATCAGTTCATGGCTGACTGTGTGCTGTGGGGGATGGACAAGCATATATCCAGATGCATCACCCCTGTATAGCAACTAGACCCTGGACAAAGGACACATGAAGACTGCTGCTCCACTCATTTCCTAGCCTAAAAACAAGCCACTCCCCATGTGGTGACCTCACTTAGAGGCTGAATCCTCCCATTTTCTTAGAGTTATGGCACCCATTTTTATGCCTAGCTCGCAGTATAAACCTCGTATATGAAAGACACAATGATCAGGAGGTGCACCACATGGGGGAATTCTTTTAAGTGTAAACACGTCGTAGTTCTCTGACCCGTTTACGGAGAAACCTCTCCTTGCACTCGTTGGGTTTAGCTTCTAGCCATTTCATTGAGTTATAGATCCCTCGATGGACATCCGGAATATATAATCCTTGTGTCTCTAGCCCTGATCAGTGCCAATATATATCACCTTAAATGAACAATAGAAGCCCATGCGTTCTGCACCAGTTTTAACCAGTACCAGGTGGGAGGAGGAATGCGTAGGGTAGGACTTGTCTGCCCAGCACAGAGCTATATAAATTCTTGAGGGAGGGGAAAATGAGGGGTTTAGGATTACATACATAGGCAGAGGGAGAAAGAGTGGCTCAGAATTCCAGCCTTGTGTTGGCAGGCAGAGAAAAACTGCAGCTGAGAGCACTGTATGTGTAAGTGAAGTAATCAGAACTTTCCTATTTCCTGACAAGCACCCACATGTTTGGCATTTCTGTAGTGATGAGAGCCAGCCTATTTTTCATGTGCGTGTCTCCAGAAGCATGAGCTGGACATAATGTACTGGTCACTAAAGCAGCAGTTTGCAATTTTCACTCAGCAACATTCACTGCTGCCTGTTTCTGGAAAACACCCATGGAGTCAAAATCCTCACTACATCTGTAGATAAATTCCCAAAAAGTTATAGCTTCCAAAATGGGGTCACGTGAGGGGGGGTTTCCACTGTTTAGCCACACCAGATGCTCTCAAAATGTGACATGGCATCTTTGGAGACACGAGGGGTCGGAGGGCACCCAGGGACCGCTAGCCGAAACCGCGTGAACCAGAGATCGTGCCACCGAATGCCCGCTCTCCCTTTAACGTGGGCATAACGCTACTCAGACAACACAAGTGTTGGAAATGTTTATTGGACCACAAAATAGGCAGATAATACATAGAACAGTCCCAGCACAGTACACACAGAGAGAGGAGATAACGACATGCATAGGAAGATGACAGTCCAGAGAGTCCATATGAGGTCTAAAGCCAGTTGACATGAGAGGCACCACCTGGCTTATCAAAACATCTCCATGAAGCCAGGCGACCAGCGGATCCCAATCCTGGCTTTCTTCAAATGTATCCATGATTCAATGATGATCAATGGAGCAGATCTGTATCCTTCCAATCGTAGCCGAAAACCTCTAGGTTGTGTCCTATAGAATGATAGATCCATGTCCCACGTGATGGTGCCATGATGATTTGGCTTCAGTCCTTTCTCTCTTGGGTGTTTTGCATGATGTCCAGCTGTGTCACTCTCTATGTCTCTGAGTCTTTTTATGCAGAGGCATTTAACCTATTTTTAGATTTACCCAGTGTCCTTCAGTCCAGCATCAAGATAATGGGAACAATGGCGATGACAAAGTTGCCCTGTTTGATTATGTCATGTATTTGCATAGATTTTCCTCCTTTGTTTTAAAAATCAACAAACTATCTGGGCTAGACAATGTGTAATTTGCATATCTGTAGACTTCACTATTCATCAAGGATAAGAGCACACTATGGGTACCGTCACACAGTGGCACTTTGATCGCTAGGACGGCACGATCCGTGACGTTCCAGCGATATCGTTACGATCTCGCTGTGTCTGACACGCTACTGTGATCAGGGACCCCGCTGAGAATCGTATGTCGTAGCAGATCGTCTGAAACTTTATTTCGTCGCTGGATCTCCCGCTGACATCGCTGAATCGGCGTGTGTGACGCCGATTCAGCGATGTCTTCACTGGTAACCAGGGTAAACATCGGGTTACTAAGCGCAGGGCCACGCTTAGTAACCCGATGTTTACCCTGGTTACCAGTGTAAACGTAAAAAAACAAACATTACATACTTACCTTCAGCTGTCTGTCCCCGGCGCTCTGCTTCTCTGCACTCCTCCTGCATCCTGTGTCAGCGCCGGCCAGCCAGAAAGCACAGCGGTGACGTCACCGCTCTGATTTACGGTTGACTGGCGTTGACAGTGCAGAGGAAAGCACAGCGCCGGAGGACAGACACGGAATGTAAGTATGTAATGTTTGTTTTTTTTACGTTTATGCTGGTAACCAGGGTAAACATCGGGTTACTAAGCGCGGCCCTGCGCTTAGTAACCCAATGTTTACCCTGGTTACCAGGGGACTTCGGGATCGTTGGTCGCTGGAGAGCTGTCTGTGTGACAGCTCTCCAGCGACCAAACAGCGACGCTGCAGCGATCGACATCGTTGTCGTATCGCTGCAGCGTCGTTTCAGTGTGACGGTACCCTAAGTTATATCAAATATCAGCTTACAAGTCAATATTACTGGTTTACACAAGCAAAAATCTGTTTTCTTGACCAACCAAAAATCAACAATTTCAAATCCAATCCAAAAGCTAACATACTGATAAAAAGTAAATTCTTCTTGGTCTGCTAAACATAGTTATCTGGGTCATTAAGATATAATGTTTTTTTTCACAGCATCCGCTAATTATTCCAGTAAATTTTACATTCAAAAAGTCAAATGGCGCTCCTTCCCTTCCAAGCCCTGTCGTGCACCCAAACAATAGTATTCCCCCACATATGTGGAATCAATGTACTCAGGAGAAATTGCACAACAAATTGTATGGAGCAATTTCACCTGTTACCCTTAAAAAATGCAAAATATGGAGCTAAAAAAGATTTATTTTGGAAAAATGTGATTTTTTTTTTATTTCTACAGTTCTACGTTATATAATTCCGTGAAGCACCTGTGGGATCAATGTGCTCAATACACATCTAGATAAGTTCTATAAGGGTCTAGTTTCCAAAATGGTGTCACTTGTGGGGGGTTTCCATTGTTTAGGTGCATTAGGGGCTCTATAAAGCGACATGGCAACAGTTAATTATTCCAGTATTTTTTACATTCAAAAAGTCAAATGGCGCTCCTTCCCCTCCAAGCCCTGCCGTGCACCCAATCAGTTGTTTCCTCCACACACTGGATATCTGCACACTCAGGAGAAATTACTAAACAAATTTTATGCAGCAATTTCTCTTGTTACCCTTATGAAAATGCAAAATTTGGAGCAAAAAAGATTTATCTGGGAAAAATGTGATTTTTTTTTTTACATTTTACAGCTTAACATTATAAACTTTTGTGAAGCATCTGGGGGTACAAGGTGCTCAATACACAGATAAGTTCCCTAAGGGGTATAGTTTCCAAAATGGTGTCACTTGTGGGGGGTTTCCACTGTTTAGGCACATCAGGGGCTCTCCAAACGTGACATGGCAAACGTTAATTATTCTAGCAAATTTGGCTTTCAAAAAGTGAAATGGTGCTCCTTTCCTTCTGAGCCCTACTGTGTGCCCAAACAGTAGATTTCCCCCACATGAACTAGATGGACTTATAGTCTTCCTTCAACCTTAATAACTATGTAACTATGTAACTATGTATCAGCATGCTCAGGAGAAATTGCAC
Organism: Ranitomeya imitator; assembly: GCF_032444005.1. NCBI lineage: Eukaryota > Metazoa > Chordata > Amphibia > Anura > Dendrobatidae > Ranitomeya > Ranitomeya imitator. The sequence goes on from NC_091286.1 coordinate 108,365,400, forward strand.
AAAAAATGTATGGTCCATTTTCTCCTGTTACCCTTGTGAAAGTAAAAAAAAAATAGGTCTAAAGGAAAATTTTGGGGAAAGAAAAGTCGTAAATGTTTATTTTTTTCTTCCACATTCCAAAAATTCCTGTGAACAACCTGAAGGGTTAATAAACTTATTGAATGTGGTTTTGAGTACCTTGAGGGGTGCAGTTTTTAGAATGGTGTCATATTTGGGTATTTTCTGTCATATAGGACCCTCAAAGTCACTTCAAACGTGAGGGGGTCCCTAAAAAAATGGCTTTGCAAATTTTGTTGTAAAAATAAGAAATCGCTGGTCAACTTTTAACCTTTTAACTTCCTAACAAAAAAATTATGTCTCCAAAATTGTGCTGATGTAAAGTAGACGTCTGAGAAATGTTATTTATTAACTATAAGGACATATAAGGGCATACAAATTAAATTTTGAAAATTGCGAAATGTTTAAAATGTTTGCAAAATTTCAAGTTTTTTAACAAATAAATGCAAGTTATATAAAAGAAATTTTACAACTATCATAAAGTACAATATGTCATGAGAAAACATTCTCAGAATCACTGGGATCCGTTGAAGCATTCTAGAGTTATGACCTCATAAAGTGACAGTGGCCAGAATTGTAAAAATTGGCCTGGTCAGGAAGGTGAAAACAGGCTTTGGGGCAAAGGGGTTAACTTTTCACTACTTGTTTAGTGTTGGACCATGTTAATTTTCTTTCCTATTTCCAACTTCAATGTTGACTGTTGGTCCCTAACTTTACTACTAGCTTCCATTTACCAAGCCTAACACCTTTTCCCTTCAGGGCTAGGCTTGACTGTCATCTGCCTGGGTCCCAAAGCCCTATCTGCCATTCAGTCGCTCAATCAAAGAGATCCAAATAATTGAGGATAATCTGGTACACCTCATTTACTATAACAGGATCATTACCTGTTAAATCTGCCAGCTCACCTTATCTCCCCCTTTTTTAAAAATATAAATATAATCACTATATTGTATAACGTGTTGCTCCTTTCAAATCTCTATGACCCATCAGAGTTACTACAAACTGCTGCTCAGCATGTTGTGCTTAGCAATCTTCAGTACTTGTTACGCTCCCTTCTTTCCGCTTTGTCCCCCATACCTTGTACAAGTTACATTAATTGTTCTATGCACCTTAACCTCCACCCCCACTCAATTGCCTGAGAGGACTCATAACAATTTGCCATTCTCAATATGATGCTCACATTACTAATTATTAGCCACAGGCAGGACTTTCATACATAACCCTAATACCCTTTTTAACATCTTTATTATTATTATTATTATTATACATTTTTATAGCGCCATTTATTCCATGGCGCTTTACATGTGAATACGGGGCAGATATAGACAAATACATTAAACATGAGCAGATAACAAGGCACACGAGTACATAAGGAGGGAGGACCCTGCCCGCGAGGGCTCACAGTCTGCAGGGGGTGGGTGAGGATACACTAGGAGAGGGTAGGGCAGGTTGCGCGGCATCTTATCACATAATGTGTGTGGGCTTAATTCCCTGCACAAACTCTCCAATGCTTTCCATTATTACAGATCCTAACAAGCAGACGTGATTTACCTTCAAGAGACATACTTCTCTACCACATTGCACCCACACTTTTTGTCCCCCTCTTACTCACAAATGTGTCCCTTTAGTTTTAATCCATTAGTCACAGTCTGACAGATAAAGATGGCCATTCCCTTATGGTGATAGGTTCTATGTCTGATGAGGTGGTGACTAGTGTTGAGCGATACCTTCCGATATTTGAAAGTATCGGTATCGGATGGTATCGGCCGATACCGGCAAAATATCGGATCTCGCCGATACCGATACCCGATACCAATACAAGTCAATGGGACACAAATATCGGAATGTATCCTCGATGGTTACCAGGGTCAGAAGGAGAGGAAACTCTCCTTCAGGCCCTGGGATCCATATTAATGTAAAAAAATAAAGAATAAAAATAAAAAATATGGCTATACTCACCCCTCCGAAGGACCCTGGCTCTCACCGCTGCAAGCGTCCTTCTCCGTTCCTGAGAATTGCAGAGAGTGAAGGACCTTCGATGACGTCGCGGACTGCTTACGTGACCGCTCACCTGACCGCGACGTCATCGAAGGTCCTTCACTCACTACATTCTCAGGAATGGAGGCTGACGCTCGCAGCGGTGACAGCCAGGGTTCTTCGGAGCGGTGAGTATAGCCATATTTTTTATTTTTATTCTTTATTTTTTACATTAATATGGATCCCAGGGCCTGAAGGAGAGTTTCCTCTCCTCCAGACCCTTGGAACCATACGCACCGCACACTCCGATACCGATTTCCGATATCACAAAAATATCAGAACTCGGTATTGGAATTCCGATACAGCAAATATCGTCCAATACCCGATACTTGCAGTATCGGAATGCTCAACACTAGTGGTGACCTTTGTATCCTATTATGCTCCCAATACTCATCAATCTGCCTTCTTTTCTTGACTACTTAACTTAGTCTTTGAACATGCCCAAGGCACTAAACTACTCTGCGTTTACTTCAACACTATATTTAACTCCACTCTTGACAAGTCTACAAACCATCAAAAATTAACTTCTTCAATAGATCCTTTTTCCACAGATTTAGCTGCTCTAAATAGGCTCCTTTCTCAGTACCAATGGGTATATTTATGGAGAGAACATTTCCCCTAGGTCAAGGACTACACATACTTCTCTCCACGCCATTTAGTTTACACTAGAATAGACCACATATTTGCCCATCCATCATTCATACCTAATATAATGAGCATTTCTCTACACTCCCTGGTCAGACCATTCTCCAGTCCATCTCATCTGCTCCACTCTACACCAAAGGCCCTGTTCATTCAACTCGATTCTGAATGACTCCATCTCCTACCCTGAAATTGCTCAGAGACTGAAGGATCGTCATGATGAATATTTCTCTTTGAACTCTCAGTCAGCTTATTCACCATTCTCCCTTTGGGAAGCTCGTAAAGCAGTGTTGAGGGGCTTCTGCATTTAAGGCTACTTTCACACATCAGTTTTTTGCCATCAGTCACAATCCGTCGAATTTTAAAAAAAGGATCTGCCACAGATTGTGAAAAACTGATGCGATGGATCCGTTTTTTTCGCCAGATCCAACTAGCTGATCCAGCTAATTGAATCCTGAAAAAATCAGAGCATGCTAAGTTAAAAAAAACGGATTTTATCACCGGATTCTGTAATTTCATGGATTCGGTGCTATAGTCTTCAATTCTAGCAAACGATGGATGGCGACTTCGCTGTCTGTTTTTTCGACGGACACAAAAAACGTTACTATGTCCATTTTCTCTCACCACTGGATAAACAATTTTTGACGGATCTGGCAAAAAACGGATGAAACGTGAGGCAATCCATCACAATCCGTTGCTAATACAAGTCTAAGAGAAAAAAACGGATCCGTTGGCAACTTTTGCCGGATCCGTTTTTTCAAAATTCGCCAAATTGTGACTGACGGCAAAAAAACTGATGTGTGAAAGCAGCCTAAGAAACTTCTTGTAAGAAGAAAGAATGCAAGAATAGCTACTCTAGAAAGTAGGGTATCAACATTAGAGTCCCAGATGAAGAACTCTCCCTCTCCTTCAACATACTGTGACCTCACACTGTCATGCTCTGAACTAAATCTTTGCCTCTCTGAAAGTGCAGACCAAGCCATTCGTTGGTCTCAACAGTGATTTTATGCCCCTAATAATGTAAAATAATTCCAACCTTGCCAAATACGTCAAATGCCTCCCAACGACTAGTACTCCTATCTATCTGTGAACTGCCACGGGCTTAGCCTCCAATCTGCAACTAATTACTCACCAGTTTCAACAACTTGAACATTTATACGATGACACCTCTTCAACCAATACACAAAAAATAGATGCTTTCCTAAACCCTACCCCCATCCCAACTCTTGGCCCTAACATGATTGAACTTCTAAATCAAGCCATCTCTCTCTCTGAAATAGAAAATTCAATTCAACATCTAAAAATCAACAAAAAACCAGACCATGATGGGTTCACATCTGACCTACTACATGGCGGTGATATCCATGATACCCAAACCTATCTGGGATCACACATTATGGTCTAATTACAGACCAGTATCCCTGATCACCATAGATCTCAAACACTTAGTAAAGATGTTATCTCAACGCCTATATTTGGGTTTTGGAGCTCTCATACACAATGATCAGGTTGGTTTTGTGCCTTGCAGGCAAACATCAGATAATATCTGGAGAGTATCTCATCTTCTGCATCAATGCAAATAGCATTGCAAGTATGTTACTATCACTTGATATTAAATAGCCTTTTATTCAAACTCATGACATACCTAAATGCAGTCTTGTGGAAATGGAAATGCCTTATATAGTTCTCCTTCAGCAGTTTTTCCTCAGCATATTTTCCTATCAAAAGAGGTACCCGTCAGGGATGCCCCTTATCACTGCTACAATTTTAATTGCTTGTAATTGAGCCATTGGCAATTCACCTTTGACTTGACCCAAATATTCAAGGTATAGAATTGCGTTGATTTCCCACAAACTTTTTATGTTCGCAGATGACATATTACTACTTTTAACTGCCCCACAATCTTCTCTGCCAGTCCTACTTCATTCCCTTAATAAATTTGAACTGACACGTTTATCTCAAAGCTGAAACAAGATTTTATTTTCCAATGGACCACCAATCACCTTGAATATCTAGATGTAAACTTATCAGCTAACTTAGAGTCCCATTTCACTGCTAATTATCCTCAAATGTTTCATAAACTTCATCTACAACTTCAGAATTGGAAGAAGCTACATCTTTCTTGGCTAGGTCAAATATGGGCGCTTAAGATAACTTTTCTCCCCAGAATGCTCAATTTATTCTGAGTATTGCTTATCCCTGTTCCACCATACTACCTCAAAATAGCTCAATGTCTAGTTAACACTTTTGTTTGGAAGCGCCGCCTCCCCAGGGTTAACCCTGCTGTACTGTTCGGGTCAATATGACCTGAAATTATTTTTGAGACCCTGTAGATTTTTTTATATGAGGATTTGAAACTAGTGGTATCTTGACTTCTCCTCATTTGTGGAGCTCTATATATATTTTTTTTGTTTGTTTGTTTTTGTTTACTTTTTGCTACACGCTGATTGTTACACTTGTACCGTTCGGGTCAATGTGACCCAATAGCATTTTGTATTGTTCTACAGGTCTCTGATTATTTCTGACTGCAAAAGTTATGTTTTGTATGTGTACTTCATCTCAAAATGGTGGTGGTTTCACTGTTCTTATCCGTAAACAAGTAATTATCTAGTAATATCCATTTGCTGTTTGTGAGAGAGGAGACTGGTTGTCTATCATTCAAAGGCTGGGGGTTTCACTGTCATCAGTAATCAAGTATTTATTTAGTCAAATGCATTTTCAGTTTGTGAGAGAAGACACTGTTGTCTTATAAATTGGACACCAGTCATTTGACTTACACCCTGAAGCTAAGTCCTGTGAAAGAGACACTGGAATCTGTGAGAGAGAGCACTGAGCTGTGAATACACATCTTTACAGGTATTCTTTTTTTTCAAAACTTGGATAAAAATGTTTCTAAAATGTCTATTGACCGACACTGTGAATACATATCTTTACAACTATTCTTTTCTTTTCCGAACTTAGGTAATTCTAATGAGCACAATGCACCATGACAATGCCGTAAGTGATAGAGAAGACAGAAAGCCTGACATTATTTTGGATTATAATGCCACAAAGGGACCAGTTGATACTTTAAACCAAGCAATATCAACATATACATGCAAACGCAAAACCAATCGGTGGCCAATGATTTTATTTTATAACATACTGGACGTTTCTGCATACAATGCATTTGTCTTATGGAGAGAAATCGACCCCGATTGGAACCGGAATAAGCTGCATAAAAAAAGATTATTTCTTGAGGAATTGGGCAAATCCCTGGTTAGGCCATATATTGAGAGCAGAAAAGTGACCCCCAAAAGTGAAGGAGCAACAGCCATTGTAAAAAGTGTGCAGCATGCTCAAGAAAGAGACTCCACATCCACGGCCTCCACCAGCACAGCTACCAGCAGCACAGCGACCAGCAAAAAAAGGAAGAGATGTAGCTTCTGTCCATCTTCCTGTGACAGTAAGACTAATCTGACATGTGCTGGATGTTCAAAATAACTGTGTAAAGGACGTGTCTTATTATTGCGTTCAGTGTAAAAACGTATGAACATGATCAGTTTTTCTTTCTAAAAAGGTTGAAGTTTTTATGATTTTTCATTTTTTGATTTATAAATATTGGTTTCAAAAAGTTAAATTTCATGATTTAGTAATAGTAATGTAAAGCTTCTTTGTTATTTGTGTGCAGAATGCCAACAATCAAAGATAATTGTAAAAAGCCTGTGTAACCTTTTTATGAAAAAAAAAAAATAATTAAGTTTAAATTTAAATTTTTCATTTGTTTATGATCAACCATGTTCACATACAGTATAATAATGAAAAAAGTATTCAAATAAAACACTTAGAGTAGATAAAAATCAAGAATTAGTAGGTCGGGTCATATTGACCCGGGAACAGTACAAGTGTATAGTAAATGCGAACAGAACAGCAGGGTTAATAGAGCAACTCTCTACTGACACTGCCTAAAAGGAGACGTGGGAGTCCCTTACCCTTACAAATATTACCAGTCAGCTCAGGTAGCCCAATTAACTCTATATCATACTTATTCTGATCCCCAACAATAGATTTCCTTAGAAGCCCCTGAGTGTAACCCAACAACCCTTAACTTTTTTATTATGAATTCTCCCAGCACCATACAAACAAATTATAAATCCAATCCTATCGCATTCACTCAAAACACGGGATTCCCTGAAATATTCCTCGAACTTAATCTCCCCCTTCCTGCCTCTTGCCTCACTTTTGGGCAATTCACAATTTCCCCCTAGGAAATTAGTCTCTTTTGAACTTCCACTTATGGGTCACTGCAGGGATCATGAGAGTCCACCACCTATTTAATGTTAATGGTATTACTCTATTGCCCTCCATCAGCAGCACAAACTCCCTAGAGAAATATTCTGCTTTTTACAACTGTAGAACTTTATTTTCACACTACTAAGAAACTCCACCCAGCCTTTTACGTTCACTCCTTTCAAACAAAGGTGCCACCAGAATCCACACACCACAGGTACCAACTCCCTTCTCTGCTCACATATCAATTACACTTCGCACGGGTGTAACTTAACTTACACCTCTTTTTGTGGGTCTGCCCTTACTGACCCAGAATGGTCTCAGATTTGGTCCTCTTCAGTCGGTGGAATTCTAAATACCTTAATGCTAGAGATAAACTATAAGGTGTTAACTAGATGGTAGAGTTGCCAAAGCAGTTCCTGACTTCTCTTCCAATTGTTTTAGAGGTTGTGAATCTGATGCTGATGTGTACCATATTTGGTGGACGTGCCTCGGGGTGCGCAGATTTTGGACTAGGGTATGTCACCTTATTCAGTCACAAACACTAACCTTAAAAAAACCCTTGGGATGCTTTACTTAACAAATGTATGCCTAATACTTCTAAACACAAACAAATTCTCATCTCATTTACCATATTTTTCAAATTATAAAACACTCGGATTATAAGACGCACACCAAATTTTGAGGAAAAAAATAGGATTTTTTTAAAATAAAATGGTGGTGCTTCTTATAATCCATGCTTATTGCTTACCGGGGATGTTTGCTGAGGTGAAGAGGGGTCCCAGGGTCGCTGCTGGAGGAGGCAGGAGTTGGGTGATACTGCAGGCCGCAGGTTTGGAAGAGAGAGGTGTTGCTATGTGCTGCACGACGCTGCGGTCCGGCACTGCTGCAGGTGCCCGATGATGCTGTGGGAGTGACAGGCGCTGCTGCAGGGATGTCCGGTGCTGCTGCATGGGTGTCCGCTGCTGCGGGGGCTCTTCCGACATTTTGTGAAAGGCCAGGGCCCGCTGGGCACCTGCAGCAGCGCCAGACACCCCCTCATCCCAGCCTGCAGCCTGCAGCAACTGTACTGTTAACTATTAATTATTGGTTATTGATTTATGCTTATTACACTCAATTCTGTACTGAGCCTCATGGAAGGTTTGGCTGACATTACATGTGCTATTCCTGTATATTTAGTGCAGAGTAAAAGTTAACACCATATAGAGAGAACACGTGCTCCATGGGACATATATATATATATGTTCATGACTCACAGGAGGGAGGAGCTCGCTCTCTTGAGGTCTCTTCACTCACTGTGGACACACATGGCACACAGACTTCAGACAAGATGGACAGCTGGTACGTGAGTTAGCCATGTGTTTCTTGATGGCTTCTACAGAGACAGACACCATTTACCATTCAGAATCTCAGGAAAGATGGGGAACAAACTTTGATATGGATAAATGGACAATTTCTTTGTAACCATTGTATCTATTTTATGTTTTGCTGCAATAATGCTTTTTGGTGGACAATCCAATAAACCACTACATTTTTTATAAGAAATATCATGACATTTTCTTTAGAGTATTGCATCTGGTAAAGAGTCCTGAATAATTAAATATACAAAATAAGTATTTTTAACATTTGGCAAAGCCAGCTATATCTTATTTTTTGTGCTATTTTTCATGGATTTCCTTCTACTTGCACATGGGGGAAGAGAGAAGAGCTTCGCTAAACGTTAGTTGTGCAAGTTTTCAGGAATTCCACTACGATACTTCAAGTCACAAGGCTCGGACAGGAACTTACGAGTGAGGACTAAGAGTTGCCAGATGGATTGACAAGTACCAGAAGTACTACAAGTGCCAGATGTACTGAAGATAGACGTGCTGATGACCAGAGCTCAGCATTGTCCAACAAAGGAACTACAAGCTGAGATATTTCAAGGTAAGAAACATGGATGTCATTACGTCTTTTTCTAAGCAAAGTCAACTGAAATTTATGTCTTTAGATGAGTCAAACTTAGAAATGTTATGGCTCCGTTTATATGCAGAATGCCAGATTGAAAATATAAAGATAGATAATAAGAAGCTGATGTCCTTCAATAGAGAAAAAGAAAAATTGAAAAATATTTTACAGTTGGTCGACGTATTTCACAAGTTTGTGTCAGAGAAATCCAAAAATGACTGTGTAAAAATAGTGTCAGATGATACTAGTGATGTTCTCAAGACTGACTATAATGTGGAGATGGAATAAGATGTGAAAAATGTGTCTGTAACAGCCACTCAAGGTGACCTTGTGTCTCATGATGTAAAAAAAGATGGAGGAAATGTGGAGGAGATATGAGAACTAGATGACGTATGAGGGACAGATGTACAAAGAACACTAAAAATAGAAGACGACTCAGAGAACCAACCCCAAATTAAAGTTAGAGAAAACTTGTTAAAATTATGAAAAATCATTCCTGCATATGATATGAAAATCCATTTGTGTAGAAATTCAGAGATATTTGAGAGTTTTGCTGATAAGTTTGATTTAACTAATGAGGAGAAAAATCAGTTGTTTAAAATGTGGCTTCCTGTAACTTTATCTAGATGGTTAACATTAAAAATGCAGTTAGATAACGAGTTACGTGAGATTTAATTGACTCAGACAGATTAAGAATTCTAATTTTCTGTGGATTAAATGAAAATCATCCAGATATTGATATTCTTCAAAAATTAAGGATTGATTGGAAAGAATTTACCTGTATATTCATGTCTATCTTTGAATGGTTGTACAAAACTCTCATTAAAAATGTCAAAATACAATCAATGATAAAATGTTTGGGAACAAATTTGGATTCCTAAATTCTGCTTCTCGTGTTATTGCATCACAAAAAGATTCTTTATTTGAATGTGCCCAATCCCTTGACTTTACTAGGAAACTTGAGAATTGTGAAAGGACAATAAATCATACTAAGTTAGTAAAATCAGACAGAGAAAAATCTTATCAGAAACCAGAATCAAAATCTCCTAAACTGAGTTATCCCAAAAATCAAATCTACAAAGTGCGTACAAAATTACATATTTGTTATAAGCCCTACCAAATGATCCAAGAGTACACTGAAAAAGTTGCACAGAAAGAGTTAAAAACTGAAGGTTCTGACCTCTCTTTAAAAAGACAAATGGTGGAAATTGACAGACAGAAACAGGTGATTTCTGAGAGCGACATCATGGGAGGTGAACATAAGACTCCATTATCGGAGTTCTTGAAAGAATCTGTAAGTTTAAAAATGGCAATGTTAAATCGAGCTTTTCTGGACATTATCGACAAAGAAATAAGATTTCGTTTAGGAATTGGTTAAAAATGTAATTATAAGTGATGAGTGAGCACTAACATGTTCGAGTGCTCGTTGCTCGGGTTGAGCAAATTGGAATACTCGGGTACTCGACCCGAGCAATGGGCCCAATGTAAGTCTATGGGAAACCCGAGTATTTTTACCGCGATCCCCCCAGGGGTCCTTTTAGGGTCTAAAAACATCTGAAAACATCATGGGAATCGCCTTTGGAAGCATTTCTGACTCCTAGGTCCCATCTGTAGACAATGTTGTCAGAGTTTCATGCCATTTTTAGAGGTGCACCAAAAACATACAAAAACAAAACCAAAATGGATTTTGCTGGGAAATATGTTAAGGTACATCCTTTCCAGGCTAATGACTTGTATATAATGCAAAATAATTTACCCCAGACCAAAATGTTCCTCCACCACTTGGGCTATGTTCACATGCACCGTTTTCGATCCGTTTTTCAACTTTAACATTGCTTTCAGCCAATACAAATGCATTCACTTGTAAATCTCATTGTAACATTTAACAACCCTAGCTGGGCATGTGGTGTGTGACACATAAGGAGACAAAGCATGTTTCATTTAAGAAGGTGGGACTCTGAAAGTCACAAAGCCTATTTTTAGAGGGCATCAGGTGGCATTAATATTCTTAAAGGGCCATAATTAAACAGTGGGTCTCCTATACTGTTATTGCTTATGCAGTGAGTAGCTGGGCTGCCAAGAATTACAATACACCCCAATACCCCTTTCATGAAAGGTACAGGAGGGTCTCCTGAAAAAAAATGTTGCATTGAATGCAAGGTTTGCCTTGCTATCAAGTCATATGCACCCCAATAAGCCTTTGAACCCAGATACTGGATGGCCACAGTAAAACCCACTTCACAGTCTTCAGTTGGTCCTGCCATACAGGTTCCTTATGCATTCAATGCAAGGGCCGCCTTTACCCAAATTTGCATGCACCCCAATCCCACCTTGGAAGAAACATGGAGAAGGGCCTCCTAAACAAAACTGTCCCATTACCAAGGAGCGTGTTTCCTAGACTCGTACTGCCCATACTCTAAGTGTATGGGCTTACCAACATTTCTCCATGGGGGTAATTTTTTTTTAAAATCATGACAAAATAGTGTTTACTGTTTTGAGCTAGGGTAACACATAGCAAAAAATGATAATGGAAACCTCAAAAGCACACGTTGTAGCCCACAGATAGATGTGGAGTGTCACGGAACTACCATACTGTGAAAAAAAATTGTTTTAACCAAGATAGTATAGACCTAGGGTACTAGACAGACCAAAAATTGGAATGTATGCATGAAAAAAAACTATTTTTAGACCACGCATAAAATGGCCATCGGACGGAGATAACAGACTGTTTGAATATGTGGCCTGTATTTTAAAAAAATTTCTAATCACAAAATACTGTATAAACCAACCAAGGGTATCCGACCAAAAAATGGAATGTATGTCTGAAAAGACAAGATTTGAAGACCACTGATAGACCAGACGTGAGATAACAGACTGTTTCAATACGTGGGATGTATTTTTTTACATTTTAAAAACCACAAAATACTGTATACACCATGGGTAGCAGTCTAGCAGACCAAAAAGTGCAATGTATGCCTGTAAAGGAAGGATTTGGTCACCAGAGATACACCATCCGTCTGACGAAGATAACAGAGTGATCAAAATGTGTTCTTGTGTTTTTTTGACCCACCAAAAATTATCCATAAGTGGGCTATTTACACTAAAATAAAACATTTGGATTACTAAAATTGTCCAAACATTTCCCCATGTGGGGTACATTTTTTCAAAAACTTTTATGGGCATCATAGACACCCTCTCCAAAAATTAGAGGAAAATAAATCAGCTCAACATGTCTTTTATCTTGACCTCCTATGTGATCACCAAACACCTCGCATGGACCAGGGTGAAGTAGCCACAATGAATCCAACAGAAAAGCAGGTGTGTCCAGCGAGTGGTGAAGGTAAAAAATAACTTTTAATGAAAATAAATTAAAAATATATCCAAATATATGGTATCCAGCACTCAGTACACACTAGCTATAGAACCTAATGACGATCTACTCGTTTCGACCTGGTGGTCTTAGTCATGATCATGACTAAGAGCACCAAGTCGAAACGCGTAGATCATCATTAGGTTCTATAGCCAGTGTGTACTGAGTGCTGGATACCATATACATGGATAATTTTTTTAATTTATTTTCATTAAAAGTTATTTTTTATCTTCACCACTCACTGGACACACTTGCTTTTCTGTCTTTCCAAAAATTGGACTGGTTGTAGCAGCACAAAACTCATTAACCATGGTGATCAAGTGGCGGAGAATGATGATATCTTGAGGAAGGCATGCTTAAAAACTAAGCCCAATTTTAAGGAGCGGGTCTCTTAGACTTGTAATGCCCATACTGTAAGCGCATGGGCTGACAAACATTTCCCCATGGGGGTTAAATTTTTAAAAAATCTTTTATGGCCATCATAGACACCCTTGGCAAAAATTGGACTGGCTGTAGCAGCACAAAACCAGTTAACCCTGGTGATCTGGTGTTGAAAAATGAGGAGACATAAGATAAATCATACTGAATTAAAACAAATAAATTAAAAAATGTGACTCCACCTATGAAAGAAAATAACAAAATATAGGGGCAAACACAGGTTCATAAATATGAAGCCAGAATGTGTCCAATGAGATATGTTTGTCCCTAGCAACAGCTCAGAGACAGGGCTATAAGTAAAAATATAGTATAAAAGTCTTTGAATAATTTTCTATCGTAGAGGTATACACTCATTAGAGGGACTGTCCAGAGCTATGAAAAATGGAAAATATAATAATAAATGGGAAGAAGATATGTTCATCTCCTTTTTACGAAATTTTTCCCCTGTGGGAGTAACATTTCTTTTGGTTTCAAATTGGAAACGGCCATCATATAGACACTTTTGCCAAAAATTGCACTGGTGTATCAGCACAGAACACAATAAACCTGGTGATCTAGTGGTGGAGAATGAGGAAACATTGATGAAGGCCTTATTAAAAACTAGGCCCAATGTAAAGGAGCGTGTCTCCTAGACTTGTAATGCCCATACACAAAGTGCATGGGCTGACAAACATTTCCCCATGGCAGTTACAGTTTTAAAAAAATTATTTATGGGTATTATAGACACCCTTGCCCAAAAATTGAATGGCTGTAGCGGCATACAACATGTTCACCATGGTGATCTAGTGGTGGAGAATGAGTAAACATTGATGAAGGCCTCATTAAAAACTAGGCACAATACACACTAGTGCGTAGTTTGTGTACGAAGTAAAAGATGAGCGGCCAAGCTCGTGTGCAGGAGCAGGCCCCACAAAGACGACCTTGACAGGCAGAGCAGCTCCAAGGACCCTGGCCAGCAGTCATATCTCAGCAGCCAGCACCTGAACCTTTGCTCATTGGAAGAGGGCACCAGAAAGGTCCGCTGGCAGTGGCAGCAGAGAGACCATAGGTTCTGCAGGTGTCAACCGGATTTGCAGAAGTGTCTATCGGGGAACAGGGTGGCAGTAGGCGTGACGTTCCATGATGTTGGGGTAAACACCTGGCAGAACATCAAACATGTCCAAAAATCGAAAGCTGGCACATCTGGAACCAAGATTTCTCTTGTGACCAACCACATCAAGCTGGTGTATTGACCACAGTGGGCTCTGTACCAGTATCATGTTGATTTTAAACCCGCCATGGAGTCCAAGCATGTGCGGTAAGGCCTCCTGTACCAACATGAAGAAACCATCGAGAAGGCGCAGGTGTCACGATAATGTAAAAATGTCATAATGTGAGATTAATTCTGAAGTTTTTTGTCCGTGTGCTAGTTGCTATACAGATGTGTGGCATGCATCTAGATGTGGCCCCTCCTCCTCAGCCTACGGCTAGCCATGATGATATGAAATGATCTGAACGAACTGTAAGTGTTCTTTTCAATTTTAATCCCATTTTATTTGTAATTTGCATTGTACATGTGTTAGGGGTCGAGTTCCCACCTCTGCACAGTGGGAGTCTTGAACCATTTCCGCTGTGGTCTCCTATTCTTCTCCAGCCGCAGTGGAGCCTGCTCAGCGGAGACATCGGTCTCAGCGTCTGGCTCAGCTTGATACTGTGCGGATGGTTACTGCTGCCTTTCCAGGCTCAGCCATTGTAGCCAGTGCTGGTCAGCGTTCAGCAGACATCTCTGGGACTGAGTCCAGCTTTTCCCCTTCTGAGCATGCCCAAGGTAAGACCTCTCATTGGAGGTCAGGGGTCCCATGCTCAGGTACTGCAGCAGCTCCCATTGGTCCTCAAGGAAGGTCCTGAAATTGCTCAGGTACTGTAGAGCTCCCATTGGTCCTGTAGGAAGGTCCTGAAGTTGCTGCAGATATAAAAGGTTTGCATGGCCGCACAGCCATGCGCTAGGATCAGCTTATGTCATGAGCTTTTGCTATTCAGTGGTCTTGACTAGAGTTGAGCGACCTTGACCTTTTTAGAGTCGAGCCGGGTTTCGCGAAACCCGACTATCTCAAAAGTCGGGTCGAGTGAAATCGGCCGATTATGACGTAAAGTCGGGATCGACCGAAACACGAAACCCAATGCAAGTCAATGGGGCAGCATAGTCGGCAGTGAGTGGGGGCCAGGAAAACACCTAGAGTGCCCATTTTAATGTCAAAACCATCCATTCTTCTTAATGAAGCTTGTCAAGCGTAATTTACCTTATAATAATTGGAAGGCATTTGAAATTGGGGGTCATTTGGCTAAAGTTGTGGTGGGTAGGGCTGGTTCAAGTAATTAGTGGGCCCAGGAAATCTGGACCACGTCACGGCAGTGGAGCAGGGAGAGGTAAGTATTTCAACTTTGCAAGTGCTGTGAACCTGAGCAAGCAGGGGGGGCCCACTCGTTGGCATTGGCACTGGCACAGGGCCCCTCAAAGTACAGCGGTGTGTTTGCACGGCGGGGGCGCCTCCCACCGGCAGCAACACTTTTGCGTACTATGAGAGGCCCTGTGCCAGTGACGTCGCCAACTAGTATTCCTCCCCCCACCTGATGAAGGAACCTGCACTTTCATCTGCACCTTCCTCTTTGTCCCCGTGTAAGGTGGTATGGTATGCGGGAAGAGCAACCTGACTTTCAGCAGGGTCACAATGTTGTTGTGTAGCGTGCACGGGGAATGTTGCGTTATGGGTCAATGTACCAGCAGACTCATCTATCACTGGCTGGGCAATGGGCAGGATGAGGAGGAAACACAGATATAGGCCCAAATAATAAAGTGGGCTAAATGCAGTTCAAAATTGGTAACACAGGAATAACCAGGGGGCATTGCAGTGGAGGACAACTGGAATGAGAGGCTGACACAGAGAGTAGGCCCAAATCAGTAAGTAGTCGAAATGCAGTTCAAAATTGGCAACCGTAGTAAACAGGCGGCACAGCTTTGTTCAGTGGAGGAGAACAGCAAGGAGTGGCAGACACCGATAGTAGGCCCCAACCCAACTAGTAGGCCAAATGCAGTCTAATATTAACAACTACTTAACGAGCTCCTGAAAACGGAATTTCAGGACAGGAAACCAGGAGAACAGCAAGGAGCGGCAGACACTGTTAGTAGGCCCCAAACCAACTAGTACGCCAAATGCAGTTGTTCCATTTAACCACAATTTAACGAGAGCCTGAAGATAGAAGCTCAGGAAAGGCAACCTGGAGAACACCTTGGAGTGGAACACACCATCTCTCTCCACCCCATACCCATTTTGTAGGCCTAATGCTGTGTAGTTTTCTACAACTACTAAACGAGAGTCGGAAGACCGAAGCAATGGCAAGGCAACCTGGGGAACACCTTGGAGTGTAACACACCATCTCTCTCCCCCCGATACCCATTTTGTAGGCCTAATGCAGTGTAGTTTTCTACAACTACTAAACGAGAGTCGGAAGATCGAAGCAATGGCGAGGAAACCTGGAGAACACCTTGGAGTGTAACACACCATCTCTCTCCACCTGATACCCATTTTGTAGGCCTAATGCTGTGTAGTTTTCTACAACTACTAAACGAGAGTCGGAAGACCGAAGCAATGGCAAGGCAACCTGGGGAACACCTTGGAGTGTAACACACCATCTCTCTCCACCCGATACCCATTTTGTAGGCCTAATGCAGTGTAGTTTTCTACAACTACTAAACGAGAGTCGGAAGACCGAAGCAATGGCAAGGCAACCTGGGGAACACCTTGGAGTGTAACACACCATCTCTCTCCACCCGATACCCATTTTGTAGGCCTAATGCAGTGTAGTTTTCTACAACTACTAAACGAGAGTCGGAAGATCGAAGCAATGGCGAGGAAACCTGGAGAACACCTTGGAGTGTAACACACCATCTCTCTCCACCCCATACCCATTTTGTAGGCCTAATGCTGTGTAGTTTTCTACAACTACTAAACGAGAGTCGGAAGACCGAAGCAATGGCAAGGCAACCTGGGGAACACCTTGGAGTGTAACACACCATCTCTCTCCACCCGATACCCATTTTGTAGGCCTAATCCAGTGTAGTTTTCTACAACTACTAAACGAGAGTCGGAAGACCGAAGCAATGGCAAGGCAACCTGGGGAACACCTTGGAGTGTAACACACCATCTCTCTCCACCCGATACCCATTTTGTAGGCCTAATGCAGTGTAGTTTTCTACAACTACTAAACGAGAGTCGGAAGATCGAAGCAATGGCGAGGAAACCTGGAGAACACCTTGGAGTGTAACACACCATCTCTCTCCACCCCATACCCATTTTGTAGGCCTAATGCTGTGTAGTTTTCTACAACTACTAAACGAGAGTCGGAAGACCGAAGCAATGGTAAGGCAACCTGGGGAACACCTTGGAGTGTAACACACCATCTCTCTCCACCCGATACCCATTTTGTAGGCCTAATGCAGTGTAGTTTTCTACAACTACTAAACGAGAGTCGGAAGACCGAAGCAATGGCAAGGCAACCTGGGGAACACCTTGGAGTGTAACACACCATCTCTCTCCACCTGATGCCCATTTTGTAGGCCTAATGCAGTGTAGTTTTCTACAACTACTAAACGAGAGTCGGAAGATCGAAGCAATGGCGAGGAAACCTGGAGAACACCTTGGAGTGGAACACACCATCTCTCTACACCCCATACCCAATTTGTAGGCCTAATGCAGTGTAGTTTCCAAGAACTACTAAACGAGAGCCGGAAGATCGAAGCTCAGGAAAGGCAACCTGGAGAACACCTTGGAGTGGAACACACCATCTCTCTACACCCCATACCCAATTTGTAGGCCTAATGCAGTGTAGTTTCCAACAACTACTAAACGAGAGCCGGAAGATCGAAGCTCAGGAAAGGCAACCTGGAGAACACCTTGGAGTGGAACACACCATCTCTCTACACCCCATACCCAATTTGTAGGCCTAATGCAGTGTAGTTTCCAACAACTACTAAACGAGAGCCGGAAGATCGAAGCTCAGGAAAGGCAACCTGGAGAACACCTTGGAGTTGAACACACCATCTCTATACACCCCATACCCAATTTGTAGGCCTAATGCAGCCTACTTTCCGACAACTACTAAACGAGAGCATGAAGATCGAAGCTCAGGAAAGGCAACCTGGGGAACACCTTGGAGTGTAACACACCATCTCTCTCCACCCGATACCCATTTTGTAGGCCTAATGCAGTGTAGTTTTCTACAACTACTAAACGAGAGTCGGAAGACCGAAGCAATGGCAAGGCAACCTGGGGAACACCTTGGAGTGTAACACACCATCTCTCTCCACCCGATACCCATTTTGTAGGCCTAATGCAGTGTAGTTTTCTACAACTACTAAACGAGAGTCGGAAGATCGAAGCAATGGCGAGGAAACCTGGAGAACACCTTGGAGTGTAACACACCATCTCTCTCCACCCCATACCCATTTTGTAGGCCTAATGCTGTGTAGTTTTCTACAACTACTAAACGAGAGTCGGAAGACCGAAGCAATGGCAAGGCAACCTGGGGAACACCTTGGAGTGTAACACACCATCTCTCTCCACCCGATACCCATTTTGTAGGCCTAATGCAGTGTAGTTTTCTACAACTACTAAACGAGAGTCGGAAGATCGAAGCAATGGCGAGGAAACCTGGAGAACACCTTGGAGTGTAACACACCATCTCTCTCCACCCCATACCCATTTTGTAGGCCTAATGCTGTGTAGTTTTCTACAACTACTAAACGAGAGTCGGAAGACCGAAGCAATGGCAAGGCATCCTGGGGAACACCTTGGAGTGTAACACACCATCTCTCTCCACCCGATACCCATTTTGTAGGCCTAATGCAGTGTAGTTTTCTACAACTACTAAACGAGAGTCGGAAGACCGAAGCAATGGCAAGGCAACCTGGGGAACACCTTGGAGTGTAACACACCATCTCTCTCCACCCGATACCCATTTTGTAGGCCTAATGCAGTGTAGTTTTCTACAACTACTAAACGAGAGTCGGAAGATCGAAGCAATGGCGAGGAAACCTGGAGAACACCTTGGAGTGGAACACACCATCTCTCTACACCCCATACCCAATTTGTAGGCCTAATGCAGTGTAGTTTCCAAGAACTACTAAACGAGAGCCGGAAGATCGAAGCTCAGGAAAGGCAACCTGGAGAACACCTTGGAGTGGAACACACCATCTCTCTACACCCCATACCCAATTTGTAGGCCTAATGCAGTGTAGTTTCCAACAACTACTAAACGAGAGCCGGAAGATCGAAGCTCAGGAAAGGCAACCTGGAGAACACCTTGGAGTTGGACACACCATCTCTCTACACCCCATACCCAATTTGTAGGCCTAATGCAGCCTACTTTCCGACAACTACTAAACGAGAGCATGAAGATCGAAGCTCAGGAAAGGCAACCTGGGGAACACCTTGGAGTGTAACACACCCTCTCTCTACACCACGGAAGGGCTGATTCTTAGGAAGGAAGGCTGTCGGAAAGAAGCAGGGCGCGTCCGAGGGTGATTATATTCTTATTAGGTATATACTCACCCTCGGACGCGCCCTGCTTCTTTATTTGTAATGAATGTTTATTTGCAATGTGGTTTTGACTTACTCTATTTTTTTGGTAAATAATGATTTTATTATTTTCATTGTTTTGCATCTTCTTGGCAATAATATAAAGAAGACTCGACAGGACAACACTCGGTGGATGCCATATCTGTGTTTTAAATTGAAAAAAACTTTCAGTTAACTACTTGCAGGAGAAAGTTATTGTAGCTGGTGGCCATTTTTAGTACTGTACCAGATTTTTGTTGTATGTGTTTGTTTTTAATGTTAAAATGTCTGCATTTGATATCTCTCCAGTATTTTCTTTTTTATAAGCAAAATACTTATTTTTATATTTTCTGATGTTGGTTCCAGGGGAACACGGGCGGCAGTAGACAGGTCAGTGGAGGCCTAGTGGAAGGAGGGACCGCAGACAGGCTTCGAAGCCCTAACATAATAAATTGGGCTGGCTGTAGGCAATTTAAAATTGGTTCCAGGGGAACCCGGGCAGCAGTAGACAGGTCAGTGGAGGCCTAGTGGAAGGAGGGACCGCAGAAAGGCTTCCAAGCCCTAACATAATAAATTGGGCTGGCTGTAGGCAATTTAAAATTGGTTCCAGGGGAACACTGGCAGCAGTGGCCTGGTCAGTGTAGTAGTAGTGGAAAAACGGGCCGCAGACAGGCTTCGAAGGCCTAACATAACAAAAATTGGGATGTAGGCAATTTACAATTGGTTCCAGGGGAACACGGGCAGCAGTAGACAGGTCAGTGGAGGCCTAGTGGAAGGAGGGACCGCAGACAGGCTTCGAAGCCCTAACATAATAAATTGGCCTGGCTGTAGGCAATTTACAATTGGTTCCAGGGGAACACGGGCGGCAGTAGACAGGTCAGTGGAGGCCTAGTGGAAGGAGGGACCGCAGACAGGCTTCGAAGCCCTAACATAATAAATTGGGCTGGCTGTAGGCAATTTAAAATTGGTTCCAGGGGAACCCGGGCAGCAGTAGACAGGTCAGTGGAGGCCTAGTGGAAGGAGGGACCGCAGACAGGCTTCGAAGCCCTAACATAATAAATTGGGCTGGCTGTAGGCAATTTAAAATTGGTTCCAGGGGAACCCGGGCAGCAGTAGACAGGTCAGTGGAGGCCTAGTGGAAGGAGGGACCGCAGACAGGCTTCGAAGCCCTAATATAATAAATTGGCCTGGCTGTAGGCAATTTACAATTGGTTCCAGGGGAACACGGGCGGCAGTAGACAGGTCAGTGGAGGCCTAGTGGAAGGAGGGACCGCAGACAGGCTTCGAAGCCCTAACATAATAAATTGGGCTGGCTGTAGGCAATTTAAAATTGGTTCCAGGGGAACCCGGGCAGCAGTAGACAGGTCAGTGGAGGCCTAGTGGAAGGAGGGACCGCAGACAGGCTTCGAAGCCCTAACATAATAAATTGGGCTGGCTGTAGGCAATTTAAAATTGGTTCCACGGGAACCCGGGCAGCAGTAGACAGGTCAGTGGAGGCCTAGTGGAAGGAGGGACCGCAGACAGGCTTCGAAGCCCTAACATAATAAATTGGGCTGGCTGTAGGCAATTTAAAATTGGTTCCAGGGGAACACGGGCAGCAGTGGCCTGGTCAGTGTAGTAGTAGTGGAAAAACGGGCCGCAGACAGGCTTCGAAGGCCTAACATAACAAAAATTGGGATGTAGGCAATTTACAATTGGTTCCAGGGGAACACGGGCAGCAGTAGACAGGTCAGTGGAGGCCTAGTGGATGGAGGGACCGCAGACAGGCTTCGAAGCCCTAACATAATAAATTGGCCTGGCTGTAGGCAATTTACAATTGGTTCCAGGGGAACACGGGCGGCAGTAGACAGGTCAGTGGAGGCCTAGTGGAAGGAGGGACCGCAGACAGGCTTCGAAGCCCTAACATAATAAATTGGGCTGGCTGTAGGCAATTTAAAATTGGTTCCAGGGGAACCCGGGCAGCAGTAGACAGGTCAGTGGAGGCCTAGTGGAAGGAGGGACCGCAGACAGGCTTCGAAGCCCTAACATAATAAATTGGGCTGGCTGTAGGCAATTTAAAATTGGTTCCAGGGGAACCCGGGCAGCAGTAGACAGGTCAGTGGAGGCCTAGTGGAAGGAGGGACCGCAGACAGGCTTCGAAGCCCTAACATAATAAATTGGGCTGGCTGTAGGCAATTTAAAATTGGTTCCAGGGGAACCCGGGCAGCAGTAGACAGGTCAGTGGAGGCCTAGTGGAAGGAGGGACCGCAGACAGGCTTCGAAGCCCTAACATAATAAATTGGCCTGGCTGTAGGCAATTTACAATTGGTTCCAGGGGAACACGGGCGGCAGTAGACAGGTCAGTGGAGGCCTAGTGGAAGGAGGGACCGCAGACAGGCTTCGAAGCCCTAACATAATAAATTGGGCTGGCTGTAGGCAATTTAAAATTGGTTCCAGGGGAACCCGGGCAGCAGTAGACAGGTCAGTGGAGGCCTAGTGGAAGGAGGGACCGCAGACAGGCTTCGAAGCCCTAACATAATAAATTGGGCTGGCTGTAGGCAATTTAAAATTGGTTCCAGGGGAACCCGGGCAGCAGTAGACAGGTCAGTGGAGGCCTAGTGGAAGGAGTGACCGCAGACAGGCTTCGAAGGCCTAACATAAGAAAAATGTCAATACAATGGTATTGACAGTGCCAGGCATTGAAGGATGTCAGCGCATAGACTAAACATTGGTGGAGCTGTGAGAGAAAATTTTGCAAGTGGTAGAGCACTGTTTGACCTGGGGGGGGGGACTGTCTTGTGGCCGGCGGTACAGGCCCAGGGCCCCTCATATTACAACGGTGTGTCTGACGTTGGGTGCGCACCACCACCGCCAGACACTTTATTGTACTATGAGGGACCTAGTGGCAGTGCCGTCGACCAAAAGCGGGCACACCCACCTCTTCAGACAAACAGTACTCTCACGGGTGCTGGCGCCAAGTGGCGGTACCACGGCCCCGTGTGGGGACTTTGGCCATTTAGGGAGGTGTTAACATGTCGGATGCTGGACAATCAGGTGCTGCAAATTACGAGATTGGAAAAGTCGTTCAGAATAGTCCACAGGCAAGACCTTTACATAGGAAAGCTAGGTGTCAGCCGGGCAAGGTGGGGCAAAAGATTTCGAAATCCAGTTGTGGTTCATTTTAATGAAGGTTAGATCATCTACATTTTGGGTAGCCAGACGAGTCCTTTTTTCTGTTAGTATTGAACCTGCAGCACTGAATACTCTTTCTGATAGGACACTAGTTGCCGGGCAAGCAAGCTCCTGCAATGCATATTCTGCCAATTCTGGCCAGGTGTCTAATTTTGATGCCCAGTAATCAAATGGGAATGACGGTTGAGGGAGAACGTCGATAAGGGATGAAAAATAGTTAGTAACCATACTGGACAAATGTTGTCTCCTGTCACTTTGAATTGATGCTGCAGTACCTGTCCTGTCTGCGGTCATAGCAAAATCACTCCACAGCCTGGTCAGAAAACCCCTCTGGCCAGCGACACTTCTGATTTCTGCCCCTCTAACACCTCTGGTCTGCTGGCCCCTGCAGCTCGTGTTAGAACGATCACGGGCGCTGTGTGCAGGGAATGCCAGAAGCAAACGGTCAACAAGAGTTGATTGTTTGGTTGCTAATATTAGTTCCAAGTTCTCATGTGGCATTATATTTTGCAATTTGCCTTTATAGCGAGGATCAAGGAGGCAGGCCAACCAGTAATCGTCATCGTTCATCATTTTTGTTATGCGTGTGTCCCTTTTGAGGATACGTAAGGCATAATCCGCCATGTGGGCCAAAGTTCCAGTTCTCAAATCTGTGGTTGTGCTTGGTTGAGGGGCAGTTTCAGGCAAATCCACGTCACTTGTGTCCCTCCAAAAACCAGAACCCGGCCTTGCCGCGCCAACAATTTCCACTGGCCCCGGAAAAGCTTCCTCATTAAAAATATAATCATCCCCATCATCCTCCTCGTCCTCCTCCTCCTCTTCGCCCGCTACCTCGTCCTCTTCGCCCGCTACCTCGTCCTGTACACTGCCCTGGCCAGACAATGGCTGACTGTCATCAAGGCTTTCCTCTTCCTCAGCTGCAGACGCCTGATCCTTTATGTGCGTCAAACTTTGCATCAGCAGACGCATTAGGGGGATGCTCATGCTTATTATGGCGTTGTCTGCACTAACCAGCCGTGTGCATTCCTCAAAACACTGAAGGACTTGACACATGTCTTGAATCTTCGACCACTGCACACCTGACAACTCCATGTCTGCCATCCTACTGCCTGCCCGTGTATGTGTATCCTCCCACAAAAACATAACAGCCCGCCTCTGTTCACACAGTCTCTGAACCATGTGCAGTGTTGAGTTCCACCTTGTTGCAACGTCTATGATTAGGCGATGCTGGGGAAGGTTCAAAGAACGCTGATAGGTCTGCATACGGCTGGAGTGTACGGGCGAACGGCGGATATGTGAGCAAAGTCCACGCACTTTGAGGAGCAGGTCGAATAACCCCGGATAACTTTTCAGGAAGCACTGCACCACCAGGTTTAAGGTGTGAGCCAGGCAAGGAATGTGTTTCAGTTGGGAAATGGAGATGGCAGCCATGAAATTCCTTCCGTTATCACTCACTACCTTGCCTGCCTCAAGATCTACAGAGCCCAGCCACGACTGCGTTTCTTTCTGCAAGAACTCGGACAGAACTTCAGCGGTGTGTCTGTTGTCGCCCAAACACTTCATAGCCAATACAGCCTGCTGACGTTTGCCAGTAGCTGCCCCATAATGGGAGACCTGGTGTGCAACAGTGGCAGCTGCGGATGGAGTGGTTGTGCGACTGCGGTCTGTGGACGAGGTCTCGCTTCTGCAGGAGGACGAGGAGGAGGAGGAGGGGGTGCGAATGGCTACAGCCAACTGTTTCCTAGACCGTGGGCTAGGCAGAACTGTCCCAAACTTGCTGTCCCCTGTGGACCCTGCATCCACCACATTTACCCAGTGTGCCGTGATGGACACGTAACGTCCCTGGCCATGCCTACTGGTCCATGCATCTGTTGTCAGGTGCACCTTTGTGCTCACAGATTGCCTGAGTGCATGGACGATGCGCTCTTTAACATGCTGGTGGAGGGCTGGGATGGCTTTTCTGGAAAAAAAGTGTCGACTGGGTAGCTCGTAGCGTGGTACAGCGTAGTCCATCAGGGCTTTGAAAGCTTCGCTTTCAACTAACCGGTAGGGCATCATCACTAACGAGATTAGTCTAGCTATGTGGGCGTTCAAACCCTGTGTACGCGGATGCGAGGCTAAGTACTTCCTTTTTCTAACCATAGTCTCATGTAGGGTGAGCTGGACTGGAGAGCTGGAGATCGTGGAACTAGCGGGGGTGCCGGTGGACATGGCAGACTGAGAGACGGTGGGAGATGGTATTGTTGCCGCCGGTGCCCTAGATGCAGTGTTTCCTACTACGAAACTGGTAATTCCCTGACCCTGACTTCTTTGGCCTGGCAAAGAAACCTGCACAGATACTGCAGGTGGTGCAGAAAATGGTGGCCCTACACTGCCGGAAGGGATATTGCGTTGATGACTAGCTTCATTGGCCGAGGATGCTACAACCTTAAGGGACGTTTGGTAGTTAGTCCAAGCTTGCAAATGCATGGTGGTTAAATGTCTATGCATGCAACTTGTATTGAGACTTTTCAGATTCTGCCCTCTGCTTAAGGTAGTTGAACATTTTTGACAGATGACTTTGCGCTGATCAATTGGATGTTGTTTAAAAAAATGCCAGACTGCACTCTTTCTAGCATCGGATACCTTTTCAGGCATTGCAGACTGAGCTTTAACCGGATGGCCACGCTGTCCTCCAACAGGTTTTGACTTTGCCACGCGTTTTGGGCAAGATACGGGCCCGGCAGATGGAACCTGTTGCGATGTTGATGCCTGCTGCGGCCCCTCCTCCTCCGCTTCAGAACTGCTGCCACCTGCACCCTGTTCCCCCAATGGCTGCCAATCGGGGTCAAGAACTGGGTCATCTATTACCTCTTCTTGTAGCTCGTGTGCAACTTCGTCTGTGTCACCTTGTCGGTCGGTGGTATAGCGTTCGTGATGGGGCAACATAGTCTCATCAGGGTCTGATTCTTGATCAGCACCCTGCGAGGGCAATGTTGTGGTCTGAGTCAAAGGACCAGCATAGTAGTCTGGCTGTGGCTGTGCATCAGTGCACTCCATGTCAGATTCAACTTGTAATGGGCATGGACTGTTAACTGCTTCACTTTCTAAGCCAGGGACGGTATGTGTAAAGAGCTCCATGGAGTAACCCGTTGTGTCGCCTGCTGCATTCTTCTCTGTTATTGTTTTTGCTGAAGAGGACAAGGAAGCGACTTGTCCCTGACTGTGAACATCCACTAACGACGCGCTGCTTTTACTTTTACCAGTTTCACGAGAGGAGGCAAAAGAGCTAGAGGCTGAGTCAGCAAGATAAGCCAAAACTTGCTCTTGCTGCTCCGGCTTTAAAAGCGGTTTTCCTACTCCCAGAAAAGGGAGCGTTCGAGGCCTTGTGTAGCCAGACGACGAACCTGGCTCCACAGCTCCAGACTTAGGTGCAATATTTTTTTTCCCACGACCACCTGATGCTCCACCACTACCACTACCCTCATTACCAGCTGACAATGAACGCCCCCGGCCACGACCTCTTCCACCAGACTTCCTCATTGTTTTAAAAACGTTACCAAACTAACGGTATTTGTTGCAGTCACACAACTTACACGGTGAGCTATAACTTCAGTATGATTTAGCTACCCCTTTACAGGTGGGTGAGGCCACAACGAAAATCAGGCACAATGTTACACACTCTGTTGTTGGTGGCAACAAATGAGAGAGATGCCACACACGCAGGACTGTCACTGAAGCGCAAATGTAAATATTAATCTCCCACTGATTTGTGTTTTTTTTTTTAAAAAGGAGACTTTAGAAAAAAAAAAAAAATGATTTTTTAAGGAAGAATTTATAAACCAAATAAAATGAAATGATTTTTTCACGGAGAATTTAGAAAACAAATAAAACATAAAATAGCCTTTCTAGGGCCCAGTGAGTGAGAGAGGACGCACACAGGAGTCAGGAGTGGCACACAAGCCCAGAGGCCAATATTTATCTCCCACTGATTGATTTAGTGATTTTTTCAGGTAGATTTTGGAACCCAAATCAAGCAAAAAAATTAATAGGCTTTCTATGGCCCACAATTGGAGAGAGAGATGGCACACCCAGGAGTCAAGACTGGCACACAAGCAGAAAGGGCAATATTAATCTCCCACTGATTTGTTTTTTGTTTTTTTTTCAGGGAGACTTTAGAAAAAAAAAATACAAAAAAAATGATTTTTTTCAGGAATAATTTAGAAACCAAATAAAATAAAATGATTTTTTCAGGGAGAATTTAGAAAACAAATAAAACAAAAAATAGGCTTTCTAGGGCCCACTGAGTGAGAGAGGACGCACACAGGAGTCAGGAGTGGCACACAAGCCCAGAGGCCAATATTTATCTCCCACTGATTGATTTATTGATTTTTTCAGGTAGAATTTAGAACCCAAATCAACCAAAAAAATAAATAGGCTTTCTATGGCCCACTATTTGTGAGAGAGATGGCACGCTCAGGACTGGCACACAAGCCCAGAGGCCAATATTAATCTCCCACTTTTTTTTTTTTTTCCAGGGAAAATTTATAAACCCAATAAAAAAAATAATAAATAGGCTTTCTATGGCCCACTATCTGAGAGAGAGAGATGGCACGCTTAGGACTGGCACACAAGCCAAAAGGCCAATATTAATCTCCCACTGATTGATTTATTGATTTTTTCAGGTAGATTTTGGAACCCAAATCAAGCAAAAAAATAAATAGGCTTTCTATGGCCCACTGAGAGATGGCACACACAGGAGTAAGGAGTGGCACACAAGCCCTGAGGCCAATATTTTTCTCCCACTGATTGATGTAGTGATTTTTTCAGGTAGATTTTAGAACCCAAATCAAGCAAAAAAATAAATAGGCTTTCTATGGCCCACTGAGTGAGAGATGACACAGACAGGGATGGCACTCTAGCAGAAATGCCAATCTTAATCTCCCACAAAAAAAAAAAAAAAAGGAACTGTCCTTCAATTACTATCTCCCTGCAGTAATCTCAGCCAGGTATGGCAGGCAGCAATAAGGAGTGGACTGATGCACAAATTAAATAAAAAGTGTGGACAAACAAACAAGATAGCTGTGCAGAAAGGAAGGAACAAGAGGATTTGTGCTTTGAAAAAAGCAGTTGGTTTGCACAGCGGCGTACACACAGCAATGCAGCTATCAGGGAGCCTTCTAGGGCAGCCCAATGAGCTACAGCGCTGAGGGGAAAAAAAAAAATGTAGCTTCCACTGTCCCTGCACACCGAAGGTGGTGTTGGGCAGTGGAAATCGCTACAGTACAAGCGGTTTGGTGGTTAATGGACCCTGCCTAACGCTATCCCTGCTTCTGACGAAGCGGCAGCAACCTCTCCCTAGGCTCAGATCAGCAGCAGTAACATGGCGGTCGGCGGGAACGCCCCTTTATAGCCCCTGTGACGCCGCGGACAGCAAGCCAATCACTGCAATGCCCATCTCTAAGATGGTGGGGACCAGGACCTATGTCATCACGCTGCCCACACTCTGCGTTTACCTTCATTGGCTGAGAAATGGCGATTTTCGCGTCATTGAAACGCGACTTTGGCGCGAAAGTCGCGTACCGCATGGCCGACCCCGCACAGGGGTCGGATCGGGTTTCATGAAACCCGACTTTGTCAAAAGTCGGCGACTTTTGAAAATGTTCGACCCGTTTCGCTCAACCCTAGTCTTGACTGCTTGTGGTCAGGGTCCGGCTGAAATAAGCCACTAGAATACCAGCAACTCTGGTGAGGAGTTTTGTGTGGTGAATTCAGGGCTGGCGTAAAGCCATTAGAATTCCAGATCCATCGGAGAGGAGGTGTTTGTGTGCTTGCTACTCCCTGACCTCTGATTGCTTTTGTTCTGTTAGGCAGCTTTGTTCCCCTGTGATGCTAACAGGGAACATCGTTTTCCCTTCAGTGCAACTCTGTGAAGTAACAGAGTTGGCTTATACTGCCATAGTGTGCCGCCATTTGCTAGCAGCAGGTTCGTCTCCTGCACGGTGGACCCCGGGCTGCGAACGCACGAATAATTATATTTAAATATACTCGGTGCGTTCCGCCAGCCCTAACAACATGTGATATTGTCTCCTTTATAATATCTTTTTATTAGTGATGAGCCAGCACTAAAATGCTCGGATGCTCATTGCTCATTGGGTCAAGCAGATTGGAATATTCGGGTACTCGGCCAGAACAACGAGCCTAATGTAAGTCTATGGGAGACCCAAGTATTTTTACCGCGATCCCCCTGGGTTCTATGGTTTAAAAACGTCTGAAAATGGTGGAAACATTGCTCAAATGGCACAGGGACAACTTGGGGATCGCCCCTGGAAGCATTCCTGACTCCTAGTTCACAGCTTTAATCTTTATTTTCCAAGATTCATGGCGTTTTTCCATGTCACAAAAAAACATTAAAACAAAATTAAAATGGGTTTTGCTTGGAAATATGTCAAGGTACATCCTTTGCAGGTTAATGACTTGCCTGTAAGGCCAAATATTTCCCCCCAGACTGAAAGTTTCCTCCCCCACTTAGGCTTAGTTCAGACGCAGCATTTTTGAAGCGTTTTTTCACTATAACATTGATTTCAACCACTACAAATGCATTCACTGGGAAATGTAATTGTAACATTTAACAACCCTAGCTGGCCATATGGTGTGTGACACATAAGCAGAACCATCTTGTTTCATTTATGAAGGAGGGACTCTTAAAGTCATAGAGCCTATTTTTACTGGTGCATCATTCGGCATTAATCTTCTTAAATGGCCATTATGAAACAGTGGGTCTCCTAAGCTGTTGTAGCCTATGCTGTGAGTGGATGGGCTGCCAAGAATTATGACGCACCACAATACCCCTGTCATAAGATATCCAGGGGGGACTCCTGAAAAAGTGTTGCATTGAATTCAAGGCCTGCTCTGCTACCAATTCATGTGCACCCCAATAAGCCTTTGAACCCACATATTGGTTGGGCCCATGAAAATCCACTTCACAGTATGCATTTTGTACTTCTTACTCCTTTGTTTTACACATTGGCAGCAAGTCCAGCCCTGCTGCATAGTCAGTCATATGCACCCCTTGTAACCCACATACTGGATGGGCCCATGAAAATCCACTTCACAATATGCATTTTGTACTCTGTACTCCTTAGTTTTAATCATTGGCAGCAAGGCCAGCCCTGCTGAATAGTCAGTCATATGCACCCCATTACACCTTGGAACCCACATACTGGATGGGCCCATGAAAATCCACTCGTATTTTTTAATGGTATGATGGTTCCCTCTTTGCACAATTATTTACAGGAGAATGTGGCAATTTTATTTGCCATGTTTTTAACACTCAGATACGTCTTTAAAAAAAGGCTAATACTAGTAATACAACGCAATTTTATTGCAAACTACAAAATTCAAGGATTAGTATGATTGAATAGTGTGAGTGCGTATACTTTTGTATATGTTAACATACACAGGTTAATAAGTACCTATAAGGATTAAATAAACATAGTGATTACGTATGTATAAAGATTAACTACATACAGTATACTTACATCATCACCAAGAGGCTTTTAAACATCCTCCGTCTGGAATATCAGAGAAGCAACACCATGACAGAGAACCCCTGGGAAATTACCTACCCTGCATGGGCGTCCCCAATTATGCAGGTGTCAGCATACTGTACATGTACAGGTACCCCAGTTTTGGCATATGTCTTAGTAATGTTTCTCTGGTCTTATATAGTGATTTACAATATGTAGTAACTTTAGTTTTACCCAGACCTTCAAGTGGCCACTTTTCAAGGTTGGATGAAACTGAGATATCATGGAGTCATCAGACGAGAGGCCATAAACCCCTAGAAAATAAAAGCCACAAGGATTTAGATCAAACCACCACCGGCATAGATTCAGTAAACCTTAATGTTTACAATGACAAAAAGCAAACATAAAGAGGCTTAGAACTGTTTATGAAGTGAATAAACAAACATTTATCAAGATTGTGTCACTATGAGCATTGTCTGTCACATCTGTACATGTTTTACAAGAAATGCAGCTATGTGATTGTCTGAATGCATTGGGTATACAGTATTTAAATCTTGGTTACAAATCACCATTTGTATATTCGCCATTTGTACATTTGAGGCAGCCAAAGTTATGGCTCTCAATGAGAGAAACTAATATAGTGGACAAGGCTATATTTTTAATGAACTACTGAGCCAAACTAACAGCATTGCTTTATCAAATTTATGTGAAGTTATTGTGTCCAATGTGAGCAACCAGGCAACAGAAAAATGAGCTTTTTAAGGGAGCTCTTTAAGGTACACAAATGTTATGAAGTCTTTGCCAATAAGGATGTGGTTTCACCAATGTGGGGTACCTTTTTATAAAAATATACTAGTCCCATCGCAGGCCCCTTGCCCAAAATTCGCCGGCCTATAACAGTACAAAGCATGTTCATCCTGGTGATCTAGTGGTAGTTAAACAAGAGACATTGCAGGAGACAGAGTTAAGAATTAGGCCCAATGTAGTGGTGTGTGTCTCTGAAACTTGTAATACAGTGCATGAGCTGCCAAACAATTCCCCAATGTGGATACCTTTTTTAAAAAAATAGACTAGTGCCATAACAGTCCCCTTGCCCAAAATGCACTGTACAGAGCATGTACACCCTGGTGATCTAGTGGCAGGTGAAGGACACACTGCAGGAGACAGAGTTAAGAAGTAGGCCCAATGTAATGTAGTGGCCAATTCCCCTATGTGGGGTCCTTTCTTTACAAAATAATATAGTGCCATCACAGCTCCCTTTCCCAAAATGCATCGTGCAGATCACGTCCACCCTGGTGATCTAGTGGCTGGTGAAGGACACAATGCAGGAGACAGAGTTAAGAAGTAGGCCCAATGTAATGTAGTGGCCAATTCCTCAATGTGGGGTCCTTTCTTTACAAATTAAAATAGTGCCATCACAGCTCCCTTGCCCAAAATGCACCGTACAGAGCACGTTCACCCTGGTGATCTAGTAGCAGGTAATGGACACAATGCAGGAGACAGAGTTAAGAAGTAGGCCCAATGTAGTGGTGTGTGTCTCTGAAATACGTAATGCAGTGCAGGAGCTGCCAAACAATTCCCCAATGGGGTTACCTTTTTTAAAAATAGACTAGTGCCATCACAGTCCCCTTGCCCAAAATGCACCGTACAGAGCACGTTCACCCTGGTGATCTAGTGGCAGGTGAAGGACACACTGCAGGAGACAGAGTTAAGAAGTAGGCCCAAATGTAATGTAATGCCCAATTCCCCAATGTGGGGTCCTGTTGTTACTAAATAAAATAGTGCCTTCACAGCCCCCGTGCCCAAAATTCACCGGCCTATAACAGTAAAGAGCACGTTCACCCTTGTCATCTTGTGGTTCTGAATGATGAGGATAAGGAGGACAACAGCAAACAGACCAAATGTGGAAGCATATACCCATGTGTGGTTGTGAAGAGGTGCATGAGAATACACCTCCCCAAAAGAGAGAATGTATTTGAGGTTATGTTTCGCTGGTTTTACTAGGTGGTGTACTGAAGTCTTTCCCAAACCAGCCCTTGTTCATTTTTATTAGAGTCAGCCTGTCAGAATTTTCAGTTGACAGGAGGATGCACTTATCTGTTATAATTCCACCAGCGTCACTAAAAACCCGCTCTGACAGAATGCTAGCAGCAGGGCAGGCCTGGACCTCCAAGGCATAGAGAGCCAGTTCATGCTACGTGTCCAGCTTGGATACCCAATAATTAAAAGGCACAGAGGAATCACAGAGGACATTTGTATGATCTGCAAGGTACTCCCTCACCAGCTTCACAAACATTGCACTTCTTGTGACAGCACCCCTTGCCTCTGTGCCATCACGATGGGAGGATCTGAGAAAACTGTCCCAGAACTTTGCCAGTGTTCCCCTGCCTGAGCTGGATTGCACTTCTGTCTCTCTAGCTTGGACTCTTTGGTTGTACAACAAACTCTGATGTCTGCTGCCAGCGTTCTCACATGGGAATTTTCTAAGTAATTGTGCTACAAGGGCCCTCTGGTACTGCAACATTTTAGTACACCTCTCTGCTTCTGGTAGAAGAGATTGAAAGTTCTCCTTGTAGCGTGGGTCTAGAAGTGTCACCAACCAGTAATGAGTGTCACCCAAAATTTTTATAATGTGAGGGTCACGTGAAACGCAGCGCAACATATAGTCAGCCACGCGTGCCAGACTGCTAACAGGCAAGACTTCCGTGTCCTCACCAACAGGACGACTGACCATGCTATCCTCCTCATCCTTATCCTCCTCCTCCTCCTCCCTGTCCTCAGGCCATCCCAGCTGAACAGACGTATGTCATCTGTGTTTGTAGTACAGTCTATAGTGCATGAAAGTAGCTCCTGTTCTTCCTCCTCCTCCTCATTGACTACCAATCCACGATGAGAAGATGAGAAGACATGAGGCTGGGCTGAGTGTAATCCCCCTGTATGTTTCCTTGCTCCATATCCTTGTACTCTACCTGCAATAGATCCTCTTTAATTGTGATCAGAGAGGTTTTCAGAATGCTGAGAAGCGGGATGGTGATGCTAATTATGGCGTAATCACCGCTCACCATCTTGGTGCAGTCCTCAAAGTTTTGGAGGATGGTACATATGTTGGACATCCATGTCCACTCCTGAGGTCTTATGTGTGGAGTCTGAACTGAATATCGACGGCCTTGTTGATGTTGGTAGTCAACAACTGCCCTCTTCTGCTCACAAAGACTTTCCAACATAAGCAACATAGAGTTCCAGCACGTGGGGACATCACAAACCAGCCGGTGAGCTGGAAGCTGCAAATGCTGCTGAAGAATGGCAAGGGCGGCTGAAGCACTAGCTGACTTTCTAAAATGGGCAGACAGACAGCGTACATTCACTAGCAGATCTGGCAGCTCCGGGTAGCTTTTCAGAAAACGTTGAACCACGAGGTTAAGCACATGGCCCAAGCAAGGTACGTTTGTGAGCTCACCTTGCCTCAGAGCCGCCACCAGGTTACGGCCATTGTCACACATGACCATGCCTATCTGTAGGTTCAGCAGTGTCATCCAAACATCTGACTGCTCTTTCAGCACTGTCCACAACTCTTCTGCATTGTGCGGTTTGTCACCTATGCAGATTAGCTTCAGCACAGCCTGTTGCCACTTGGCTGAGGCAGTGCTGCAGTGCTTCCAGCTTCTGACTGATGTGTTGATTTCAGAGATGGAGGATGAGGAGGATGAGGTGCAGGAGCTGTAGACTGTGGGGGCAACCCTGATTGACGTAGGGCCAGCAATCCTCGGTGTGGGGAGGATGTGTTCCATCCCAAGGTCCGACTGGGTCCTGGCTTCCACTATGTTAACCCAATGTGCCGTCAGTGAGATGTACTGTCCCTGCCCACAAGCACTTGTCCACGTGTCCTGGTTAGGTGGACTTTCTCTGTAACAGCATTGTTGAGGGCACGAGTAATATTGTGGTACACATGCTGGTGTTATTCCGGTACGGCACACCAGGAGAAATAGTGGCGACTGGGGATCGAGTACCTTGGGATGGCCGCCGCCATCAGGTTGCGGAAAGCTTCCATCTCAACGAGCATAAAAGGCAGCATTTCTAGTGCAAGCAGAAGATAAATATTAGAATTTAGGACTGTGGCCTGTGGGGCGTTGGCGGGGTATTTCTGCTTGCATTCCAAAAACTGAATTATAGACAACTGAAGGCTGTGCTGGGACAAGGACGTGGTCGAGCTTGATGATTGTGCTGCTTGACTGTGGGCCACAAAAGGTGCAGGACTAGAGGCATTTTCACATGCACAGTGTACTGGGGATTGGCTTCTCTGCAAAACAGGCGAAGAAGCAGTGGTGTGACCAGCATCAGTGGTCCTGGAGCCTGGTGTTCAGCCCATAAAGTCGGGTGCTTTGCTGCCATATGCCTGATCATGCTGGTGGTGGCCAGGCTGGTTGTTTTGCTACCCATGCTGACGCGTGCATGGCAGGTGCTGCAAATGGCCTGTTTGGGTTTCGGCAGAGTCTTTAAAAAATAACCAGACCCGGGAAAATCTCACAGTTGGAATGGCTACTTCCCTCATGTTGGTGTTAAGAGGAACGGATGCATGCCTTCTGTCTGTGGCCACCACACTGCTTCTTCCTGGCTGTTGTGGTGATATGCCTCCTTCCCCATGTGTGCTGCTGCCCTTGCTCTGCATGTCCTCCTGCCTGGTTGGGTCAGTCACTATGTCATCCACCACCTCGTCTGCCACATCTGTACCCTGCTCCTCCTCCTGACTTTCTGGCAATTGTGTCTCATCATTGTCCACCTCTTCTGACACTTTCCCACCATCGCATTCGCGTGACCGGGGCTGGTCAAAGTTTTGGGCATCTGTACATGCGATCTCTTCTGTCCCCACTTCTGTCCCCACAGATGACCGGCCGAGTGTTCAGAATCTTGAAATGGAAAACTGAACAGCTCCTCAGAGTGGGATCAGTCATCTTAAGGCACTCGGTATGGTGGGAGGAAGGAGGATCAGGGTGAGGAATATCCATGCCACACTCACGGCTACTCAGACTGTGTGGAAGACATGGTGGTGGTGGTGAAGTGAATGGAAACATTATCCGCTATCCAATAAACAACAATTTCACACTTCTCTGGCTTCCATAGTGGTGTGCTGTGGTCACCTAGAAACTGGGACAGGAAGGACGAGCGAGAAGATGTGGGTCTTTGTCGTTGCCCACTTTCACCTTAGCCACGGCCTCGTCCTCTGCATGCACCATCATCATTACGTTCAATTGACTGTCCATTGCCCCTTGCCTTTCCCATTTTAAATGGACTACTGCACTATGTGGGGTTCCTCAAGGATCAGTCCTAGGCCCCCTCCTCTTCTCTTTGTATAATGCCCCTATTGGACAAACAATCAGTAGATTTGGTTTCCAGTACCAACTCTATGCTGTTGACACCCAATTATACACTTCTTCTCCTGATATCACGCCTACCTTTTTAGAAAACACCAGTGATTGTCTTACCGCTGTCTCTAACATCATGTCCTCCCTCTATCTGAAACTGAACCTGTCAAAAACTGAACTCTTATGTTCTCTCCCTCTACTAACCTACATTTGCCTGACATTGCCATCTCCGTGTGTGCTTCCACCATTACTCCCAAGCAACATGCCTGCTGCCTTGGGGTCATCCTTGATTCTGAGCTTTCCTTCACCCCCACATCCAATCATTGGCTCGCTCTTCTTATCTGCATCTCAAAAACATTTTTAGAATTCTCCTTTTTCTTACTTTCGATACTGCAAAAACTCTTACTGTTTCACTCATTCATTCTCGTCTGGACTATTGTAACTCTCTCTTAATTAGCCTCCCTCTTACCAAACTCTCCCCGCTCCAATCTGTCCTGAATGCTGCTGCCAGCATTATATTCCTCACCAACTGTTACACCGATGCCTCTACCCTAAGCCACTATTACCCTCATCCACAAAGCACTCCATGGCCCAGCACCACCCTACATCTCCTCCCTGGTCTCAGTGTTGTAGCTGTTTGCGTTCTGACCCAATGTCAGACAGGCCAGATCACCAGTGAGGCCAAATCAGGAGGTTACGCCCGTCATTTTACAAGCGCACTTGGAGACAAAGGACACCACACACATATTCTGTGAGCAAGTCATTTTTATCTTATGTAATTCCGCAAGATGAAGTATTTATACCATTTACAACAAATGTAACTCTCAATGTAATTCATGTAGCCCTCCCCCCCGTTACCCTGGGGTCATACTGACCTTTATTTCTCACGTACCCAGAACATGTTGCGGCTGGCTATTGAGAACATACATGATAAGAAGTGTAGTCTCCTTGAAGAGGAGACCATCAGACTACTGCGTCAACAGATTCTAGTAATTCTAGCAATTAAAGGCAAAAGGCACTTAAAGGCAAACTATTAACCCTTCTATATAAACAGTCTACCACCCTACCCGTGCTCTCCATTCTGCTAATGACCTGAGGTTAACATCCTCAATAATCAGAACCTCCCACTCCCATCTCCAAGACTTTTCACGTGCTTCACCAATTCTTTGGAATGCACTACCCAGGTTAATAAGATTAACCCCCAATCTCCACTGTTTTAAGCGTGCCCTAAAAACGCATTTGTTCAGACTGGTCTACCACCTCAATGCTTTAACCTTACTATCCCTGTGTGGCCCATTCAAAGAAAAAAAAACAAAAAAACTTAAACCTTAATCAGGTTCCTCACATCATGTTCTCATATATTTCATGCAGTTAATAGCCCTCTGTGTCTGTACTGTTACTTACTTAGGCTGTTAACTGGTTCATGCAGCTTTACATGAACACCCTATCCTTACACTATGGCTGGTCCGAACAACGAAAGCAATTGTTACCATCCACCTCTAGTGTCTCCCTTTTTCCTATAGATTGTAAGCTTGAGAGCAGAGCCCTCACTCCCATTGGTATCTATTTTGAACTGTGATTTTTGTCATGCTGTAATGTCTATTGTCTGTACAAATCCCCTCTATAATTTGTAAAGCGCTGCGGAATATGTTGGCACTATATAAATAAAATTAATATTATTATTATTTCAAATGCCCAACACAAATATATTTATTAGTAGCGAAATGATATCTGAGCAGTATGCCTGCAATTCTACGATTTTTCAAACCCAAACACCAGGCAGGCCTCAGCCTGATATAACAGATTGTATTCAATTTTAGGGGCTTTTTTTTAAAGTAAATTTATGCTAAATAATGCTGTATACGCAATATGGCGCCCCCGCTCCTCGACGGCTCACCCTATATGCCCTATGAGTCCCTTGATGTGATGATGCTATATACCTATTGATGCACCTAAATAGCCCACACCACAGGGCCCGAAGAAGAAGAAAAAATACACACACATAGACCAAACACCAGGTGGTAATTCACCAACAACATGCAAGTCCACACGGGCTTGTCTGACCGTACAGAGCCCTATAGCCTAAAGTACTCCGTCAGCGGCTAAGGCTAGTGCACCCTAAAGAGTCCCTAGTGTATCCCCTGCACCTACAATCAGGCACAGCATACATCTCCGTTGTGACTTGAACACACGGATGTCCAATTTCCCATATGCCTCCTGAGGAACCACATCATGGGGGGGAAACGCGTAGAGGCAAAACCTGACCGCAGATAAGTGGATTGGGTTTTTTATTTTGTTATTGTTTTTGGTATTTTTCACCAACTATGGACGTATAATTGGCATGAGTGTTCCTGCTATTTGGAATATAGCCTTCATTGTATCGCCTATGTGAATGCTCCCTGTTTATTCTATCGTCATTGGGGGTATAACCTTGGCTACACCATTGATGCTAATGTATTCTTATTTATATGTATATGCCTAGATGGTGGAGGTGCAACGTTTATCAGCCATCTTGTGTAAACTATTGCAAATCCCTAATAGGTACCCTGTATATTTCAGCTATTGCTATTGGGGATATAACTTTAGTTATGCCATTAATACTAAAATATCCTCGTTCATGTGTATATGCCTAGGTGGTGGAGGTGCAATATTCATCTGCCATCTCGTGTAAAAGTTGCCTTTCTCTTAAAGGTACTTGGTATATCGTAGGGATTATTAGTTTATGTGTCTTTATACAGTCTGTATTTTTTCTTATGGTCTGACCGAAGTTAGAGGGGTCCATGGTTACGAGTCACCGCTTTAGCCCCTCAGGCACCACCTGTGTATAGGATCCCCCTACGTGTGTAGGGATTCAGTGAGGGTCAACAGGGGCAGCCGTCGAGGAGTGGGGGCGCCATTTGCGTCCAAGAGGGTGCCAACCTCCGCTGACAGGCAGGGACTCTTGGCTAGGGACTCTTTAGGGTGCACTAGCCTTAGCCGCTGACGGAGTACTTTAGGCTATAGGGGTCTGTACGGTCAGACCAGCCCGTGTGGGCTTGCATGTTGTTGGTGAATTACCACCTGGTGTTTGGTCTATGTGTGTATTTTTTCTTCTTCTTCGGGCCCTGTGGTGTGGGCTATTTAGGTGCATCAATAGGTATATAGCATCATCACATCAAGGGACTCATAGGGCATATAGGGTGAGCCATCGAGGAGCGGGGGCGCAATATTGCGTTCAAGAGGGTGCCAACCTCCGCAGACAGGCAGGGAGTATTTTTTAGGGATATTTAGAATTTTTAATCCCATTTTTTCTCCCCCCATCTCTTATGATCAAGCCAGGTTTTTATGGACCCACTCCCAATACTAGGGGTTTGGGTGTCGTGCTAGTTTTTAATCCAATGGTTTTGAAATAAAGGTATTGCTTATATTAGTTGTTTTTTGTTTTTTTTCGCTTTGATACTAATTTTTGATTATTAGAGACTGTACTTTTTTAAATAATGGTGTACAGAATTAGAGTATCAGACAGCAAAAAATGGGGTCCACCAGCCTACAATGACCAAACTTGGAGCACGCACATATTTGAGGGCTGTCACGGAAATACAACACTGGCAAAAATGTGGCCTTTTTTTTTAAAATGCAAAATAGTGCTGTATAGAATTAGAGTTACCGACTGTTAGGGCTAGCAGAATGCACCGAGCATAGGAAGGAAACAATAAGGTGTGCTCGCAGCCCGGGGTCCACCGTGCAGATATATCTGCTGCAAAATAATTGGCAGCACTATATGGTGGTATTACCGAACTCTGTTACCTTCACAGAATCGCAAAGATATGAAAACGCTGTGCCCTGTTAACCTCACAGAGGATCACAGCTATCTAACTGAGCAAAGCAAAGAGTGGTCATGCAGACAGCATAGCACACAAAAAACTCTCACAGGAGGTGCCAGTATTCTAGGGGCTTATTTCAGCCAGGCCCTGAATCCAAGCATACAAAACTCCTCACCGGATGTGCCGGTATTCTAAGGGCTTATTTCAACCAACCCTGACCACATGCAGACATGACTGCCAAGTAGCAAAGCTCATAACATAGGTTGATACTAGCGCATGACCGTGCGGCCATGCGAACCTTATATAGCTGCAGCAGACAAGGACCTTCCTAGTTGTCCAATTGGAGCTGCTACAGGACCCGAGCGTGTGACCCCCGACTTCCAATGAGAGGTCCTGCCGTGGGCATGCTCAGTGTGTACAAAGCAGGACTTAGTCCCAGAAAAGCCTGCTCGCAGCTGAGCAGTGCTGGCTACAAAAGCAAAGCCTGGAAAGGCAGCAGTAACCCTTTGCACGGTATCAGGCTGAGCGAGATGCTGGGACCGACATCTCAGCTGAGCAGGCTCCACTGCGGCTGATGCAGAATTGGAGATTGCAGCAGACATGGCTCGAGATTTCCACTGTGCAGCGGCGGGAACTCAACCCCTAACATTACCCCCCTCCCAGGGCCCCCCTCCTTGGGCCTGGCTATGCTCAAAGACTGCAATGAGCAGTGGAGCCCGAATGTGCTCCGCAGGTTCCCAGGTTCTGATCTCTGGGCCGTGACCCTTCCAGTCCACCAGATAACATTTCTTGCCACGTATCACCTTGCACCCTACGATAGAGTTCACCTCAAACTCATCCGTGGACGAACCTGATGTCCCGGCAGATGACTCGTAATACCCGGACAAATAGACGGGCTTTAAGAGGGAAACGTGAAAGGTGTCAGGGATACCAAGGCGTGGAGGGATAGCCAAATGGTAGACCTGTTCCAGAACCTTGAAAGGGCCCATGAAGCGAGGCGCAAACTTAGTGGACTCAACTCCCAGCCTGATATTACGGGCGGAGAGCCACACTAAGTCGCCAGGAGCAAAGGTCGGAGTGGGACGCCGGTGTGCATCTGCAGAAACCCGCATTGTCTCCTTGGAGGCCTGGATAGCATCCTGTATGTGGTCCCAAATGTCAAGTGCCTCCACTGCCCAGTCTGCCACCCTAGAATCGGTGGATGACACGGGCATGGGCACAGGGACACGCAGATGTTGGCCGTAATTAAGGAGAAATGGAGTCTGCCTGGTAGAGTCGGCTATGGCGTCGTTCAAGGCAAATTTCACCCAAGGCAGCAAAGATGCCGAGTCATGCTGCCTGGTGGAGACAAAATGTCACAAGTAAGTGGCCAGAGTCTGGTTGGCCCTCTCTACCAACCCATTCGTCTCGGGATGATAAACAGAAGAGAGATTCAGCTCAATGCTGAGTAAACGACAGAGCTCTCTCCAAAACTGACACGTAAACTGAGGACCCGGTCACTGACAATTTTTTCAGGCATGCCATGTAGACGGAAAACATGTTTGACGAACAACGCCGCTAAAGCCTGTGCAAAAGGTAACCATGGAAGCGGAACCAAGTGCACCATCTTAGAAAAATGGTTGGT
The DNA here is from genome assembly GCF_032444005.1 of Ranitomeya imitator. NCBI lineage: Eukaryota > Metazoa > Chordata > Amphibia > Anura > Dendrobatidae > Ranitomeya > Ranitomeya imitator. Next base: position 108,406,219 of record NC_091286.1, read on the forward strand.
GACTACCCAGATAACTGTACAGCTATGAGACTTGGGTTAGCCTACCACAAAGTCCATCCCGACCATCTCCCAGGGCCTGACTGCCACCAGCAGGGGGTAAAGTAGCCCAGCAGGCCGTTGCCGAGGAGACTGATTGTTGGCACGGGAGACACACACCCGAATATAGTCCCCGACATCACGAGCCATATGTGGCCACCAGTACATCCTCTGTTGTGAATTCTGTGGCTGAATTCACTCCTGTGGTCACAAGTGGTACTGCAGCTTCTGAGCTTCCTCCCTCAGGTGTTCTGGTGAGCTCGTTGGCTGCTTTATTTAACTCCGCCTGATTCTGTCTTCCTTGCTCCTTGTCAATGTTCCAGTGTTGGATCTGAGCTTCTGGATCTTTCCTGTGGCCTGCTGCTCTGCTTAGATAAGTGCCTTTTTGCTTTTGTTGCTACTTTTTCTGTCCAGCTTGTCAATTCGTTTTGCTGGAAGCTCTGAGACGCAAAGGGTGTACCGCCGTGCCGTTAGTTCGGCACGGTGGGTCTTTTTGCCCCCTTTGCGTGGTTTTTTGCTTTAGGGTTTTTTGTAGACTGCAAAGTTCTCTTTGCTATCCTCGCTCTATCTAGAATATCGGGCCTCACTTTGCTGAATCTATTTCATCCTTACGTTTGTCTTTTCTTCTTGCTAACAGTCATTATATGTGGGGGGCTGCCTTTTCCTTTGGGGTATTTCTCTGAGGCAAGTCAGGCTTGTTTTTCTATCTTCAGGCTAGTCAGCTCCTCAGGCTGTGCCGAGTTGCATAGGTAGTGTCAGGCGCAATCCACAGCTGCCTTTAGTTGTGCTTAGGATAGGTTCAGGTATTGCGGTCTACAGAGATTCCACGTCTCAGAGCTCGTTCTATTGTTTTTGGGTTATTGTCAGATCACTGTATGTGCTCTGATTGCTGGCACACTGTGTCACTGGATTGCCTACATAACAGTACAAGGAGCCCGCCTAATGATTCTCAATAGAGGGAAAAAAGAAGTTCTGACATCATTTTTTTTTCTCAGCTCTGTGTTCAGTCTTTTTTTTCCCCTAGACATTTGGGTGTTTCAGGACACAGGTGTGGACATGGATATTCAGGGTCTGTGCTCTTCAATGGATAATCTCGTTACAAATGTACAAAGGATTCAAGATACTATTGATCAGAAATCTATGTTAGAACCAAGAATTCCTATTCCTGATTTGTTTTTTGGTGATAGAACTAAGTTTCTTAATTTCAAAAACAATTGTAAGCTATTTCTGGCCTTGAAACCTCATTCTTCTGGTAATCCTATTCAACAGGTTTTGATTATTATTTCTTTTTTGCGCGGCGACCCTCAGGACTGGGCATTTTCTCTTGCGCCAGGAGACCCTGCATTGAGTAATGTCAATGCGTTTTTCCTGGCGCTCGGATTACTTTACGATGAGCCTAATTCAGTGGATCAGGCTGAGAAAAATTTGCTGGCTTTGTGCCAGGGTCAGGATGATATAGAAGTATATTGTCAGAAATTTAGGAAGTGGTCAGTACTCACTCTGTGGAATGAATCTGCGCTGGCAGCTTTGTTCAGAAAGGGTCTCTCTGAGGCTCTTAAGGATGTCATGGTGGGTTTTCCTATGCCTGCTGGTTTGAATGAGTCTATGTCTTTGGCCATTCAGATCGGTCGACGCTTGCGCGAGCGTAAATCTGTGCACCATTTGGCGGTATTGTCTAAGATTAAACCTGAGCCTATGCAGTGAGATAGGACTATGACCAGAGTTGAACGGCAAGAACACAGACGTCTGAATGGTCTGTGTTTCTACTGTGGTGATTCCACTCATGCTATTTCTGATTGTCCTAAGTGCACTAAGCGGTTCGATAGGTCTGCCGTCATTGGTACTGTACAATCCAAATTCCTTCTGTCCATTACCTTGATATGCTCTTTGTCATCGTATTCTGTCATGGCGTTTGTGGATTCAGGCGCTGCCCTGAATCTGATGGATTTGGATTATGCTAAACGTTGTGGGTTTTTCTTGGAGCCTGTGCGGTGTCCTATTCCGTTGAGAGGAATTGATGCTACACCTTTGGCCAAGAATAAACCTCAGTACTGGACCCAGCTGACCATGTGCATGGCTCCTGCACATCAGGAAGTTATTCGCTTTCTGGTGCTACATAATCTGCATGATGTGGTCGTGTTGGGGTTGCCATGGCTGCAAACCCATAATCCAGTATTGGATTGGAACTCTATGTCGGTATCCAGCTGGGGTTGTCAGGGGGTACATGGTGATGTTCCATTTTTGTCTATTTCGTCATCCACTCCTTCTGAGGTCCCAGAGTTCTTGTCTGATTATCAGGATGTATTTGAAGAGCCCAAGTCCGATGCCCTACCTCCGCATAGGGATTGTGATTGTGCTATCAATTTGATTCCTGGTAGTAAATTCCCTAAAGGTCGATTATTTAATTTATCCGTGCCTGAACACGCCGCTATGCGCAGTTATGTGAAGGAATCCCTGGAGAAGGGACATATTCGCCCATCGTCATCACCACTGGGAGCAGGGTTCTTTTTTGTAGCCAAGAAGGATGGTTCGCTGAGACCGTGTATTGATTACCGCCTTCTTAATAAGATCACTGTTAAATTTCAGTATCCCTTGCCATTGTTATCTGACTTGTTTGCTCGGATTAAGGGGGCTAGTTGGTTCGCTAAGATAGATCTTCGTGGTGCGTATAATCTGGTGAGAATCAGGCAAGGAGATGAATGGAAAACTGCATTTAATACGCCCGAGGGTCATTTTGAGTATCTAGTGATGCCGTTCGGACTTGCCAATGCTCCATCTGTGTTTCAGTCTTTTATGCATGACATCTTCCGTGAGTATCTGGATAAATTCCTGATTGTTTACTTGGATGACATTTTGATCTTCTCAGATGATTGGGACTCTCATGTGAAGCAGGTCAGAATGGTTTTCCAGGTCCTGCGTGCTAATTCTTTGTTTGTGAAGGGATCAAAGTGTCTCTTCGGTGTGCAGAAAGTTTCATTTTTGGGGTTCATCTTTTCCCCTTCTACTATCGAGATGGATCCGGTTAAGGTCCAAGCCATCCAGGATTGGACTCAGCCGACATCTCTGAAAAGTCTGCAAAAATTCCTGGGCTTTGCTAATTTTTATCGTCGCTTCATCTGTAATTTTTCTAGCATTGCCAAACCATTGACCGATTTGACCAAGAAGGGTGCTGATTTGGTTAATTGGTCTTCTGCTGCTGTGGAAGCTTTTCAGGAATTGAAGCATCGTTTTTGTTCTGCCCCTGTGTTGTGTCAACCAGATGTTTCTCTTCCGTTCCAGGTCGAGGTTGATGCTTCTGAGATTGGAGCAGGGGCGGTTTTGTCACAGAGAGGTTCTGGTTGCTCAGTGTTGAAACCATGTGCTTTCTTTTCCAGGAAGTTTTCGGCTGCTGACCGTAATTATGATGTGGGCAACCGAGAGTTGCTGGCCATGAAGTGGGCATTCGAGGAGTGGCGTCATTGGCTTGAAGGAGCTAAGCATCGCGTGGTGGTATTGACTTATCATAAGAACCTTACTTATCTCGAGTCTGCCAAGCGCTTGAATCCTAGACAGGCCCGTTGGTCGTTATTTTTTGCCCGCTTCGATTTTGTGATTTCGTACCTTCCGGGCTCTAAAAATGTGAAGGCGGATGCTCTGTCTAGGAGTTTTGTGGCCGACTCTCCGGGTTCATCTGAGCCGGTGAGTATCCTCAAGGAAGGAGTCATTGTGTCTGCCATCTCCCCTGATTTACGGCGAGTGTTGCAAAAATTTCAGGCGAATAAACCTGATCGTTGTCCGGCGGAGAAACTGTTCGTCCCTGATAGGTGGACTAGTAAAGTTATCTCTGAACTTCATTGTTCGGTGTTGGCTGGTCATCCTGGAATCTTTGGTACCAGAGAGTTAGTGGCTAGATCCTTCTGGTGGCCATCTCTGTCACGGGATGTACGTACTTTTGTGCAGTCCTGTGGGATTTGTGCTAGGGCTAAGCCCTGCTGTTCACGTGCCAGTGGGTTGCTTTTGCCCTTGCCGGTCCCAAAGAGGCCTTGGACACATATTTCGATGAATTTCATTTCTGACCTTCCCGTTTCTCAAAAGATGTCAGTCATTTGGGTGGTCTGTGATCGCTTTTCTAAAATGGTCCATCTGGTGCCCTTGGTTAAACTGCCTTCCTCCTCTGATTTGGTGCCTTTGTTCTTCCAGCATGTGGTTCGTTTGCATGGCATTCCTGAGAATATTGTTTCTGACAGAGGTTCCCAGTTTGTTTCAAGGTTTTGGCGAGCCTTTTGTGGTAGGATGGGCATTGACCTATCTTTTTCCTCGGCTTTCCATCCTCAGACTAATGGCCAGACCGAACGAACCAATCAGACCTTGGAAACATATCTGAGATGTTTTGTTTCTGCAGACCAGGATGATTGGGTGTCCTTTTTGCCGTTGGCTGAGTTCGCCCTTAATAATCGGGCCAGCTCGGCTACCTTGGTCTCTCCATTTTTCTGCAATTCTGGGTTCCATCCTCGTTTCTCTTCAGGACAGGTTGAGTCTTCGGACTGTCCTGGTGTGGATTCTGTGGTGGACAGGTTGCAGCAGATCTGGACTCAGGTAGTGGACAATTTGACCTTGTCCCAGGAGAAGGCTCAACTTTTCGCTAATCGCAGACGCCGTGTGGGTCCCCGACTTCGTGTTGGGGATCTGGTTTGGTTATCTTCTCGTCATATTCCTATGAAGGTTTCCTCTCCTAAATTTAAACCTCGTTTTATTGGTCCGTATAGGATTTCAGAGATTCTCAATCCTGTGTCTTTTCGTCTGACCCTCCCAGACTCCTTTTCCATACATAATGTATTCCATAGGTCGTTGTTGCGGAGATACGTGGCACCTATGGTTCCATCTGTTGAGCCTCCTGCCCCGGTTTTGGTGGAGGGGGAATTGGAGTATATTGTGGAGAAAATTTGGGATTCTCGTGTTTCTAGACGGAAACTCCAGTATCTGGTTAAATGGAAGGGTTATGCTCAGGAAGATAATTCCTGGGTTTTTGCCTCTGATGTCCATGCTCCAGATCTTGTTCGTGCCTTTCATGTGGCTCATCCTGGTCGGCCTGGGGGCTCTGGTGAGGGTTCGGTGACCCCTCCTCAAGGGGGGGGTACTGTTGTGAATTCTGTGGCTGAATTCACTCCTGTGGTCACAAGTGGTACTGCAGCTTCTGAGCTTCCTCCCTCAGGTGTTCTGGTGAGCTCGTTGGCTGCTTTGTTATTTAACTCCGCCTGATTCTGTCTTCCTTGCTCCTTGTCAATGTTCCAGTGTTGGATCTGAGCTTCTGGATCTTTCCTGTGGCCTGCTGCTCTGCTTAGATAAGTGCCTTTTTGCTTTTGTTGCTACTTTTTCTGTCCAGCTTGTCAATTCGTTTTGCTGGAAGCTCTGAGACGCAAAGGGTGTACCGCCGTGCCGTTAGTTCGGCACGGTGGGTCTTTTTGCCCCCTTTGCGTGGTTTTTTGCTTTAGGGTTTTTTGTAGACTGCAAAGTTCTCTTTGCTATCCTCGCTCTATCTAGAATATCGGGCCTCACTTTGCTGAATCTATTTCATCCCTACGTTTGTCTTTTCTTCTTGCTAACAGTCATTATATGTGGGGGGCTGCCTTTTCCTTTGGGGTATTTCTCTGAGGCAAGTCAGGCTTGTTTTTCTATCTTCAGGCTAGTCAGCTCCTCAGGCTGTGCCGAGTTGCATAGGTAGTGTCAGGCGCAATCCACAGCTGCCTTTAGTTGTGCTTAGGATAGGTTCAGGTATTGCGGTCTACAGAGATTCCACGTCTCAGAGCTCGTTCTATTGTTTTTGGGTTATTGTCAGATCACTGTATGTGCTCTGATTGCTGGCACACTGTGTCACTGGATTGCCTACATAACAATCCTCGCCAAGAGCTCAGATGTACTCTTGGTCCCAAAATGTCCACCCACCCTGGACTAGTGAGCCCAAGCGAGAACCTCCGGTCGCAAATTAGATGGAACAAAAGTCTTGCCTGGGGGCACAGACTTTAGCGAAACCGGAGCCACAGTTCTCAGGCTCTCTGAAGGGACAATAAGCCGAGGCTCCTCCTCCTCTGATGACACTACAGAGCGAGAGAGAGCGTTGTTCTTCTCCCCGGAAAGAAAATGGAGGGTGAAATGGAACCGGGAGAAGAACAGGGACCATCTAGCCTGGCGAGGATTTAGCCACTGGGCTGTCTGAAAATACACCAAGTACTTGTGGTCTGTGAACACTTGGAAGGGAAAACGAGCTCGCTCTAGGAGGTGTCTCCACTCCGAGAAAGCCAACTCCATGGCTATCAACTCCCTGTCCCTGATGGAATAATTCCTCTTTACTGGTGAAAAGGTATTTGAGAAGAAGAAGCAAGGATGCTTCCGACCCTGAGCATCCTATTGGAAGAGAACTGCTCCAGCATCAACAGATGAGGCATCCACCTCCATAATAAATGGCTTATCTACATCGGGGCGATGCAGGATGGGAGCGCTAGAAAAGTGTGACTTAATCGAGAGAAAGGCCTTGGAGACCTCCTCCGACCACAACTTGTGATTTGCTCCCTTCTTGGTGAGGGCAACCAAGGGAGCTACGAAAGTTGAGAAGTGGGGAATGAACTGGCGATAGTAATTAATGAACCCCATAAAGCGCTGCACCGCTTTGAGAGAATGGGGTTCCTGCCAGTCTATCACAGCCTGTCACTTGGCAGGATCCATAGCCAAACCCTGGGCAGAGATGATATAGCCAAGGAAAGATAAGGACTCCTGCTCAAACACACACTTCTCCCACTTGGCATAAAAGGAGTTAGCCCGTAGGAGGTTGAAGACCTTGCAAAAATATCTCCGGTGGGAGTCAATATCTGGAGAGTAGATAAGAATATCATCCAGATAAACTACGACCGAGGTGGGGAGCATATCCTGGAAGATGTCATTTACAAAGTCTTGGAAAACAGCTGGGGCATTACAGAGCCCGAAGGGCATCACCAGATATTCATAGTGCCCATCCCTGGTGTTAAAAGCCGTCTTCCATTCATCCCCCTCACGAATGCGAATCAGGTTGTAAGCACCCCACAGATCTAATTTAGTAAATACCCTTTCTCCCCATAGCCTATCAAAAAGCTCAGATATCAGGGGTAGTGGGTAATTATTCTTAACGGTGATGGCGTTAAGACCCCTGTACTCTATGCATGGACGCAGTTCTCCACTCTTCTTCTGTACGAAGAAGAACCCAGCCCCTGCAGGTGACACTGACTTCCTAATGAATCCTCTTGCCAGATTCTCTTGGATATACTGTGGCATTGCCTCCGTCTCCGGAAGAGCTAACGGATAGACTCGACCCCGGGAAGGCTCTGCACCAGGCAAGAGGTCAATAGGACTGTCATAGGGGTGGTGAGGCAGAAGGGTTTCCGCAGACCTTTTAGAGAACACGTCCGCATAGGACCAATAGTGCTTGGGAAGAAAGGAAAGATCTGCGGGTACCTCAGTTGTAGCAACCTGAACGCACTGCCTCTGATATCTACCCTCACAGGATTTACTCCATCCCAGAATTCTCCCTGAGGAAAACTCTATATGAGGAGAATGGTAGCGTAACCTCATCAATTCCTTTGGGAATGACAAGTAGGGAAATAATCTCCTGATGAGATGGAGACATGGAGAGAGTGAATAGAATGGTTTGGTGTGTAATCTGTGAGGGTAGTGTCGACCCATTTACCACTCGAACGGTCACAGGTTTGGCGAGCATCACCAGGAGTATTGCGTGTCGCTGGGCGAAAGCAGATGACATAAAGTTGCCTTCCGCTCCGGAGTCCACACAAAGCTCTACCATAAGAGTGAATGGGCCTATGGTAATTGTCCCTTTGAAGGACAGTTTAGAGGAAAATGTCTCCGTGTCTAGTGTACCTCCTCCAACTACCACCAGACACCGACGTTCCCCCGACCGCGGAGAACACCTGGAGCCAAGATGTCCTGACTGCCGGCAAATATGACAGACCCTAAGTGCACAAGCAGACCGGGACTTGGATCCCACTCGTGACACCTCTATGGCCTCATGTGACTCAGGCGCCTGGACTGGAGATTCCAGAGGTTTGGCAAAGGTGGGAGCCAGCCGAAACCTCTGCCTACTCTGGGCTCGCTCTAACCTTTGCTTGTGAAAATGAAGGTCGATGCGAGTTGATACAGCTATGAGCTCCTCCAGTGTGGCAGGAATCTCCTTAGTGGCCAAAGCGTCCTTCACATGGTCAGCCAGAAGAGAGATTATAAATCCCACCCTTGCCCGCTCTGTAGGAAAACGTGTAGGCAGAAGCTCAAGGTGTATACCGCACTGGCTCATGAAACCCCTACTGTTTTTACTGTCACCAGAGAATTTCTCTGGCAGCAGGAGATGGGATAAAGTGAGAACAGCTATTGCGGTTACATTCACAGCTGAGGTTGCACGCTCGAGAGTTGTCAACCTGCCCTCCAGCTGCTGGATGTACCCCTGCGATCGCTGTTTCTCCGCCATTACTTAGCCAGACCATGGTGCTAGTATACTGTTAGGGCTAATGGAATGCACCGAGTATAGGAAGGAAACAACAAGGTGCGTTCGCAGCCCTGGGTCCACTGTGCAGAGATATCTGCTGCAAAGTAATTGGCAGCTCTATATGTTGGTATAACCGAACTCTGTTAACTTCACAGAATCACAAAGATATGAAAACACTGTGCCCTGTTAACCTCACAGAGGATCACAGCTACCTAACTGAGCAAAGCAAAGAGTGGTCATGCAGACAGCATAGCACACAAACAACTCCTCACCGGAGGTGCCGGTATTCTAGGGGCTTATTTCAGAAGGGCCCTGAATCCAAGCATACAAAACTCCTCACTGGAGGTGCTGGTATTCTCAGGGCTTATTTCAGCCAACCCTGACCACATGCAGACATGACCACCAAGTAGAAAAGCTTATAACATAGGTTGATACTAGTGCATGGACGTGCGGCCATGCAAACCTTATACAGCGGCAGCAGACAAGTACCTTCCTAGTGGTCCAATTGGAGCTGCTACAGGACCTGAGCGTGTGACCCCCGACCTCCAATGAGAGATCCTCTCGTGGGCATGCTCAGTGTGTACAAAGCAGGACTTAGTCCCAGAAAAGCCTGTTCGCAGCTGAGCAGTGCTGGCTACAAAAGCAAAGCCTGGAAAGGCAGCAGTAACCCTTTGCACAGTATCAGGCTGAGCGAGACGCTGGGACCGACGTCTCCGCTGAGCAGGCTCCACTGCGGCTGATCAAGAATAGGAGACCACAGCAGACATGGCTCGAAATTCCCCCTGTGCAGTTGCGGGAACTCGACCCCTAACACAGACAGCAAAAAAAAGAGATATACCGGCATACAACGACCAAACTTGGAGCACGCAGATATATGAGGGCTTTCACGGAAATACCACACTGGCAAATATGTGGCCTCTTTATAATTTTGGAAGCTAAATAATGCTGTATAGAATTAGAGTATCAGATATCAAAAAAGTGGTCCACCGGCCTACAATGCCCAAACTTGGAGCACGCAGATACTGTATATGAGGGCCGTCATGGAAACACCACACTGGCAAATATGTGGCCTTTTTATATTTTTTGAAGCTAAATATTGCTGTATAGAATTAGAGTATCAGACAGCAAAAAAGGGGTACATCTGCCTACAATGACCAAACTTGGAGAATGCAGATATATGCGGGCTGTCACAGAAATACTACGCTGGCAAATATGTGGCCTTTTTATGATTTTGGAAGCTAAATAGAGCTGTATAGAATTAGAGTATCAGATAGCAAAAAAAAGTGGTCCACCGGCCTACAATGCCCAAACTTGGAAATACCTCACTGGCAAATATGTGGCCTTTTTATATTTTTTGAAGCTAAATAGTGCTGTATAGATGTAGAGTATCAGACAGCAAAAAAAAGGGATACACCGGCCTACAATGACCAAACTTGGAGCATGCAGATATATGAGGGCTGTCACGGAAATACCACACTGGCATATATGTGGCCTTTTTATAATTTTGGAAGCTAAATAGTGCTGCATAGAATTAGGGTATCAGATAGCAAAAAAAGTGGTCCACAGGCCTACAATGCCCAAACTTGGAAATAACAAGTGACCCTTTTATAATTTTGGAAGCCAAATTGTGCTGTATATAATTAGAGTATCAGACAGCAAAAAAAGGGGTCCACCGGCCTGCAATGACCAAACTTGGAGCACGCAGATATATGAGGGCTGTCACGGAAATACAACACTGGCAAAAATGTGGCCTGTTTTTTTATTAAATGCAAAATAGTGCTGTATAGGATTAGAGTATCAGACAGCAAAAAAAGTGGCAAAACAGCCTACAATGCCCAACATTGGAGCACACAGATATATGAGGCCTTTTTCGGTGAATTTAAAACAAAAAAATAAAGTGGCATAAGGCTAGCACACACAACTATGCTACGTATGCCTGACAAACTATGATTTTTCGACAGGCCTCAGTCTGACAGAACAAACTGTATATTTTTGTTTTTTGGGGGTGAAATTTTGGGGAAAAAAAGGCAACTAAGTATATAGTAAAGAAGCTGCAACAGCAGCAGCAGACAGTTATGGAGCTCTGTGAAGGATGCAGTGGGAGCATTGTAGGCACATACAGTGCCTGCAGGCCTTGCACTGATGTGGATATGTTGTGCCCTGCCTACCTAGCGCTGCAATATCGGGACCCACAAATTAGCCCTAAAAAGGACTTTTGGTTTCTGAGGAGCTATGGATTTAAGAGTTGCAGACCTACACTAATTCTAAAAACCACAATTCTCACCTTATCTCGGCACCAGCTCTCCCAACTCTCGCTGAATCAGGAACAGAATGCGGCAAGCAGGGCGGCGCCAGGACTCTTATACTCGGGATGATGCTGTACAGCCAAGCAAATCACTGCACAACCACAACAAAGATGGCTGCGGTGTTTCATGGCCTGGCAGAAAATCCCTGCACCGAGATTAGGTCTCTAAAGTCCCCCAAAATGCTGGGTGGAGACACCAGTTACTGCTGAATAATGCCGGCAATGCTCGGTGCTCACCGAGTACCCCAAGTACCCCGATACTCGGGCGAGTAACGCGTAGTGGCGAGCACATTCGCTCATCACTAGTGAAGACATGTGATTTTGGTCACTAAGACGGTGATGTCAGGTACAGATATGTAGATCTGCGTGTCATCAGCGTACTGATGATATAGCAAACCGCGCCATTACATCAGCTGTCCCAGGCCGAAGGTGTAGATGGAGAAGAGTAGGGTCCTAGAACTGAGCCTTGGGGAATACCGAAAGACCGGGGTCAAAGTAAGGAGGTGGTATGGGAGAGGGAGACACTGAATGTCCCTGTAACAGCCTGGTTGTTTTTTTAAGACTGTGCCGATGAACCAAAAAAGGCCATTTACACCACTGGCCATGCCTGCAGCAGCAGGGGTAGCAAAAATCCCATCCTAACCACCATAAGCATCATCAGGCACATGGCAGCAAAGCACCTGACTTTGTTGGTTGAACACAAGGCTCCATGAACAGTGTCTCCGGGTGATACCACTGCTTCTTCCGATGTTGTGCATGCAAGCCAATCCACTGTCCATGGTACATTTTAAGATGCCCCATGCCCTACATCTGCAGTTTCACACAAACTGAAATAGCACCACAAACAAGCACGTCCATGTCCTTGTCCCAGCGCAGCGTTCAATTGTCCATACCCCAGTCTTTGGAACGCAAGCCGAAATACGCAGCCAACGCCACAGTACTAAATTCACACTTTTGTCATCTGCTTGCGCTGGAAATGTTGCATTTTAGGCCCGTGGGAGACGTAAGCTTTCCGCAACCAGATGGTGGTGACCATCGCAAGGTACTCGTTACCCAGCCGCCACAATTTTTCCCTGTCTGCCGTCACGACATCACACAAGCAAGCACGTGTCTGACAACATTACCCATGCCCTCCACAATGTTGTTATTGGGAAAGTCCACCTAACCACAGACACGTGGACAAGTGCTTGTGGTCAGGGATGGTACATCTCACTAATGGTACACTGGATTAACATAGTGGAAGCCAGGACCCAGTCCGACCTTGGGATGGTGCACATCCTCCAAACCCCGAGTACTGCAGGCCCTACACCAATCTGGGTTGCCCCCACAGTCTACAGCTCCTGCACCTCCTCTTCCTTCGTGTCCTCTTCAGCCTCCATCTCCAAAAGTAACACATCAGTCACAAGCTGGAAGCACTGCAGCACTGCCTCAGCCAAGCGGCAACAGGCTGTGCTGAAGGTAATATGCTGTGACAAGCCGCACAATGATGAAGAGCTGTGGACAGCTCTGAAAGAGAAGGCAGATCTGTGGCTGACACTCCTCAACCTACAGCTAAGCATGGTTGTGTGTGACAATGACTGGAACCTGGTGGCTGCTCTGTGTCGAGGCAAGCTCACACATGTGCCATGCCTGGCCCATGTGCTTAACCTCATTGTTGAACGTTTTCAGAAAAGCCACACAGAGGTGCCAGATCTGCTAGGAAAAGTACGAGGCTCTGCGTACCCATTTTAAAAAGTCAGCTAGAGCTTCATCAATCCTTGCCGTGATTCTGCAGCACTTGCAGCTTCTGGCTCACCGACTGATGTGTCATGTCCTCCCCATGCATTTGAACTCTACACTGCATATTTTGGAAAGGATTTGTGAGCAGAAGAAGGCATTTGTAGACTACCAGCATAAACAAGGCCATCAGTATTCAGTCCTGACTTCAAACATAAGATCTCAGGAGTGGACATGGATTTCAGACATACGTACCATCCTCCAAAACTTTGAGGAATTCACCAAGATGGTGATCGGCAATGATGCCATAATTAACATCTCCATCCTGCTTCTCTGTGTTCTAATATTAATATTTATAGTTATTTATATAGCATCAACATATTTAAAGTTTCAAACACAACAGTCCTAAGTAACAACGATAACAATACAACAATTAAACAGAAATCAAAATACCCTGCTTGTGACAGCTTACAATCTACACTAAGTAACAACGAATAACAATAATTAAATCCCTCCAAAAAAACCTGCACGTGACAACTTACAATCTACAATGAGGTGGGGAGGAAAAACTACAGGGGAATGTATTTACAGTGATGTATTTACAATGATGTATTTACAATGATGTTACTGAGGTTTGTCAAAAGTCGTGGAGGTCTGAAGACAAGAGGCGGAGGAGACCATGGTCAGTTGTCCTCTTGGTGAGGACATGGAAGTATCGACTGTTAGCAGTCTTGCACGCATGGCTGAGTTTATGTTACGCTGCCTTTCCCGTCACCCTCGCGTTCTCAAAATTTTAGGTGATAGGCAATACTAATTGTTGACAGTTCTAGACCCACGCTACAAGGAGAACTTTATATCTCTTATTTCAGAGGCAGACATGTGTACTACATTGTTGGAGGACAATAGGGCCCTTCTTGCTGAACTATTTAAAAAAAATTCCCATCTGAAAACGCTGGCAGAAGAGGTCACAGTTTGTTGGCCAAGCAAGGAGTACAGGTGAGAGAGACACAACTCCAATCCAGCAGAGACAGTGGAACACTGACAAAGTTCGGGGAGAGTTTTCTCAGACCCTCCTATAACCTCAGGCCTGTGGGATTCTGACATGGAGTGCATTGTTTGGGAAAATGCTAAGGGAGTACCTTCCTGACGGTACCAACGTCCTCTGTCATTCCTCTGTGCCCTTTTATTATTGTTTTGCAAAGCTGAACACGGAGCATGAACTGTCTCTCTCTACTGCGAATGTGCGCTGTACTCATGGTCATGGAGCGCACGGTGCCTCGTTCTCTGGCGGTCACTGTGAACACGGCTCCTCGCTTTCTGGCAGTACTGCTTTTATTGGCGGTATCAAACGCCTTCGTAATACAGACACAGAATACAACACCGCCCAAGCGTTCACGCTCTGCTACTCAGACTTTCTATGTGTGCAGTGACTGCCTCTAGGCAGAAGATGATGATGGTGGTAGTAGCAGTTGGAGCATTTAACACAGTCATGAAGCAGCCATAACAACTTGAAAGAGAAGTATTTTTAACGAGATACCACACTGTTCGATATGTGGCCTGTATTTTTTAATTTTTTAAACTAAAATACTGTAGCGAACTCGGGTAACACACAGCAAATAAAGCTGAATGTAGGCCTGAATTTCCACAATTTGTAGGCCTCAAATACATCAGACATCTGACAGCGATAGCACACTGCCAAATATGTGGCCTGTATTTTTTTTAAATGTAAAAGAATGCTGTATATAATTAGAGTAACAGAGAGCAAAAAAGTGGTCCACCGGCCTACAATGCCCAAACTTGGAGCACGCAGATATATGAGGGCTGTCACGAAAATACCACACTGGCAAATATGTGGCCTGTTTTTTTTTTAAAAATACCAAATAGTGCTGTATATAATTAGAGTAACAGACAGCAAAAACAGTGGCAAACGGCCTAAAATGCCCCAACTTGGAGCACGCAGATATGAGGCCTTTTTTGGTGAATTTAAAACACAAAGAAAATATTGTAAAACAAGGCTAGCACACACAACTATGCTACGTATGCCTAAAGAATACTAGATTTTTAAACAGACTGTATATTTTTTGGGGGGATTCATTTTTGTGAAAAAAAAAATTGCAACTAGGTATATAGTAAAGAAGCTGCAGCAGCAGCAGACAGTTATGGAGCTTTGGGAGGGATGCAGTGGGAGCTATGTACGCACATACAGTGCCTGCAGGCCTTGCACTGATGTGGATATGACGTGCCCTGCCTACCTAGCACTGCTATATTGGGACCCACGAATTAGCCCTAAAAAGGACTGTTGGTTTCTCAGGAGTTGTGGATTTAAGAGTTGCAGACCTACACTAACTACAAAAACCATGATTCTGACTATTAGGCTGCCGTCACACTACCAGTATTTGGTCAGTATTTTACCTCAGTATTTGTAAGCCAAAATCAGGAGTAGAACAATTAGAGGAAAAGTATAATAGAAACATATGAACCACTTCTGTATTTATCACCCACTCCTGGTTTTGGCTTCCAAATACTAATGTAAAATACTGACCAAATACTGCTAGTGTGACGGCAGCCTTAAAAGCACAATTCTGACCCTATCTCAGCAGCAGCTCTCCCTACACTCGCTAAGTCAGGAGCAGAATTTGGCGAGCAGGGCGCCAGGTCTCTTATACTCGGGATGATGATGTGCGGCCAAGCCAATCACTGCACGACCACAACAAAGATGGCTGCAGCGTTTCATGGCCTGGCAGACAATCCCTGCAGCGTGATTGGGTCTCTAAAGTCCGCCAAAAATGCTGGGTGGAGACACCAGTTACCACGGAATAATCCTGTAAATGCTCGGTGCTCGCTGAGTACAGTGATACTTGGGCGAGTAATGAGTAGTGGCGAGCATATTCGCTCATCACTAATGATAATGCATCAGTTTTTGCATTGTATTTTTTACGGTGTTCACTACAGGGGTTAACTAGTGGGACAGTTTTATAAGTTGGGTCATTCGTTCCGGATGCGTTCATACCAAATATGTGTACTTTTATTGTGTTTTGTTTTAGTACAATATATTTATTTATGGTTACAATATATATATATATATATATATATATATATATATATATATATATATATATATATATATATATATATATATATATATATATATATATATATATATTATTTTGTGATCTTTTAAAAAATATTTACACATTTTTCTTTGCTTTTTTTAACATTTTACATAGTCTCACTGTAGGACTTTCCCTTTCTGCCATCTTATTGCAGTTATAAAATATAGAAATGCAGGCCTGCCAAGACAGCCGAGGGGCTGGAAAACAGTGGCCCATCTGCCGCACCGTGTCCTCCCATGTCCGCCCACTCGCTCCTCCGGCCACTTCCTCCATCAATCAACGTGTGAAACAACTAACACAATGACGTAATTTCATTGCATCAGCTGTGTACTGCAGAGAGTCAGCCCACCGAAGACATGTAGACATGAACAGAAGCAGAACGTCGGGAGAACGGGACCGAGGTGAGTATGTGGCTTTCTTTTTTGTTCATGTGTATGGGATATTTGGCTGGACATGAAGCTATGGTAGTCTCATCCTGGACATGGAGAGGCTATGGGGGCTCATCCTGGACATAGGGTCGCTGTGGGTGTCTCATACTGGACATGGGGAGGCTATGGGGGTCTCATGCTGAACATGGGAGACTATGAGGCTCTCATGCTGGACATGATGAGGCTGTGTGGGGTTCATGTAGTATATGAGGAGGCTGTTTTGGGCTCATGCTGTATATGGGGAGGCTGTCTGGGGCTCATGCTGTACATAGGGAGGCTGTGTGGGACTCATGCAGTATATAGGTAGGCTGTGTGGTGCTAATAAAGTCATAGAATCATAGAATGGTAGAGTTGGAAGGGACCTCCTGGTCATCTGGTCCAACCCCTGCCCAAAGTAGGATTCACTAAATCATCCAAGACAGATGTCTGTCCAGCCTCTGTTTGAAGACTTCCATGGAAGGAGAACTCACCAACTCGTGGCAGCCTGTTCCACTCAATGATCACCCTGTCAAAAAGTTTTTTCTAATATCTAATCTGTGTCTCCTCCCATTCAGTTTCATCCCATTGCTTCTAGTCTTTCCTTGTGCAAATGAGAATAAAGATGATCCTTCTACAATGTGACAGCCCTTGAGATATTTATAGACAGCTATTAAGGCTCCTATCAGTCTACTTTTTGCAAGCTAAGCATTCCCAAATCCTGTAACCGTTCCTCAGAGGACATGGTTTGCACACCGGTCACCATTCTGGTCCCTCTTCTCTGAACTTGCTTGAGTCTGATGATGTCTTTTTTAACCCCTTCATGACCCAGCCTATTTTGACCTTAATGACCTGGCCGTTTTTTGCAATTCTGACCACTGTCCATTTATGAGGTAATAACTCAGGAATGCTTCAACGGATCCTAGCGGTTCTGAGATTGTTTTTTCGTGACATATTGGGCTTCATGTTAGTGGTAAATTTAGGTCAATAAATTCTGCATTTATTTGTGATAAAAAACGGAAATTTGGTGAAAATTTTCAAAAAAATTTCGCAATTTTCGCATTTCGAATTTTTATTCTGTTAAACCAGAGAGTTATGTGACACAAAATAGTTAATAAATAACATTTCCCACATGTATAATTTACATCAGCACAATTTTGGAAACAAAATTTTTTTTTTGCTAGGAAGTTATAAGGGTTAAAATTTGACCAGCGATTTCTCATTTTTACAATGAAATTTACAAAACCATTTTTTTAAGGGACCACCTCACATTTGAAGTCAGTTTGAGGTGTCAATATGGCTGAAAATACCCAAAAGTGACACCATTCTAAAAACTGCACCCCTCAAGGTGCTCAAAACCACATTCAAGAAGTTTATTAACCCTTCAGGTGCTTCACAGCAGCAGAAGCAACATGGAAGGAAAAAATGAACATTTAACTTTTTAGTCACAAAAATGATATTTTAGCAACAATTTTTTTATTTTCTCAATGGTAAAAGGAGAAACTGAACCACGAAAGTTGTTGTACAATTTGTCCTGAGTACGCTGATACCTCATATGTGGGGGTAAACCACTGTTTGGTCGCACGGCAGGGCTTGGAAGGGAAGGAGCGCCATTTGACTTTTTGAATGAAAAATTGGCTCCACTCTTTAGCGGACACCATGTCACGTTTGGAGAGCTCCTGTGTGCCTAAAAATTGGATCTCCCCCACAAGTGACCCAATTTTGGAAACTAGATGCCCCAAGGAACTTATCTAGATGCATAGTGAGCACTTTAAACCCCCAGGTGCTTCACAAATTGATCCGTAAAAATGAAAAAGTACTTTTTTTTCACAAAAACATTCTTTTAGCCTCAATTTTTTCATTTTCACATGGGCAACAGGATAAAATGGATCCTAAAATTTGTTGGGCAATTTCTCCTGAGTACACCGATACCTCACATGTTGGGGTAAACCACTGTTTGGGCACATGGTAAGGCTCGGAAGGGAAGGAGCGCCATTTGACTTTTTGAATGAAAAATTATCTCCATCGTTAGCAGACACCATGTCGCGTTTGGAGAGCCCCTGTGTGCCTAAACATTGGAGCTCCCCCACAACTGACCCCATTTTGGAAACTGGACCCCCCAAGGAACTTATCTAGATGCCTAGTGAGCACTTTAAACCCTCAGGTGCTTCACAAACTGATCCGTAAAAATGAAAAAGTACTTTTTTTTCCACAAAACAGTTATTTTTGCCTCAATTTTTTCATTTTCACATTTTCACATTAGATAAAATGGATCCTAAAATTTGTTGGGAAATTTCTCCCGAGTATGCAGATACCTCATATGTGGGGGTAAACCACTGTTTGGGCACATGGCAGGGCTCGGAAGGGAAGGCGCGCCATTTGACTTTTTGAATGGAAAATTAGCTCCAATTGTTAGCGGACACTATGTCGCCTTTGGAGAGCCCCTGTGTGCCTAAACATTGGAGCTCCCCCGCAAGTGACCCCATTTTGGAAACTAGACCCCCCAAGGAACTTATCTAGATGCATATTGAGCACTTTAAACCCCCAGGTGCTTCACAGAAGTTTATAACGCAGAGCCATGAAAATAAAAAATAATTTTTCTTTCCTCAAAAATGATTTTTTAGCCTGGAATTTCCTATTTTGCCAAGGGTAACAGGGGAAACTGGACCCCAAATGTTGGTATCCAGTTTGTCCTGAGTACGCTGATACCCCATATGTGGGGGTAAACCACTGTTTGGGCGCACGGCAGGGCTCGGAATGAAAGGCACGCCATTTGGCTTTTTAAATAGAAAATTAGCTCCAATAATTAGCGGACACCATGTCACGTTTGGAGAGCCCCTGTGTGCCTAAACATTGGAGATCCCCCACAAATGACCCAATTTTGGAAACTAGACCCCCAAAGGAACTAATCTAGATGTGTGGTGAGCACTTTAAACTCCCAACTGCTTCACAGAAGTTTATAACGCAGAGCCATGAAAATAAAAAAAAAAATTCTTTTCTCAAAAATGATTTTTTAGCCCGCAATTTTTTATTTTTCCAAGGGCAACAGGAGAAATTGGACCCCAATAGTTGTTGCCGAGTTTGTCCTGAGTACACTGATACCCAATATGTGGGGGTAAACCACTGTTTGGGCACACGTCGGGGCTCAGAATGGAAGTAGTGACTTTTGAAATGCAGGCTTTGATGGAATGGTCTGCGGGCGTCACGTTGCGTTTGCAGAGCCCCTCGTGTGCCTAAACAGTAGAAACCCCCCACAAGTGACCCCATTTTGGAAATTAGACCCCCCAAGAAACTTATCTAGATATGTGGTGAGCACTTTTAACCCCCAAGTGCGTCACAGACGTTTACAACGCAGAGCCGTGAAAATAAAAAATAATTTTTCTTTCCTCAAAAATGATGTTTTAGCAAGCAATTTTTTATTTTCACAAGGGTAACAGGAGAAATTGGACCCCAATAATTGTTGCCCAGTTTGTCCTGAGTATGCTGGTACCCCATATGTGGGGGTAAACCACTGTTTGGGCACACATCGGGGCTCGGAAGTGAGGGAGCACCATTTGACTTTTTGAATACAAGATTGGCTGGAATCAATGGTGGCGCCATGTTGCGTTTGGAGACCTCTGATGTGCCTAAACAGTGGAAACCCCTCAATTCTACCTCCAACACTAACCCCAACACACCCCTAACCCTAATCCCAACTGTAGCCATAACCCTAATCACAACCCTTACCACAACCCTAATTCCAACCCTAACCCTAAGGCTATGTGCCCACGTCGCGGATTCGTGTGAGATTTTTCAGCACCATTTTTGAAAAATCCGTGGGTAAAAGGCACTGCGTTTTACCTGCGGATTTACCGCGGATTTCCAGTGTTTTTTGTGTGGATTTCACCTGCGGATTCCTATTATGGAGCATGTGTAAAACGCTGCGGAATCCATACAAAGAATTGACATGCTGCGGAAAATACAACGCAGCCTTTCCGCGCGGTATTTTCCGCACCATGGGCACAGCGGATTTGGTTTTCCATAGGTTTACATGGTACTGTAAACCTGATGGAACACTGCTGCGAATCCGCAGCGGCCAATCCGCTGCGGATCCGCAGCCAAATCCGCACCGTTTGCACATAGCCTAAGGTATGTGCACACGCTGCGGAAAACGCTGTGGATCCGCAGCAGTTTCCCATGAGTTTACAGTTCAATGTAAACCTATGGGAAACAAAAATTGCTGTACATATGCTGCAGAAAAACTGCATGGAAACGCAGCGATTTACATTCCGCAGCATGTCACTTCTTTCTGTGGATTCCGCAGCGGTTTTACAACTGCTCCAACAGAAAATCGCAGTTGTAAAACCGCAGTGAAATGCGCAGAAAAACCGCGGTAAATCCGCCATAAATCCGCAGCGGTTTAGCACTGCGGATTTATCAAATCCGCTGCGGAAAAATCCGCAGAGGACCAGAATACGTGTGCACACACCGAAACCCTAACCCTAACCCTAACCCCAACTTTACTGGGAAAAAAAAAATGTCTTTATTTTATTATTGTCCCTACCTATGGGGGTGACAAGGGTGAGGGGGGGGGGGTAATTTACTATTTTTTTTATTTTGATCACTGTGATAGGTTTTATCACATTGATCAAAATGCACATTGGAACGAATCTGCCTGCCGGCAGATTCGGCGGGTGCACGGCGCATGCGCCCGCCATTTTGGAAGATGGAGAAGACGGACGGACCCCAGGAGGCTCGGTAAGTATGATGGGGTGGGGGGGAGCACAGGGGGTGGATCGGAGCATGGGGGGTGGATTGGAGCACGGGGGGTGGATTGGAGCACGGGTGGGGTGGATCGGAGTGCAGGGGGGTTGGATTGGAGCACGGGGGGTGGGATTGGAGCATGGGGGAGCGGACAAGAGCATGGGGGGAGTGGACAGGAGGACGGAGGGGAGCGGAACAGTGTACAGGACAGATCGGTGGACTGGGGGGGGCGATCGGTGGCAGTGGGGGGGCAGACCAGTGTTTCCAGCCATGGCCGATGATATTGCAGCATCGGCCATGGCTAGATTGTAATATTTCACCAGTTTTAATAGGTCAAATGTTACAAATCGCTCTGATTGGCAGTTTCACTTTCAACAGCCAATCAGAGCAAATGTAGCCAAGGGGGGGTGAAGCCACCCGTCCTGGGCTGTACTACCACTCCCCCTGTCCCTGCAGATCGGGTGAAATTGGAGTTAATCCTTTCACCGGATCTGCAGGGACGCGATCTTTTCATGATGCCACATAGGTGTCACAGGTCGGATTGGCACCGACTTTCATGACGCCTACGTGGCGTCATGGGTTGGGAAGGGGTAAAAATGTGGTGCCCAAAACTGGACACAGTATTCTGGATGAGGTCTGACCAAAGTAGTAGAGGGCAATAATGACTTCACGTGATATATACTGTATGCTTCTGTTAATACATCCCAGAATTGCATTTGCCTTTTTTGCTGCTGCATCACACTGTTGACGCATGTTCAGTTTAAGATATATTAGTATACCCAAGTCTTTTTCACATGTGCTGTTGCTTAGCGCTATTCCTCCCATTCTGTATATGCTTTTTTCATTTTTATTGCCCAGATGTAGGACTTTGCATTTTTCCCTGTTAAAAATCATTCTGTTAGTTGCTGCCCACTGCTCCAGTTTCTTTCTTTCTTTCTGAATCCTCTCTCTCTTCTCTAGTATTAGCTATCCCTCCTAGCCTTGTGTCATCAGCAAATTTAATCAATGTACCCCTCAATTTCTTCACCTAAATAATTGATAAAGATGGTGATCAATACAGTATATAGGGAGGCTGTGTGGGGCTCATGTAGTATATAGGGAGGCTGTGTGGGGCTCATGCTATGTATGGGGAGGCTCTGTGGGTTTCATGCAGTATATGGGGAGGCTATGTGGGGCTCATGCTGGATATGAGGAGACTGCATGGGGCTCATGCTGGATATGGAGAAGCTGTGTGGGGCTTATGCAGTATATAGGGAGACTGTGTGTGGGGCTCATGCAGTATTTAGGGAGGCTGTGTGGGGTTCATGCTGTATATGGGAGGCTGTTTGGGGACACATGCTGTATATGGAGAGGCTGTGTGGGGCTCATGCTGTATATAAGGAGGCTGTGTAGGGCTCATGCTTTACATGGGGAGGCTCTGTGGGGCTCATGCTGTATATAGGGAGGATGTGTGGGGCTAATGCTGTATATAAGGAGACTGTATGGGGCTCATGCTGAAAATGGGGATGCTGTGTGGGGTTCATGCTGCATATGGAGAGGTTGTGTGGGACCCAGGCTGTGTATAGGGAGGCTGTGTAGGGGTCATAATGTATATAGGGAGGCTGTGTGGGGCTCATGCTGTATATAGGGAGGCTCTTATAGACTCATGCTGTATATAGGGAGGCTGTGAGGTGGCTCTTACAGTATATAAGGGGCTGTGGGGGCCCATATGATATATAAAAGGGGCTGTATTGGGGTTCAAATGATATATAGGGGGATGTCAGCATACTTAATTCTGCTGAATATTAAGTGATACAATTAATCTACTATATAATTGTCTAAGGGTCACTTCTGTCTGTCTGTCTTTCTGTCACGGTTATTCATTCGCTGATTGGTCTCGCCAGCTGCCTGTCATGGCTGCCGGGACCAATCAGCGATTGGCACAGTCCGGAAGAAAATGAGCACAGAGGCGTAGCTAGGGGTTCAGCTCAGGGGGGGCGAAACTTCTCAGTGGGCCCCTAACCCCTGATTACAACTATGATGGTGCACTCTAATCGTGGGTATAGTAGAACGTCAGCAGATGATCCTGCTGTAGGTAAAAAAAGGTCTCCAAAAAGACCAACACTGATATTACCACCATACAGTGACCATATAGTGGTGGATACCAGTCGTACAAAGCATACAAGTGATTACAGTACACTTGTAGATGGTGACCTACAGCTGACGTTCTTTTTGATTGAATCGTTTATTTTTCCCGTCTATTCCATCTGGACCAGACCGACATGACTTCTTCCACCCAGGACTGCTGCAGAGATTACAACAAAGACACAGTTCACTTTTCACATTTTCAGCACTGTCCCCAATGGGACTATTCTCAACCTGCACAAACTCCTCATCCTTGTGTCACCCCAATACTGAGCCACTGCCGTATGTGTCCCTATTACTGCACCTGCAGTGTGGCACAACAACAATGCTCCTCATACTGATTTACATAGTAATACCACCACTGTGCCCTTACATAGTAAAATGTCTCCTTTGTGCCCTGACAGTAGCCCCAAACTGTTTACAGGCCCCCACAGTAACTCCCACACTGCATAATGGCCCCTGCATTATCATTCACGCTGTATAATGACTCCGTATTAGCTCTCACGCTGTATAATGGTACCCGCAATAGCCACGTAGTATATTGCCCAGCCACGTAGTATATTGCCCAGCCACGTAGTATATTGCCCAGCCACGTAGTATATTTCCCAGTCACGTATTGCCCAGCCACATAGTATATAGCACAGCCCACGTAGTACGGTATATTGCACAGTCACGTAGTATATTGCCCAGCCACATAGTATATAGCAGAGCCACGTAGTATATTGCCCAGCACAGAGCCACGTAGTACAGAGACTTAAAAAAAAAAAAAAAACATATACTCACCTATAGCCCGTTGGAAGTCCTGCTATACTTACCATCCGCTGCCTTTCCCGCCACTCTCCTGGGATCGCTCCATTGCAAGCGGCAGCTTGCGGTCCCAGGGCTGGTGTGAGCAGGACCTATGATGACGTCGCGGTCACATGACCGTGACGTCATGGCAGGTCCTTGTCGCACACCAGCCCTGGGACGGGACCGGAAGCTGCCGCTTGCAATGGAGCGGTCCCGGGAGCGAGAAAGGCGGCGGATGGTGAGTTTAGCAGGTTTTTTTGTTTTTTTAATTATTTTTAACATGACATATTTTTACTATTGATGCTGCATAGGCAGCATCAATAGTAAATAGTTGGGGACACACAGGGTTAATAGCAGCGGTAACGAAGTGCGTTACACCGCGGGCCGTTACCACTGGCATTAACCCTGTGTGAGCGGTGAGCGGATGGGATTACGGAGCGGGCGCCGGGCAGTGAGTGCAGGGGAGGGACTAATCGGACTGTGGCTGTCGCTGATTGGTCGCAGCAGCCATGACAGGCAGCTGCCGAGACCAATCAGCGAATGAATAACCGTGACAGAAGGACAGACAGACGGAAGTACCCCTTAGACAATTATGTATATAGATATTCAGCCTCAACTTTTTTATTTTTAATACAAGGTTTCATAATGGGGTTTTCATGTTTACTACCTTGAATTTACTGATATGAGATCATGCAGACACTGTACTGATAGGATCCTGACCTTGGCTATAGGATGGATGGATAGATATCCTATAGCCGGGGTCAGGATCCTATCAGACCAGTGTTTGTGTGATCTCATATCAGTAAATGCAGTGTGTATATATATATATACTGACAAGACAGGTCAGCAATGAGCACTTATAGATTTGACCCCGGCTGCAGGATATGACACACACACACACACACACGCACACGCACACGCACACACACTCACACACACATACACACTCTACAGTGCCTCAGATATAGACTGCAGATTTACAGCACAAGGCAGGGTCTTATCAGGAGGGGAGCCGTGTTCTGCCACATCCTCACTGCACGGTGCAGACATCTCCGGCCAGTACCTGCAGAAATCTGTACTGTTACTTACAGCACCACTGTCCGGTGACTGTCTGTCTTGTTCTTCTCTGGACACTCACAGAAGCAGTGTCCTGGTCCTCCTGACTTCTCTGCAGCAGAGCAGACACGCTCACACAGCGAGCAATGTGGGCGTGACTCTGCTGTATGCTGGAGTCAGCCAGCAGACAGGTACAGTGCCGGCACCTATCCTCCTCCCTCGTGCATGAGTTCCTCTGGCTCTCCCCGGTCACTGCCCGCAGTAGTGCAGGGAGATCGTGTCTCCCTGCTCTACAATGGAACATGGAGATTAACTATATCAGCGGGCTGTGCACGCTGATATAATTACCGTAAGTGTAGTGTAGCTCCAGGTGGGCCCCTGTGAGCGATGGGCCCGGGGCGGCTGCACCCTCTGCCCCCCTGGTAGCTACGCTACTGGACCGCTCCTTACTCCCCGCAGTCAGTGCCTGTCACCCGCATAGTCCCCTCCGGTCACCGCTAACACAGGGTTATTGCCGGCGGTAACAGACCGCGTTATGCCACGGGTAATGCACTCCGTTACCACCGCTATTAACCCTGTGTGTCCCCAACTTTTTACTATTGACGCTGCCTATGCGGCATCAATAGTAAAAAATGTAATGTTAAAAATAATTTTAAAAAAAATAAACCTGCTATACTCACCCTCTGTAGTCCGTTGAGCCGCTCCCGCCGGCCGCCATCTTCCGCTGCACTTTCCGGTGGCCTTGCGTGCCTGCGCGACAAGGACCTGCCATGACATCACGGTCATGTGACCGCGACGTCATCACAGGTCCTGCACCCATACCAACGCTGGGACCGGAAGCTGCCGTGGACTACAAGGGGCCTTCAGAAAGGTGAGTATATGTTTCTTTTTTATTTATTCACCTGTGACAAACCTGGCTGGGCAATATACTACGTAGCTGGGCAATATACTACGTGACTGGCCAATATACTACGTGGCTCTGTGCTGTATACTACGTTGCTGTGCGATATACTACGTCACTGGTCAATATACTACTTAACTGGGCAATATACTACGTGACTGGGCAATATACTAAGTGGCTGCGCAATATACTACGTGACTGGGCAATATACTACGTAACTGGCCAATATACTATGTGGCTGGGCAATATACTACGTGACTGGGCAATATACTACGTAACTGGCCAATATACTATGTGGCTGGGCAATATACTACGTGGCTGCACAATATACTACGTGGCTGCACAATATACTACGTGACTGGGCAATATACTACGTGACTGGGCAATATACTTTGTGGTTGGGTAATATACTATGTGTCTGGGCAATATACTACGTGGCTGGGCAATATACTACGTCGCTGGGCAATATACTACATCACTGGGCAATATACTACGTGTCTGGGCAATATACTACGTGGCTGGACAATATACTACGTCACTGGGCAATATACTATGTCACTGGGCAATATACTATGTCGCTGGGCAATATACTACATGGCTGGGCAATATACTACGTCACTGGGCAATATACTACATGACTGGGCAATATACTACGTGGCTGGGCAATATACTACGTAACTGGGCAATATACTACGTGGCTGGGCAATATACTACGTAACTGGGCAATATACTACGTGGCTGGGCAATATACTATGTGGCTGGGCAATATACTACGTCGCTGGGCAATATACTACATCACTGGGCAATATACTACGTGTCTGGGCAATATACTACGTGGCTGGAAAATATACTACGTCACTGGGCAATATACTACGCACCGTTGGGCAATATACTATGTCACTGGGCAATATACTACATGGCTGGGCAATATACTACGTCACTGGGCAATATACTACATGACTGGGCAATATACTACATGGCTGGGCAATATACTACGTAACTGGGCAATATACTACGTGGCTGGGCAATATACTACGTGGCTGGGCAATATACTACGTGGCTGGGAATATACTACGTGGCTGGGCAATATACTACGTAACTGGGCAATATACTACGTGGCTGTGTAATATACTACGTGGCTGGGCAATATACTACGTGGCTGGGCAATATACTACGTGGCTGGGCAATATACTACATAACTGGGCAATATACTACGTGGCTGGGCAATATACTACGTGGCTGGGCGATATACTACGTGGCTGGGCAATATACTAAGTGGCTGGGCAATATACTACATAACTGGGCAATATACTACGTGGCTGGGCAATATACTACGTGGCTGGGCAATATACTACGTGGCTGGGCAATATACTACGTGGCTGGGCAATATACTATGTGGCTGGGCAATATACTACGTCACTGGGTAATATACTACGTCACTGGGCAATATACTATGTGTCTGGGCAATATACTATGTGGCTGGACAATATACTACATCACTGGGCAATATACTACGTCGCTGGGCAATATACTACATCGCTGGGCAATATACTACGTGGCTGGGCAATATACTACGTGGCTGGGCAATATACTATGTGGCTGGGCAATATACTACGTCGCTGGGCAATATACTACATCACTAGGCAATATACTACGTGTCTGGGCAATATACTACGTGGCTGGACAATATACTACGTCACTGGGCAATATACTACGCACCGCTGGGCAATATACTATGTCGCTGGGCAATATACTACATGGCTGGGCAATATACTACGTCACTGGGCAATATACTACATGACTGGGCAATATACTACGTGGCTGGGCAATATACTACGTAACTGGGCAATATACTACGTGGCTGGGCAATATACTACGTGGCTGGGCAATATACTACGTGGCTGGGAATATACTACGTGGCTGGGCAATATACTACGTAACTGGGCAATATACTACGTGGCTGTGTAATATACTACGTGGCTGGGCAATATACTACGTGGCTGGGCAATATACTACGTGGCTGGGCAATATACTACATAACTGGGCAATATACTATGTGGCTGGGCAATATACTACGTGGCTGGGCGATATACTACGTGGCTGGGCAATATACTAAGTGGCTGGGCAATATACTACATAACTGGTCAATATACTACGTGGCTGGGCAATATACTACGTGGCTGGACAATATACTACGTGGCTGGGCAATATACTACGTGGCTGGGCAATATACTACGTGGCTGGGCAATATACTACGTCACTGGGTAATATACTACGTCACTGGGCAATATACTATGTGTCTGGGCAATATACTATGTGGCTGGACAATATACTACATCACTGGGCAATATACTACGTCGCTGGGCAATATACTACATCGCTGGGCAATATACTACATCGCTGGGCAATATACTACGTGGCTGGGCAATATACTACGTGGCTGGGCAATATACTACAGCACTCGGCAATATACTACGTGGCTGTGCAATATACTACTTGGCTGGGCAATATACTACTTGGCTGGGCAATATACTATGTGGCTGGGCAATATACTACGTGGCTGTGCAATATACTACGTCGCTGGGCAATATACTACGTGGCTGGGCAATATACTACGTCGACATGCATATTCTAGAATACCTGATGCGTTAGAATCGGGCCACCATCTAGTATTAATATAATTATCAATAACATTATAATTAATATATTGATATTAATATCGAGCAGAATTAATTTCAGCCTATTGGTTTGGCCCTCCACAACAGTCACGGTCTCTCATGTGGCCCCTCATGAAAATTAATTGCCCACCCTTGCCTTTTAACCTGTCAGCACTGCAGACAAAAGTTAGATAGACCATGCACTGCACATGATCTAACTTCCTAGAACCTGGTGACCCGGATATCGTCATGACAACATCGGGTCACCATGGCAACGAACGGGTCTTCGATCCAAGAGTAGAGGGGCTTTCTTCCCTCTGCCTGCTCTCAACATGCTGCGATCGCACCATTCGCATCATTTAGGGTTAAAGTGTCAGGAGTGGTGCAGATACCACTTCTGGCACTGAAAGCTGGGTGTCAGCTGGCAGAATCAGCTGACACCCGGCGGCGATCGCTGATGCAGAGCCCCTTGTTCACAGGCGATCGCCATGAGGAACTGGAGCGCCCCCAGATGCAGGGCCGCGGGTTACTCGGTACCGGTCCTCTCTGGCTCGGTTCTGGGGATGTCATGGTGGCTGGACCCGGTCCGTGACCCTGCTAAGGAGCGTCCAATAAAAGGTGATACGAGTCTGTCAAGGTTTTGTGACGCCACCTGTGGTATTCGGTCATGGTGACCGACGCTGCTTGGGGTGCACTGGGGTGATGTGATGGCAGCTAGATGGTTTACCTTCCCACAGGTGAGGTGAGTCCCCAGGGCTTCCCAGTAGAATAGGTGGTGATGATGTGAGGTGCAGACAATAACGAGGACACAGGGTTGCAGTCTCTTTACCTCTTTACTGATAACTTCAGGATCCTCAATCCAGAGTACAGTTAACAGGGCTGTCTGAGACCGGCCGGTCCGAAGGCACATCCAGAGTCCCCTTTGCAGGTGGAAATCATTGTCTACCACTAGCGCCTGTGTGTTGTAGTGCTTCCCTGCTGAGCATTCGGGATAGTCCTCACAACTTCTATTCTCGTTCGTTCCAGTTCTTTCTAGTTCTTTCTATTCTCCGTCCCCCCGGGTTTGTTATGGCTAGGATGCACCCGTTTGACGGGTAGGCTCGGAGCTCTTCTGGGACCCTAGAGATGCCCCTCTCCACGTGTTGCCCCCTATGTCTGCTTAGGTGATGTAAGGTAGACAGCCAACCTATAATTAACTGTCCTGCGGTATTTGAAGTAAGGCATAAAGTCAGTTACTTCCTCGGTGTTACGCGCCTCAGTAGGATGATGCCGTTCTCCGGGCACAACTCCGACTGGCTCTCCTTTGTGCTTGATCTCATTTCTCACTGTCCACAATATCCTTTGCTTCGTGTCCTTTCTAAGGATACCGCCGCAAGGTAGTGCAGGCACGGTTCCTTTCGTTCTGTTCTTGTCGCTAGGTACCTGCCAGGTTCCCACGCCTGACAGGGACCTCCCTGAATCTTCCCCCCCGCAACACCCCCTGCCACGGGATGTTGCCTGGACAAAACCAAGTCAGCTTCTGACCTAACTTCCTATCCAACCCCTAGTTTTACCAGTGTGAAGAATGGCCTAATAAATAGAACCTTTTGCTCCCCTTAGTGGCCGGAGTGTGAAGTGTTGTGTGTGCTTGTGATACCTGGTCAGATGAACTCCTTTAGTGCCATCAGACGTAACATCACTCCCCTTAGTGGCAGAGCAACATTACTGCAACGACCAGGTCTCTGGGGCGCTGCAGTACCTGCAGTGCTTTAGTCAGAAAGTCCTTGGCAATGATTACGTACATGTACTACAAATGTCAGGAAGGGGTTAAAAAGATTTTTTACATTCTGTAGAAACAATATGTAGTTGACTATTTCTAATAGAGACCTCTTTATTGTATTATTTACTTAAGTTAATTTCCTAAAAGCTGAAATAAATATTTTAAACTGAAACTGAAAAATATAATATGCACAATACAGTATGTAGAAGTACAAAAACTTTGGAGGTTTGAATTTTTACAGTAAATTAGAGGGATTCACATTTAAGATTCACTAATCTCTATAGAAAAATTTAGCAAACACATATACAGTATATTGAATAAGGACAGTGCAATTTTCTTACCTTTCAAAGATGCTGGAAAGAGATAATGTAGGAAAAACCTACATTTATTCATTGATTCACAAAATCCAGCACTTCATATTAAGCTTCCAAAATGCATTGTGTCTTTGTGCCTCATAATGCAGCACTAAACTGAAAGTTTCTTTTTACTTCCTGGATTGCTCAAATTAGTACATGAAATAGAATATGCAAATTGCCTCTTTTGAGATAGGGAAGTTAAGGCTGTTTTTAAAAGTCACTAATGCAGCTTAATATGTACAGGGAGAAAACATTGGGCATAGCTGCCAACTGTTAACCCCTTTACCCCCAAAGGTGGTTTGCACGTCAATGACCAGGCCAATTTTTACAATTCTGACCACTGTCCTTTTATGAGGTTATAACTCTGGAAGGCTTCAACGGATCCTGGTGATTCTGACACTGTTTTCTCGTGACATATTGTACTTCATGATAGTGGTAAAATTTATTTAATATTACCTGCGTTTATTTGTGAAAAAAACGGAAATTTGGCGAAAATTTGGAAAATGTCGCAATTTTCCAACTTTGAATTTTTATGCAATTAAATCACAGCGATATGTCACACAAAATACTTAATAAGTAACATATACAACATTTCTACTTTACATCAGCACAATTTTTGAACCCAAATTTTTTTTTGTTAGGGAGTTATAAGGGTTAAAAGTTGACCAGCAATTTCTCATTTTTACAACACCATTTTTTTTTCTAGGGACCACATCTCATTTGAAGTCATTTTGAGGGGTCTATATGATAGAAAATACCCAAGTGTGACACCATTCTAAAAACTGCACCCCTCAAGGTGTTCAAAACCACATTCAAGAAGTTTATTAACCCTTCAGGTGTTTCACAGGAATTTTTGGAATGTTTAAATAAAAATGAACATTTAACTTTTTTTCACAAAAAATTTACTTCAGCTCCAATTTGTTTTATTTTACCAAGGGTAACAGGAGAAAATGGACCCCAAAAGTTGTTGTACAATTTGTCCTGAGTACGCTGATACCCCATATGTGGGAGTAAACCACTGTTTGGGCGCATGACAGAGCTCGGAAGCGAAGGAGGGCAATTTGACCTTTCAATACAAAATTGACAGGAATTGAGATGGGACGCCATGTTGCGTTTGAAGAGCCCCTGATGTGCCTAAACAGTGGAAACCCCCACAAGTGACACCATTTTGGAAAGTAGACCCCCTAAGGAACTTATCTAGAGGTGTGGTGAGCACTTTGACCCACCAAATGCTTCACAGAAGTTCATAATGCAGAACTGTAAAAATAAAAAATCATATTTTTTCACAAAAATCTTCTTTTTGCTCCCAATTTTTTATTTTTCCAAGGGTAAGATAAGAAATTGGACCCCAAATGTTGTTGTACAATTTGTCCTGAGTACGCTGAAACTCCATATGTGGGAGTAAACCACTGTTTGGGCGCATGACAGAGCTCGGAAGCCAAGGAGGGCAATTTGACTTTTCAATGCAAAATTGACAGGAATTGAGATGGGACGCCATATTGCGTTTGGAGAGCCACTGATGTGCCTAAACATTGAAACCCCCCCACACATGACACCATTTTGGAAAGTAGACCCCCTAAGGAACGTATCTGGATGTGTGGTGAGCACTTTGCCCAACCAAGGGCTTCACAGAAGTTTATAATGCAGAACCATAAAAATAAAACAAAATTTTTTTCCCACAAAACTTATTTTTTAGCCCCCAGTTTTGTATTTTCCCTAGGGTAACAGGAAAAATTGGACCCCAAAAGTTGTTGTCCAATTTGTCCTGAGTACGTTGATACCCCATATGTGGGGGGGAACCACCGTTTGGGCGCATGGGAGGGCTCGGAAGTGAAGGAGCGCCATTTGTAATGCAGACTTAGATGAAATGGTCTGCAGGCGTCATATTGCGTTTGCAGAGCCCCTAATGTACCTAAACAGTAGAAACCCCCACAAGTGACACCATTTTGGAAATTAGACCCCCTAAGGAACTCATCTACATGTGTTGTGAGAGCTTTGAACCCCCAAGTATTTCACTACAGTTTATAACGCAGAGCCGTGCAAATAAAAAATATTTTTTTTCCACAA
The DNA here is from genome assembly GCF_032444005.1 of Ranitomeya imitator. Lineage (NCBI taxonomy): Eukaryota > Metazoa > Chordata > Amphibia > Anura > Dendrobatidae > Ranitomeya > Ranitomeya imitator. The sequence goes on from NC_091286.1 coordinate 108,438,745, forward strand.
AAATTATATTTTAGCCCCCAGCTTTGTATTTTTCCAAGGGTAACAGGAGAAACTGGACCCTAAATGTTGTTGTCCAATTTGTCCTGAGTATGCTGATACCCGATATGTGGGGGGGGAACCACCGTTTGGGTGCATGGGAGGGCTCGGAAGGGAAGGAGCATCATTTGGAATTCAGACTTAGATGGATTGGTCTGCAGGCGTCACATTGCGTTTGCAGAGACCCTAATGTACCTAAACAGTAGAAACCCCCAACAAGTGACCCCATATTGGAAACTAGACCCCTCAAGTAACTTATCTAGATGTGTTGTGAGAACTTTGAACCCCCAAGTGTTTCACTACAGTTTATAACGCAGAGCCGTGAAAATAAAAAATCCTTTTTTTCCCACAAAAATTATTTTTAGCCCCCAGTTTTGTATTTTCCCAAGGGTAACAGGAGAAATTGGACCCCAAAATTTGTTGTCCAATTTGTCCTGAGTACGCTGATACCCGATATGTTGGGGTAAACCGCTGTTTGGGCACACGGGAGAGCTCAGAAGGGAAGGAGCACTGTTTTACTTTTTCAATGCAGAATTGGCTGGAATTGAGATCGGACACAATGTCGCGTTTGGAGAGCCCCTGATGTGCCTAGACAGTGGAAACCCCGAATTATAACTGAAACTCTAATCCAAACACACCCCTAACCCTAATCCCAACAGTAACCCTAACCACACCCCTAACCCTGACACACCCCTAACCCTAATCCCAACCCTATGCCCAACCATAAATGTAATCCAAACCCTAACTTTAGCCCCAACCCTAACCCTAACTTTAGCCCCAACCCTAACTGTAGCCTTAACCCTAACCCTATCCCTAACCCTAGCCCTAACCCTAGCCCTAACCCTAGCCCTAACCCTAGCCCTAGCCCTAACCCTAGCCCTAACCCTAGCCCTAACCCTAACCCTAGCCCTAATGGGAAAATGGAAATAAATACATTTTTTTTAATTTTTCCCTAACTAAGGGGGTGATGAAGGGGGGTTTGATTTACTTTTATAGCGGGTTTCTTAGCGGATTTTTATGATTGGCAGCCGTCACACACTGAAAGACGCTTTTTATTGCAAAATATATTTTTTGCGTTATCACATTTTGAGAGCTATAATTTTTCCATATTTGAGTCCACAGAGTCATGTGAGGTCTTGTTTTTTGTGGGACGAGTTAACGTTTTTATGGGTAACATTTTCGGGCACGTGACATTTTTTGATCGCTTTTTATTCCGATTTTTGTGAGGCAGAATGACCGAAAACCAGCTATTCCTGAATTTCTTTTAGGGGAGGCGTTTATACCGTTCCGCATTTGGTAAAATGGATAAAGCAGTTTTATTCTTCGGCTCAGTACGATTACAGCGATACCTCATTTATATTTTTTTTTATGTTTTGGCGCTTTTATACGATAAAAACTATTTTATAGAAAAAAAAATTATTTTGGCATCGCTTTATTCTGAGGACTATAACTTTTTTAGTTTTTTGGTGATCATGCTGTATGGCGACTCTTTTTCTGCGGGACAAGATGTCGTTTTCAGCGGTACCATGGTTATTTATATCTGTCTTTTTGATCGCGTGTTATTCCACTTTTTGTTCGGCGGTATGATAAAAAAGCGTTGTTTTTGCCTTGTTTTTTTTTACTGAAGGGGTTAACTAGTGGGCCAGTTTTTTAGGTTGGGTCGTTACGGACGCGGCGATACTAAATATGTGTACTTTTATTGTTTTTTTATTATTTAGATAAAGAAATGTATTTATGGGAATAATATATATATATTTTTTCATTATTTATGAATTTTTGTATTTATTTTTTTTTTTTTACACATTTGGAAATGTTTTTTTTTACTTTTTTACTTTGTCCCAGGGGGGACATCACAGATCGGTGATCTGACAGTTTGCACAGCACTCTGTCAGATCACCGATCTGACTTAGAGCACTGCAGGCTTCACAGTGCCTGCTCTGAGCAGGCTCTGTGAAGCCACCTCCCTCCCTGCAGGACCCGGATGCTGCGGCCATCTTGGATCCGGGGCCTGCAGCGAGGAAGGAGGTAGGAGACCCTCGCAGCAACGCGATCACATCGCGTTGCTGCGGGGGTCTCAGGGAACCCCGCAGGGAGCCCCCTCCCTGCGCGACGCTTCCCTGTACTGCCGGCACATCGCGATCATGTTTGATCGCGGTGTGCCGGGGGTTAATGTGCCGGGGGCGGTCCGTGACCACTCCTGGCACATTGTGCCGGATGTCAGCTGCGATAGGCAGCTGACACCCGGCTGCGATCGGCCGCGCTCCCCCCGTGAGCGCGGCCGATCGCTATGACGTACTATCCCATCGAGGGTCAGATAGGCCCAGGGCACCTCGATGGGATAGTACGTCTAAGGTCAGAGAGGGATTAAATACATTTGTTAGACTGGAAAACAGATAAATAGTTTTAGATACTAAGTCCCCAATTCATAACATTCACATCTTGTATATTTTGCACCTTTTATTTACATAGTAAGATAGATTGTAAAAAAGAGAGGCCAGAGTATACTGGGACATGGCTGCAGCCCTCACTTGACTCTAGGAGACCACCAAGAAAAGAGTGAGGGATTTGGTGATAGAAAACTAAAAACGGCAACACACATCCAGCGGAACAACAGCCCATCCACCATAGGCTGCTCTGTGGTCTGGTCCATCCTGCTGCAATAGCATCACACAGAAACACGTCCCGCACCCTGGAAGGGGGCCGTCCATGGCTATAATATAAAAAATGCAGGCCATATACCAACAATTACAAGGTTCAGTTTCCCACTGAAACACAACACTGATATTGTAATTCAACCCAATTAAAAAAGCCCTACCAAGCTGGCACATGCAAAAATTGCCACAAAACTCAGTTTTGCTCCTTCACATAGAAAATTTTAGTAAATCGTGAAACATTTTTACATTCTGAACAGTAGCCAGAGTATACTAGGCAAGAGCCAACTCCCGACCCACTTAGCCAGGCAGACCACCTAAAATAGGGTGCAGAATTTGTTGATGGAAGGACAAACATGGCAACAGCCCATCTTCCACTGACTGCTCCGTATTCTAATCAATCTGGCTCCCAGGAAAGGACATGTCCTTGACTGCAATATTCATAAAACGCCCACTTCCCAGCAACCACTGGGGTCAGTCTCTCACTCACTCCTATTAGTACCCAATTAATAAAGCCCCAGCAAGCTGATACATGCAAAAATTGTCACAAAACTCAGTTTTCCTCTCCATGGAAATTTTTACTAAAAGGCAAAAGAATATTATGTGCTAAATTAGAAGAAGAGAATACTGGGCAAGAGCCTACTCCCACGTACCACCATGGATGCCGCCTTTACTTTACATTACTCAGGAAGACCACCTAAAAATGGGTGCGTGATTTGGTGATAGAAAAACAAAAATGGCAACACACAGCCAGCCGTGCAACAGCCCATCTTCCGCAGGCTTCTCCGTGCTCAGTTCCCTCCTGCTGACAGAAAGACACCTGTCCCACTGCCCAGAAGAAGAAGGCCATCAATGGCTACAATATTCAAATGAGGGCCTCTTCCCAGCAACCCCAGGGTTCAGTCTCCCACCCACCCACCCATTCCTTTATTCTGTTGTTGAACCCAATTAAGGAAGCCCCAGCAAGCTGGAGCATGCAAAAATTGCCACAAAACTCAGTTTTGCTCCTCTCCACGGAAATCTTTAGTAAAAGGCGAAAGAATTTTACATTCTGAAGAAAAGCCAGAATATACTAGGCAAGGGCCTCCTCCTGACCTACCACCATGGCAGCAGCCCTCACTTGGCCCGGGGAGAGCACCTAGAAGTGGGTTCGTGGTTTGGTGATGGAAAAACAAAAACGGCAACAGCCCATCTTCCACAGGCTGCTCCGTTCTCAGTTCTATGCTGCTGACAGAGCATCACCTGTTCCGTTGCCCGGAAGAAGGCCATCCATGGCTACAATATGCAAATGAGGGCCTCTTCCCAGCAACCCCAGGGTTCAGTCTCCCACCGAAACCCCACCCACCCATTACTTTATTCTGTTGTTGAACCCAATTAAGGAAGCCCCAGCAAGCTGGAGCATGCAAAAATTGCCACAAAACTCAGTTTTGCTCCTCTCCACGGAAATCTTTACTAAAAGGCGAAAGATTTTTACGTTCTGAAGAGAAGCCAGAGTATACTGGGCAAGGGCCTCCTCCTGACCTACCACCATGGCAGCAGCCCTCACTTGGCCCCGGGAGAGCACCTAGAAGTGGGTTCGTGGTTTGGTGATGGAAAAACAAAAACGGCAACAGCCCATCTTCCACAGGCTGCTCCGTTCTCAGTTCTATGCTGCTGACAGGACATCACCTGTTCCGTTGCCCGGAAGAAGGCCATCCATGGCTACAATATGCAAATGAGGGCCTCTTCCCAGCAACCCCAGGGTTCAGTCTCCCACCGAAACCCCACCCACCCATTACTTTATTCTGTTGTTGAACCCAATTAAGGAAGCCCCAGCAAGCTGGAGCATGCAAAAATTGCCACAAAACTCAGTTTTGCTCCTCTCCACGGAAATCTTTAATAAAAGGCGAAAGATTTTTACGTTCTGAAGAGAAGCCAGAGTATACTGTGCAAAGGCCTCCTCCTGACCTACCACCATGGCAGCAGCCCTCACTTGGCCCGGGGAGAGCACCTAGAAGTGGGTTCGTGGTTTGGTGATGGAAAAACAAAAACGGCAACAGCCCATCTTCCACAGGCTGCTCCGTTCTCAGTTCTATGCTGCTGACAGAGCATCACCTGTTCTGTTGCCCGGAAGAAGGCCATCCATGGCTACAATATGCAAATGAGGGCCTCTTCCCAGCAACCCCAGGGTTCAGTCTCCCACCGAAACCCCACCCACCCATTACTTTATTCTGTTGTTGAACCCAATTAAGGAAGCCCCAGCAAGTTGGAGCATGCAAAAATTGCCACAAAACTCAGTTTTGCTCCTCTCCACGGAAATCTTTAGTAAAAGGCGAAAGATTTTTACGTTCTGAAGAGAAGCCAGAGTACACTGGGCAAGGGCCTCCTCCTGACCTACCACCATGGCAGCAGCCCTCACTTGGCCCGGGGACAGCACCTAGAAGTGGGTTCGTGGTTTGGTGATGGAAAAACAAAAACGGCAACAGCCCATCTTCCACAGGCTGCTCCGTTCTCAGTTCTATGCTGCTGACAGAGCATCACCTGTTCCGTTGCCCGGAAGAAGGCCATCCATGGCTACAATATGCAAATGAGGGCCTCTTCCCCGCAACCCCAGGGTTCAGTCTCCCACCGAAACCCCACCTACCCATTACTTTATTCTGTTGTTGAACCCAATTAAGGAAGCCCCAGCAAGCTGGAGCATGCAAAAATTGCCACAAAACTCAGTTTTGCTCCTCTCCACGGAAATCTTTAGTAAAAGGCGAAAGATTTTTACGTTCTGAAGAGAAGCTAGAGTATACTGGGCAAGGGCCTCCTCCTGACCTACTACCATGGCAGCAGCCCTCACTTGGCCCGGGGCGAGCACCTAGAAGTGGGTTCGTGGTTTGGTTATGGAAAAACAAAAACGGCAACAGCCCATCTTCCACAGGATGCTCCGTTCTCAGTTCTATGCTGCTGACAGAGCATCACCTGTTCCGTTGCCCGGAAGAAGGCCATCCATGGCTACAATATGCAAATGAGGGCCCTTTACCAGGAACCCCAGGGTTCAGTCTCCCACCGAAAGCCCACCCAGCCATTCCTTTATTCTGTTGTTGAACCCAATTAAGGAAGCCCCAGCAAGCTGGAGCATGCAAAAATTGCCACAAAACTCAGTTTTGCTCCTCTCCACGGAAATCTTTAGTAAAAGGCGAAAGATTTTTACGTTCTGAAGAGAAGCTAGAGTATACTGGGCAAAGGCCTCCTCCTGACCTACTACCATGGCAGCAGCCCTCACTTGGCCCGGGGCGAGCACCTAGAAGTGGGTTCGTGGTTTGGTGATGGAAAAACAAAAACGGCAACAGCCCATCTTCCACAGGATGCTCCGTTCTCAGTTCTATGCTGCTGACAGAGCATCACCTGTTCCGTTGCCCGGAAGAAGGCCATCCATGGCTACAATATGCAAATGAGGGCCTTTTACCAGGAACCCCAGGGTTCAGTCTCCCACCGAAACCCCACCCACTCCTTTATTCTGTTGTTGAACCCAATTAAGAAAGCCCCAGCAAGCTGGAGCATGCAAAAATTGTCTCAAAACTCAGTTTTGCTCCTCTCCACGGAAATCTTTAGTAAAAGGCGAAAGATTTTTACGTTCTGAAGAGAAGCCAGAGTATACTGTGCAAAGGCCTCCTCCTGACCTACCACCATGGCAGCAGCCCTCACTTGGCCCGGGGAGAGCACCTAGAAGTGGGTTCGTGGTTTGGTGATGGAAAAACAAAAACGGCAACAGCCCATCTTCCACAGGCTGCTCCGTTCTCAGTTCTATGCTGCTGACAGAGCATCACCTGTTCCGTTGCCCGAAAGAAGACCATCCATGGCTACAATATGCAAATGAGGGCTTCTTCCCAGCAACCCCAGGGTTCAGTCTCCCACCGAAACCCCACCCACCCATTCCTTTATTCTGTTCTTGAACCCAATTAAGGAAGCCCCAGCAAGCTGGAGCATGCAAAAATTGCCACAAAACTCAGTTTTGCTCCTCTCTACAGAAATCTTTAGTAAAAGGCGAAAGATTTTTACATTCCGAAGAGAAGCCAGAGTATACTGGGCAAGGGCCTCCTCCTGACCTACCACCATGGCAGCAGCCCTCACTTGGCCCGGGGAGAGCACCTAGAAGTGGGTTCGTGGTATGGTGATGGAAAAACAAAAACGGCAACAGCCCATCTTCCACAGGATGCTCCGTTCTCAGTTCTATGCTGCTGACAGAGCATCACCTGTTCCGTTGCCCGGAAGAAGGCCATCCATGGCTACAATATGCAAATGAGGGCCTCTTCCCAGCAACCCCAGGGTTCAGTCTCCCACCGAAACCCCACCCACCCATTACTTTATTCTGTTGTTGAACCCAATTAAGGAAGCCCCAGCAAGCTGGAGCATGCAAAAATTGCCACAAAACTCAGTTTTGCTCCTCTCCACGGAAATCTTTAGTAAAAGGCGAAAGATTTTTACGTTCTGAAGAGAAGCTAGAGTATACTGAGGGCCTCCTCCTGACCTACTACCATGGCAGCAGCCCTCACTTGGCCCGGGGCGAGCACCTAGAAGTGGGTTCGTGGTTTGGTGATGGAAAAACAAAAACGGCAACAGCCCATCTTCCACAGGATGCTCCGTTCTCAGTTCTATGCTGCTGACAGAGCATCACCTGTTCCGTTGCCCGGAAGAAGGCCATCCATGGCTACAATATGCAAATGAGGGCCTTTTACCAGAAACCCCACCCACTCCTTTATTCTGTTGTTGAACCCAATTAAGAAAGCCCCAGCAAGCTGGAGCATGCAAAAATTGCCACAAAACTCAGTTTTGCTCCTCTCCACGGAAATCTTTAGTAAAAGGCGAAAGATTTTTACGTTCTGATGAGAAGCCAGAGTATACTGTGCAAAGGCCTCCTCCTGACCTACCACCATGGCAGCAGCCCTCACTTGGCCCGGGGAGAGCACCTAGAAGTGGGTTCGTGGTATGGTGATGGAAAAACAAAAACGGCAACAGCCCATCTTCCACAGGATGCTCCGTTCTCAGTTCTATGCTGCTGACAGAGCATCACCTGTTCCGTTGCCCGGAAGAAGGCCATCCATGGCTACAATATGCAAATGAGGGCCTCTTCCCAGCAACCCCAGGGTTCAGTCTCCCACCGAAACCCCACCCACCCATTCCTTTATTCTGTTGTTGAACCCAATTAAGGAAGCCCCAGCAAGCTGGAGCATGCAAAAATTGCCACAAAACTCAGTTTTGCTCCTCTCCACGGAAATCTTTAGTAAAAGGCGAAAGATTTTTACGTTCTGAAGAGAAGCCAGAGAATACTGGGCAAGGGCCTCCTCCTGACCTACCACCATGGCAGCAGCCCTCACTTGGCCCGGGGAGAGCACCTAGAAGTGGGTTCGTGGTTTGGTGATGGAAAAACAAAAACGGCAACAGCCCATCTTCCACAGGATGCTCCGTTCTCAGTTCTATGCTGCTGACAGATCATCACCTGTTCCGTTGCCCGGAAGAAGGCCATCCATGGCTACAATATGCAAATGAGGGCCTTTTCCCAGGAACCCCAGGGTTCAGTCTCCCACCGAAACCCCACCCACCCATTCCTTTATTCTGTTGTTGAATCCAATTAAGAAAGCCCCAACAAGCTGGAGCATGCAAAAATTGCCACAAAACTCAGTTTTGCTCCTCTCCACGGAAATCTTTAGTAAAAGGCGAAAGATTTTTACGTTCTGAAGAGAAGCCAGAGTATACTGTGAAAAGGCCTCCTCCTGACCTACCACCATGGCAGCAGCCCTCACTTGGCCCGGGGAGAGCACCTAGAAGTGGGTTCGTGGTTTGGTGATGGAAAAACAAAAACGGCAACAGCCCATCTTCCACAGGCTGCTCCGTTCTCAGTTCTATGCTGCTGACAGAGCATCACCTGTTCCGTTGCTCGGAAGAAGGCCATCCATGGCTACAATATGCAAATGAGGGCCTCTTCCCAGCAACCCCAGGGTTCAGTCTCCCACCGAAACCCCACCCACCCATTCCTTTATTCTTTTGTTGAACCCAATTAAGCAAGCCCCAGCAAGCTGGAGCATGCAAAAATTGCCACAAAACTCAGTTTTGCTCCTCTCCACGGAAATCTTTAGTAAAAGGCGAAAGATTTTTACGTTCTGAAGAGAAGCCAGATTATACTGGGCAAGGGCCTCCTCCTGACCTACCACCATGGCAGCAGCCCTCACTTGGCCCGGGGAGAGCACCTAGAAGTGGGTTCGTGGTTTGGTGATGGAAAAACAAAAACGGCAACAGCCCATCTTCCACAGGCTGCTCCGTTCTCAGTTCTATGCTGCTGACAGAGCATCACCTGTTCTGTTGCCCGGAAGAAGGCCATCCATGGCTACAATATGCAAATGAGGGCCTCTTCCCCGCAACCCCAGGGTTCAGTCTCCCACCGAAACCCCACCCACCCATTACTTTATTCTGTTGTTGAACCCAATTAAGGAAGCCCCAGCAAGTTGGAGCATGCAAAAATTGCCACAAAACTCAGTTTTGCTCCTCTCCATGGAAATCTTTAGTAAAAGGCGAAAGATTTTTACGTTCTGAAGAGAAGCCAGAGTACACTGGGCAAGGGCCTCCTCCTGACCTACCACCATGGCAGCAGCCCTCACTTGGCCCGGGGACAGCACCTAGAAGTGGGTTCGTGGTTTGGTGATGGAAAAACAAAAACGGCAACAGCCCATCTTCCACAGGCTGCTCCGTTCTCAGTTCTATGCTGCTGACAGAGCATCACCTGTTCCGTTGCCCGGAAGAAGGCCATCCATGGCTACAATATGCAAATGAGGGCCTCTTCCCCGCAACCCCAGGGTTCAGTCTCCCACCGAAACCCCACCTACCCATTACTTTATTCTGTTGTTGAACCCAATTAAGGAAGCCCCAGCAAGCTGGAGCATGCAAAAATTGCCACAAAACTCAGTTTTGCTCCTCTCCACGGAAATCTTTAGTAAAAGGCGAAAGATTTTTACGTTCTGAAGAGAAGCTAGAGTATACTGGGCAAGGGCCTCCTCCTGACCTACTACCATGGCAGCAGCCCTCACTTGGCCCGGGGCGAGCACCTAGAAGTGGGTTCGTGGTTTGGTTATGGAAAAACAAAAACGGCAACAGCCCATCTTCCACAGGATGCTCCGTTCTCAGTTCTATGCTGCTGACAGAGCATCACCTGTTCCGTTGCCCGGAAGAAGGCCATCCATGGCTACAATATGCAAATGAGGGCCTTTTACCAGGAACCCCAGGGTTCAGTCTCCCACCGAAAGCCCACCCAGCCATTCCTTTATTCTGTTGTTGAACCCAATTAAGGAAGCCCCAGCAAGCTGGAGCATGCAAAAATTGCCACAAAACTCAGTTTTGCTCCTCTCCACGGAAATCTTTAGTAAAAGGCGAAAGATTTTTACGTTCTGAAGAGAAGCTAGAGTATACTGGGCAAAGGCCTCCTCCTGACCTACTACCATGGCAGCAGCCCTCACTTGGCCCGGGGCGAGCACCTAGAAGTGGGTTCGTGGTTTGGTGATGGAAAAACAAAAACGGCAACAGCCCATCTTCCACAGGATGCTCCGTTCTCAGTTCTATGCTGCTGACAGAGCATCACCTGTTCCGTTGCCCGGAAGAAGGCCATCCATGGCTACAATATGCAAATGAGGGCCTTTTACCAGGAACCCCAGGGTTCAGTCTCCCACCGAAACCCCACCCACTCCTTTATTCTGTTGTTGAACCCAATTAAGAAAGCCCCAGCAAGCTGGAGCATGCAAAAATTGTCTCAAAACTCAGTTTTGCTCCTCTCCACGGAAATCTTTAGTAAAAGGCGAAAGATTTTTACGTTCTGAAGAGAAGCCAGAGTATACTGTGCAAAGGCCTCCTCCTGACCTACCACCATGGCAGCAGCCCTCACTTGGCCCGGGGAGAGCACCTAGAAGTGGGTTCGTGGTTTGGTGATGGAAAAACAAAAACGGCAACAGCCCATCTTCCACAGGCTGCTCCGTTCTCAGTTCTATGCTGCTGACAGAGCATCACCTGTTCCGTTGCCCGAAAGAAGACCATCCATGGCTACAATATGCAAATGAGGGCTTCTTCCCAGCAACCCCAGGGTTCAGTCTCCCACCGAAACCCCACCCACCCATTCCTTTATTCTGTTCTTGAACCCAATTAAGGAAGCCCCAGAAAGCTGGAGCATGCAAAAATTGCCACAAAACTCAGTTTTGCTCCTCTCTACAGAAATCTTTAGTAAAAGGCGAAAGATTTTTACATTCCGAAGAGAAGCCAGAGTATACTGGGCAAGGGCCTCCTCCTGACCTACCACCATGGCAGCAGCCCTCACTTGGCCCGGGGAGAGCACCTAGAAGTGGGTTCGTGGTATGGTGATGGAAAAACAAAAACGGCAACAGCCCATCTTCCACAGGATGCTCCGTTCTCAGTTCTATGCTGCTGACAGAGCATCACCTGTTCCGTTGCCCGGAAGAAGGCCATCCATGGCTACAATATGCAAATGAGGGCCTCTTCCCAGCAACCCCAGGGTTCAGTCTCCCACCGAAACCCCACCCACCCATTACTTTATTCTGTTGTTGAACCCAATTAAGGAAGCCCCAGCAAGCTGGAGCATGCAAAAATTGCCACAAAACTCAGTTTTGCTCCTCTCCACGGAAATCTTTAGTAAAAGGCGAAAGATTTTTACATTCTGAAGAGAAGCTAGAGTATACTGAGGGCCTCCTCCTGACCTACTACCATGGCAGCAGCCCTCACTTGGCCCGGGGCGAGCACCTAGAAGTGGGTTCGTGGTTTGGTGATGGAAAAACAAAAACGGCAACAGCCCATCTTCCACAGGATGCTCCGTTCTCAGTTCTATGCTGCTGACAGAGCATCACCTGTTCCGTTGCCCGGAAGAAGGCCATCCATGGCTACAATATGCAAATGAGGGCCTTTTACCAGAAACCCCACCCACTCCTTTATTCTGTTGTTGAACCCAATTAAGAAAGCCCCAGCAAGCTGGAGCATGCAAAAATTGCCACAAAACTCAGTTTTGCTCCTCTCCACGGAAATCTTTAGTAAAAGGCGAAAGATTTTTACGTTCTGATGAGAAGCCAGAGTATACTGTGCAAAGGCCTCCTCCTGACCTACCACCATGGCAGCAGCCCTCACTTGGCCCGGGGAGAGCACCTAGAAGTGGGTTCGTGGTATGGTGATGGAAAAACAAAAACGGCAACAGCCCATCTTCCACAGGATGCTCCGTTCTCAGTTCTATGCTGCTGACAGAGCATCACCTGTTCCGTTGCCCGGAAGAAGGCCATCCATGGCTACAATATGCAAATGAGGGCCTCTTCCCAGCAACCCCAGGGTTCAGTCTCCCACAGAAACCCCACCCACCCATTCCTTTATTCTGTTGTTGAACCCAATTAAGGAAGCCCCAGCAAGCTGGAGCATGCAAAAATTGCCACAAAACTCAGTTTTGCTCCTCTCCACGGAAATCTTTAGTAAAAGGCGAAAGATTTTTACGTTCTGAAGAGAAGCCAGAGAATACTGGGCAAGGGCCTCCTCCTGACCTACCACCATGGCAGCAGCCCTCACTTGGCCCGGGGAGAGCACCTAGAAGTGGGTTCGTGGTTTGGTGATGGAAAAACAAAAACGGCAACAGCCCATCTTCCACAGGATGCTCCGTTCTCAGTTCTATGCTGCTGACAGATCATCACCTGTTCCGTTGCCCGGAAGAAGGCCATCCATGGCTACAATATGCAAATGAGGGCCTTTTCCCAGGAACCCCAGGGTTCAGTCTCCCACCGAAACCCCACCCACCCATTCCTTTATTCTGTTGTTGAATCCAATTAAGAAAGCCCCAACAAGCTGGAGCATGCAAAAATTGCCACAAAACTCAGTTTTGCTCCTCTCCACGGAAATCTTTAGTAAAAGGCGAAAGATTTTTACGTTCTGAAGAGAAGCCAGAGTATACTGTGAAAAGGCCTCCTCCTGACCTACCACCATGGCAGCAGCCCTCACTTGGCCCGGGGAGAGCACCTAGAAGTGGGTTCGTGGTTTGGTGATGGAAAAACAAAAACGGCAACAGCCCATCTTCCACAGGCTGCTCCGTTCTCAGTTCTATGCTGCTGACAGAGCATCACCTGTTCCGTTGCTCGGAAGAAGGCCATCCATGGCTACAATATGCAAATGAGGGCCTCTTCCCAGCAACCCCAGGGTTCAGTCTCCCACCGAAACCCCACCCACCCATTCCTTTATTCTTTTGTTGAACCCAATTAAGCAAGCCCCAGCAAGCTGGAGCATGCAAAAATTGCCACAAAACTCAGTTTTGCTCCTCTCCACGGAAATCTTTAGTAAAAGGCGAAAGATTTTTACGTTCTGAAGAGAAGCCAGAGTATACTGGGCAAGGGCCTCCTCCTGACCTACCACCATGGCAGCAGCCCTCACTTGGCCCGGGGAGAGCACCTAGAAGTGGGTTCGTGGTTTGGTGATGGAAAAACAAAAACGGCAACAGCCCATCTTCCACAGGCTGCTCCGTTCTCAGTTCTATGCTGCTGACAGAGCATCACCTGTTCTGTTGCCCGGAAGAAGGCCATCCATGGCTACAATATGCAAATGATGGCCTCTTCCCCGCAACCCCAGGGTTCAGTCTCCCACCGAAACCCCACCCACCCATTACTTTATTCTGTTGTTGAACCCAATTAAGGAAGCCCCAGCAAGTTGGAGCATGCAAAAATTGCCACAAAACTCAGTTTTGCTCCTCTCCACGGAAATCTTTAGTAAAAGGCGAAAGATTTTTACGTTCTGAAGAGAAGCCAGAGTACACTGGGCAAGGGCCTCCTCCTGACCTACCACCATGGCAGCAGCCCTCACTTGGCCCGGGGACAGCACCTAGAAGTGGGTTCGTGGTTTGGTGATGGAAAAACAAAAACGGCAACAGCCCATCTTCCACAGGCTGCTCCGTTCTCAGTTCTATGCTGCTGACAGAGCATCACCTGTTCCGTTGCCCGGAAGAAGGCCATCCATGGCTACAATATGCAAATGAGGGCCTCTTCCCCGCAACCCCAGGGTTCAGTCTCCCACCGAAACCCCACCTACCCATTACTTTATTCTGTTGTTGAACCCAATTAAGGAAGCCCCAGCAAGCTGGAGCATGCAAAAATTGCCACAAAACTCAGTTTTGCTCCTCTCCACGGAAATCTTTAGTAAAAGGCGAAAGATTTTTACGTTCTGAAGAGAAGCTAGAGTATACTGGGCAAGGGCCTCCTCCTGACCTACTACCATGGCAGCAGCCCTCACTTAGCCCGGGGCGAGCACCTAGAAGTGGGTTCGTGGTTTGGTGATGGAAAAACAAAAACGGCAACAGCCCATCTTCCACAGGATGCTCCGTTCTCAGTTCTATGCTGCTGACAGAGCGTCACCTGTTCCGTTGCCCGGAAGAAGGCCATCCATGGCTACAATATGCAAATGAGGGCCTTTTACCAGGAACCCCAGGGTTCAGTCTCCCACCGAAACCCCACCCAGCCATTCCTTTATTCTGTTGTTGAACCCAATTAAGAAAGCCCCAGCAAGCTGGAGCATGCAAAAATTGCCACAAATCTCAGTTTTGCTCCTCTCCACGGAAATCTTTAGTAAAAGGCGAAAGATTTTTACATTCTGAAGAGAAGCCAAAGTATACTGTGCAAAGGCCTCCTCCTGACCTACCACTATGGCAGCAGCCCTCACTTGGCCCGGGGAGAGCACCTAGAAGTGGGTTCGTGGTTTGGTGATGGAAAAACAAAAACGGCAACAGCCCATCTTCCACAGGCTGCTCCGTTCTCAGTTCTATGCTGCTGACAGAGCATCACCTGTTCCGTTGCCCGGAAGAAGGCCATCCATGGCTACAATATGCAAATGAGGGCCTCTTCCCAGCAACCCCAGGGTTCAGTCTCCCACCGAAACCCCACCCACCCATTACTTTATTCTGTTGTTGAACCCAATTAAGGAAGCCCCAGCAAGTTGGAGCATGTAAAAATTGCCACAAAACTCAGTTTTGCTCCTCTCCACGGAAATCTTTAGTAAAAGGCGAAAGATTTTTACGTTCTGAAGAGAAGCCAGAGTATACTGGGCAAGGGCCTCCTCCTGACCTACCACCATGGCAGCAGCCCTCACTTGGCCCGGGACAGCACCTAGAAGTGGGTTCGTGGTTTGGTGATGGAAAAACAAAAACGGCAACAGCCCATCTTCCACAGGCTGCTCCGTTCTCAGTTCTATGCTGCTGACAGAGCATCACCTGTTCCGTTGCCCGGAAGAAGGCCATCCATGGCTACAATATGCAAATGAGGGCCTCTTCCCCGCAACCCCAGGGTTCAGTCTCCCACCGAAACCCCACCCACCCATTACTTTATTCTGTTGTTGAACCCAATTAAGAAAGCCCCAGCAAGCTGGAGCATGCAAAAATTGCCACAAAACTCAGTTTTGCTCCTCTCCACAGAAATCTTTAGTAAAAGGCGAAAGATTTTTACGTTCTGAAGAGAAGCCAGAGTATACTGTGCAAAGGCCTCCTCCTGACCTACCACCATGGCAGCAGCCCTCACTTGGCCCGGGGAGAGCACCTAGAAGTGGGTTCGTGGTTTGGTGATGGAAAAACAAAAACGGCAACAGCCCATCTTCCACAGGCTGCTCCGTTCTCAGTTCTATGCTGCTGACAAAGCATCACCTGCTCCGTTGCCCGAAAGAAGACCATCCATGGCTACAATATGCAAATGAGAGCCTCTTCCCAGCAACCCCAGGGTTCAGTCTCCCACCGAAACCCCACCCACCCATTCCTTTATTCTGTTCTTGAACCCAATTAAGGAAGCCCCAGCAAGCTGGAGCAGGCAAAAATTGCCACAAAACTCAGTTTTGCTCCTCTCCACAGAAATCTTTAGTAAAAGGCGAAAGATTTTTACATTCCGAAGAGAAGCCAGAGTATACTGGGCAAGGGCCTCCTCCTGACCTACCACCATGGCAGCAGCCCTCACTTGGCCCGGGGAGAGCACCTAGAAGTGGGTTCGTGGTATGGTGATGGAAAAACAAAAACGGCAACAGCCCATCTTCCACAGGATGCTCCGTTCTCAGTTCTATGCTGCTGACAGAGCATCACCTGTTCCGTTGCCCGGAAGAAGGCCATCCATGGCTACAATATGCAAATGAGGGCCTCTTCCCAGCAACCCCAGGGTTCAGTCTCCCACCGAAACCCCACCCACCCATTACTTTATTCTGTTGTTGAACCCAATTAACGAAGCCCCAGCAAGCTGGAGCATGCAAAAATTGCCACAAAACTCAGTTTTGCTCCTCTCCACGGAAATCTTTAGTAAAAGGCGAAAGATTTTTACGTTCTGAAGAGAAGCTAGAGTATACTGGGCAAGGGCCTCCTCCTGACCTACCACCATGGCAGCAGCCCTCACTTGGCCCGGGGCGAGCACCTAGAAGTGGGTTCGTGGTTTGGTGATGGAAAAACAAAAACGGCAACAGCCCATCTTCCACAGGATGCTCCGTTCTCAGTTCTATGCTGCTGACAGAGCATCACCTGTTCCGTTGCCCGGAAGAAGGCCATCCATGGCTACAATATGCAAATGAGGGCCTTTTACCAGAAACCCCACCCACTCCTTTATTCTGTTGTTGAACCCAATTAAGAAAGCCCCAGCAAGCTGGAGCATGCAAAAATTGCCACAAAACTCAGTTTTGCTCCTCTCCACGGAAATCTTTAGTAAAAGGCGAAAGATTTTTACGTTCTGATGAGAAGCCAGAGTATACTGTGCAAAGGCCTCCTCCTGACCTACCACCATGGCAGCAGCCCTCACTTGGCCCGGGGAGAGCACCTAGAAGTGGGTTCGTGGTATGGTGATGGAAAAACAAAAACGGCAACAGCCCATCTTCCACAGGATGCTCCGTTCTCAGTTCTATGCTGCTGACAGAGCATCACCTGTTCCGTTGCCCGGAAGAAGGCCATCCATGGCTACAATATGCAAATGAGGGCCTCTTCCCAGCAACCCCAGGGTTCAGTCTCCCACCGAAACCCCACCCACCCATTCCTTTATTCTGTTGTTGAACCCAATTAAGGAAGCCCCAGCAAGCTGGAGCATGCAAAAATTGCCACAAAACTCAGTTTTGCTCCTCTCCACGGAAATCTTTAGTAAAAGGCGAAAGATTTTTACGTTCTGAAGAGAAGCCAGAGAATACTGGGCAAGGGCCTCCTCCTGACCTACCACCATGGCAGCAGCCCTCACTTGGCCCGGGGAGAGCACCTAGAAGTGGGTTCGTGGTTTGGTGATGGAAAAACAAAAACGGCAACAGCCCATCTTCCACAGGATGCTCCGTTCTCAGTTCTATGCTGCTGACAGAGCATCACCTGTTCCGTTGCCCGGAAGAAGGCCATCCATGGCTACAATATGCAAATGAGGGCCTTTTCCCAGGAACCCCAGGGTTCAGTCTCCCACCGAAACCCCACCCACCCATTCCTTTATTCTGTTGTTGAATCCAATTAAGAAAGCCCCAACAAGCTGGAGCATGCAAAAATTGCCACAAAACTCAGTTTTGCTCCTCTCCACGGAAATCTTTAGTAAAAGGCGAAAGATTTTTACGTTCTGAAGAGAAGCCAGAGTATACTGTGAAAAGGCCTCCTCCTGACCTACCACCATGGCAGCAGCCCTCACTTGGCCCGGGGAGAGCACCTAGAAGTGGGTTCGTGGTTTGGTGATGGAAAAACAAAAACGGCAACAGCCCATCTTCCACAGGCTGCTCCGTTCTCAGTTCTATGCTGCTGACAGAGCATCACCTGTTCCGTTGCCCGGAAGAAGGCCATCCATGGCTACAATATGCAAATGAGGGCCTCTTCCCAGCAACCCCAGGGTTCAGTCTCCCACCGAAACCCCACCCACCCATTCCTTTATTCTGTTGTTGAACCCAATTAAGGAAGCCCCAGCAAGCTGGAGCATGCAAAAATTGCCACAAAACTCAGTTTTGCTCCTCTCCACGGAAATCTTTAGCAAAAGGCGAAAGATTTTTACGTTCTGAAGAGAAGCCAGAGTATACTGGGCAAGGGCCTCCTCCTGACCTACCACCATGGCAGCAGCCCTCACTTGGCCCGGGGAGAGCACCTAGAAGTGGGTTCGTGGTATGGTGATGGAAAAACAAAAACGGCAACAGCCCATCTTCCACAGGATGCTCCGTTCTCAGTTCTATGCTGCTGACAGAGCATCACCTGTTCCGTTGCCCGGAAGAAGGCCATCCATGGCTACGATATGCAAATGAGGGCCTCTTCCCAGCAACCCCAGGGTTCAGTCTCCCACCGAAACCCCACCCACCCATTACTTTATTCTGTTGTTGAACCCAATTAAGGAAGCCCCAGCAAGCTGGAGCATGCAAAAATTGCCACAAAACTCAGTTTTGCTCCTCTCCACGGAAATCTTTAGTAAAAAGCAAAAGATTTTTACGTTCTGAAGAGAAGCCAGAGCATACTGGGCAAGGGCCTTCTCCTGACCTACCACCATGGCAGCAGCCCTCACTTGGCCCGGGGAGAGCACCTAGAAGTGGGTTCGTGGTTTGGTGATGGAAAAACAAAAACGGCAACAGCCCATCTTCCACAGGATGCTCCGTTCTCAGTTCTATGCTGCTGACAGAGCATCACCTGTTCCGTTGCCCGGAAGAAGGCCATCCATGGCTACAATATGCAAATGAGGGCCTTTTCCCAGGAACCCCAGGGTTCAGTCTCCCACCGAAACCCCACCCACCCATTCCTTTATTCTGTTGTTGAACCAATTAAGAAAGCCCCAGCAAGCTGGAGCATGCAAAAATTGCCACAAAACTCAGTTTTGCTCCTCTCCACGGAAATCTTTAGTAAAAGGCGAAAGATTTTTACGTTCTGAAGAGAAGCCATAGTATACTGGGCAAGGGCCTCCTCCTGACCTACCACCATGGCAGCAGCCCTCACTTGGCCCGGGACAGCACCTAGAAGTGGGTTCGTGGTTTGGTGATGGAAAAACAAAAACGGCAACAGCCCATCTTCCACAGGATGCTCCGTTCTCAGTTCTATGCTGCTGACAGAGCATCACCTGTTCCGTTGCCCGGAAGAAGGCCATCCATGGCTACAATATGCAAATGAGGGCCTCTTCCCCGCAACCCCAGGGTTCAGTCTCCCACCGAAACCCCACCCACCCATTACTTTATTCTGTTGTTGAACCCAATTAAGGAAGCCCCAGCAAGCTGGAGCATGCAAAAATTGCCACAAAACTCAGTTTTGCTCCTCTCCACGGAAATCTTTAGTAAAAGGCGAAAGATTTTTACGTTCTGAAGAGAAGCTAGAGTATACTGGGCAAGGGCCTCCTCCTGACCTACTACCATGGCAGCAGCCCTCACTTGGCCCGGGGAGAGCACCTAGAAGTGGGTTCGTGGTTTGGTGATGGAAAAACAAAAACGGCAACAGCCCATCTTCCACAGGATGCTCCGTTCTCAGTTCTATGCTGCTGACAGAGCATCACCTGTTCCGTTGCCCGGAAGAAGGCCATCCATGGCTACAATATGCAAATGAGGGCCTCTTCCCCGCAACCCCAGGGTTCAGTCTCCCACCAAAACCCCACCCACCCATTACTTTATTCTGTTGTTGAACCCAATTAACGAAGCCCCAGCAAGCTGGAGCATGCAAAAATTGCTACAAAACTCAGTTTTGCTCCTCTCCACGGAAATCTTTAGTAAAAGGCGAAAGATTTTTACGTTTTGAAGAGAAGCCAGAGTATACTGGGCAAGGGCCTCCTCCTGACCTACCACCATGGCAGCAGCCCTCACTTGGCCCGTGGAGAGCACCTAGAAGTGGGTTCGTGGTATGGTGATGGAAAAACAAAAACGGCAACAGCCCATCTTCCACAGGATGCTCCGTTCTCAGTTCTATGCTGCTGACAGAGCATCACCTGTTCCGTTGCCCGGAAGAAGGCCATCCATGGCTACAATATGCAAATGAGGGCCTCTTCCCAGCAACCCCAGGGTTCAGTCTCCCACCGAAACCCCACCCACCCATTACTTTATTCTGTTGTTGAACCCAATTAAGAAAGCCCCAGCAAGCTGGAGCATGCAAAAATTGCCACAAAACTCAGTTTTGCTCCTCTCCACGGAAATCTTTAGTAAAAGGCGAAAGATTTTTACGTTCTGAAGAGAAGCCAGAGTATACTGTGAAAAGGTCTCCTCCTGACCTACCACCATGGCAGCAGCCCTCACTTGGCCCGGGGAGAGCACCTAGAAGTGGGTTCGTGGTTTGGTGATGGAAAAACAAAAACGGCAACAGCCCATCTTCCACAGGCTGCTCCGTTCTCAGTTCTATGCTGCTGACAGAGCATCACCTGTTCCGTTGCCCGGAAGAAGGCCATCCATGGCTACAATATGCAAATGAGGGCCTCTTCCCAGCAACCCCAGGGTTCAGTCTCCCACCGAAACCCCACCCACCCATTCCTTTATTCTGTTGTTGAACCCAATTAAGGAAGCCCCAGCAAGCTGGAGCATGCAAAAATTGCCACAAAACTCAGTTTTGCTCCTCTCCACGGAAATCTTTAGCAAAAGGCGAAAGATTTTTACGTTCTGAAGAGAAGCCAGAGTATACTGGGCAAGGGCCTCCTCCTGACCTACCACCATGGCAGCAGCCCTCACTTGGCCCGGGGAGAGCACCTAGAAGTGGGTTCGTGGTATGGTGATGGAAAAACAAAAACGGCAACAGCCCATCTTCCACAGGATGCTCCGTTCTCAGTTCTATGCTGCTGACAGAGCATCACCTGTTCCGTTGCCCGGAAGAAGGCCATCCATGGCTACGATATGCAAATGAGGGCCTCTTCCCAGCAACCCCAGGGTTCAGTCTCCCACCGAAACCCCACCCACCCATTACTTTATTCTGTTGTTGAACCCAATTAAGGAAGCCCCAGCAAGCTGGAGCATGCAAAAATTGCCACAAAACTCAGTTTTGCTCCTCTCCACGGAAATCTTTAGTAAAAAGCAAAAGATTTTTACGTTCTGAAGAGAAGCCAGAGCATACTGGGCAAGGGCCTTCTCCTGACCTACCACCATGGCAGCAGCCCTCACTTGGCCCGGGGAGAGCACCTAGAAGTGGGTTCGTGGTTTGGTGATGGAAAAACAAAAACGGCAACAGCCCATCTTCCACAGGATGCTCCGTTCTCAGTTCTATGCTGCTGACAGAGCATCACCTGTTCCGTTGCCCGGAAGAAGGCCATCCATGGCTACAATATGCAAATGAGGGCCTTTTCCCAGGAACCCCAGGGTTCAGTCTCCCACCGAAACCCCACCCACCCATTCCTTTATTCTGTTGTTGAACCAATTAAGAAAGCCCCAGCAAGCTGGAGCATGCAAAAATTGCCACAAAACTCAGTTTTGCTCCTCTCCACGGAAATCTTTAGTAAAAGGCGAAAGATTTTTACGTTCTGAAGAGAAGCCAGAGTATACTGGGCAAGGGCCTCCTCCTGACCTACCACCATGGCAGCAGCCCTCACTTGGCCCGGGACAGCACCTAGAAGTGGGTTCGTGGTTTGGTGATGGAAAAACAAAAACGGCAACAGCCCATCTTCCACAGGATGCTCCGTTCTCAGTTCTATGCTGCTGACAGAGCATCACCTGTTCCGTTGCCCGGAAGAAGGCCATCCATGGCTACAATATGCAAATGAGGGCCTCTTCCCCGCAACCCCAGGGTTCAGTCTCCCACCGAAACCCCACCCACCCATTACTTTATTCTGTTGTTGAACCCAATTAAGGAAGCCCCAGCAAGCTGGAGCATGCAAAAATTGCCACAAAACTCAGTTTTGCTCCTCTCCACGGAAATCTTTAGTAAAAGGCAAAAGATTTTTACGTTCTGAAGAGAAGCTAGAGTATACTGGGCAAGGGCCTCCTCCTGACCTACTACCATGGCAGCAGCCCTCACTTGGCCCGGGGAGAGCACCTAGAAGTGGGTTCGTGGTTTGGTGATGGAAAAACAAAAACGGCAACAGCCCATCTTCCACAGGATGCTCCGTTCTCAGTTCTATGCTGCTGACAGAGCATCACCTGTTCCGTTGCCCGGAAGAAGGCCATCCATGGCTACAATATGCAAATGAGGGCCTCTTCCCCGCAACCCCAGGGTTCAGTCTCCCACCAAAACCCCACCCACCCATTACTTTATTCTGTTGTTGAACCCAATTAACGAAGCCCCAGCAAGCTGGAGCATGCAAAAATTGCTACAAAACTCAGTTTTGCTCCTCTCCACGGAAATCTTTAGTAAAAGGCGAAAGATTTTTACGTTTTGAAGAGAAGCCAGAGTATACTGGGCAAGGGCCTCCTCCTGACCTACCACCATGGCAGCAGCCCTCACTTGGCCCGGGGAGAGCACCTAGAAGTGGGTTCGTGGTATGGTGATGGAAAAACAAAAACGGCAACAGCCCATCTTCCACAGGATGCTCCGTTCTCAGTTCTATGCTGCTGACAGAGCATCACCTGTTCCGTTGCCCGGAAGAAGGCCATCCATGGCTACAATATGCAAATGAGGGCCTCTTCCCAGCAACCCCAGGGTTCAGTCTCCCACCGAAACCCCACCCACCCATTACTTTATTCTGTTGTTGAACCCAATTAAGAAAGCCCCAGCAAGCTGGAGCATGCAAAAATTGCCACAAAACTCAGTTTTGCTCCTCTCCACGGAAATCTTTAGTAAAAGGCGAAAGATTTTTACGTTCTGAAGAGAAGCCAGAGTATACTGTGCAAAGGCCTCCTCCTGACCTACCACCATGGCAGCAGCCCTCACTTGGCCCGGGGAGAGCACCTAGAAGTGGGTTCGTGGTATGGTGATGGAAAAACAAAAACGGAAACAGCCCATCTTCCACAGGATGCTCCGTTCTCAGTTCTATGCTGCTGACAGAGCATCACCTGTTCCGTTGCCCGGAAGAAGGCCATCCATGGCTACAATATGCAAATGAGGGCCTTTTCCCAGGAACCCCAGGGTTCAGTCTCCCACTGAAACCCCACCCACCCATTCATTTATTCTGTTGTTAAACCCAATTAAGAAAGCCCCAGCAAGATGGAGCATGCAAAATTTGCCACAAAACTCAGTTTTGCTCCTCTCCACGGATATCTTTAGTAAAAGGCGAAAGATTTTTACGTTCTGAAGAGAAGCCAGAGTATACTGTGCAAAGGCCTCCTCCTGACCTACCACCATGGCAGCAGCCCTCACTTGGCCCGGGGAGAGCACCTAGAAGTGGGTTCGTGGTTTGGTGATGGAAAAACAAAAACGGCAACAGCCCATCTTCCACAGGCTGCTCCGTTCTCAGTTCTATGCTGCTGACAGAGCATCACCTGTTCCGTTGCCCGGAAGAAGGCCATCCATGGCTACAATATGCAAATGAGGGCCTCTTCCCCGCAACCCCAGGGTTCAGTCTCCCACCGAAACCCCACCCACCCATTACTTTATTCTGTTGTTGAACCCAATTAAGGAAGCCCCAGCAAGCTGGAGCATGCAAAAATTGCCACAAAACTCAGTTTTGCTCCTCTCCACGGAAATCTTTAGTAAAAGGCGAAAGATTTTTACGTTCTGAAGAGAAGCTAGAGTATACTGGGCAAGGGCCTCCTCCTGACCTACTACCATGGCAGCAGCCCT
Source organism: Ranitomeya imitator (assembly GCF_032444005.1). Taxonomy (NCBI): domain Eukaryota; kingdom Metazoa; phylum Chordata; class Amphibia; order Anura; family Dendrobatidae; genus Ranitomeya; species Ranitomeya imitator. Next base: position 108,462,034 of record NC_091286.1, read on the forward strand.
CACTTGGCCCGGGGAGAGCACCTAGAAGTGGGTTCGTGGTTTGGTGATGGAAAAACAAAAACGGCAACAGCCCATCTTCCACAGGATGCTCCGTTCTCAGTTCTATGGTGCTGACAGAGCATCACCTGTTCCGTTGCCCGGAAGAAGGCCATCCATGGCTACAATATGCAAATGAGGGCCTTTTCCCAGGAACCCCAGGGTTCAGTCTCCCACCGAAACCCCACCCACTCCTTTATTCTGTTGTTGAACCCAATTAAGAAAGCCCCAGCAAGCTGGAGCATGCAAAAATTGCCACAAAACTCAGTTTTGCTCCTCTCCACGGAAATCTTTAGTAAAAGGCGAAAGATTTTTACGTTCTGAAGAGAAGCCAGAGTATACTGTGCAAAGGCCTCCTCCTGACCTACCACCATGGCAGCAGCCCTCACTTGGCCCGGGGAGAGCACCTAGAAGTGGGTTCGTGGTATGGTGATGGAAAAACAAAAACGGAAACAGCCCATCTTCCACAGGATGCTCCGTTCTCAGTTCTATGCTGCTGACAGAGCATCACCTGTTCCGTTGCCCGGAAGAAGGCCATCCATGGCTACAATATGCAAATGAGGGCCTTTTCCCAGGAACCCCAGGGTTCAGTCTCCCACTGAAACCCCACCCACCCATTCATTTATTCTGTTGTTAAACCCAATTAAGAAAGCCCCAGCAAGCTGGAGCATGCAAAATTTGCCACAAAACTCAGTTTTGCTCCTCTCCACGGAAATCTTTAGTAAAAGGCGAAAGATTTTTACGTTCTGAAGAGAAGCCATAGTATATTGTGCAAAGGCCTCCTCCTGACCTACCACCATGGCAGCAGCCCTCACTTGGCCCGGGGAGAGCACCTAGAAGTGGGTTCGTGGTTTGGTGATGGAAAAACAAAAACGGCAACAGCCCATCTTCCACAGGATGCTCCGTTCTCAGTTCTATGGTGCTGACAGAGCATCACCTGTTCCGTTGCCCGGAAGAAGGCCATCCATGGCTACAATATGCAAATGAGGGCCTTTTCCCAGGAACCCCAGGGTTCAGTCTCCCACCGAAACCCCACCCACCCATTACTTTATTCTGTTGTTGAACCCAATTAAGGAAGCCCCAGAAAGCTGGAGCATGCAAAAATTGCCACAAAACTCAGTTTTGCTCCTCTCCACGGAAATCTTTAGTAAAAGGCGAAAGATTTTTACGTTCTGAAGAGAAGCCGGAGTATACTGTGCAAAGGCCTCCTCCTGACCTACCACCATGGCAGCAGCCCTCACTTGGCCCGGGGAGAGCACCTAGAAGTGGGTTCGTGGTATGGTGATGGAAAAACAAAAACGGCAACAGCCCATCTTCCACAGGATGCTCCGTTCTCAGTTCTATGCTGCTGACAGAGCATCACCTGTTCCGTTGCCCGGAAGAAGGCCATCCATGGCTACAATATGCAAATGAGGGCCTTTTCCCAGGAACCCCAGGGTTCAGTCTCCCACCGAAACCCCACCCACTCCTTTATTCTGTTGTTGAACCCAATTAAGAAAGCCCCAGCAAGCTGGAGCATGCAAAAATTGCCACAAAACTCAGTTTTGCTCCTCTCCACGGAAATCTTTAGTAAAAGGCGAAAGATTTTTACGTTCTGAAGAGAAGCCAGAGTATACTGTGCAAAGGCCTCCTCCTGACCTACCACCATGGCAGCAGCCCTCACTTGGCCCGGGGAGAGCACCTAGAAGTGGGTTCGTGGTATGGTGATGGAAAAACAAAAACGGCAACAGCCCATCTTCCACAGAATGCTCCGTTCTCAGTTCTATGCTGCTGACAGAGCATCACCTGTTCCGTTGCCCGGAAGAAGGCCATCCATGGCTACAATATGCAAATAAGGGCCTCTTCCCCGCAACCCCAGGGTTCAGTCTCCCACCGAAACCCCACCCACCCATTACTTTATTCTGTTGTTAAACCCAATTAAGGAAGCCCCAGCAAGCTGGAGCATGCAAAAATTGCCACAAAACTCAGTTTTGCTCCTCTCCACGGAAATCTTTAGTAAAAGGCGAAAGATTTTTACGTTCTGAAGAGAAGCCAGAGTACACTGGGCAAGGGCCTCCTCCTGACCTACCACCATGGCAGCAGCCCTCACTTGGCGCGGGGAGAGCACCTAGAAGTGGGTTCGTGGTTTGGTGATGGAAAAACAAAAACGGCAACAGCCTATCTTCCACAGGATGCTCCGTTCTCAGTTCTATGCTGCTGACAGAGCATCACCTGTTCCGTTGCCCGGAAGAAGGCCATCCATGGCTACAATATGCAAATGAGGGCCTTTTCCCAGGAACCCCAGGGTTCAGTCTCCCACCGAAACCCCACCCACCCATTCATTTATTCTGTTGTTGAACCCAATTAAGGAAGCCCCAGCAAGTTGGAGCATGCAAAAATTGCCACAAAACTCAGTTTTGCTCCTCTCCACGGAAATCTTTAGTAAAAGGCGAAAGATTTTTACGTTCTGAAGAGAAGCCAGAGTATACTGGGCAAGGGCCTCCTCCTGACCTACCACCATGGCAGCAGCCCTCACTTGGCCCGGGAAGAGCACCTAGAAGTGGGTTCGTGGTTTGGTGATGGAAAAACAAAAACGGCAACAGCCCATCTTCCACAGGCTGCTCCGTTCTCAGTTCTATGCTGCTGACAGAGCATCACCTGTTCCGTTGCCCGGAAGAAGGCCATCCATGGCTACAATATGCAAATGAGGGCCTCTTCCCCGCAACCCCAGGGTTCAGTCTCCCACCGAAACCCCACCCACCCATTACTTTATTCTGTTGTTGAACCCAATTAACGAAGCCCCAGCAAGCTGGAGCATGCAAAAATTGCCACAAAACTCAGTTTTGCTCCTCTCCACGGAAATCTTTAGTAAAAGGCGAAAGATTTTTACGTTCTGAAGAGAAGCCGGAGTATACTGGGCAAGGGCCTCCTCCTGACCTACCACCATGGCAGCAGCCCTCACTTGGCCCGGGGAGAGCACCTAGAAGTGGGTTCGTGGTATGGTGATGGAAAAACAAAAACGGCAACAGCCCATCTTCCACAGGATGCTCCGTTCTCAGTTCTATGCTGCTGACAGAGCATCAACTGTTCCGTTGCCCGGAAGAAGGCCATCCATGGCTACAATATGCAAATGAGGGCCTCTTCCCAGCAACCCCAGGGTTCAGTCTCCCACCGAAACCCCACCCACCCATTACTTTATTCTGTTGTTGAACCCAATTAAGAAAGTCCCAGCAAGCTGGAGCATGCAAAAATTGCCACAAAACTCAGTTTTGCTCCTCTCCACGGAAATCTTTAGTAAAAGGCGAAAGATTTTTACGTTCTGAAGAGAAGCCGGACTATACTGTGCAAAGGCCTCCTCCTGACCTACCACCATGGCAGCAGCCCTCACTTGGCCCGGGGAGAGCACCTAGAAGTGGGTTCGTGGTATGGTGATGGAAAAACAAAAACGGCAACAGCCCATCTTCCACAGGATGCTCCGTTCTCAGTTCTATGCTGCTGACAGAGCATCACCTGTTCCGTTGCCCGGAAGAAGGCCATCCATGGCTACAATATGCAAATGAGGGCCTTTTCCCAGGAACCCCAGGGTTCAGTCTCCCACCGAAACCCCACCCACCCATTCCTTTATTCTGTTGTTGAACCCAATTAAGAAAGCCCCAGCAAGCTGGAGCATGCAAAAATTGCCACAAAACTCAGTTTTGCTCCTCTCCACGGAAATCTTTAGTAAAAGGCGAAAGATTTTTACGTTCTGAAGAGAAGCCAGAGTATACTGTGCAAAGGCCTCCTCCTGACCTACCACCATGGCAGCAGCCCTCACTTGGCCCGGGGAGAGCACCTAGAAGTGGGTTCGTGGTATGGTGATGGAAAAACAAAAACGGCAACAGCCCATCTTCCACAGGATGCTCCGTTCTCAGTTCTATGCTGGTGACAGAGCATCACCTGTTCCGTTGCCCGGAAGAAGGCCATCCATGGCTACAATATGCAAATAAGGGCCTCTTCCCCGCAACCCCAGGGTTCAGTCTCCCACCGAAACCCCACCCACCCATTACTTTATTCTGTTGTTGAACCCAATTAACGAAGCCCCAGCAAGCTGGAGCATGCAAAAATTGCCACAAAACTCAGTTTTGCTCCTCTCCACGGAAATCTTTAGTAAAAGGCGAAAGATTTTTACGTTCTGAAGAGAAGCCAGAGTACACTGGGCAAGGGCCTCCTCCTGACCTACCACCATGGCAGCAGCCCTCACTTGGCCCGGGGAGAGCACCTAGAAGTGGGTTCGTGGTTTGGTGATGGAAAAACAAAAACGGCAACAGCCCATCTTCCACAGGATGCTCCGTTCTCAGTTCTATGCTGCTGACAGAGCATCACCTGTTCCGTTGCCCGGAAGAAGGCCATCCATGGCTACAATATGCAAATGAGGGCCTTTTCCCAGGAACCCCAGGGTTCAGTCTCCCACCGAAACCCCACCCACCCATTCATTTATTCTGTTGTTAAACCCAATTAACGAAGCCCCAGCAAGCTGGAGCATGCAAAAATTGCCACAAAACTCAGTTTTGCTCCTCTCCACGGAAATTTTTAGTAAAAGGCGAAAGATTTTTACGTTCTGAAGAGAAGCCAGAGTATACTGGGCAAGGGCCTCCTCCTGACCTACCACCATGGCAGCAGCCCTCACTTGGCCCGGGGAGAGCACCTAGAAGTGGGTTCGTGGTATGGTGATGGAAAAACAAAAACGGCAACAGCCCATCTTCCACAGGATGCTCCGTTCTCAGTTCTATGCTGCTGACAGAGCATCACCTGTTCCGTTGCCCGGAAGAAGGCCATCCATGGCTACAATATGCAAATGAGGGCCTCTTCCCAGCAACCCCAGGGTTCAGTCTCCCACCGAAACCCCACCCACCCATTACTTTATTCTGTTGTTGAACCCAATTAAGGAAGCCCCAGCAAGCTGGAACATGCAAAAATTGCCACAAAACTCAGTTTTGCTCCTCTCCACGGAAATCTTTAGTAAAAGGCGAAAGATTTTTACGTTCTGAAGAGAAGCCAGAGAATACTGGGCAAGGGCCTTCTCCTGACCTACCACCATGGCAGCAGCCCTCACTTGGCCCGGGGAGAGCACCTAGAAGTGGGTTCGTGGTTTGGTGATGGAAAAACAAAAACGGCAACAGCCCATCTTCCACAGGATGCTCCGTTCTCAGTTCTATGCTGCTGACAGAGCATCACCTGTTCCGTTGCCCGGAAGAAGGCCATCCATGGCTACAATATGCAAATGAGGGCCTTTTCCCAGGAACCCCAGGGTTCAGTCTCCCACCGAAACCCCACCCACCCCTTTATTCTGTTGTTGAACCAATTAAGAAAGCCCCAGCAAGCTGGAGCATGCAAAAATTGCCACAAAACTCAGTTTTGCTCCTCTCCACAGAAATCTTTAGTAAAAGGCGAAAGATTTTTACATTCTGAAGAGAAGCCAAAGTATACTGTGAAAAGGCCTCCTCCTGACCTACCACCATGGCAGCAGCCCTCACTTGGCCCGGGGAGAGCACCTAGAAGTGGGTTCGTGGTTTGGTGATGGAAAAACAAAAACGGTAACAGCCCATCTTCCACAGGCTGCTCCGTTCTCAGTTCAATGCTGCTGACAGAGTATCACCTGTTCCGTTGCCCGGAAGAAGGCCATCCATGGCTACAATATGCAAATGAGGGCCTCTTCCCAGCAACCCCAGGGTTCAGTCTCCCACCGAAACCCCACCCACCCATTACTTTATTCTGTTGTTGAACCCAATTAAGGAAGCCCCAGCAAGTTGGAGCATGCAAAAATTGCCACAAAACTCAGTTTTGCTCCTCTCCACGGAAATCTTTAGTAAAAGGCGAAAGATTTTTACGTTCTGAAGAGAAGCCAGAGTATACTGGGCAAGGGCCTCCTCCTGACCTACCACCATGGCAGCAGCCCTCACTTGGCCCGGGACAGCACCTAGAAGTGGGTTCGTGGTTTGGTGATGGAAAAACAAAAACGGCAACAGCCCATCTTCCACAGGCTGCTCCGTTCTCAGTTCTATGCTGCTGACAGAGCATCACCTGTTCCGTTGCCCGGAAGAAGGCCATCCATGGCTACAATATGCAAATGAGGGCCTCTTCCCCGCAACCCCAGGGTTCAGTCTCCCACCGAAACCCCACCCACCCATTACTTTATTCTGTTGTTGAACCCAATTAAGGAAGCCCCAGCAAGCTGGAGCATGCAAAAATTGCCACAAAACTCAGTTTTGCTCCTCTCCACGGAAATCTTTAGTAAAAGGCGAAAGATTTTTACGTTCTGAAGAGAAGCGAGAGTATACTGGGCAAGGGCCTCCTCCTGACCTACTACCATGGCAGCAGCCCTCACTTGGCCCGGGGAGAGCACCTAGAAGTGGGTTCGTGGTTTGGTGATGGAAAAACAAAAACGGCAACAGCCCATCTTCCACAGGATGCTCCGTTCTCAGTTCTATGCTGCTGACAGAGCATCACCTGTTCCGTTGCCCGGAAGAAGGCCATCCATGGCTACAATATGCAAATGAGGGCCTTTTCCCAGGAACCCCAGGGTTCAGTCTCCCACCGAAACCCCACCCACCCACCCATTCCTTTATTCTGTTGTTGAACCCAATTAAGGAAGCCCCAGAAAGCTGGAGCATGCAAAAATTGCCACAAAACTGTTTTGCTCCTCTCCACGGAAATCTTTAGTAAAAGGCGAAAGATTTTTACGTTCTGAAGAGAAGCCAGATTATACTGGGCAAGGGCCTCCTCCTGACCTACCACCATGGCAGCAGCCCTCACTTGGCCCGGGAAGAGCACCTAGAAGTGGGTTCGTGGTTTGGTGATGAAAAAACAAAAACGGCAACAGCCCATCTTCCACAGGCTGCTCCGTTCTCAGTTCTATGCTGCTGACAGAGCATCACCTGTTCCGTTGCCCAGAAGAAGGCCATCCATGGCTACAATATGCAACTGAGGGCCTCTTCCCCGCAACCCCAGGGTTCAGTCTCCCACCGAAACCCCACCCACCCATTACTTTATTCTGTTGTTGAACCCAATTAACGAAGCCCCAGCAATCTGGAGCATGCAAAAATTGCCACAAAACTCAGTTCTGCTCTTCTCCACGGAAATCTTTAGTAAAAGGCGAAAGATTTTTATGTTCTGAAGAGAAGCCAGAGTATACTGGGCAAGGGCCTCCTCCTGACCTACCACCATAGCAGCAGCCCTCACTTGGCCCGGGGAGAGCACCTAGAAGTGGGTTCGTGGTATGGTGATGGAAAAACAAAAACGGCAACAGCCCATCTTCCACAGGATGCTCCGTTCCCAGTTCTATGCTGCTGACAGAGCATCACCTGTTCCGTTGCCCGGAAGAAGGCCATCCATGGCTACAATATGCAAATGAGGGCCTCTTCCCAGCAACCCCAAGGTTCAGTCTCCCACCGAAACCCCACCCACCCATTACTTTATTCTGTTGTTGAACCCAATTAAGAAAGCCCCAGCAAGCTGGAGCATGCAAAAATTGCCACAAAACTCAGTTTTGCTCCTCTCCACGGAAATCTTTAGTAAAAGGCGAAAGATTTTTACGTTCTGAAGAAAAGCCAGAATATACTGTGCAAAGGCCTCCTCCTGACCTACCACCATGGCAGCAGCCCTCACTTGGCCCGGGGAGAGCAACTAGAAGTGGGTTCGTGGTTTGGTGATGGAAAAACAAAAACGGCAACAGCCCATCTTCCACAGGCTGCTCCGTTCTCAGTTCTATGCTGCTGACAGAGCATCACCTGTTCCGTTGCCCGGAAGAAGGCCATCCATGGCTACAATATGCAAATGAGGGCCTCTTCCCCGCAACCCCAGGGTTCAGTCTCCCACCGAAACCCCACCCACCCATTACTTTATTCTGTTGTTGAACCCAATTAAGGAAGCCCCAGCAAGCTGGAGCATGCAAAAATTGCCACAAAACTCAGTTTTGCTCCTCTCCACGGAAATCTTTAGTAAAAGGCGAAAGATTTTTACGTTCTGAAGAGAAGCTAGAGTATACTGGGCAAGGGCCTCCTCCTGACCTACTACCATGGCAGCAGCACTCACTTGGCCCGGGGAGAGCACCTAGAAGTGGGTTCGTGGTTTGGTGATGGAAAAACAAAAACGGCAACAGCCCATCTTCCACAGGATGCTCCGTTCTCAGTTCTATGCTGCTGACAGAGCATCACCTGTTCCGTCGCCCGGAAGAAGGCCATCCATGGCTACAATATGCAAATGAGGGCCTTTTCCCAGGAACCCCAGGGTTCAGTCTCCCACCGAAACCCCACCCACCCATTCCTTTATTCTGTTGTTGAACCCAATTAAGGAAGCCCCAGAAAGCTGGAGCATGCAAAAATTGCCACAAAACTCAGTTTTGCTCCTCTCCACGGAAATCTTTAGTAAAAGGCGAAAGATTTTTACGTTCTGAAGAGAAGCCAGAGTATACTGTGCAAAGGCCTCCTCCTGACCTACCACCATGGCAGCAGCCCTCACTTGGCCCGGGGAGAGCACCTAGAAGTGGGTTCGTGGTTTGGTGATGGAAAAACAAAAACGGCAACAGCCCATCTTCCACAGGCTGCTCCGTTCTCAGTTCTATGCTGCTGACAGAGCATCACCTGTTCCGTTGCCCGGAAGAAGGCCATCCATGGCTACAATATGCAAATGAGGGCCTCTTCCCCGCAACCCCAGGGTTCAGTCTCCCACCGAAACCCCACCCACCCATTACTTTTATTCTGTTGTTGAACCCAATTAAGGAAGCCCCAGCAAGCTGGAGCATGCAAAAATTGCCACAAAACTCAGTTTTGCTCCTCTCCACGGAAATCTTTAGTAAAAGGCGAAAGATTTTTACGTTCTGAAGAGAAGCTAGAGTATACTGGGCAAGGGCCTCCTCCTGACCTACTACCATGGCAGCAGCCCTCACTTGGCCCGGGGAGAGCACCTAGAAGTGGGTTCGTGGTTTGGTGATGGAAAAACAAAAACGGCAACAGCCCATCTTCCACAGGATGCTCCGTTCTCAGTTCTATGCTGCTGACAGAGCATCACCTGTTCCGTTGCCCGGAAGAAGGCCATCCATGGCTACAATATGCAAATGAGGGCCTTTTCCCAGGAACCCCAGGGTTCAGTCTCCCACCGAAACCCCACCCACCCATTCCTTTATTCTGTTGTTGAACCCAATTAAGGAAACCCCAGAAAGCTGGAGCATGCAAAAATTGCCACAAAACTCAGTTTTGCTCCTCTCCACGGAAATCTTTAGTAAAAGGCGAAAGATTTTTACGTTCTGAAGACAAGCCGGAGTATACTGTGCAAAGGCCTCCTCCTGACCTACCACCATGGCAGCAGCCTTCACTTGGCCCGGGGAGAGCACCTGGAAGTGGGTTCGTGGTATGGTGATGGAAAAACAAAAACGGCAACAGCCCATCTTCCACAGGATGCTCCGTTCTCAGTTCTATGCTGCTGACAGAGCATCACCTGTTCCGTTGCCCGGAAGAAGGCCATCCATGGCTACAATATGCAAATGAGGGCCTTTTCCCAGGAACCCCAGGGATCAGTCTCCCACCGAAACCCCACCCACCCATTCCTTTATTCTGTTGTTGAACCCAATTAAGAAAGCCCAAGCAAGCTGGAGCATGCAAAAAATGCCACAAAACTCAGTTTTGCTCCTCTCCACGGAAATCTTTAGTAAAAGGCGAAAGATTTTTACGTTCTGAAGAGAAGCCAGAGTATACTGTGCAAAGGCCTCCTCCTGACCTACCACCATGGCAGCAGCCCTCACTTGGCCCGGGGAGAGCACCTAGAAGTGGGTTCGTGGTTTGGTGATGGAAAAACAAAAACGGCAACAGCCCATCTTCCACAGGCTGCTCCGTTCTCAGTTCTATGCTGCTGACAGAGCATCACCTGTTCCGTTGCCCGGAAGAAGGCCATCCATGGCTACAATATGCAAATGAGGGCCTCTTCCCAGCAACCCCAGGGTTCAGTCTCCCACCGAAACCCCACCCACCCATTACTTTATTCTGTTGTTGAACCCAATTAAGGAAGCCCCAGCAAGTTGGAGCATGCAAAAATTGCTACAAAACTCAGTTTTGCTCCTCTCCACGGAAATCTTTAGTAAAAGGCGAAAGATTTTTACGTTCTGAAGAGAAGCCAGAGAATACTGGGCAAGGGCCTTCTCCTGACCTACCACCATGGCAGCAGCCCTCACTTGGCCCGGGGAGAGCACCTAGAAGTGGGTTCGTGGTTTCGTGATGGAAAAACAAAAACGGCAACAGCCCATCTTCCACAGGATGCTCCGTTCTCAGTTCTATGCTGCTGACAGAGCATCACCTGTTCCGTTGCCCAGAAGAAGGCCATCCATGGCTACAATATGCAAATGAGGGCCTTTTCCCAGGAACCCCAGGGTTCAGTCTCCCACCGAAACCCCACCCACCCATTCCTTTATTCTGTTGTTGAACCAATTAAGAAAGCCCCAGCAAGCTGGAGCATGCAAAAATTGCCACAAAACTCAGTTTTGCTCCTCTCCACGGAAATCTCTAGTAAAAGGCGAAAGATTTTTACATTCTGAAGAGAAACCAAAGTATACTGTGAAAAGGCCTCCTCCTGACCTACCACCATGGCAGCAGCCCTCACTTGGCCCGGGGAGAGCACCTAGAAGTGGGTTCGTGGTTTGGTGATGGAAAAACAAAAACGGTAACAGCCCATCTTCCACAGGCTGCTCCGTTCTCAGTTCTATGCTGCTGACAGAGTATCACCTGTTCCGTTGCCCGGAAGAAGGCCATCCATGGCTACAATATGCAAATGAGGGCCTCTTCCCAGCAACCCCAGGGTTCAGTCTCCCACCGAAACCCCACCCACCCATTACTTTATTCTGTTGTTGAACCCAATTAAGGAAGCCCCAGCAAGTTGGAGCATGCAAAAATTGCCACAAAACTCAGTTTTGCTCCTCTCCACGGAAATCTTTAGTAAAAGGCGAAAGATTTTTACGTTCTGAAGAGAAGCCAGAGTATACTGGGCAAGGGCCTCAGCCCATCTTCCACAGGCTGCTCCGTTCTCAGTTCTATGCTGCTGACAGAGCATCACCTGTTCCGTTGCCCGGAAGAAGGCCATCCATGGCTACAATATGCAAATGAGGGCCTTTTCCCAGGAACCCCAGGGTTCAGTCTCCCACCGAAACCCCACCCACCCATTCATTTATTCTGTTGTTAAACCCAATTAACGAAGCCCCAGCAAGCTGGAGCATGCAAAAATTGCCACAAAACTCAGTTTTGCTCCTCTCCACGGAAATCTTTAGTAAAAGGCGAAAGATTTTTACGTTCTGAAGAGAAGCCAGAGTATACTGGGCAAGGGCCTCCTCCTGACCTACCACCATGGCAGCAGCCCTCACTTGGCCCGGGGAGAGCACCTAGAAGTGGGTTCGTGGTATGGTGATGGAAAAACAAAAACGGCAACAGCCCATCTTCCACAGGATGCTCCGTTCTCAGTTCTATGCTGCTGACAGAGCATCACCTGTTCCGTTGCCCAGAAGAAGGCCATCCATGGCTACAATATGCAAATGAGGGCCTTTTCCCAGGAACCCCAGGGTTCAGTCTCCCACCGAAACCCCACCCACTCCTTTATTCTGTTGTTGAACCAATTAAGAAAGCCCCAGCAAGCTGGAGCATGCAAAAATTGCCACAAAACTCAGTTTTGCTCCTCTCCACGGAAATCTCTAGTAAAAGGCGAAAGATTTTTACATTCTGAAGAGAAGCCAAAGTATACTGTGAAAAGGCCTCCTCCTGACCTACCACCATGGCAGCAGCCCTCACTTGGCCCGGGGAGAGCACCTAGAAGTGGGTTCGTGGTTTGGTGATGGAAAAACAAAAACGGTAACAGCCCATCTTCCACAGGCTGCTCCGTTCTCAGTTCTATGCTGCTGACAGAATATCACCTGTTCCGTTGCCCGGAAGAAGGCCATCCATGGCTACAATATGCAAATGAGGGCCTCTTCCCAGCAACCCCAGGGTTCAGTCTCCCACCGAAACCCCACCCACCCATTACTTTATTCTGTTGTTGAACCCAATTAAGGAAGCCCCAGCAAGTTGGAGCATGCAAAAATTGCCACAAAACTCAGTTTTGCTCCTCTCCACGGAAATCTTTAGTAAAAGGCGAAAGATTTTTACGTTCTGAAGAGAAGCCAGAGTATACTGGGCAAGGGCCTCAGCCCATCTTCCACAGGCTGCTCCGTTCTCAGTTCTATGCTGCTGACAGAGCATCACCTGTTCCGTTGCCCGGAAGAAGGCCATCCATGGCTACAATATGCAAATGAGGGCCTTTTCCCAGGAACCCCAGGGTTCAGTCTCCCACCGAAACCCCACCCACCCATTCATTTATTCTGTTGTTAAACCCAATTAACGAAGCCCCAGCAAGCTGGAGCATGCAAAAATTGCCACAAAACTCAGTTTTGCTCCTCTCCACGGAAATCTTTAGTAAAAGGCGAAAGATTTTTACGTTCTGAAGAGAAGCCAGAGTATACTGGGCAAGGGCCTCCTCCTGACCTACCACCATGGCAGCAGCCCTCACTTGGCCCGGGGAGAGCACCTAGAAGTGGGTTCGTGGTATGGTGATGGAAAAACAAAAACGGCAACAGCCCATCTTCCACAGGATGCTCCGTTCTCAGTTCTATGCTGCTGACAGAGCATCACCTGTTCCGTTGCCCGGAAGAAGGCCATCCATGGCTACAATATGCAAATGAGGGCCTTTTCCCAGGAACCCCAGGGTTCAGTCTCCCACCGAAACCCCACCCACCCATTCCTTTATTCTGTTGTTGAACCCAATTAAGAAAGCCCCAGCAAGCTGGAGCATGCAAAAATTGCCACAAAACTCAGTTTTGCTCCTCTCCACGGAAATCTTTAGTAAAAGGCGAAAGATTTTTACATTCTGAAGAGAAGCCAGAATATACTGGGCAAGGGCCTCCTCCTGACCTACCACCATGGCAGCAGCCCTCACTTGGCCCGGGGAGAGCACCTAGAAGTGGGTTCGTGGTTTGGTGATGGAAAAACAAAAACGGCAACAGCCCATCTTCCACAGGCTGCTCCGTTCTCAGTTCTATGCTGCTGACAGAGCATCACCTGTTCCGTTGCCCGGAAGAAGGCCATCCATGGCTACAATATGCAAATGAGGGCCTCTTCCCAGCAACCCCAGGGTTCAGTCTCCCACCGAAACCCCACCCACCCATTACTTTATTCTGTTGTTGAACCCAATTAAGGAAGCCCCAGCAAGTTGGAGCATGCAAAAATTGCCACAAAACTCAGTTTTGCTCCTCTCCACGGAAATCTTTAGTAAAAGGCGAAAGATTTTTACGTTCTGAAGAGAAGCCAGAGTATACTGGGCAAGGGCCTCCTCCTGACCTACCACCATGGCAGCAGCCCTCACTTGGCCCGGGACAGCACCTAGAAGTGGGTTCGTGGTTTGGTGATGGAAAAACAAAAACGGCAACAGCCCATCTTCCACAGGCTGCTCCGTTCTCAGTTCTATGCTGCTGACAGAGCATCACCTGTTCCGTTGCCCGGAAGAAGGCCATCCATGGCTACAATATGCAAATGAGGGCCTCTTCCCCGCAACCCCAGGGTTCAGTCTCCCACCGAAACCCCACCCACCCATTACTTTATTCTGTTGTTGAACCCAATTAAGGAAGCCCCAGCAAGCTGGAGCATGCAAAAATTGCCACAAAACTCAGTTTTGCTCCTCTCCACGGAAATCTTTAATAAAAGGCGAAAGATTTTTACGTTCTGAAGAGAAGCTAGAGTATACTGGGCAAGGGCCTCCTCCTGACCTACTACCATGGCAGCAGCCCTCACTTGGCCCGGGGAGAGCACCTAGAAGTGGGTTCGTGGTTTGGTGATGGAAAAACAAAAACGGCAACAGCCCATCTTCCACAGGATGCTCCGTTCTCAGTTCTATGCTGCTGACAGAGCATCACCTGTTCCGTTGCCCGGAAGAAGGCCATCCATGGCTACAATATGCAAATGAGGGCCTTTTCCCAGGAACCCCAGGGTTCAGTCTCCCACCGAAAACCCCACCCACCCACCCATTCCTTTATTCTGTTGTTGAACCCAATTAAGGAAGCCCCAGAAAGCTGGAGCATGCAAAAATTGCCACAAAACTGTTTTGCTCCTCTCCACGGAAATCTTTAGTAAAAGGCGAAAGATTTTTACGTTCTGAAGAGAAGCCAGAGTATACTGGGCAAGGGCCTCCTCCTGACCTACCACCATGGCAGCAGCCCTCACTTGGCCCGGGAAGAGCACCTAGAAGTGGGTTCGTGGTTTGGTGATGAAAAAACAAAAACGGCAACAGCCCATCTTCCACAGGCTGCTCCGTTCTCAGTTCTATGCTGCTGACAGAGCATCACCTGTTCCGTTGCCCGGAAGAAGGCCATCCATGGCTACAATATGCAACTGAGGGCCTCTTCCCCGCAACCCCAGGGTTCAGTCTCCCACCGAAACCCCACCCACCCATTACTTTATTCTGTTGTTGAACCCAATTAACGAAGCCCCAGCAATCTGGAGCATGCAAAAATTGCCACAAAACTCAGTTTTGCTCCTCTCCACGGAAATCTTTAGTAAAAGGCGAAAGATTTTTACGTTCTGAAGAGAAGCCAGAGTATACTGTGCAAAGGCCTCCTCCTGACCTACCACCATGGCAGCAGCCCTCACTTGGCCCGGGGAGGGCACCTAGAAGTGGGTTCGTGGTTTGGTGATGGAAAAACAAAAACGGCAACAGCCCATCTTCCACAGGCTGCTCCGTTCTCAGTTCTATGCTGCTGACAGAGCATCACCTGTTCCGTTGCCCGGAAGAAGGCCATCCATGGCTACAATATGCAAATGAGGGCCTCTTCCCCGCAACCCCAGGGTTCAGTCTCCCACCGAAACCCCACCCACCCATTCCTTTATTCTGTTGTTGAACCCAATTAAGGAAGCCCCAGCAAGCTGGAGCATGCAAAAATTGCCACAAAACTCAGTTTTGCTCCTCTCCACGGAAATCTTTAGTAAAAGGCGAAAGATTTTTACGTTCTGAAGAGAAGCCGGAGTATACTGTGCAAAGGCCTCCTCCTGACCTACCACCATGGCAGCAGCCCTCACTTGGCCCGGGGAGAGCACCTAGAAGTGGGTTCGTGGTATGGTGATGGAAAAACAAAAACGGCAACAGCCCATCTTCCACAGGATGCTCCGTTCTCAGTTCTATGCTGCTGACAGAGCATCACCTGTTCCGTTGCCCGGAAGAAGGCCATCCATGGCTACAATATGCAAATGAGGGCCTTTTCCCAGGAACCCCAGGGTTCAGTCTCCCACCGAAACCCCACCCACCCATTCCTTTATTCTGTTGTTGAACCCAATTAAGAAAGCCCAAGCAAGCTGGAGCATGCAAAAATTGTCACAAAACTCAGTTTTGCTCCTCTCCACGGAAATCTTTAGTAAAAGGCGAAAGATTTTTACGTTCTGAAGAGAAGCCAGAGTATACTGTGCAAAGGCCTCCTCCTGACCTACCACCATGGCAGCAGCCCTCACTTGGCCCGGGGAGAGCACCTAGAAGTGGGTTCGTGGTATGGTGATTGAAAAACAAAAACGGCAACAGCCCATCTTCCACAGGATGCTCCGTTCTCAGTTCTATGCTGCTGACAGAGCATCACCTGTTCCGTTGCCCGGAAGAAGGCCATCCATGGCTACAATATGCAAATAAGGGCCTCTTCCCCGCAACCCCAGGGTTCAGTCTCCCACCGAAACCCCACCCACCCATTACTTTATTCTGTTGTTGAACCCAATTAAGGAAGCCCCAGCAAGCTGGAGCATGCAAAAATTGCCACAAAACTCAGTTTTGCTCCTCTCCACGGAAATCTTTAGTAAAAGGCGAAAGATTTTTACGTTCTGAAGAGAAGCCAGAGTACACTGGGCAAGGGCCTCCTCCTGACCTACCACCATGGCAGCAGCCCTCACTTGGCCCGGGGAGAGCACCTAGAAGTGGGTTCGTGGTTTGGTGATGGAAAAACAAAAACGGCAACAGCCCATCTTCCACAGGATGCTCCGTTCTCAGTTCTATGCTGCTGACAGAGCATCACCTGTTCCGTTGCCCGGAAGAAGGCCATCCATGGCTACAATATGCAAATGAGGGCCTTTTCCCAGGAACCCCAGGGTTCAGTCTCCCACCGAAACCCCACCCACCCATTCATTTATTCTGTTGTTGAACCCAATTAACGAAGCCCCAGCAAGCTGGAGCATGCAAAAATTGCCACAAAACTCAGTTTTGCTCCTCTCCACGGAAATCTTTAGTAAAAGGCGAAAGATTTTTACGTTCTGAAGAGAAGCTAGAGTATACTGGGCAAGGGCCTCCTCCTGACCTACTACCATGGCAGCAGCCCTCACTTGGCCCGGGGGCGAGCACCTAGAAGTGGGTTCGTGGTTTGGTGATGGAAAAACAAAAACGGCAACAGC
Organism: Ranitomeya imitator; assembly: GCF_032444005.1. Taxonomy (NCBI): domain Eukaryota; kingdom Metazoa; phylum Chordata; class Amphibia; order Anura; family Dendrobatidae; genus Ranitomeya; species Ranitomeya imitator. The sequence continues at coordinate 108,478,509 of NC_091286.1, forward strand.
CCATCTTCCACAGGATGCTCCGTTCTCAGTTCTATGCTGCTGACAGAGCATCACCTGTTTTGTTGCCCGGAAGAAGGCCATCCATGGCTACAATATGCAAATGAGGGCCTTTTCCCAGGAACCCCAGCGTTCAGTCTCCCACCGAAACCCCACCCACTCCTTTATTCTGTTGTTGAACCCAATTAAGAAAGCCCCAGCAAGCTGGAGCATGCAAAAATTGCCACAAAACTCAGTTTTGCTCCTCTCCACGGAAATCTTTAGTAAAAGGCGAAAGATTTTTACGTTCTGAAGAGAAGCCAGAGTATACTGTGCAAAGGCCTCCTCCTGACCTACCACCATGGCAGCAGCCCTCACTTGGCCCAGGGAGAGCACCTAGAAGTGGGTTCGTGGTTTGGTGATGGAAAAACAAAAACGGCAACAGCCCATCTTCCACAGGCTGCTCCGTTCTCAGTTCTATGCTGCTGACAGAGCATCACCTGTTACGTTGCCCGGAAGAAGGCCATCCATGGCTACAATATGCAAATGAGGGCCTCTTCCCAGCAACCCCAGGGTTCAGTCTCCCACCGAAACCCCACCCGCCCATTACTTTATTCTGTTGTTGAACCCAATTAAGGAAGCCCCAGCAAGTTGGAGCATGCAAAAATTGCCACAAAACTCAGTTTTGCTCCTCTCCACGGAAATCTTTAGTAAAAGGCGAAAGATTTTTACGTTCTGAAGAGAAACCAGAGTATACTGGGCAAGGGCCTCCTCCTGACCTACCACCATGGCAGCAGCCCTCACTTGGCCCGGGGACAGCACCTAGAAGTGGGTTCGTGGTTTGGTGATGGAAAAACAAAAACGGCAACAGCCCATCTTCCACAGGCTGCTCCGTTCTCAGTTCTATGCTGCTGACAGAGCATCACCTGTTCCGTTGCCCGGAAGAAGGCCATCCATGGCTACAATATGCAAATGAGGGCCTCTTCCCCGCAACCCCAGGGTTCAGTCTCCCACCGAAACCCCACCCACCCATTCCTTTATTCTGTTGTTGAACCCAATTAAGGAAGCCCCAGCAAGCTGGAGCATGCAAAAATTGCCACAAAACTCAGTTTTGCTCCTCTCCACGGAAATCTTTAGTAAAAGGCGAAAGATTTTTACGTTCTGAAGAGAAGCCAGAGTATACTGGGCAAGGGCCTCCTCCTGACCTACCACCATGGCAGCAGCCCTCACTTGGCCCGGGGAGAGCACCTAGAAGTGGGTTCGTGGTTTGGTGATGGAAAAACAAAAACGGCAACAGCCCATCTTCCACAGGCTGCTCCGTTCTCAGTTCTATGCTGCTGACAGAGCATCACCTGTTCCGTTGCCCGGAAGAAGGCCATCCATGGCTACAATATGCAAATGAGGGCCTTTTACCAGGAACCCAGGGTTCAATCTCCCACCGAAACCCCACCCACTCCTTTATTCTGTTGTTGAACCCAATTAAGAAAGCCCCAGCAAGCTGGAGCATGCAAAAATTGCCACAAAACTCAGTTTTGCTCCTCTCCACGGAAATCTTTAGTAAAAGGCGAAAGATTTTTACGTTCTGAAGAGAAGCCAGAGTATACTGTGCAAAGGCCTCCTCCTGACCTACCACCATGGCAGCAGCCCTCACTTGACCCGGGGAGAGCACCTAGAAGTGGGTTCGTTGTTTGGTGATGGAAAAACAAAAACGGCAACAGCCCATCTTCCACAGGATGCTCCGTTCTCAGTTCTATGCTGCTGACAGAGCATCACCTGTTCCGTTGCCCGGAAGAAGGCCATCCATGGCTACATTATGCAAATAAGGGCCTCTTCCCAGGAACCCCAGGGTTCAGTCTCCCACCGAAACCACACCCACCCATTCCTTTATTCTGTTGTTGAACCCAATTAAGAAAGCCCCAGCAAGCTGGAGCATGCAAAAATTGCCACAAAACTCAGTTTTGCTCCTCTCCATGGAAATCTTAAGTAAAAGGCGAAAGATTTTTACGTTCTGAAGAGAAGGCAGAGTATACTGGGCAAGGGCCTCCTCCTGACCTACCACCATGGCAGCAGCCCTCACTTGGCCCGGGGAGAGCACCTAGAAGTGGGTTCGTGGTTTGGTGATGGAAAAACAAAAACGGCAACAGCCCATCTTCCACAGGATGCTCCGTTCCCAGTTCTATGCTGCTGACAGAGCATCACCTGTTCCGTTGCCAGGAAGAAGGCCATCCATGGCTACAATATGCAAATGAGGGCCTCTTCCCAGCAACCCCAGGGTTCAGTCTCCCACCGAAACCCAAAACACCCATTACTTTATTCTACTGTTGAACCCAATTAAGGAAGCCCCAGCAAGCTGGAGCATGCAAAAATTGCCACAAAACTCAGTTTTGCTCCTCTCCACGGAAATCTTTAGTAAAAGGCGAAAGATTTTTACGTTCTGAAAAGAAGCCAGAGTATACTGGGCAAGGGCCTCCTCCTGACCTACCACCATGGCAGCAGCCCTCACTTGGCCCGGGGACAGCACCTAGAAGTGGGTTCGTGGTTTGGTGATGGAAAAACAAAAACGGCAACAGCCCATCTTCCACAGGCTGCTCCGTTCTCAGTTCTATGCTGCTGACAGAGCATCACCTGTTCCGTTGCCCGGAAGAAGGCCATCCATGGCTACAATATGCAAATGAGGGCCTCTTCCCCGCAACCCCAGGGTTCAGTCTCCCACCGAAACCCCACCCACCCATTACTTTATTCTGTTGTTGAACCCAATTAAGAAAGCCCCAGCAAGCTGGAGCATGCAAAAATTGCCACAAAACTCAGTTTTGCTCCTCTCCACGGAAATCTTTAGTAAAAGGCGAAAGATTTTTACGTTCTGAAGAGGAGCGAGAGTATACTGGGCAAGGGCCTCCTCCTGACCTACCACCATGGCAGCAGCCCTCACTTGGCCCGGGGACAGCACCTAGAAGTGGGTTCGTGGTTTGGTGATGGAAAAACAAAAACGGCAACAGCCCATCTTCCACAGGATGCTCCTTTCCCAGTTCTATGCTGCTGACAGAGCATCACCTGTTCCGTTGCCCGGAAGAAGGCCATCCATGGCTACAATATGCAAATGAGGGCCTCTTCCCAGCAACTCCAGGGTTAAGTCTCCCACTGAAACCCCACCTATCCATTACTTTATTCTGTTGTTGAACCCAATTAAGGAAGCCCCAGCAAGCTGGAGCATGCAAAAATTGCCACAAAACTCAGTTTTGCTCCTCTTCACGGAAATCTTTAGTAAAAGGCGAAAGATTTTTACGTTCTGAAGAGGAGCGAGAGTATACTGGGCAAGGGCCTCCTCCTGACCTACCACCATGGCAGCAGCCCTCACTTGGCCCGGGGAGAGCACCTAGAAGTGGGTTCGTGGTTTGGTGATGGAAAAACAAAAACGGCAACAGCCCATCTTCCACAGGCTGCTCCGTTCTCAGTTCTATGCTGCTGACAGAAGATCACCTGTTCCGTTGCCCGGAAGAAGGCCATCCATGGCTACAATATGCAAATGAGGGTCTCTTCCCAGCAACCCCAGGGTTCAGTCTCCCACCGAAACCCCACCCACCCATTCCTTTATTCTGTTGTTGCACCCAATTAAGAAAGCCCCAGCAAGCTGGAGCATGCAAAAATTGCCACAAAACTCAGTTTTGCTCCTCTCCACGGAAATCTTTAGTAAAAGGCAAAATATTTTTACATTCCGAAGAGAAGCCAGAGTATATTGGGCAAGGGCCTCCTCCTGACCTACCACCATGGCAGCAGCCCTCACTTTGCCCGGGGAGAGCACCTAGAAGTGGGTTTGTGGTTTGGTGATGGAAAAACAAAAACGGCAACAGCCCATCTTCCACAGGATGCTCCGTTCTCAGTTCTATGCTGCTGACAGAGCATCACCTGTTCCGTTGCCCGGAAGAAGGCCATCCATGGCTACATTATGCAAATGAGGGCCTCTTCCCAGGAACCCCAGGGTTCAGTCTCCCACCGAAACCCCACCCACCCATTCCTTTATTCTGTTGTTGAACCCAATTAAGAAAGCCCCAGCAAGCTGGAGCATGCAAAAATTGCCACAAAACTCAGTTTTGCTCCTCTCCACGGAAATCTTTAGTAAAAGGCGAAAGATTTTTACGTTCTGAAGAGAAGGCAGAGTATACTGGGCAAGGGCCTCCTCCTGACCTACCACCATGGCAGCAGCCCTCACTTGGCCCGGGGAGAGCACCTAGAAGTGGGTTCGTGGTTTGGTGATGGAAAAACAAAAACGGCAACAGCCCATCTTCCACAGGATGCTCCGTTCCCAGTTCTATGCTGCTGACAGAGCATCACCTGTTCCGTTGCCCAGAAGAAGGCCATCCATGGCTACAATATGCAAATGAGGGCCTCTTCCCAGCAACCCCAGGGTTCAGTCTCCCACCGAAACCCCACCCATCCATTACTTTATTCTGTTGTTGAACTCAATTAAGGAAGCCCCAGCAAGCTGGAGCATGCAAAAATTGCCACAATACTCAGTTTTGCTCCTCTCCACGGAAATCTTTAGTAAAAAGCGAAAGATTTTTACGTTCTGAAAAGAAGCCAGAGTATACTGTGCAAAGGCCTCCTCCTGACCTACCACCATGGCAGCAGCCCTCACTTGGCCCGGGGAGAGCACCTAGAAGTGGGTTCGTGGTTTGGTGATGGAAAAACAAAAACGGCAACAGCCCATCTTCCACAGGCTGCTCCGTTCTCAGTTCTATGCTGCTGACAGAGCATCACCTGTTCCGTTGCCCGGAAGAAGGCCATCCATGGCTACAATATGCAAATGAGGGCCTCTTCCCAGCAACCCCAGGGTTCAGTCTCCCACCGAATCCCCACCCACCCATTACTTTATTCTGTTGTTGAACCCAATTAAGGAAGCCCCAGCAAGCTGGAGCATGCAAAAATTGCCACAAAACTCAGTTTTGCTCCTCTCCACAGAAATCTTTAGTAAAAGGCGAAAGATTTTTACGTTCTGAAGAGAAGCCAGAACATACTGGGCAAGGGTCTCCTCCTGACCTACCACCATGGCAGCAGCCCTCACTTGGCCCGGGGACAGCACCTAGAAGTGGGTTCGTGGTTTGGTGATGGAAAAACAAAAACGGCAACAGCCCATCTTCCACAGGCTGCTCCGTTCTCAGTTCTATGCTGCTGACAGAGCATCACCTGTTCCGTTGCCCGGAAGAAGGCCATCCAAGGCTACAATATGCAAATGAAGGCCTCTTCCCAGCAACCCCAGGGTTCAGTCTCCCACCGAAACCCCACCCACCCATTACTTTATTCTGTTGTTGAACCCAGTTAACGAAGCCCCAGCAAGCTAGAGCATGCAAAAATTGCCACAAAACTCAGTTTTCCTCCTCTCCACGGAAATCTTTAGTAAAAGGCGAAAAATTTTTACGTTCTGAAGAGAAACCAGAGTATACTGGGCAAGGGCCTCCTCCTGACCTACCACCATGGCAGCAGCCCTCACTTGGCCCGGGGAGAGCACCTAGAAGTGGGTTCGTGGTATGGTGATGGAAAAACAAAAACAGCAACAGCCCATCTTCCACAGGATGCTCCGTTCTCAGTTCTATGCTGCTGACAGAGCATCACCTGTTCCGTTGCCCGGAAGAAGGCCATCCATGGCTACAATATGCAAATGAGGGCCTCTCCCCAGCAACCCCAGGGTTCAGTCTCCCACCGAAACCCCACCCACCCATTACTTTATTCTGTTGTTGAACCCAATTAAGGAAGCCCCAGCAAGTTGGAGCATGCAAAAATTGCCACAAAACTCAGTTTTGCTCCTCTCCACGAAAATCTTTAGTAAAAGGCGAAAGATTTTTACGTTCTGAAGAGAAGCCAGAATATACTGGGCAAGCGCCTCCTCCTGACCTACCACCATGGCAGCAGCCCTCACTTGGCCCGGGGAGAGCACCTAGAAATGGGTTCGTGGTTTGGTGATGGAAAAACAAAAACGGCAACAGCCCATCTTCCACAGGCTGCTCCGTTCTCAGTTCTATGCTGTTGACAGAACATCACCTGTTCCGTTGCCCAGAAGAAGGCCATCCATGGCTACAATAAGCAAATGAGGACTTCTTCCCAGCAACCCCAGGGTTCAGTGTCCCACCGAAACACCACCCACTCATTCCTTTATTCTGTTCTTGAACCCAATTAAGGAAACCCCAGCAAGCTGGAGCATGCAAAAATTGCCACAAAACTCAGTTTTCCTCCTCTCCACGGAAATCTTTAGTAAAAGGCGAAAGATTTTTACATTCTGAAGACAAGCCAGAGTATACTGGGCAAGGGCCTCCTCCTGACCTACCACCATGGCAGCAGCCCTCACTTTGCCCGGGGAGAGCACCTAGAAGTGGGTTCGTGGTTTGGTGATGGAAAAACAAAAACGGCAACAGCCCATCTTCCACAGGCTGCTCCGTTCTCAGTTCTATGCTGCTGACAGAGCATCACCTGTTCCGTTGCCTGGAAGAAGGCCACCCATGGCTACAATATGCAAATGAGGGCCTCTTCCCAGCAACCCCAGGGTTCAGTCTCCCACCGAAACCCCACCCACCCATTACTTTATTCTGTTGTTGAACCCAATTAAGGAAGCCCCAGCAAGCTGGAGCATGCAAAAATTGCCACAAAACTCAGTTTTGCTTCTCTCCACGGAAATCTTTAGTAAAAGGCGAAAGATTTTTACGTTCTGAAGAGAAGCCAGAGTATACTGGGCAAGGGCCTCCTCCTGACCTACCACCATGGCAGCAGCCCTCACTTGGCCCGGGGAGAGCACCTAGAAGTGGGTTCGTGGTTTGGTGATGGAAATACAAAAACGGCAACAGCCCATCTTCCACAGGCTGCTCCGTTCTCAGTTCTATGCTGCTGACAGAGCATCACCTGTTCCGTTGCCCGGAAGAAGGCCATACATGGCTACACTATGCAAATGAGGGCCTCTTCCCCGCAACCCCAGGGTTCAGTCTCCCACCGAAACCCCACCCACCCATTACTTTATTCTGTTGTTGAACCCAATTAAGAAAGCCCCAGCAAGCTGGAGCATGCAAAAATTGCCACAAAACTCAGTTTTGCTCCTCTCCACGGAAATCTTTAGTAAAAGGCGAAAGATTTTTACGTTCTGAAGAGGAGCGAGAGTATACTGGGCAAGGGCCTCCTCCTGACCTACCACCATGGCAGCAGCCCTCACTTGGCCCGGGGACAGCACCTAGAAGTGGGTTCGTGGTTTGGTGATGGAAAAACAAAAACGGCAACAGCCCATCTTCCACAGGATGCACCGTTCCCAGTTCTATGCTGCTGACAGAGCATCACCTGTTCCGTTGTCCGGAAGAAGGCCATCCATGGCTACAATATGCAAATGAGGGCCTCTTCCCAGCAACTCCAGGGTTAAGTCTCCCACTGAAACCCCACCTATCCATTACTTTAGTCTGTTGTTGAACCCAATTAAGGAAGCCCCAGCAAGCTGGAGCATGCAAAAATTGCCACAAAACTCAGTTTTGCTCCTCTCCATGGAAATCTTTAGTAAAAGGCGAAAGATTTTTACGTTCTGAAGAGGAGCGAGAGTATACTGAGCAAGGGCCTCCTCCTGACCTACCACCATGGCAGCAGCCCTCACTTGGCCCGGGGAGAGCACCTAGAAGTGGGTTCGTGGTTTGGTGATGGAAAAACAAAAACTGCAACAGCCCATCTTCCACAGGCTGCTCCGTTCTCAGTTCTATGCTGCTGACAGAAGATCACCTGTTCCGTTGCCCGGAAGAAGGCCATCCATGGCTACAATATGCAAATGAGGGCCTCTTCCCAGCAACCCCAGGGTTCAGTCTCCCACCGAAACCCCACCCACCCATTCCTTTATTCTGTTGTTGAACCCAATTAAGGAAGCCCCAGCAAGCTGGAGCATGCAAAAATTGCCACAAAACTCAGTTTTGCTCCTCTCCACGGAAATCTTTAATAAAAGGCGAAAGATTTTTACGTTCTGAAGAGAAGCCAGAGTATACTGCGCAAGGGCCTCCTCCTGACCTACCACCATGACAGCAGCCCTCACTTTGCCCGGGGAGAGCACCTAGAAGTGGGTTTGTGGTTTGGTGATGGAAAAACAAAAACGGCAACAGCCCATCTTCCACAGGATGCTCCGTTCTCAGTTCTATGCTGCTGACAGAGCATCACCTGTTCCGTTGCCCGGAAGAAGGCCATCCATGGCTACATTATGCAAATAAGGGCCTCTTCCCAGGAACCCCAGGGTTCAGTCTCCCACCGAAACCACACCCACCCATTCCTTTATTCTGTTGTTGAACCCAATTAAGAAAGCCCCAGCAAGCTGGAGCATGCAAAAATTGCCACAAAACTCAGTTTTGCTCCTCTCCATGGAAATCTTAAGTAAAAGGCGAAAGATTTTTACGTTCTGAAGAGAAGGCAGAGTATACTGGGCAAGGGCCTCCTCCTGACCTACCACCATGGCAGCAGCCCTCACTTGGCCCGGGGAGAGCACCTAGAAGTGGGTTCGTGGTTTGGTGATGGAAAAACAAAAACGGCAACAGCCCATCTTCCACAGGATGCTCCGTTCCCAGTTCTATGCTGCTGACAGAGCATCACCTGTTCCGTTGCCAGGAAGAAGGCCATCCATGGCTACAATATGCAAATGAGGGCCTCTTCCCAGCAACCCCAGGGTTCAGTCTCCCACCGAAACCCAAAACACCCATTACTTTATTCTACTGTTGAACCCAATTAAGGAAGCCCCAGCAAGCTGGAGCATGCAAAAATTGCCACAAAACTCAGTTTTGCTCCTCTCCACGGAAATCTTTAGTAAAAGGCGAAAGATTTTTACGTTCTGAAAAGAAGCCAGAGTATACTGGGCAAGGGCCTCCTCCTGACCTACCACCATGGCAGCAGCCCTCACTTGGCCCGGGGACAGCACCTAGAAGTGGGTTCGTGGTTTGGTGATGTAAAAACAAAAACGGCAACAGCCCATCTTCCACAGGCTGCTCCGTTCTCAGTTCTATGCTGCTGACAGAGCATCACCTGTTCCGTTGCCCGGAAGAAGGCCATCCATGGCTACAATATGCAAATGAGGGCCTCTTCCCCGCAACCCCAGGGTTCAGTCTCCCACCGAAACCCCACCCACCCATTACTTTATTCTGTTGTTGAACCCAATTAAGAAAGCCCCAGCAAGCTGGAGCATGCAAAAATTGCCACAAAACTCAGTTTTGCTCCTCTCCACGGAAATCTTTAGTAAAAGGCGAAAGATTTTTACGTTCTGAAGAGGAGCGAGAGTATACTGGGCAAGGGCCTCCTCCTGACCTACCACCATGGCAGCAGCCCTCACTTGGCCCGGGGACAGCACCTAGAAGTGGGTTCGTGGTTTGGTGATGGAAAAACAAAAACGGCAACAGCCCATCTTCCACAGGATGCTCCGTTCCCAGTTCTATGCTGCTGACAGAGCATCACCTGTTCCGTTGCCCGGAAGAAGGCCATCCATGGCTACAATATGCAAATGAGGGCCTCTTCCCAGCAACTCCAGGGTTAAGTCTCCCACTGAAACCCCAACTATCCATTACTTTATTCTGTTGTTGAACCCAATTAAGGAAGCCCCAGCAAGCTGGAGCATGCAAAAATTGCCACAAAACTCAGTTTTGCTCCTCTTCACGGAAATCTTTAGTAAAAGGCGAAAGATTTTTACGTTCTGAAGAGGAGCGAGAGTATACTGGGCAAGGGCCTCCTCCTGACCTACCACCATGGCAGCAGCCCTCACTTGGCCCGGGGAGAGCACCTAGAAGTGGGTTCGTGGTTTGGTGATGGAAAAACAAAAACGGCAACAGCCCATCTTCCACAGGCTGCTCCGTTCTCAGTTCTATGCTGCTGACAGAAGATCACCTGTTCCGTTGCCCGGAAGAAGGCCATCCATGGCTACAATATGCAAATGAGGGTCTCTTCCCAGCAACCCCAGGGTTCAGTCTCCCACCGAAACCCCACCCACCCATTCCTTTATTCTGTTGTTGCACCCAATTAAGAAAGCCCCAGCAAGCTGGAGCATGCAAAAATTGCCACAAAACTCAGTTTTGCTCCTCTCCACGGAAATCTTTAGTAAAAGGCAAAAGATTTTTACATTCCGAAGAGAAGCCAGAGTATATTGGGCAAGGGCCTCCTCCTGACCTACCACCATGGCAGCAGCCCTCACTTTGCCCGGGGAGAGCACCTAGAAGTGGGTTTGTGGTTTGGTGATGGAAAAACAAAAACGGCAACAGCCCATCTTCCACAGGATGCTCCGTTCTCAGTTCTATGCTGCTGACAGAGCATCACCTGTTCCGTTGCCCGGAAGAAGGCCATCCATGGCTACATTATGCAAATGAGGGCCTCTTCCCAGGAACCCCAGGGTTCAGTCTCCCACCGAAACCCCACCCACCCATTCCTTTATTCTGTTGTTGAACCCAATTAAGAAAGCCCCAGCAAGCTGGAGCATTCAAAAATTGCCACAAAACTCAGTTTTGCTCCTCTCCACGGAAATCTTTAGTAAAAGGCGAAAGATTTTTACGTTCTGAAGAGAAGGCAGAGTATACTGGGCAAGGGCCTCCTCCTGACCTACCACCATGGCAGCAGCCCTCACTTGGCCCGGGGAGAGCACCTAGAAGTGGGTTCGTGGTTTGGTGATGGAAAAACAAAAACGGCAACAGCCCATCTTCCACAGGATGCTCCGTTCCCAGTTCTATGCTGCTGACAGAGCATCACCTGTTCCGTTGCCCAGAAGAAGGCCATCCATGGCTACAATATGCAAATGAGGGCCTCTTCCCAGCAACCCCAGGGTTCAGTCTCCCACCGAAACCCCACCCATCCATTACTTTATTCTGTTGTTGAACTCAATTAAGGAAGCCCCAGCAAGCTGGAGCATGCAAAAATTGCCACAATACTCAGTTTTGCTCCTCTCCACGGAAATCTTTAGTAAAAAGCGAAAGATTTTTACGTTCTGAAAAGAAGCCAGAGTATACTGTGCAAAGGCCTCCTCCTGACCTACCACCATGGCAGCAGCCCTCACTTGGCCCGGGGAGAGCACCTAGAAGTGGGTTCGTGGTTTGGTGATGGAAAAACAAAAACGGCAACAGCCCATCTTCCACAGGCTGCTCCGTTCTCAGTTCTATGCTGCTGACAGAGCATCACCTGTTCCGTTGCCCGGAAGAAGGCCATCCATGGCTACAATATGCAAATGAGGGCCTCTTCCCAGCAACCCCAGGGTTCAGTCTCCCACCGAAACCCCACCCACCCATTACTTTATTCTGTTGTTGAACCCAATTAAGGAAGCCCCAGCAAGCTGGAGCATGCAAAAATTGCCACAAAACTCAGTTTTGCTCCTCTCCACAGAAATCTTTAGTAAAAGGCGAAAGATTTTTACGTTCTGAAGAAAAGCCAGAATATACTGGGCAAGGGTCTCCTCCTGACCTACCACCATGGCAGCAGCCCTCACTTGGCCCGGGGACAGCACCTAGAAGTGGGTTCGTGGTTTGGTGATGGAAAAACAAAAACGGCAACAGCCCATCTTCCACAGGCTGCTCCGTTCTCAGTTCTATGCTGCTGACAGAGCATCACCTGTTCCGTTGCCCGGAAGAAGGCCATCCAAGGCTACAATATGCAAATGAGGGCCTCTTCCCACCAACCCCAGGGTTCAGTCTCCCACCGAAACCCCACCCACCCATTACTTTATTCTGTTGTTGAACCCAATTAACGAAGCCCCAGCAAGCTAGAGCATGCAAAAATTGCCACAAAACTCAGTTTTCCTCCTCTTCACGGAAATCTTTAGTAAAAGGCGAAAAATTTTTACGTTCTGAAGAGAAACCAGAGTATACTGGGCAAGGGCCTCCTCCTGACCTACCACCATGGCAGCAGCCCTCACTTGGCCCGGGGAGAGCACCTAGAAGTGGGTTCGTGGTATGGTGATGGAAAAACAAAAACAGCAACAGCCCATCTTCCACAGGATGCTCCGTTCTCAGTTCTATGCTGCTGACAGAGCATCACCTGTTCCGTTGCCCGGAAGAAGGCCATCCATGGCTACAATATGCAAATGAGGGCCTCTCCCCAGCAACCCCAGGGTTCAGTCTCCCACCGAAACCCCACCCACCCATTACTTTATTCTGTTGTTGAACCCAATTATGGAAGCCCCAGCAAGTTGGAGCATGCAAAAATTGCCACAAAACTCAGTTTTGCTCCTCTCCACGGAAATCTTTAGTAAAAGGCGAAAGATTTTTACGTTCTGAAGAGAAGCCAGAATATACTGGGCAAGGGCCTCCTCCTGACCTACCACCATGGCAGCAGCCCTCACTTGGCCCGGGGAGAGCACCTAGAAGTGGGTTCGTGGTTTGGTGATGGAAAAACAAAAACGGCAACAGCCCATCTTCCACAGGCTGCTCCGTTCTCAGTTCTATGCTGCTGACAGAACATCACCTGTTCCGTTGCCCGGAAGAAGGCTATCCATGGCTAAAATATGCAAATGAGGGCCTCTTTCCAGCAACCCCAGGGTTCAGTCTCCCACCGAAACCCCACCCACCCATTACTTTATTCTGTTGTTGAACCCAATTAAGGAAGCCCCAGCAAGCTGGAGCATGCAAAAATTGCCACAAAACTCAGTTTTGCTCCTCTCCACAGAAATCTTTAGTAAAAGGCGAAAGATTTTTACGTTCTGAAGAGAAGCGAGAGTATACTGGGCAAGGGCCTCCTCCTGACCTACCACCATGGCAGCAGCCCTCACTTGGCCCGGGGAGAGCACCTAGAAGTGGGTTTGTGGTTTGGTGATGGAAAAACAAAACGGCAACCGCCCATCTTCCACAGGCTGCTCCGTTCTCAGTTCTATGCTTCTGACAGAGCATCACCTGTTCCGTTGCCCAGAAGAAGGCCATCCATGGCTACAATAAGCAAATGAGGACTTCTTCCCAGCAACCCCAGGGTTCAGTGTCCCACCGAAACCCCACCCACTCATTCCTTTATTCTGTTCTTGAACCCAATTAAGGAAGCCCCAGCAAGCTGGAGCATAGAAAAATTGCCACAAAACTCTGTTTTGCTCCTCTCCACGGAAATCTTTAGTAAAAGGCGAAAGATTTTTACGTTCTGAAGAAAAGCCAGAGTATACTAGGCAAGGGCCTCCTCCTGACCTACCACCATGGCAGCAGCCCTCACTTGGCCCGGGGAGAGCACCTAGAAGTGGGTTCGTGGTTTGGTGATGGAAAAACAAAAACCGCAACAGCCCATCTTCCACAGGCTGCTCCGTTCTCAGTTCTATGCTGCTGACAGAGCATCACCTGTTCCGTTGCCCGGAAGAAGGCCATCCATGGCTACAATATGCAAATGAGGGCCTCTTCCCAGCAACCCTAGGGTTCAGTCTCCCACCGAAACCCCACCCACCCACCCACAACCCTAGGGTTCAGTCTCCCACCGAAACCCCACCCACGCACCCACCCATTCCTTTATTCTGTTGTTGAACCCAATTAAGAAAGCCCCAGCAAGCTGGAGCATGCAAAAATTGCCACAAAACTCAGTTTTCCTCCTCTCCACGGAAATCTTTAGTAAAAGGCGAAAGATTTTTACATTCTGAAGAGAAGCCAGAGTATACTGTGCAAAGGCCTCCTCCTGACCTACCACCATGGCAGCAGCCCTCACTTGGCCCGGGGAGAGCACCTAGAAGTGGGTTCGTGGTTTGGTGATGGAAAAACAAAAACGGCAACAGCCCATCTTCCACAGGATGCACCGTTCCCAGTTCTATGCTGCTGACAGAGCATCACCTGTTCCGTTGTCCGGAAGAAGGCCATCCATGGCTACAATATGCAAATGAGGGCCTCTTCCCAGCAACTCCAGGGTTAAGTCTCCCACTGAAACCCCACCTATCCATTACTTTAGTCTGTTGTTGAACCCAATTAAGGAAGCCCCAGCAAGCTGGAGCATGCAAAAATTGCCACAAAACTCAGTTTTGCTCCTCTCCACGGAAATCTTTAGTAAAAGGCGAAAGATTTTTACGTTCTGAAGAGGAGCGAGAGTATACTGAGCAAGGGCCTCCTCCTGACCTACCACCATGGCAGCAGCCCTCACTTGGCCCGGGGAGAGCACCTAGAAGTGGGTTCGTGGTTTGGTGATGGAAAAACAAAAACTGCAACAGCCCATCTTCCACAGGCTGCTCCGTTCTCAGTTCTATGCTGCTGACAGAAGATCACCTGTTCCGTTGCCCGGAAGAAGGCCATCCATGGCTACAATATGCAAATGAGGGCCTCTTCCCAGCAACCCCAGGGTTCAGTCTCCCACCGAAACCCCACCCACCCATTCCTTTATTCTGTTGTTGAACCCAATTAAGGAAGCCCCAGCAAGCTGGAGCATGCAAAAATTGCCACAAAACTCAGTTTTGCTCCTCTCCACGGAAATCTTTAGTAAAAGGCGAAAGATTTTTACGTTCTGAAAAGAAGCCAGAGTATACTGGGCAAGGGCCTCCTCCTGACCTACCACCATGGCAGCAGCCCTCACTTGGCCCGGGGAGAGCACCTAGAAGTGGGTTCGTGGTTTGGTGATGGAAAAACAAAAACGGCAACAGCCCATCTTCCACAGGATGCTCCGTTCTCAGTTCTATGCTGCTGAAAGAGCATCACCTGTTCCGTTGCCCGGAAGAAGGCCATCCATGGCTACAATATGCAAATGAGGGCCTTTTCCCAGGAACCCCAGGGTTCAGTCTCCCACCGAAACCCCACCCACCCATTCCTTTATTCTGTTGTTGAACCCAATTAAGGAAGCCCCAGCAAGCTGGAGCATGCAAAAATTGCCACAAAACTCAGTTTTGCTCCTCTCCACGGAAATCTTTAGTAAAAGGCGAAAGATTTTTACGTTCTGAAGAGAAGCCAGAATATACTGGGCAAGGGCCTCCTCCTGACCTACCACCATGGCAGCAGCCCTCACTTGGCCCGGGGACAGCACCTAGAAGTGGGTTCGTGGTTTGGTGATGGAAAAACAAAAACGGCAACAGCCCATCTTCCACAGGCTGCTCCGTTCTCAGTTCTATGCTGCTGACAGAGCATCACCTGTTCCGTTGCCCGGAAGAAGGCCATCCATGGCTACAATATGCAAATGAGGGCCTCTTCCCCGCAACCCCAGGGTTCAGTCTCCCACCGAAACCCCACCCACCCATTACTTTATTCTGTTGTTGAACCCAATTAAGGAAGCCCCAGCAAGCTGGAGCATGCAAAAATTGCCACAAAACTCAGTTTTGCTCCTCTCCACGGAAATCTTTAGTAAAAGGCGAAAGATTTTTACGTTCTGAAGAGAAGCCAGAATATACTGGGCAAGGGCCTCCTCCTGACCTACCACCATGGCAGCAGCCCTCACTTGGCCCGGGGACAGCACCTAGAAGTGGGTTCGTGGTTTGGTGATGGAAAAACAAAAACGGCAACAGCCCATCTTCCACAGGCTGCTCCGTTCTCAGTTCTATGCTGCTGACAGAGCATCACCTGTTCCGTTGCCCGGAAGAAGGCCATCCATGGCTACAATATGCAAATGAGGGCCTCTTCCCCGCAACCCCAGGGTTCAGTCTCCCACCGAAACCCCACCCACCCATTACTTTATTCTGTTGTTGAACCCAATTAAGAAAGCCCCAGCAAGCTGGAGCATGCAAAAATTGCCACAAAACTCAGTTTTGCTCCTCTCCACGGAAATCTTTAGTAAAAGGCGAAAGATTTTTACGTTCTGAAGAGGAGCGAGAGTATACTGGGCAAGGGCCTCCTCCTGACCTACCACCATGGCAGCAGCCCTCACTTGGCCCGGGGACAGCACCTAGAAGTGGGTTCGTGGTTTGGTGATGGAAAAACAAAAACGGCAACAGCCCATCTTCCACAGGATGCTCCGTTCCCAGTTCTATGCTGCTGACAGAGCATCACCTGTTCCGTTGCCCGGAAGAAGGCCATCCATGGCTACAATATGCAAATGAGGGCCTCTTCCCAGCAACTCCAGGGTTAAGTCTCCCACTGAAACCCCACCTATCCATTACTTTATTCTGTTGTTGAACCCAATTAAGGAAGCCCCAGCAAGCTGGAGCATGCAAAAATTGCCACAAAACTCAGTTTTGCTCCTCTTCACGGAAATCTTTAGTAAAAGGCGAAAGATTTTTACGTTCTGAAGAGGAGCGAGAGTATACTGGGCAAGGGCCTCCTCCTGACCTACCACCATGGCAGCAGCCCTCACTTGGCCCGGGGAGAGCACCTAGAAGTGGGTTCGTGGTTTGGTGATGGAAAAACAAAAACGGCAACAGCCCATCTTCCACAGGCTGCTCCGTTCTCAGTTCTATGCTGCTGACAGAAGATCACCTGTTCCGTTGCCCGGAAGAAGGCCATCCATGGCTACAATATGCAAATGAGGGTCTCTTCCCAGCAACCCCAGGGTTCAGTCTCCCACCGAAACCCCACCCACCCATTCCTTTATTCTGTTGTTGAACCCAATTAAGAAAGCCCCAGCAAGCTGGAGCATGCAAAAATTGCCACAAAACTCAGTTTTGCTCCTCTCCACGGAAATCTTTAGTAAAAGGCAAAAGATTTTTACATTCTGAAGAGAAGCCAGAGTATATTGGGCAAGGGCCTCCTCCTGACCTACCACCATGGCAGCAGCCCTCACTTTGCCCGGGGAGAGCACCTAGAAGTGGGTTTGTGGTTTGGTGATGGAAAAACAAAAACGGCAACAGCCCATCTTCCACAGGATGCTCCGTTCTCAGTTCTATGCTGCTGACAGAGCATCACCTGTTCCGTTGCCCGGAAGAAGGCCATCCATGGCTACATTATGCAAATGAGGGCCTCTTCCCAGGAACCCCAGGGTTCAGTCTCCCACCGAAACCCCACCCACCCATTCCTTTATTCTGTTGTTGAACCCAATTAAGAAAGCCCCAGCAAGCTGGAGCATGCAAAAATTGCCACAAAACTCAGTTTTGCTCCTCTCCACGGAAATCTTTAGTAAAAGGCGAAAGATTTTTACGTTCTGAAGAGAAGGCAGAGTATACTGGGCAAGGGCCTCCTCCTGACCTACCACCATGGCAGCAGCCCTCACTTGGCCCGGGGAGAGCACCTAGAAGTGGGTTCGTGGTTTGGTGATGGAAAAACAAAAACGGCAACAGCCCATCTTCCACAGGATGCTCCGTTCCCAGTTCTATGCTGCTGACAGAGCATCACCTGTTCCGTTGCCCGGAAGAAGGCCATCCATGGCTACAATATGCAAATGAGGGCCTCTTCCCAGCAACCCCAGGGTTCAGTCTCCCACCGAAACCCCACCCATCCATTACTTTATTCTGTTGTTGAACCCAATTAAGGAAGCCCCAGCAAGCTGGAGCATGCAAAAATTGCCACAAAACTCAGTTTTGCTCCTCTCCACGGAAATCTTTAGTAAAAGGCGAAAGATTTTTACATTCTGAAAAGAAGCCAGAGTATACTGTGCAAAGGCCTCCTCCTGACCTACCACCATGGCAGCAGCCCTCACTTGGCCCGGGGAGAGCACCTAGAAGTGGGTTCGTGGTTTGGTGATGGAAAAACAAAAACGGCAACAGCCCATCTTCCACAGGCTGCTCCGTTCTCAGTTCTATGCTGCTGACAGAGCATCACCTGTTCCGTTGCCCGGAAGAAGGCCATCCATGGCTACAATATGCAAATGAGGGCCTCTTCCCAGCAACCCCAGGGTTCAGTCTCCCACCGAAACCCCACCCATCCATTACTTTATTCTGTTGTTGAACCCAATTAAGGAAGCCCCAGCAAGCTGGAGCATGCAAAAATTGCCACAAAACTCAGTTTTGCTCCTCTCCACAGAAATCTTTAGTAAAAGGCGAAAGATTTTTACGTTCTGAAGAAAAGCCAGAATATACTGGGCAAGGGTCTCCTCCTGACCTACCACCATGGCAGCAGCCCTCACTTGGCCCGGGGACAGCACCTAGAAGTGGGTTCGTGGTTTGGTGATGGAAAAACAAAAACGGCAACAGCCCATCTTCCACAGGCTGCTCCGTTCTCAGTTCTATGCTGCTGACAGAGCATCACCTGTTCCGTTGCCCGGAAGAAGGCCATCCAAGGCTACAATATGCAAATGAGGGCCTCTTCCCAGCAACCCCAGGGTTCAGTCTCCCACCGAAACCCCACCCACCCATTACTTTATTCTGTTGTTGAACCCAATTAACGAAGCCCCAGCAAGCTAGAGCATGCAAAAATTGCCACAAAACTCAGTTTTCCTCCTCTCCACGGAAATCTTTAGTAAAAGGCGAAAAATTTTTACGTTCTGAAAAGAAACCAGAGTATACTGGGCAAGGGCCTCCTCCTGACCTACCACCATGGCAGCAGCCCTCACTTGGCCCGGGGAGAGCACCTAGAAGTGGGTTCGTGGTATGGTGATGGAAAAACAAAAACAGCAACAGCCCATCTTCCACAGGATGCTCCGTTCTTAGTTCTATGCTGCTGACAGAGCATCACCTGTTCCGTTGCCCGGAAGAAGGCCATCCATGGCTACAATATGCAAATGAGGGCCTCTCCCCAGCAACCCCAGGGTTCAGTCTCCCACCGAAACCCCACCCACCCATTACTTTATTCTGTTGTTGAACCCAATTAAGGAAGCCCCAGCAAGTTGGAGCATGCAAAAATTGCCACAAAACTCAGTTTTGCTCCTCTCCACGGAAATCTTTAGTAAAAGGCGAAAGATTTTTACGTTCTGAAGAGAAGCCAGAATATACTGGGCAAGGGCCTCCTCCTGACCTACCACCATGGCAGCAGCCCTCACTTGGCCCGGGGAGAGCACCTAGAAGTGGGTTCGTGGTTTGGTGATGGAAAAACAAAAACGGCAACAGCCCATCTTCCACAGGCTGCTCCGTTCTCAGTTCTATGCTGCTGACAGAACATCACCTGTTCCGTTGCCCGGAAGAAGGCTATCCATGGCTAAAATATGCAAATGAGGGCCTCTTTCCAGCAACCCCAGGGTTCAGTCTCCCACCGAAACCCCACCCACCCATTACTTTATTCTGTTGTTGAACCCAATTAAGGAAGCCCCAGCAAGCTGGAGCATGCAAAAATTGCCACAAAACTCAGTTTTGCTCCTCTCCACAGAAATCTTTAGTAAAAGGCGAAAGATTTTTACGTTCTGAAGAGAAGCGAGAGTATACTGGGCAAGGGCCTCCTCCTGACCTACCACCATGGCAGCAGCCCTCACTTGGCCCGGGGAGAGCACCTAGAAGTGGGTTTGTGGTTTGGTGATGGAAAAACAAAACGGCAACCGCCCATCTTCCACAGGCTGCTCCGTTCTCAGTTCTATGCTTCTGACAGAGCATCACCTGTTCCGTTGCCCAGAAGAAGGCCATCCATGGCTACAATAAGCAAATGAGGACTTCTTCCCAGCAACCCCAGGGTTCAGTGTCCCACCGAAACCCCACCCACTCATTCCTTTATTCTGTTCTTGAACCCAATTAAGGAAGCCCCAGCAAGCTGGAGCATAGAAAAATTGCCACAAAACTCTGTTTTGCTCCTCTCCACGGAAATCTTTAGTAAAAGGCGAAAGATTTTTACGTTCTGAAGAGAAGCCAGAGTATACTAGGCAAGGGCCTCCTCCTGACCTACCACCATGGCAGCAGCCCTCACTTGGCCCGGGGAGAGCACCTAGAAGTGGGTTCGTGGTTTGGTGATGGAAAAACAAAAACCGCAACAGCCCATCTTCCACAGGCTGCTCCGTTCTCAGTTCTATGCTGCTGACAGAGCATCACCTGTTCCGTTGCCCGGAAGAAGGCCATCCATGGCTACAATATGCAAATGAGGGCCTCTTCCCAGCAACCCCAGGGTTCAGTCTCCCACCGAAACCCCACCCATCCATTACTTTATTCTGTTGTTGAACCCAATTAAGGAAGCCCCAGCAAGCTGGAGCATGCAAAAATTGCCACAAAACTCAGTTTTGCTCCTCTCCACAGAAATCTTTAGTAAAAGGCGAAAGATTTTTACGTTCTGAAGAAAAGCCAGAATATACTGGGCAAGGGTCTCCTCCTGACCTACCACCATGGCAGCAGCCCTCACTTGGCCCGGGGACAGCACCTAGAAGTGGGTTCGTGGTTTGGTGATGGAAAAACAAAAACGGCAACAGCCCATCTTCCACAGGCTGCTCCGTTCTCAGTTCTATGCTGCTGACAGAGCATCACCTGTTCCGTTGCCCGGAAGAAGGCCATCCAAGGCTACAATATGCAAATGAGGGCCTCTTCCCAGCAACCCCAGGGTTCAGTCTCCCACCGAAACCCCACCCACCCATTACTTTATTCTGTTGTTGAACCCAATTAACGAAGCCCCAGCAAGCTAGAGCATGCAAAAATTGCCACAAAACTCAGTTTTCCTCCTCTCCACGGAAATCTTTAGTAAAAGGCGAAAAATTTTTACGTTCTGAAAAGAAACCAGAGTATACTGGGCAAGGGCCTCCTCCTGACCTACCACCATGGCAGCAGCCCTCACTTGGCCCGGGGAGAGCACCTAGAAGTGGGTTCGTGGTATGGTGATGGAAAAACAAAAACAGCAACAGCCCATCTTCCACAGGATGCTCCGTTCTCAGTTCTATGCTGCTGACAGAGCATCACCTGTTCCGTTGCCCGGAAGAAGGCCATCCATGGCTACAATATGCAAATGAGGGCCTCTCCCCAGCAACCCCAGGGTTCAGTCTCCCACCGAAACCCCACCCACCCATTACTTTATTCTGTTGTTGAACCCAATTAAGGAAGCCCCAGCAAGTTGGAGCATGCAAAAATTGCCACAAAACTCAGTTTTGCTCCTCTCCACGGAAATCTTTAGTAAAAGGCGAAAGATTTTTACGTTCTGAAGAGAAGCCAGAATATACTGGGCAAGGGCCTCCTCCTGACCTACCACCATGGCAGCAGCCCTCACTTGGCCCGGGGAGAGCACCTAGAAGTGGGTTCGTGGTTTGGTGATGGAAAAACAAAAACGGCAACAGCCCATCTTCCACAGGCTGCTCCGTTCTCAGTTCTATGCTGCTGACAGAACATCACCTGTTCCGTTGCCCGGAAGAAGGCTATCCATGGCTAAAATATGCAAATGAGGGCCTCTTTCCAGCAACCCCAGGGTTCAGTCTCCCACCGAAACCCCACCCACCCATTACTTTATTCTGTTGTTGAACCCAATTAAGGAAGCCCCAGCAAGCTGGAGCATGCAAAAATTGCCACAAAACTCAGTTTTGCTCCTCTCCACAGAAATCTTTAGTAAAAGGCGAAAGATTTTTACGTTCTGAAGAGAAGCGAGAGTATACTGGGCAAGGGCCTCCTCCTGACCTACCACCATGGCAGCAGCCCTCACTTGGCCCGGGGAGAGCACCTAGAAGTGGGTTTGTGGTTTGGTGATGGAAAAACAAAACGGCAACCGCCCATCTTCCACAGGCTGCTCCGTTCTCAGTTCTATGCTTCTGACAGAGCATCACCTGTTCCGTTGCCCAGAAGAAGGCCATCCATGGCTACAATAAGCAAATGAGGACTTCTTCCCAGCAACCCCAGGGTTCAGTGTCCCACCGAAACCCCACCCACTCATTCCTTTATTCTGTTCTTGAACCCAATTAAGGAAGCCCCAGCAAGCTGGAGCATAGAAAAATTGCCACAAAACTCTGTTTTGCTCCTCTCCACGGAAATCTTTAGTAAAAGGCGAAAGATTTTTACGTTCTGAAGAGAAGCCAGAGTATACTAGGCAAGGGCCTCCTCCTGACCTACCACCATGGCAGCAGCCCTCACTTGGCCCGGGGAGAGCACCTAGAAGTGGGTTCGTGGTTTGGTGATGGAAAAACAAAAACCGCAACAGCCCATCTTCCACAGGCTGCTCCGTTCTCAGTTCTATGCTGCTGACAGAAGATCACCTGTTCCGTTGCCCGGAAGAAGGCCATCCATGGCTACAATATGCAAATGAGGGCCTCTTCCCAGCAACCCTAGGGTTCAGTCTCCCACCGAAACCCCACCCACCCACAACCCTAGGGTTCAGTCTCCCACCGAAACCCCACCCACCCATTCCTTTATTCTGTTGTTGAACCCAATTAAGAAAGCCCCAGCAAGCTGGAGCATGCAAAAATTGCCACAAAACTCAGTTTTCCTCCTCTCCACGGAAATCTTTAGTAAAAGGCGAAAGATTTTTACATTCTGAAGAGAAGCCAGAGTATACTGTGCAAAGGCCTCCTCCTGACCTACCACCATGGCAGCAGCCCTCACTTGGCCCGGGGAGAGCACCTAGAAGTGGGTTCGTGGTTTGGTGATGGAAAAACAAAAACGGCAACAGCCCATCTTCCACAGGCTGCTCCGTTCTCAGTTCTATGCTGCTGACAGAGCATCACCTGTTCCGTTGCCTGGAAGAAGGCCACCCATGGCTACAATATGCAAATGAGGGCCTCTTCCCAGCAACCCCAGGGTTCAGTCTCCCACCGAAACCCCACCCACCCATTACTTTATTCTGTTGTTGAACCCAATTAAGGAAGCCCCAGCAAGCTGGAGCATGCAAAAATTGCCACAAAACTCAGTTTTGCTTCTCTCCACGGAAATCTTTAGTAAAAGGCGAAAGATTTTTACGTTCTGAAGAGAAGCCAGAGTATACTGGGCAAGGGCCTCCTCCTGACCTACCACCATGGCAGCAGCCCTCACTTGGCCCGGGGACAGCACCTAGAAGTGGGTTCGTGGTTTGGTGATGGAAATACAAAAACGGCAACAGCCCATCTTCCACAGGCTGCTCCGTTCTCAGTTCTATGCTGCTGACAGAGCATCACCTGTTCCGTTGCCCGGAAGAAGGCCATACATGGCTACACTATGCAAATGAGGGCCTCTTCCCCGCAACCCCAGGGTTCAGTCTCCCACCGAAACCCCACCCATTACTTTATTCTGTTGTTGAACCCAATTAAGAAAGCCCCAGCAAGCTGGAGCATGCAAAAATTGCCACAAAACTCAGTTTTGCTCCTCTCCACGGAAATCTTTAGTAAAAGGCGAAAGATTTTTACGTTCTGAAGAGGAGCGAGAGTATACTGGGCAAGGGCCTCCTCCTGACCTACCACCATGGCAGCAGCCCTCACTTGGCCCGGGGACAGCACCTAGAAGTGGGTTCGTGGTTTGGTGATGGAAAAACAAAAACGGCAACAGCCCATCTTCCACAGGATGCTCCGTTCCCAGTTCTATGCTGCTGACAGAGCATCACCTGTTCCGTTGCCCGGAAGAAGGCCATCCATGGCTACAATATGCAAATGAGGGCCTCTTCCCAGCAACTCCAGGGTTAAGTCTCCCACTGAAACCCCACCTATCCATTACTTTATTCTGTTGTTGAACCCAATTAAGGAAGCCCCAGCAAGCTGGAGCATGCAAAAATTGCCACAAAACTCAGTTTTGCTCCTCTCCACGGAAATCTTTAGTAAAAGGCGAAAGATTTTTACGTTCTGAAGAGGAGCGAGAGTATACTGAGCAAGGGCCTCCTCCTGACCTACCACCATGGCAGCAGCCCTCACTTGGCCCGGGGAGAGCACCTAGAAGTGGGTTCGTGGTTTGGTGATGGAAAAACAAAAACTGCAACAGCCCATCTTCCACAGGCTGCTCCGTTCTCAGTTCTATGCTGCTGACAGAAGATCACCTGTTCCGTTGCCCGGAAGAAGGCCATCCATGGCTACAATATGCAAATGAGGGCCTCTTCCCAGCAACCCCAGGGTTCAGTCTCCCACCGAAACCCCACCCACCCATTCCTTTATTCTGTTGTTGAACCCAATTAAGGAAGCCCCAGCAAGCTGGAGCATGCAAAAATTGCCACAAAACTCAGTTTTGCTCCTCTCCACAGAAATCTTTAGTAAAAGGCGAAAGATTTTTACGTTCTGAAGAGAAGCCAGAATATACTGGGCAAGGGCCTCCTCCTGACCTACCACCATGGCAGCAGCCCTCACTTGGCCCGGGGACAGCACCTAGAAGTGGGTTCGTGGTTTGGTGATGGAAAAACAAAAACGGCAACAGCCCATCTTCCACAGGCTGCTCCGTTCTCAGTTCTATGCTGCTGACAGAGCATCACCTGTTCCGTTGCCCGGAAGAAGGCCATGCATGGCTACGATATGCAAATGAGGGCCTCTTCCCCGCAACCCCAGGGTTCAGTCTCCCACCGAAACCCCAAACACCCATTACTTTATTCTATTGTTGAACCCAATTAAGGAAGCCCCAGCAAGCTGGAGCATGCAAAAATTGCCACAAAACTCAGTTTTGCTCCTCTCCACGGAAATCTTTAGTAAAAGGCGAAAGATTTTTACGTTCTGAAGAGAAGCCAGAGTATACTGGGCAAGGGCCTCCTCGTGACCTACCACCATGACAGCAGCCCTCACTTTGCCCGGGGAGAGCACCTAGAAGTGGGTTTGTGGTTTGGTGATGGAAAAACAAAAACGGCAACAGCCCATCTTCCACAGGATGCTCCGTTCTCAGTTCTATGCTGCTGACAGAGCATCACCTGTTCCGTTGCCCGGAAGAAAGCCATCCATGGCTACATTATGCAAATGAGGGCCTCTTCCCAGGAACCCCAGGGTTCAGTCTCCCACCGAAACCACACCCACCCATTACTTTATTCTGTTGTTGAACCCAATTAAGAAAGCCCCAGCAAGCTGGAGCATACAAAAATTGCCACAAAACTCAGTTTTGCGCCTCTCCATGGAAATCTTTAGTAAAAGGCGAAAGATTTTTACGTTCTGAAGAGAAGGCAGAGTATACTGGGCAAGGGCCTCCTCCTGACCTACCACCATGGCAGCAGCCCTCACTTGGCCCGGGGAGAGCACCTAGAAGTGGGTTCGTGGTTTGGTGATGGAAAAACAAAAACGGCAACAGCCCATCTTCCACAGGATGCTCCGTTCCCAGTTCTATGCTGCTGACAGAGCATCACCTGTTCCGTTGCCCGGAAGAAGGCCATCCATGGCTACAATATGCAAATGAGGGCCTCTTCCCAGCAACCCCAGGGTTCAGTCTCCCACCGAAACCCCACCCATCCATTACTTTATTCTGTTGTTGAACCCAATTAAGGAAGCCCCAGCAAGCTGGAGCATGCAAAAATTGCCACAAAACTCAGTTTTGCTCCTCTCCACAGAAATCTTTAGTAAAAGGCGAAAGATTTTTACGTTCTGAAGAGAAGCCAGAATATACTGGGCAAGGGCCTCCTCCTGACCTACCACCATGGCAGCAGCCCTCACTTGGCCCGGGGACAGCACCTAGAAGTGGGTTCGTGGTTTGGTGATGGAAAAACAAAAACGGCAACAGCCCATCTTCCACAGGCTGCTCCGTTCTCAGTTCTATGCTGCTGACAGAGCATCACCTGTTCCGTTGCCCGGAAGAAGGCCATCCATGGCTACAATATGCAAATGAGGGCCTCTTCCCCGCAACCCCAGGTTTCAGTCTCCCACCGAAACCCCAAACACCCATTACTTTATTCTATTGTTGAACCCAATTAAGGAAGCCCCAGCAAGCTGGAGCATGCAAAAATTGCCACAAAACTCAGTTTTGCTCCTCTCCACGGAAATCTTTAGTAAAAGGCGAAAGATTTTTACGTTCTGAAAAGAAGCCACAGTATACTGGGCAAGGGCCTCCTCCTGACCTACCACCATAGCAGCAGCCCTCACTTGGCCCGGGGAGAGCACCTAGAAGTGGGTTCGTGGTTTGGTGATGGAAAAACAAAAACGGCAACAGCCCATCTTCCACAGGATGCTCCGTTCTCAGTTCTATGCTGTTGAAAGAGCATCACCTGTTCCGTTGCCCGGAAGAAGGCAATCCATGGCTACAATATGCAAATGAGGACTTTTCCCAGGAACCCCAGGGTTCAGTCTCCCACCGAAACCCCACCCACCCATTCCTTTATTCTGTTGTTGAACCCAATTAAGGAAGCCCCAGCAAGCTGGAGCATGCAAAAATTGCCACAAAACTCAGTTTTGCTCCTCTCCACGGAAATCTTTAGTAAAAGGCGAAAGATTTTTACGTTCTGAAGAGAAGCCAGAATATACTGGGCAAGGGCCTCCTCCTGACCTACCACCATGGCAGCAGCCCTCACTTGGCCCGGGGACAGCACCTAGAAGTGGGTTCGTGGTTTGGTGATGGAAAAACAAAAACGGCAACAGCCCATCTTCCACAGGCTGCTCCGTTCTCAGTTCTATGCTGCTGACAGAGCATCACCTGTTCCGTTGCCCGGAAGAAGGCCATCCATGGCTACAATATGCAAATGAGGGCCTCTTCCCCGCAACCCCAGGGTTCAGTCTCCCACCGAAACCCCACCCACCCATTCCTTTATTCTGTTGTTGAACCCAATTAAGAAAGCCCCAGCAAGCTGGAGCATGCAAAAATTGCCACAAAACTCAGTTTTGCTCCTCTCCACGGAAATCTTTAGTAAAAGGCGAAAGATTTTTACGTTCTAAAGAGGAGCGAGAGTATACTGGGCAAGGGCCTCCTCCTGACCTACCACCATGGCAGCAGCCCTCACTTGGCCCGGGGACAGCACATAGAAGTGGGTTCGTGGTTTGGTGATGGAAAAACAAAAACGGCAACAGCCCATCTTCCACAGGATGCTCCGTTCCCAGTTCTATGCTGCTGACAGAGCATCACCTGTTCCGTTGCCCGGAAGAAGGCCATCCATGGCTACAATATGCAAATGAGGGCCTCTTCCCAGCAACTCCAGGGTTAAGTCTCCCACTGAAACCCCACCTATCCATTACTTTATTCTGTTGTTGAACCCAATTAAGGAAGCCCCAGCAAGCTGGAGCATGCAAAAATTGCCACAAAACTCAGTTTTGCTCCTCTTCACGGAAATCTTTAGTAAAAGGCGAAAGATTTTTACGTTCTGAAGAGGAGCGAGAGTATACTGGGCAAGGGCCTCCTCCTGACCTACCACCATGGCAGCAGCCCTCACTTGGCCCGGGGAGAGCACCTAGAAGTGGGTTCGTGGTTTGGTGATGGAAAAACAAAAACGGCAACAGCCCATCTTCCACAGGCTGCTCCGTTCTCAGTTCTATGCTGCTGACAGAAGATCACCTGTTCCGTTGCCCGGAAGAAGGCCATCCATGGCTACAATATGCAAATGAGGGTCTCTTCCCAGCAACCCCAGGGTTCAGTCTCCCACCGAAACCCCACCCAACCATTCCTTTATTCTGTTGTTGAACCCAATTAAGAAAGCCCCAGCAAGCTGGAGCATGCAAAAATTGCCACAAAACTCAGTTTTGCTCCTCTCCACGGAAATCTTTAGTAAAAGGCGAAAGATTTTTACATTCTGAAGAGAAGCCAGAGTATATTGGGCAAGGGCCTCCTCCTGACCTACCAATATGGCAGCAGCCCTCACTTTGCCCGGGGAGAGCACCTAGAAGTGGGTTTGTGGTTTGGTGATGGAAAAACAAAAACGGCAACAGCCCATCTTCCACAGGATGCTCCGTTCTCAGTTCTATGCTGCTGACAGAGCATCACCTGTTCCGTTGCCCGGAAGAAGGCCATCCATGGCTACATTATGCAAATGAGGGCCTCTTCCCAGCAACCCCAGGGTTCAGTCTCCCACCGAAACCGCACCCACCCATTCCTTTATTCTGTTGTTGAACCCAATTAAGAAAGCCCCAGCAAGCTGGAGCATGCAAAAATTGCCACAAAACTCAGTTTTGCTCCTCTCCACGGAAATCTTTAGTAAAAGGCGAAAGATTTTTACGTTCTGAAGAGGAGCGAGAGTATACTGGGCAAGGGCCTCCTCCTGACCTACCACCATGGCAGCAGCCCTCACTTGGCCCGGGGACAGCACCTAGAAGTGGGTTCGTGGTTTGGTGATGGAAAAACAAAAACGGCAACAGCCCATCTTCCACAGGATGCTCCGTTCCCAGTTCTATGCTGCTGACAGAGCATCACCTGTTCCGTTGCCCGGAAGAAGGCCATCCATGGCTACAATATGCAAATGAGGGCCTCTTCCCAGCAACCCCAGGGTTCAGTCTCCCACCGAAACCCCACCCACCCATTCCTTTATTCTGTTGTTGAACCCAATTAAGGAAGCCCCAGCAAGCTGGAGCATGCAAAAATTGCCACAAAACTCAGTTTTGCTCCTCTCCACGGAAATCTTTAGTAAAAGGCGAAAGATTTTTACGTTCTGAAGAGAAGCCAGAGTATACTGGGCAAGGGCCTCCTCCTGACCTACCACCATGACAGCAGCCCTCACTTTGCCCGGGGAGAGCACCTAGAAGTGGGTTTGTGGTTTGGTGATGGAAAAACAAAAACGGCAACAGCCCATCTTCCACAGGATGCTCCGTTCTCAGTTCTATGCTGCTGACAGAGCATCACCTGTTCCGTTGCCCGGAAGAAAGCCATCCATGGCTACATTATGCAAATGAGGGCCTCTTCCCAGGAACCCCAGGGTTCAGTCTCCCACCGAAACCACACCCACCCATTCCTTTATTCTGTTGTTGAACCCAATTAAGAAAGCCCCAGCAAGCTGGAGCATGCAAAAATTGCCACAAAACTCAGTTTTGCGCCTCTCCATGGAAATCTTTAGTAAAAGGCGAAAGATTTTTACGTTCTGAAGAGAAGGCAGAGTATCCTGGGCAAGGGCCTCCTCCTGACCTACCACCATGGCAGCAGCCCTCACTTGGCCCGGGGAGAGCACCTAGAAGTGGGTTCGTGGTTTGGTGATGGAAAAACAAAAACGGCAACAGCCCATCTTCCACAGGATGCTCCGTTCCCAGTTCTATAATGCTGACAGAGCATCACCTGTTCCGTTGCCCGGAAGAAGGCCATCCATGGCTACAATATGCAAATGAGGGCCTCTTCCCAGCAACTCCAGGGTTCAGTCTCCCACCGAAACCCCACCCATCCATTACTTTATTCTGTTGTTGAACCCAATTAAGGAAGCCCCAGCAAGCTGGAGCATGCAAAAATTGCCACAAAACTCAGTTTTGCTCCTCTCCACAGAAATCTTTAGTAAAAGGCGAAAGATTTTTACGTTCTGAAGAGAAGCCAGAATATACTGGGCAAGGGCCTCCTCCTGACCTACCACCATGGCAGCAGCCCTCACTTGGCCCGGGGACAGCACCTAGAAGTGGGTTCGTGGTTTGGTGATGGAAAAACAAAAACGGCAACAGCCCATCTTCCACAGGCTGCTCCGTTCTCAGTTCTATGCTGCTGACAGAGCATCACCTGTTCCGTTGCCCGGAAGAAGGCCATCCATGGCTACAATATGCAAATGAGGGCCTCTTCCCCGCAACCCCAGGTTTCAGTCTCCCACCGAAACCCCAAACACCCATTACTTTATTCTATTGTTGAACCCAATTAAGGAAGCCCCAGCAAGCTGGAGCATGCAAAAATTGCCACAAAACTCAGTTTTGCTCCTCTCCACGGAAATCTTTAGTAAAAGGCGAAAGATTTTTACGTTCTGAAAAGAATCCACAGTATACTGGGCAAGGGCCTCCTCCTGACCTACCACCATGGCAGCAGCCCTCACTTGGCCCGGGGAGAGCACCTAGAAGTGGGTTCGTGGTTTGGTGATGGAAAAACAAAAACGGCAACAGCCCATCTTCCACAGGATGCTCCGTTCTCAGTTCTATGCTGCTGAAAGAGCATCACCTGTTCCGTTGCCCGGAAGAAGGCCATCCATGGCTACAATATGCAAATGAGGGCCTTTTCCCAGGAACCCCAGGGTTCAGTCTCCCACCGAAACCCCACCCACCCATTCCTTTATTCTGTTGTTGAACCCAATTAAGGAAGCCCCAGCAAGCTGGAGCATGCAAAAATTGCCACAAAACTCAGTTTTGCTCCTCTCCACGGAAATCTTTAGTAAAAGGCGAAAGATTTTTACGTTCTGAAGAGAAGCCAGAATATACTGGGCAAGGGCCTCCTCCTGACCTACCACCATGGCAGCAGCCCTCACTTGGCCCGGGGACAGCACCTAGAAGTGGGTTCGTGGTTTGGTGATGGAAAAACAAAAACGGCAACAGCCCATCTTCCACAGGCTGCTCCGTTCTCAGTTCTATGCTGCTGACAGAGCATCACCTGTTCCGTTGCCCGGAAGAAGGCCATCCATGGCTACAATATGCAAATGAGGGCCTCTTCCCCGCAACCCCAGGGTTCAGTCTCCCACCGAAACCCCACCCACCCATTACTTTATTCTGTTGTTGAACCCAATTAAGAAAGCCCCAGCAAGCTGGAGCATGCAAAAATTGCCACAAAACTCAGTTTTGCTCCTCTCCACGGAAATCTTTAGTAAAAGGCGAAAGATTTTTACGTTCTGAAGAGGAGCGAGAGTATACTGGGCAAGGGCCTCCTCCTGACCTACCACCATGGCAGCAGCCCTCACTTGGCCCGGGGACAGCACCTAGAAGTGGGTTCGTGGTTTGGTGATGGAAAAACAAAAACGGCAACAGCCCATCTTCCACAGGATGCTCCGTTCCCAGTTCTATGCTGCTGACAGAGCATCACCTGTTCCGTTGCCCGGAAGAAGGCCATCCATGGCTACAATATGCAAATGAGGGCCTCTTCCCAGCAACTCCAGGGTTAAGTCTCCCACTGAAACCCCACCTATCCATTACTTTATTCTGTTGTTGAACCCAATTAAGGAAGCCCCAGCAAGCTGGAGCATGCAAAAATTGCCACAAAACTCAGTTTTGCTCCTCTTCACGGAAATCTTTAGTAAAAGGCGAAAGATTTTTACGTTCTGAAGAGGAGCGAGAATATACTGGGCAAGGGCCTCCTCCTGACCTACCACCATGGCAGCAGCCCTCACTTGGCCCGGGGAGAGCACCTAGAAGTGGGTTCGTGGTTTGGTGATGGAAAAACAAAAACGGCAACAGCCCATCTTCCACAGGCTGCTCCGTTCTCAGTTCTATGCTGCTGACAGAAGATCACCTGTTCCGTTGCCCGGAAGAAGGCCATCCATGGCTACAATATGCAAATGAGGGTCTCTTCCCAGCAACCCCAGGGTTCAGTCTCCCACCGAAACCCCACCCACCCATTCCTTTATTCTGTTGTTGAACCCAATTAAGAAAGCCCCAGCAAGCTGGAGCATGCAAAAATTGCCACAAAACTCAGTTTTGCTCCTCTCCACGGAAATCTTTAGTAAATGGCGAAAGATTTTTACATTCTGAAGAGAAGCCAGAGTATATTGGGCAAGGGCCTCCTCCTGACCTACCACCATGGCAGCAGCCCTCACTTTGCCCGGGGAGAGCACCTAGAAGTGGGTTTGTGGTTTGGTGATGGAAAAACAAAAACGGCAACAGCCCATCTTCCACAGGATGCTCCGTTCTCAGTTCTATGCTGCTGACAGAGCATCACCTGTTCCGTTGCCCGGAAGAAGGCCATCCATGGCTACATTATGCAAATGAGGGCCTCTTCCCAGCAACCCCAGGGTTCAGTCTCCCACCGAAACCCCACCCATCCATTACTTTATTCTGTTGTTGAACCCAATTAAGAAAGCCCCAGCAAGCTGGAGCATGCAAAAATTGCCACAAAACTCAGTTTTGCTCCTCTCCACGGAAATCTTTAGTAAAAGGCGAAAGATTTTTACGTTCTGAAAAGAAGCCAGAGTATACTGTGCAAAGGCCTCCTCCTGACCTACCACCATGGCAGCAGCCCTCACTTGGCCCGGGGAGAGCACCTAGAAGTGGGTTCGTGGTTTGGTGATGGAAAAACAAAAACGGCAACAGCCCATCTTCCACAGGCTGCTCCGTTCTCAGTTCTATGGTGCTGACAGAGCATCACCTGTTCCGTTGCCCGGAAGAAGGCCATCCATGGCTACAATATGCAAATGAGGGCCTCTTCCCAGCAACCCCAGGGTTCAGTCTCCCACCGAAACCCCACCCACCCATTACTTTATTCTGTTGTTGAACCCAATTAACGAAGCCCCAGCAAGCTAGAGCATGCAAAAATTGCCACAAAACTCAGTTTTCCTCCTCTCCACGGAAATCTTTAGTAAAAGGCGAAAAATTTTTACGTTCTGAAGAGAAACCAGAGTATACTGGGCAAGGGCCTCCTCCTGACCTACCACCATGGCAGCAGCCCTCACTTGGCCCGGGGACAGCACCTAGAAGTGGGTTCGTGGTATGGTGATGGAAAAACAAAAACGGCAACAGCCCATCTTCCACAGGATGCTCCGTTCTCAGTTCTATGCTGCTGACAGAGCATCACCTGTTCCGTTGCCCGGAAGAAGGCCATCCATGGCTACAATATGCAAATGAGGGCCTCTCCCCAGCAACCCCAGGGTTCAGTCTCCCACCGAAACCCCACCCACCCACTACTTTATTCTGTTGTTGAACCCAATTAAGGAAGCCCCAGCAAGTTGGAGCATGCAAAAATTACCACAAAACTCAGTTTTGCTCCTCTCCACGGAAATCTTTAGTAAAAGGCGAAAGATTTTTACGTTCTGAAGAGAAGCCAGAGTATACTGGGCAAGGGCCTCCTCCTGACCTACCACCATGGCAACAGCCCTCACTTGGCCCGGGGAGAGCACCTAGAAGTGGGTTCGTGGTTTGGTGATGGAAAAACAAAAACGGCAACAGCCCATCTTCCACAGGCTGCTCCGTTCTCAGTTCTATGCTGCTGACAGAACATCACCTGTTCCGTTGCCCGGAAGAAGGCCATCCATGGCTAAAATATGCAAATGAGGGCCTCTTTCCAGCAACCCCAGGGTTCAGTCTCCCACCGAAACCCCACCCACCCATTACTTTATTCTGTTGTTGAACCCAATTAAGGAAGCCCCAACAAGCTGGAGCATGCAAAAATTGCCACAAAACTCAGTTTTGCTCCTCTCCACGGAAATCTTTAGTAAACGGCGGAAGATTTTTACATTCTGAAGAGAAGCCAGAGTATACTGTGCAAAGGCCTCCTCCTGACCTACCACCATGGCAGCAGCCCTCACTTGGCCCGGGGAGAGCACCTAGAAGTGGGTTCGTGGTTTGGTGATGGAAAAACAAAAACGGCAACAGCCCATCTTCCACAGGCTGCTCCGTTCTCAGTTCTATGCTGCTGACAGAGCATCACCTGTTCCGTTGCCCGGAAGAAGGCCATCCATGGCTACAATATGCAAATGAGGGCCTCTTCCCAGCAACCCCAGGGTTCAGTCTCCCACCGAAACCCCACCCACCCATTACTTTATTCTGTTGTTGAACCCAATTAAGGAAGCCCCAGCAAGTTGGAGCATGCAAAAATTGCCACAAAACTCAGTTTTGCTCCTCTCCACAGAAATCTTTAGTAAAAGGCGAAAGATTTTTACGTTCTGAAGAGAAGCCAGAGTATACTGGGTAAGAGCCTCCTCCTGACCTACCACAATGGCAGCAGCCCTCACTTGGCCCGGGGACAGCACCTAGAAGTGGGTTCGTGGTTTGGTGATGGAAAAACAAAAACGGCAACAGCCCATCTTCCACAGGCTGCTCCGTTCTCAGTTCTATGCTGCTGACAGAGCATCACCTGTTCCGTTGCCCGGAAGAAGGTCATCCATGGCTACAATATGCAAATGAGGACCTCTTCCCCACAACCCCAGGGTTCAGTCTCCCACCGAAACCCCAAACACCCATTACTTTATTCTATTGTTGAACCCAATTAAGAAAGCCCCAGCAAGCTGGAGCATGCAAAAATTGCCACAAAACTCAGTTTTGCTCCTCTCCACGGAAATATTTAGTAAAAGGCGAAAGATTTTTACGTTCTGAAGAGAAGCTAGAGTATACTGTGCAAAGGCCTCCTCCTGACCTACCACCATGGCAGCAGCCCTCACTTGGCCCGGGGAGAGCACCTAGAAGTGGGTTCGTGGTTTGGTGATGGAAAAACAAAAACGGCAACAGCCCATCTTCCACAGGCTGCTCCGTTCTCAGTTCTATGCTGCTGACAGAGCATCACCTGTTCCGTTGCCCGGAAGAAGGCCATCCATGGCTACAATATGCAAATGAGGGCCTCTTCCCCGCAACCCCAGGGTTCAGTCTCCCACCGAAACCCCACCCACCCATTACTTTATTCTGTTGTTGAACCCAATTAACGAAGCCCCAGCAAGCTGGAGCATGCAAAAATTGCCACAAAACTCAGTTTTCCTCCTCTCCACGGAAATCTTTAGTAAAAGGCGAAAGATTTTTACGTTCTGAAAAGTAGCCAGAGTATACTGGGCAAGGGCCTCCTCCTGAACTACCACCATGGCAGCAGCCCTCACTTGGCCCGGGGAGAGCACCTAGAAGTGGGTTCGTGGTTTGGTGATGGAAAAACAAAAACGGCAACAGCCCATCTTCCACAGGCTGCTCCGTTCTCAGTTCTATGCTGCTGACAGAGCATCACCTGTTCCGTTGCCCGGAAGAAGGCCACCCATGGCTACAATATGCAAATGAGGGCCTCTTCCCAGCAACCCCAGGGTTCTGTCTCCCACCGAAACCCCACCCACCCATTACTTTATTCTGTTGTTGAACCCAATTAAGGAAGCCCCAGCAAGCTGGAGCATGCAAAAATTGCCACAAAACTCAGTTTTGCTCCTCTCCACAGAAATCTTTAGTAAAAGGCGAAAGATTTTTACGTTCTGAAGAGAAGCCAGAATATACTGGGCAAGGGCCTCCTCCTGACCTACCACCATGGCAGCGGCCCTCACTTGGCCCGGGGACAGCACCTAGAAGTGGGTTCGTGGTTTGGTGATGGAAAAACAAAAACGGCAACAGCCCATCTTCCACAGGCTGCTCTGTTCTCAGTTCTATGCTGCTGACAGAGCATCACCTGTTCCGTTGCCCGGAAGAAGGCCATCCATGGCTACAATATGCAAATGAGAGCCTCTTCCCCGCAACCCCAGGGTTCAGTCTCCCACCGAAACCCCACCCACCCATTACTTTATTCTGTTGTTGAACCCAATTAACGAAGCCCCAGCAAGCTGGAGCATGCAAAAATTGCCACAAAACTCAGTATTCCTCCTCTCCACGGAAATCTTTAGTAAAAGGCGAAAGATTTTTACGTTCTGAAAAGAAGTCAGAGTATACTGGGCAAGGGCCTCCTCCTGACCTACCACCATGGCAGCAGCCCTCACTTGGCCCGGGGAGAGCACCTAGAAGTGGGTTCGTGGTATGGTGATGGAAAAACAAAAACGGCAACAGCCCATCTTCCACAGGATGCTCCGTTCTCAGTTCTATGCTGCTGACAGAGCATCACCTGTTCCGTTGCCCGGAAGAAGGCCATCCATGGCTACAATATGCAAATGAGGGCCTCTTCCCAGCAACCCCAGGGTTCAGTCTCCCACCGAAACCCCACCCACCCATTACTTTATTCTGTTGTTGAACCCAATTAAGGAAGCCACAGCAAGTTGAAGCATGCAAAAATTGCCACAAAACTCAGTTTTGCTCCTCTCCACGGAAATCTTTAGTAAAAGGCGAAAGATTTTTACGTTCTGAAGAGAAGCCAGAGTATACTGGGCAAGGGCCTCCTCCTGACCTACCACCATGGCAGCAGCCCTCACTTGGCCCGGGGACAGCACCTAGAAGTGGGTTCGTGGTTTGGTGATGGAAAAACAAAAACGGCAACAGCCCATCTTCCACAGGCTGCTCCGTTCTCAGTTCTATGCTGCTGACAGAGCATCACCTGTTCCGTTGCCCGGAAGAAGGCCATCCATGGCTACAATATGCAAATGAGGGCCTCTTCCCCGCAACCCCAGGTTTCAGTCTCCCACCGAAACCCCAAACACCCATTACTTTATTCTATTGTTGAACCCAATTAAGGAAGCCCCAGCAAGCTGGAGCATGCAAAAATTGCCACAAAACTCAGTTTTGCTCCTCTCCACGGAAATCTTTAGTAAAAGGCGAAAGATTTTTATGTTCTGAAAAGAAGCCAGAGTATACTGGGCAAGGGCCTCCTCCTGACCTACCACCATGGCAGCAGCCCTCACTTGGCCCGGGGAGAGCACCTAGAAGTGGGTTCGTGGTTTAGTGATGGAAAAACAAAAACGGCAACAGCCCATCTTCCACAGGATGCTCCGTTCTCAGTTCTATGCTGCTGACAGAGCATCACCTGTTCCGTTGCCCGGAAGAAGGCCATCCATGGCTACAATATGCAAATGAGGGCCTTTTCCCAGGAACCCCAGGGTTCAGTCTCCCACCGAAACCCCACCCACCCATTCCTTTATTCTGTTGTTGAACCCAATTAAGAAAGCCCCAGCAAGCTGGAGCATGCAAAAATTGCCACAAAACTCAGTTTTCCTCCTCTCCACGGAAATCTTTAGTAAAAGGCGAAAGATTTTTACGTTCTGAAAAGAAGTCAGAGTATACTGGGCAAGGGCCTCCTCCTGACCTACCACCATGGCAGCAGCCCTCACTTGGCCCGGGGAGAGCACCTAGAAGTGGGTTCGTGGTATGGTGATGGAAAAACAAAAACGGCAACAGCCATCTTCCACAGGATGCTCCGTTCTCAGTTCTATGCTGCTGACAGAGCATCACCTGTTCCGT
Source organism: Ranitomeya imitator (assembly GCF_032444005.1). Taxonomy (NCBI): domain Eukaryota; kingdom Metazoa; phylum Chordata; class Amphibia; order Anura; family Dendrobatidae; genus Ranitomeya; species Ranitomeya imitator. The sequence goes on from NC_091286.1 coordinate 108,514,860, forward strand.
TGCCCGGAAGAAGGCCATCCATGGCAACAATATGCAAATGAGGGCCTCTTCCCAGCAACCCCAGGGTTCAGTCTCCCACCGAAACCCCACCCACCCATTACTTTATTCTGTTGTTGAACCCAATTAAGGAAGCCACAGCAAGTTGAAGCATGCAAAAATTGCCACAAAACTCAGTTTTGCTCCTCTCCACGGAAATCTTTAGTAAAAGGCGAAAGATTTTTACGTTCTGAAGAGAAGCCAGAGTATACTGGGCAAGGGCCTCCTCCTGACCTACCACCATGGCAGCAGCCCTCACTTGGCCCGGGGACAGCACCTAGAAGTGGGTTCGTGGTTTGGTGATGGAAAAACAAAAACGGCAACAGCCCATCTTCCACAGGCTGCTCCGTTCTCAGTTCTATGCTGCTGACAGAGCATCACCTGTTCCGTTGCTCGGAAGAAGGCCATCCATGGCTACAATATGCAAATGAGGGCCTCTTCCCCGCAACCCCAGGTTTCAGTCTCCCACCGAAACCCCAAACACCCATTACTTTATTCTATTGTTGAACCCAATTAAGGAAGCCCCAGCAAGCTGGAGCATGCAAAAATTGCCACAAAACTCAGTTTTGCTCCTCTCCAAGGAAATCTTTAGTAAAAGGCGAAAGATTTTTATGTTCTGAAAAGAAGCCAGAGTATACTGGGCAAGGGCCTCCTCCTGACCTACCACCATGGCAGCAGCCCTCACTTGGCCCGAGGAGAGCACCTAGAAGTGGGTTCGTGGTTTAGTGATGGAAAAACAAAAACGGCAACAGCCCATCTTCCACAGGATGCTCCGTTCTCAGTTCTATGCTGCTGACAGAGCATCACCTGTTCCGTTGCCCGGAAGAAGGCCATCCATGGCTACAATATGCAAATGAGGGCCTTTTCCCAGGAACCCCAGGGTTCAGTCTCCCACCGAAACCCCACCCACCCATTCCTTTATTCTGTTGTTGAACCCAATTAAGAAAGCCCCAGCAAGCTGGAGCATGCAAAAATTGCCACAAAACTCAGTTTTGCTCCTCTCCACGGAAATCTTTAGTAAAAGGCAAAAGATTTTTACATTCTGAAGAAAAGCCAGAGTATACTGTGCAAAGGCCTCCTCCTGACCTACCACCATGGCAGCAGCCCTCACTTGGCCCGGGGAGAGCACTTAGAAGTGGGTTCGTGGTTTGGTGATGGAAAAACAAAAACGGCAACAGCCCATCTTCCACAGGCTGCTCCGTTCTCAGTTCTATGCAGCTGAAAGAGCATCACCTGTTCCGTAGCCCGGAAGGCCATCCATGGCTACAATATGCGAATGAGGACCTCTTCCCAGCAACCCCAGGGTTCAGTCTCCCACCGAAACCCCACCCACCCATTACTTTATTCTGTTGTTGAACCCAATTAAGGAAGCCACAGCAAGTTGAAGCATGCAAAAATTGCCACAAAACTCAGTTTTGCTCCTCTCCACGGAAATCTTTAGTAAAAGGCGAAAGATTTTTACGTTCTGAAGAGAAACCAGAGTATACTGGGCAAGGGCCTCCTCCTGACCTACCACCATGGCAGCAGCCCTCACTTGGCCCGGGGACAGCACCTAGAAGTGGGTTCGTGGTTTGGTGATGGAAAAACAAAAACGGCAACAGCCCATCTTCCACAGGCTGCTCCGTTCTCAGTTCTATGCTGCTGACAGAGCATCACCTGTTCCGTTGCCCGGAAGAAGGCCATCCATGGCTACAATATGCAAATGAGGGCCTCTTCCCCGCAACCCCAGGTTTCAGTCTCCCACCGAAACCCCAAACACCCATTACTTTATTCTATTGTTGAACCCAATTAAGGAAGCCCCAGCAAGCTGGAGCATGCAAAAATTGCCACAAAACTCAGTTTTGCTCCTCTCCACGGAAATCTTTAGTAAAAGGCGAAAGATTTTTACGTTCTGAAAAGAAGCCAGAGTATACTGGGCAAGGGCCTCCTCCTGACCTACCACCATGGCAGCAGCCCTCACTTGGCCCGGGGAGAGCACCTAGAAGTGGGTTCGTGGTTTGGTGATGGAAAAACAAAAACGGCAACAGCCCATCTTCCACAGGATGCTCCGTTCTCAGTTCTATGCTGCTGACAGAGCATCACCTGTTCCGTTGCCCGGAAGAAGGCCATCCATGGCTACAATATGCAAATGAGGGCCTTTTCCCAGGAACCCCAGGGTTCAGTCTCCCACCGAAACCCCACCCACCCATTCCTTTATTCTGTTGTTGAACCCAATTAAGAAAGCCCCAGCAAGCTGGAGCATGCAAAAATTGCCACAAAACTCAGTTTTGCTCCTCTCCACGGAAATCTTTAGTAAAAGGCAAAAGATTTTTACGTTCTGAAGAAAAGCCAGAGTATACTGTGCAAAGGCCTCCTCCTGACCTACCACCATGGCAGCAGCCCTCACTTGGCCCGGGGAGAGCACTTAGAAGTGGGTTCGTGGTTTGGTGATGGAAAAACAAAAACGGCAACAGCCCATCTTCCACAGGCTGCTCCGTTCTCAGTTCTATGCAGCTGAAAGAGCATCACCTGTTCCGTTGCCCGGAAGAAGGCCATCCATGGCTACAATATGCGAATGAGGGCCTCTTCCCAGCAACCCCAGGGTTCAGTCTCCCACCGAAACCCCACCCACCCATTACTTTATTCTGTTGTTGAACCCAATTAAGGAAGCCCCAGCAAGCTGGAGCATGCAAAAATTGCCACAAAACTCAGTTTTGCTCCTCTCCACGGAAATCTTTAGTAAAAGGCGAAAGATTTTTACGTTTTGAAGAGAAGCCAGAATATACTGGGCAAGGGCCTCCTCCTGACCTACCACCATGGCAGCAGCCCTCACTTGGCCCGGGGACAGCACCTAGAAGTGGGTTCGTGGTTTGGTGATGGAAAAACAAAAACGGCAACAGCCCATCTTCCACAGGCTGCTCCGTTCTCAGTTCTATGCTGCTGACAGAGCATCACCTGTTCCGTTGCCCGGAAGAAGGCCATCCATGGCTACAATATGCAAATGAGGGCCTCTTCCCAGCAACCCCAGGGTTCAGTCTCCCACCGAAACCCCACCCACCCATTACTTTATTCTGTTGTTGAACCCAATTAACGAAGCCCCAGCAAGCTGGAGCATGCAAAAATTGCCACAAAACTCAGTTTTGCTCCTCTCCACGGAAATCTTTAGTAAAAGGCAAAAGATTTTTACGTTATGAAGAGAAGCCAGAGTATACTGGGCAAGGGCCTCCTCCTGACCTACCACCATGGCAGCAGCCCTCACTTGGCCCGGGGAGAGCACCTAGAAGTGGGTTCGTGGTATGGTGATGGAAAAACAAAAACGGCAACAGCCCATCGTCCACAGGATGCTCCGTTCTCAGTTCTATGCTGCTGACAGAGCATCACCTGTTCCGTTGCCCGGAAGAAGACTATCCATGGCTACAATATGCAAATGAGGGCCTCTTCCCAGCAACCCCAGGGTTCAGTCTCCCACCAAAACCCCACCCACCCATTACTTTATTCTGTTGTTGAACCCAATTAAGGAAGCCCCAGCAAGCTGGAGCATGCAAAAATTGCAACAAAACTCAGTTTTGCTCCTCTCCACGGAAATCTTTAGTAAAAGGCGAAAGATTTTTACGTTCTGAAGAGAAGCCAGAATATACTGTGCAAAGGCCTCGTCCTGACCTACCACCATGGCAGCAGCCCTCACTTGGCCCGGGGAGAGCACCTAGAAGTGGGTTCGTGGTTTGGTGATGGAAAAACAAAAACGGCAACAGCCCATCTTCCACAGGCTGCTCTGTTCTCAGTTCTATGCTGTTGACAGAGCATCACCTGTTCCGTTGCCCGGAAGAAGGCCATCCATGGCTACAATATGCAAATGAGGGCCTTTTCCCAGGAACCCCAGGGTTCAGTCTCCCACCGAAACCCCACCCATCCATTCCTTTATTCTGTTGTTGAACCCAATTAAGAAAGCCCCAGCAAGCTGGAGCATGCAAAAATTGCCACAAAACTCAGTTTTGCTCCTCTCCACGGAAATCTTTAGTAAAAGGCGAAAGATTTTTACATTCTGAAGAGAAGCCAGAGTATACTGTGCAAAGGCCTCCTCCTGACCTACCACCATGGCAGCAGCCCTCACTTGGCCCGGGGAGAGCACCTAGAAGTGGGTTCGTGGTTTGGTGATGGAAAAACAAAAACGGCAACAGCCCATCTTCCACAGGCTGCTCCGTTCTCAGTTCTATGCTGCTGAAAGAGCATCACCTGTTCCGTTGCCCAGAAGAAGGCCATCCATGGCTACAATATGCAAATGAGGGCCTCTTCCCAGCAACCCCAGGGTTCAGTCTCCCACCGAAACCCCACCCACCCATTACTTTATTCTGTTGTTGAACCCAATTAAGGAAGCCCCAGCAAGCTGGAGCATGCAAAAATTGCCACAAAACTCAGTTTTGCTCCTCTCCACGGAAATCTTTAGTAAAAGGCGAAAGATTTTTACGTTCTGAAGAGAAGCCAGAATATACTGGGCAAGGGCCTCCTCCTGACCTACCACCATGGCAGCAGCCCTCACTTGGCCCGGGGACAGCACCTAGAAGTGGGTTCGTGGTTTGGTGATGGAAAAACAAAAACGGCAACAGCCCATCTTCCACAGGCTGCTCCGTTCTCAGTTCTATGCTGCTGACAGAGCATCACCTGTTCCGTTGCCCGGAAGAAGGCCATCCATGGCTACAATATGCAAATGAGGGCCTCTTCCCCGCAACCCCAGGGTTCAGTCTCCCACCGAAACCCCACCCACCCATTACTTTATTCTGTTGTTGAACCCAATTAACGAAGCCCCAGCAAGCTGGAGCATGCAAAAATTGCCACAAAACTCAGTTTTGCTCCTCTCCAAGGAAATCTTTAGTAAAAGGCGAAAGATTTTTACGTTTTGAAGAGAAGCCAGATTATACTGGGCAAGGGCCTCCTCCTGACCTACCACCATGGCAGCAGCCCTCACTTGGCCCGGGGAGAGCACCTAGAAGTGGGTTCGTGGTATGGTGATGGAAAAACAAAAACGGCAACAGCCCATCTTCCACAGGATGCTCCGTTCTCAGTTCTATGCTGCTGACAGAGCATCACCTGTTCCGTTGCCCGGAAGAAGACCATCCATGGCTACAATATGCAAATGAGGGCCTCTTCCCAGCAACCCCAGGGTTCAGTCTCCCACCAAAACCCCACCCACCCATTACTTTATTCTGTTGTTGAACCCAATTAAGAAAGCCCCAGCAAGCTGGAGCATGCAAAAATTGCCACAAAACTCAGTTTTGCTCCTCTCCACGGAAATCTTTAGTAAAAGGCAAAAGATTTTTACGTTCTGAAGAAAAGCCAGAGTATACTGTGCAAAGGCCTCCTCCTGACCTACCACCATGGCAGCAGCCCTCACTTGGCCCGGGGAGAGCACTTAGAAGTGGGTTCGTGGTTTGGTGATGGAAAAACAAAAACGGCAACAGCCCATCTTCCACAGGCTGCTCCGTTCTCAGTTCTATGCAGCTGAAAGAGCATCACCTGTTCCGTTGCCCGGAAGAAGGCCATCCATGGCTACAATATGCGAATGAGGGCCTCTTCCCAGCAACCCCAGGGTTCAGTCTCCCACCGAAACCCCACCCACCCATTACTTTATTCTGTTGTTGAACCCAATTAAGGAAGCCCCAGCAAGCTGGAGCATGCAAAAATTGCCACAAAACTCAGTTTTGCTCCTCTCCACGGAAATCTTTAGTAAAAGGCGAAAGATTTTTACGTTTTGAAGAGAAGCCAGAATATACTGGGCAAGGGCCTCCTCCTGACCTACCACCATGGCAGCAGCCCTCACTTGGCCCGGGGACAGCACCTAGAAGTGGGTTCGTGGTTTGGTGATGGAAAAACAAAAACGGCAACAGCCCATCTTCCACAGGCTGCTCCGTTCTCAGTTCTATGCTGCTGACAGAGCATCACCTGTTCCGTTGCCCGGAAGAAGGCCATCCATGGCTACAATATGCAAATGAGGGCCTCTTCCCAGCAACCCCAGGGTTCAGTCTCCCACCGAAACCCCACCCACCCATTACTTTATTCTGTTGTTGAACCCAATTAACGAAGCCCCAGCAAGCTGGAGCATGCAAAAATTGCCACAAAACTCAGTTTTGCTCCTCTCCACGGAAATCTTTAGTAAAAGGCAAAAGATTTTTACGTTATGAAGAGAAGCCAGAGTATACTGGGCAAGGGCCTCCTCCTGACCTACCACCATGGCAGCAGCCCTCACTTGGCCCGGGGAGAGCACCTAGAAGTGGGTTCGTGGTATGGTGATGGAAAAACAAAAACGGCAACAGCCCATCGTCCACAGGATGCTCCGTTCTCAGTTCTATGCTGCTGACAGAGCATCACCTGTTCCGTTGCCCGGAAGAAGACTATCCATGGCTACAATATGCAAATGAGGGCCTCTTCCCAGCAACCCCAGGGTTCAGTCTCCCACCAAAACCCCACCCACCCATTACTTTATTCTGTTGTTGAACCCAATTAAGGAAGCCCCAGCAAGCTGGAGCATGCAAAAATTGCAACAAAACTCAGTTTTGCTCCTCTCCACGGAAATCTTTAGTAAAAGGCGAAAGATTTTTACGTTCTGAAGAGAAGCCAGAATATACTGTGCAAAGGCCTCGTCCTGACCTACCACCATGGCAGCAGCCCTCACTTGGCCCGGGGAGAGCACCTAGAAGTGGGTTCGTGGTTTGGTGATGGAAAAACAAAAACGGCAACAGCCCATCTTCCACAGGCTGCTCTGTTCTCAGTTCTATGCTGTTGACAGAGCATCACCTGTTCCGTTGCCCGGAAGAAGGCCATCCATGGCTACAATATGCAAATGAGGGCCTTTTCCCAGGAACCCCAGGGTTCAGTCTCCCACCGAAACCCCACCCATCCATTCCTTTATTCTGTTGTTGAACCCAATTAAGAAAGCCCCAGCAAGCTGGAGCATGCAAAAATTGCCACAAAACTCAGTTTTGCTCCTCTCCACGGAAATCTTTAGTAAAAGGCGAAAGATTTTTACATTCTGAAGAGAAGCCAGAGTATACTGTGCAAAGGCCTCCTCCTGACCTACCACCATGGCAGCAGCCCTCACTTGGCCCGGGGAGAGCACCTAGAAGTGGGTTCGTGGTTTGGTGATGGAAAAACAAAAACGGCAACAGCCCATCTTCCACAGGCTGCTCCGTTCTCAGTTCTATGCTGCTGAAAGAGCATCACCTGTTCCGTTGCCCAGAAGAAGGCCATCCATGGCTACAATATGCAAATGAGGGCCTCTTCCCAGCAACCCCAGGGTTCAGTCTCCCACCGAAACCCCACCCACCCATTACTTTATTCTGTTGTTGAACCCAATTAAGGAAGCCCCAGCAAGCTGGAGCATGCAAAAATTGCCACAAAACTCAGTTTTGCTCCTCTCCACGGAAATCTTTAGTAAAAGGCGAAAGATTTTTACGTTCTGAAGAGAAGCCAGAATATACTGGGCAAGGGCCTCCTCCTGACCTACCACCATGGCAGCAGCCCTCACTTGGCCCGGGGACAGCACCTAGAAGTGGGTTCGTGGTTTGGTGATGGAAAAACAAAAACGGCAACAGCCCATCTTCCACAGGCTGCTCCGTTCTCAGTTCTATGCTGCTGACAGAGCATCACCTGTTCCGTTGCCCGGAAGAAGGCCATCCATGGCTACAATATGCAAATGAGGGCCTCTTCCCCGCAACCCCAGGGTTCAGTCTCCCACCGAAACCCCACCCACCCATTACTTTATTCTGTTGTTGAACCCAATTAACGAAGCCCCAGCAAGCTGGAGCATGCAAAAATTGCCACAAAACTCAGTTTTGCTCCTCTCCAAGGAAATCTTTAGTAAAAGGCGAAAGATTTTTACGTTTTGAAGAGAAGCCAGATTATACTGGGCAAGGGCCTCCTCCTGACCTACCACCATGGCAGCAGCCCTCACTTGGCCCGGGGAGAGCACCTAGAAGTGGGTTCGTGGTATGGTGATGGAAAAACAAAAACGGCAACAGCCCATCTTCCACAGGATGCTCCGTTCTCAGTTCTATGCTGCTGACAGAGCATCACCTGTTCCGTTGCCCGGAAGAAGACCATCCATGGCTACAATATGCAAATGAGGGCCTCTTCCCAGCAACCCCAGGGTTCAGTCTCCCACCAAAACCCCACCCACCCATTACTTTATTCTGTTGTTGAACCCAATTAAGGAAGCCCCAGCAAGCTGGAGCATGCAAAAATTGCAACAAAACTCAGTTTTGCTCCTCTCCACAGAAATTTTTAGTAAAAGGCGAAAGATTTTTACGTTCTGAAGAGAAGCCAGAGAATACTGTGCAAAGGCCTCCTCCTGACCTACCACCATGGCAGCAGCCCTCACTTGGCCCGGGGAGAGCACCTAGAAGTGGGTTCGTGGTTTGGTGATGGAAAAACAAAAACGGCAACAGCCCATCTTCCACAGGCTGCTCCGTTCTCAGTTCTATGCTGCTGACAGAGCATCACCTGTTCCGTTGCCCGGAAGAAGACCATCCATGGTTACAATATGCAAATGAGGGCCTCTTCCCAGCAACCCCAGGGTTCAGTCTCCCACCAAAACCCCACCCACCCATTACTTTATTCTGTTGTTGAACCCAATTAAGGAAGCCCCAGCAAGCTGGAGCATGCAAAAATTGCAACAAAACTCAGTTTTGCTCCTCTCCACGGAAATCTTTAGTAAAAGGCGAAAGATTTTTACGTTCTGAAGAGAAGCCAGAATATACTGTGCAAAGGCCTCCTCCTGACCTACCACCATGGCAGCAGCCCTCACTTGGCCCGGGGAGAACACCTAGAAGTGGGTTCGTGGTTTGGTGATGGAAAAACAAAAACGGCAACAGCCCATCTTCCACAGGCTGCTCTGTTCTCAGTTCTATGCTGCTGACAGAGCATCACCTGTTCCGTTGCCCGGAAGAAGGCCATCCATGGCTACAATATGCAAATGAGGGCCTCTTCCCCGCAACCCCAGGGTTCAGTCTCCCACCGAAACCCCAAACACCCATTACTTTATTCTATTGTTGAACCCAATTAAGGAAGCCCCAGCAAGCTGCAGCATGCAGAAATTGCCACAAAACTCAGTTTTGCTCCTCTCCACGGAAATCTTTAGTAAAAGGCGAAAGATTTTTACGTTCTGAAAAGAAGCCAGAGTATACTGGGCAAGGGCCTCCTCCTGACCTACCACCATGGCAGCAGCCCTCACTTGGCCCGGGGAGAGCACCTAGAAGTGGGTTCGTGGTTTGGTGATGGAAAAACAAAAACGGCAACAGCCCATCTTCCACAGGATGCTCCATTCTCAGTTCTATGCTGCTGACAGAGCATCACCTGTTCCGTTGCCCGGAAGAAGGCCATCCATGGCTACAATATGCAAATGAGGGCCTTTTCCCAGGAACCCCAGGGTTCAGTCTCCCACCGAAACCCCACCCATCCATTCCTTTATTCTGTTGTTGAACCCAATTAAGAAAGCCCCAGCAAGCTGGAGCATGCAAAAATTGCCACAAAACTCAGTTTTGCTCCTCTCCACGAAAATCTTTAGTAAAAGGCGAAAGATTTTTACGTTCTGAAGAGAAGCCAGAGTATACTGTGCAAAGGCCTCCTCCTGACCTACCACCATGGCAGCAGCCCTCACTTGGCCCGTGGAGAGCACCTAGAAGTGGGTTCGTGGTTTGGTGATGGAAAAACAAAAACGGCAACAGCCCATCTTCCACAGGCTGCTCCGTTCTCAGTTCTATGCTGCTGAAAGAGCATCACCTGTTCCGTTGCCCGGAAGAAGGCCATCCATGGCTACAATATGCAAATGAGGGCCTCTTCCCAGCAACCCCAGGGTTCAGTCTCCCACCGAAACCCCACCCACCCATTACTTTATTCTGTTGTTGAACCCAATTAAGGAAGCCCCAACAAGCTGGAGCATGCAAAAATTGCCACAAAACTCAATTTTGCTCCTCTCCACGGAAATCTTTAGTAAAAGGCGAAAGATTTTTACGTTCTGAAGAGAAGCCAGAATATACTGTGCAAAGGCCTCCTCCTGACCTACCACCATGGCAGCAGCCCTCACTTGGCCCGGGGAGAACACCTAGAAGTGGGTTTGTGGTTTGGTGATGGAAAAACAAAAACGGCAACAGCCCATCTTCCACAGGCTGCTCTGTTCTCAGTTCTATGCTGCTGACAGAGCATCACCTGTTCTGTTGCCCGGAAGAAGGCCATCCATGGCTACAATATGCAAATGAGGGCCTCTTCCCCGCAACCCCAGGGTTCAGTCTCCCACCGAAACCCCAAACACCCATTACTTTATTCTATTGTTGAACCCAATTAAGGAAGCCCCAGCAAGCTGGAGCATGCAGAAATTGCCACAAAACTCAGTTTTGCTCCTCTCCACAGAAATCTTTAGTAAAAGGCGAAAGATTTTTACGTTCTGAAAAGAAGCCAGAGTATACTGGGCAAGGGCCTCCTCCTGACCTACCACCATGGCAGCAGCCCTCACTTGGCCCGGGGAGAGCACCTAGAAGTGGGTTCGTGGTTTGGTGATGGAAAAACAAAAACGGCAACAGCCCATCTTCCACAGGATGCTCCGTTCTCAGTTCTATGCTGCTGACAGAGCATCACCTGTTCCGTTGACCGGAAGAAGGCCATCCATAGCTACAATATGCAAATGAGGGCCTTTTCCCAGGAACCCCAGGGTTCAGTCTCCCACCGAAACCCCACCCATCCATTCCTTTATTCTGTTGTTGAACCCAATTAAGAAAGCCCCAGCAAGCTGGAGCATGCAAAAATTGCCACAAAACTCAGTTTTGCTCCTCTCCACGGAAATCTTTAGTAAAAGGCGAAAGATTTTTACGTTCTGAAGAGAAGCCACAGTATACTGTGCAAAGGCCTCCTCCTGACCTACCACCATGGCAGCAGCCCTCACTTGGCCCGGGGAGAGCACCTAGAAATGGGTTCGTGGTTTGGTGATGGAAAAACAAAAACGGCAACAGCCCATCTTCCACAGGCTGCTCCGTTCTCAGTTCTATGCTGCTGAAAGAGCATCACCTGTTCCGTTGCCCGGAAGAAGGCCATCCATGGCTACAATATGCAAATGAGGGCCTCTTCCCAGCAACCCCAGGGTTCAGTCTCCCACCGAAACCCCACCCACCCATTACTTTATTCTGTTGTTGAACCCAATTAAGGAAGCCCCAGCAAGCTGGAGCATGCAAAAATTGCCACAAAACTCAGTTTTGCTCCTCTCCACGGAAATCTTTAGTAAAAGGCGAAAGATTTTTACGTTCTGAAGAGAAGCCAGAATATACTGGGCAAGGGCCTCCTCCTGACCTACCACCATGGCAGCAGCCCTCACTTGGCCCGGGGACAGCACCTAGAAGTGGGTTCGTGGTTTGGTGATGGAAAAACAAAAACGGCAACAGCCCATCTTCCACAGGCTGCTCCGTTCTCAGTTCTATGCTGCTGACAGAGCATCACCTGTTCCGTTGCCCGGAAGAAGGCCATCCATGGCTACAATATGCAAATGAGGGCCTCTTCCCCGCAACCCCAGGGTTCAGTCTCCCACCGAAACCCCACCCACCCATTACTTTATTCTGTTGTTGAACCCAATTAACGAAGCCCCAGCAAGCTGGAGCATGCAAAAATTGCCACAAAACTCAGTTTTGCTCCTGTCCAAGGAAATCTTTAGTAAAAGGCGAAAGATTTTTACGTTCTGAAGAGAAGCCAGATTATACTGGGCAAGGGCCTCCTCCTGACCTACCACCATGGCAGCAGCCCTCACTTGGCCCGGGGAGAGCACCTAGAAGTGGGTTCGTGGTATGGTGATGGAAAAACAAAAACGGCAACAGCCCATCTTCCACAGGATGCTCCGTTCTCAGTTCTATGCTGCTGACAGAGCATCACCTGTTCCGTTGCCCGGAAGAAGACCATCCATGGCTACAATATGCAAATGAGGGCCTCTTCCCAGCAACCCCAGGGTTCAGTCTCCCACCAAAACCCCACCCACCCATTACTTTATTCTGTTGTTGAACCCAATTAAGGAAGCCCCAGCAAGCTGGAGCATGCAAAAATTGCAACAAAACTCAGTTTTGCTCCTCTCCACAGAAATTTTTAGTAAAAGGCGAAAGATTTTTACGTTCTGAAGAGAAGCCAGAGTATACTGTGCAAAGGCCTCCTCCTGACCTACCACCATGGCAGCAGCCCTCACTTGGCCCGGGGAGAGCACCTAGAAGTGGGTTCGTGGTTTGGTGATGGAAAAACAAAAACGGCAACAGCCCATCTTCCACAGGCTGCTCCGTTCTCAGTTCTATGCTGCTGACAGAGCATCACCTGTTCCGTTGCCCGGAAGAAGACCATCCATGGCTACAATATGCAAATGAGGGCCTCTTCCCAGCAACCCCAGGGTTCAGTCTCCCACCAAAACCCCACCCACCCATTACTTTATTCTGTTGTTGAACCCAATTAAGAAAGCCCCAGCAAGCTGGAGCATGCAAAAATTGCAACAAAACTCAGTTTTGCTCCTCTCCACGGAAATCATTAGTAAAAGGCGAAAGATTTTTACATTCTGAAGAGAAGCCAGAATATACTGTGCAAAGGCCTCCTCCTGACCTACCACCATGGCAGCAGCCCTCACTTGGCCCGGGGAGAACACCTAGAAGTGGGTTCGTGGTTTGGTGATGGAAAAACAAAAACGGCAACAGCCCATCTTCCACAGGCTGCTCTGTTCTCAGATCTATGCTGCTGACAGAGCATCACCTGTTCCGTTGCCCGGAAGAAGGCCATCCATGGCTACAATATGCAAATGAGGGCCTCTTCCCCGCAACCCCAGGGTTCAGTCTCCCACCGAAACCCCAAACACCCATTACTTTATTCTATTGTTGAACCCAATTAAGGAAGCCCCAGCAAGCTGGAGCATGCAGAAATTGCCACAAAACTCAGTTTTGCTCCTCTCCACGGAAATCTTTAGTAAAAGGCGAAAGATTTTTACGTTCTGAAAAGAAGCCAGAGTATACTGGGCAAGGGCCTCCTCCTGACCTACCACCATGGCAGCAGCCCTCACTTGGCCCGGGGAGAGCACCTAGAAGTGGGTTCGTGGTTTGGTGATGGAAAAACAAAAACGGCAACAGCCCATCTTCCACAGGATGCTCCGTTCTCAGTTCTATGCTGCTGACAGAGCATCACCTGTTCCGTTGCCCGGAAGAAGGCCATCCATGGCTACAATATGCAAATGAGGGCCTTTTCCCAGGAACCCCAGGGTTCAGTCTCCCACCGAAACCCCACCCATCCATTCCTTTATTCTGTTGTTGAACCCAATTAAGAAAGCCCCAGCAAGCTGGAGCATGCAAAAATTGCCACAAAACTCAGTTTTGCTCCTCTCCACGGAAATCTTTAGTAAAAGGCGAAAGATTTTTACATTCTGAAGAGAAGCCAGAGTATACTGTGCAAAGGCCTCCTCCTGACCTACCACCATGGCAGCAGCCCTCACTTGGCCCGGGGAGAGCACCTAGAAGTGGGTTCGTGGTTTGGTGATGGAAAAACAAAAACGGCAACAGCCCATCTTCCACAGGCTGCTCCGTTCTCAGTTCTATGCTGCTGAAAGAGCATCACCTGTTCCGTTGCCCAGAAGAAGGCCATCCATGGCTACAATATGCAAATGAGGGCCTCTTCCCAGCAACCCCAGGGTTCAGTCTCCCACCGAAACCCCACCCACCCATTACTTTATTCTGTTGTTGAACCCAATTAAGGAAGCCCCAGCAAGCTGGAGCATGCAAAAATTGCCACAAAACTCAGTTTTGCTCCTCTCCACGGAAATCTTTAGTAAAAGGCGAAAGATTTTTACGTTCTGAAGAGAAGCCAGAATATACTGGGCAAGGGCCTCCTCCTGACCTACCACCATGGCAGCAGCCCTCACTTGGCCCGGGGACAGCACCTAGAAGTGGGTTCGTGGTTTGGTGATGGAAAAACAAAAACGGCAACAGCCCATCTTCCACAGGCTGCTCCGTTCTCAGTTCTATGCTGCTGACAGAGCATCACCTGTTCCGTTGCCCGGAAGAAGGCCATCCATGGCTACAATATGCAAATGAGGGCCTCTTCCCCGCAACCCCAGGGTTCAGTCTCCCACCGAAACCCCACCCACCCATTACTTTATTCTGTTGTTGAACCCAATTAACGAAGCCCCAGCAAGCTGGAGCATGCAAAAATTGCCACAAAACTCAGTTTTGCTCCTCTCCAAGGAAATCTTTAGTAAAAGGCGAAAGATTTTTACGTTCTGAAGAGAAGCCAGATTATACTGGGCAAGGGCCTCCTCCTGACCTACCACCATGGCAGCAGCCCTCACTTGGCCCGGGGAGAGCACCTAGAAGTGGGTTCGTGGTATGGTGATGGAAAAACAAAAACGGCAACAGCCCATCTTCCACAGGATGCTCCGTTCTCAGTTCTATGCTGCTGACAGAGCATCACCTGTTCCGTTGCCCGGAAGAAGACCATCCATGGCTACAATATGCAAATGAGGGCCTCTTCCCAGCAACCCCAGGGTTCAGTCTCCCACCAAAACCCCACCCACCCATTACTTTATTCTGTTGTTGAACCCAATTAAGGAAGCCCCAGCAAGCTGGAGCATGCAAAAATTGCAACAAAACTCAGTTTTGCTCCTCTCCACAGAAATTTTTAGTAAAAGGCGAAAGATTTTTACATTCTGAAGAGAAGCCAGAGAATACTGTGCAAAGGCCTCCTCCTGACCTACCACCATGGCAGCAGCCCTCACTTGGCCCGGGGAGAGCACCTAGAAGTGGGTTCGTGGTTTGGTGATGGAAAAACAAAAACGGCAACAGCCCATCTTCCACAGGCTGCTCCGTTCTCAGTTCTATGCTGCTGACAGAGCATCACCTGTTCCGTTGCCCGGAAGAAGACCATCCATGGTTACAATATGCAAATGAGGGCCTCTTCCCAGCAACCCCAGGGTTCAGTCTCCCACCAAAACCCCACCCACCCATTACTTTATTCTGTTGTTGAACCCAATTAAGGAAGCCCCAGCAAGCTGGAGCATGCAAAAATTGCAACAAAACTCAGTTTTGCTCCTCTCCACGGAAATCTTTAGTAAAAGGCGAAAGATTTTTACGTTCTGAAGAGAAGCCAGAATATACTGTGCAAAGGCCTCCTCCTGACCTACCACCATGGCAGCAGCCCTCACTTGGCCCGGGGAGAACACCTAGAAATGGGTTCGTGGTTTGGTGATGGAAAAACAAAAACGGCAACAGCCCATCTTCCACAGGCTGCTCTGTTCTCAGTTCTATGCTGCTGACAGAGCATCACCTGTTCCGTTGCCCGGAAGAAGGCCATCCATGGCTACAATATGCAAATGAGGGCCTCTTCCCCGCAACCCCAGGGTTCAGTCTCCCACCGAAACCCCAAACACCCATTACTTTATTCTATTGTTGAACCCAATTAAGGAAGCCCCAGCAAGCTGGAGCATGCAGAAATTGCCACAAAACTCAGTTTTGCTCCTCTCCACGGAAATCTTTAGTAAAAGGCGAAAGATTTTTACGTTCTGAAAAGAAGCCAGAGTATACTGGGCAAGGGCCTCCTCCTGACCTACCACCATGGCAGCATCCCTCACTTGGCCCGGGGAGAGCACCTAGAAGTGGGTTCGTGGTTTGGTGATGGAAAAACAAAAACGGCAACAGCCCATCTTCCACAGGATGCTCCATTCTCAGTTCTATGCTGCTGACAGAGCATCACCTGTTCCGTTGCCCGGAAGAAGGCCATCCATGGCTACAATATGCAAATGAGGGCCTTTTCCCAGGAACCCCAGGGTTCAGTCTCCCACCGAAACCCCACCCATCCATTCCTTTATTCTGTTGTTGAACCCAATTAAGAAAGCCCCAGCAAGCTGGAGCATGCAAAAATTGCCACAAAACTCAGTTTTGCTCCTCTCCACGAAAATCTTTAGTAAAAGGCGAAAGATTTTTACGTTCTGAAGAGAAGCCAGAGTATACTGTGCAAAGGCCTCCTCCTGACCTACCACCATGGCAGCAGCCCTCACTTGGCCCGTGGAGAGCACCTAGAAGTGGGTTCGTGGTTTGGTGATGGAAAAACAAAAACGGCAACAGCCCATCTTCCACAGGCTGCTCCGTTCTCAGTTCTATGCTGCTGAAAGAGCATCACCTGTTCCGTTGCCCGGAAGAAGGCCATCCATGGCTACAATATGCAAATGAGGGCCTCTTCCCAGCAACCCCAGGGTTCAGTCTCCCACCGAAACCCCACCCACCCATTACTTTATTCTGTTGTTGAACCCAATTAAGGAAGCCCCAGCAAGCTGGAGCATGCAAAAATTGCCACAAAACTCAGTTTTGCTCCTCTCCACGGAAATCTTTAGTAAAAGGCGAAAGATTTTTACGTTCTGAAGAGAAGCCAGAATATACTGTGCAAAGGCCTCCTCCTGACCTACCACCATGGCAGCAGCCCTCACTTGGCCCGGGGAGAACACCTAGAAGTGGGTTCGTGGTTTGGTGATGGAAAAACAAAAACGGCAACAGCCCATCTTCCACAAGCTGCTCTGTTCTCAGTTCTATGCTGCTGACAGAGCATCACCTGTTCTGTTGCCCGGAAGAAGGCCATCCATGGCTACAATATGCAAATGAGGGCCTCTTCCCCGCAACCCCAGGGTTCAGTCTCCCACCGAAACCCCAAACACCCATTACTTTATTCTATTGTTGAACCCAATTAAGGAAGCCCCAGCAAGCTGGAGCATGCAGAAATTGCCACAAAACTCAGTTTTGCTCCTCTCCACGGAAATCTTTAGTAAAAGGCGAAAGATTTTTACGTTCTGAATAGAAGCCAGAGTATACTGGGCAAGGGCCTCCTCCTGACCTACCACCATGGCAGCAGCCCTCACTTGGCCCGGGGAGAGCACCTAGAAGTGGGTTCGTGGTTTGGTGATGGAAAAACAAAAACGGCAACAGCCCATCTTCCACAGGATGCTCCGTTCTCAGTTCTATGCTGCTGACAGAGCATCACCTGTTCCGTTGCCCGGAAGAAGGCCATCCATAGCTACAATATGCAAATGAGGGCCTTTTCCCAGGAACCCCAGGGTTCAGTCTCCCACCGAAACCCCACCCATCCATTCCTTTATTCTGTTGTTGAACCCAATTAAGAAAGCCCCAGCAAGCTGGAGCATGCAAAAATTGCCACAAAACTCAGTTTTGCTCCTCTCCACGGAAATCTTTAGTAAAAGGCGAAAGATTTTTACGTTCTGAAGAGAAGCCAGAGTATACTGTGCAAAGGCCTCCTCCTGACCTACCACCATGGCAGCAGCCCTCACTTGGCCCGGGGAGAGCACCTAGAAATGGGTTCGTGGTTTGGTGATGGAAAAACAAAAACGGCAACAGCCCATCTTCCACAGGCTGCTCCGTTCTCAGTTCTATGCTGCTGAAAGAGCATCACCTGTTCCGTTGCCCGGAAGAAGGCCATCCATGGCTACAATATGCAAATGAGGGCCTCTTCCCAGCAACCCCAGGGTTCAGTCTCCCACCGAAACCCCACCCACCCATTACTTTATTCTGTTGTTGAACCCAATTAAGGAAGCCCCAGCAAGCTGGAGCATGCAAAAATTGCCACAAAACTCAGTTTTGCTCCTCTCCACGGAAATCTTTAGTAAAAGGCGAAAGATTTTTACGTTCTGAAGAGAAGCCAGAATATACTGGGCAAGGGCCTCCTCCTGACCTACCACCATGGCAGCAGCCCTCACTTGGCCCGGGGACAGCACCTAGAAGTGGGTTCGTGGTTTGGTGATGGAAAAACAAAAACGGCAACAGCCCATCTTCCACAGGCTGCTCCGTTCTCAGTTCTATGCTGCTGACAGAGCATCACCTGTTCCGTTGCCCGGAAGAAGGCCATCCATGGCTACAATATGCAAATGAGGGCCTCTTCCCCGCAACCCCAGGGTTCAGTCTCCCACCGAAACCCCACCCACCCATTACTTTATTCTGTTGTTGAACCCAATTAACGAAGCCCCAGCAAGCTGGAGCATGCAAAAATTGCCACAAAACTCAGTTTTGCTCCTCTCCAAGGAAATCTTTAGTAAAAGGCGAAAGATTTTTACGTTCTGAAGAGAAGCCAGATTATACTGGGCAAGGGCCTCCTCCTGACCTACCACCATGGCAGCAGCCCTCACTTGGCCCGGGGAGAGCACCTAGAAGTGGGTTCGTGGTATGGTGATGGAAAAACAAAAACGGCAACAGCCCATCTTCCACAGGATGCTCCGTTCTCAGTTCTATGCTGCTGACAGAGCATCACCTGTTCCGTTGCCCGGAAGACGACCATCCATGGCTACAATATGCAAATGAGGGCCTCTTCCCAGCAACCCCAGGGTTCAGTCTCCCACCAAAACCCCACCCACCCATTACTTTATTCTGTTGTTGAACCCAATTAAGGAAGCCCCAGCAAGCTGGAGCATGCAAAAATTGCAACAAAACTCAGTTTTGCTCCTCTCCACAGAAATTTTTAGTAAAAGGCGAAAGATTTTTACGTTCTGAAGAGAAGCCAGAGTATACTGTGCAAAGGCCTCCTCCTGACCTACCACCATGGCAGCAGCCCTCACTTGGCCCGGGGAGAGCACCTAGAAGTGGGTTCGTGGTTTGGTGATGGAAAAACAAAAACGGCAACAGCCCATCTTCCACAGGCTGCTCCGTTCTCAGTTCTATGCTGCTGACAGAGCATCACCTGTTCCGTTGCCCGGAAGAAGACCATCCATGGCTACAATATGCAAATGAGGGCCTCTTCCCAGCAACCCCAGGGTTCAGTCTCCCACCAAAACCCCACCCACCCATTACTTTATTCTGTTGTTGAACCCAATTAAGGAAGCCCCAGCAAGCTGGAGCATGCAAAAATTGCAACAAAACTCAGTTTTGCTCCTCTCCACGGAAATCATTAGTAAAAGGCGAAAGATTTTTACATTCTGAAGAGAAGCCAGAATATACTGTGCAAAGGCCTCCTCCTGACCTACCACCATGGCAGCAGCCCTCACTTGGCCCGGGGAGAACACCTAGAAGTGGGTTCGTGGTTTGGTGATGGAAAAACAAAAACGGCAACAGCCCATCTTCCACAGGCTGCTCTGTTCTCAGATCTATGCTGCTGACAGAGCATCACCTGTTCCGTTGCCCGGAAGAAGGCCATCCATGGCTACAATATGCAAATGAGGGCCTCTTCCCCGCAACCCCAGGGTTCAGTCTCCCACCGAAACCCCAAACACCCATTACTTTATTCTATTGTTGAACCCAATTAAGGAAGCCCCAGCAAGCTGGAGCATGCAGAAATTGCCACAAAACTCAGTTTTGCTCCTCTCCACGGAAATCTTTAATAAAAGGCGAAAGATTTTTACGTTCTGAAAAGAAGCCAGAGTATACTGGGCAAGGGCCTCCTCCTGACCTACCACCATGGCAGCAGCCCTCACTTGGCCCGGGGAGAGCACCTAGAAGTGGGTTCGTGGTTTGGTGATGGAAAAACAAAAACGGCAACAGCCCATCTTCCACAGGATGCTCCGTTCTCAGTTCTATGCTGCTGACAGAGCATCACCTGTTCCGTTGCCCGGAAGAAGGCCATCCATGGCTACAATATGCAAATGAGGGCCTTTTCCCAGGAACCCCAGGGTTCAGTCTCCCACCGAAACCCCACCCATCCATTCCTTTATTCTGTTGTTGAACCCAATTAAGAAAGCCCCAGCAAGCTGGAGCATGCAAAAATTGCCACAAAACTCAGTTTTGCTCCTCTCCACGGAAATCTTTAGTAAAAGGCGAAAGATTTTTACATTCTGAAGAGAAGCCATAGTATACTGTGCAAAGGCCTCCTCCTGACCTACCACCATGGCAGCAGCCCTCACTTGGCCCGGGGAGAGCACCTAGAAGTGGGTTCGTGGTTTGGTGATGGAAAAACAAAAACGGCAACAGCCCATCTTCCACAGGCTGCTCCGTTCTCAGTTCTATGCTGCTGAAAGAGCATCACCTGTTCCGTTGCCCAGAAGAAGGCCATCCATGGCTACAATATGCAAATGAGGGCCTCTTCCCAGCAACCCCAGGGTTCAGTCTCCCACCGAAACCCCACCCACCCATTACTTTATTCTGTTGTTGAACCCAATTAAGGAAGCCCCAGCAAGCTGGAGCATGCAAAAATTGCCACAAAACTCAGTTTTGCTCCTCTCCACGGAAATCTTTAGTAAAAGGCGAAAGATTTTTACGTTCTGAAGAGAAGCCAGAATATACTGGGCAAGGGCCTCCTCCTGACCTACCACCATGGCAGCAGCCCTCACTTGGCCCGGGGACAGCACCTAGAAGTGGGTTCGTGGTTTGGTGATGGAAAAACAAAAACGGCAACAGCCCATCTTCCACAGGCTGCTCCGTTCTCAGTTCTATGCTGCTGACAGAGCATCACCTGTTCCGTTGCCCGGAAGAAGGCCATCCATGGCTACAATATGCAAATGAGGGCCTCTTCCCCGCAACCCCAGGGTTCAGTCTCCCACCGAAACCCCACCCACCCATTACTTTATTCTGTTGTTGAACCCAATTAACGAAGCCCCAGCAAGCTGGAGCATGCAAAAATTGCCACAAAACTCAGTTTTGCTCCTCTCCAAGGAAATCTTTAGTAAAAGGCGAAAGATTTTTACGTTCTGAAGAGAAGCCAGATTATACTGGGCAAGGGCCTCCTCCTGACCTACCACCATGGCAGCAGCCCTCACTTGGCCCGGGGAGAGCACCTAGAAGTGGGTTCGTGGTATGGTGATGGAAAAACAAAAACGGCAACAGCCCATCTTCCACAGGATGCTCCGTTCTCAGTTCTATGCTGCTGACAGAGCATCACCTGTTCCGTTGCCCGGAAGAAGACCATCCATGGCTACAATATGCAAATGAGGGCCTCTTCCCAGCAACCCCAGGGTTCAGTCTCCCACCAAAACCCCACCCACCCATTACTTTATTCTGTTGTTGAACCCAATTAAGGAAGCCCCAGCAAGCTGGAGCATGCAAAAATTGCAACAAAACTCAGTTTTGCTCCTCTCCACAGAAATTTTTAGTAAAAGGCGAAAGATTTTTACATTCTGAAGAGAAGCCAGAGAATACTGTGCAAAGGCCTCCTCCTGACCTACCACCATGGCAGCAGCCCTCACTTGGCCCGTGGAGAGCACCTAGAAGTGGGTTCGTGGTTTGGTGATGGAAAAACAAAAACGGCAACAGCCCATCTTCCACAGGCTGCTCCGTTCTCAGTTCTATGCTGCTGACAGAGCATCACCTGTTCCGTTGCCCGGAAGAAGACCATCCATGGTTACAATATGCAAATGAGGGCCTCTTCCCAGCAACCCCAGGGTTCAGTCTCCCACCAAAACCCCACCCACCCATTACTTTATTCTGTTGTTGAACCCAATTAAGGAAGCCCCAGCAAGCTGGAGCATGCAAAAATTGCAACAAAACTCAGTTTTGCTCCTCTCCACGGAAATCTTTAGTAAAAGGCGAAAGATTTTTACGTTCTGAAGAGAAGCCAGAATATACTGTGCAAAGGCCTCCTCCTGACCTACCACCATGGCAGCAGCCCTCACTTGGCCCGGGGAGAACACCTAGAAATGGGTTCGTGGTTTGGTGATGGAAAAACAAAAACGGCAACAGCCCATCTTCCACAGGCTGCTCTGTTCTCAGTTCTATGCTGCTGACAGAGCATCACCTGTTCCGTTGCCCGGAAGAAGGCCATCCATGGCTACAATATGCAAATGAGGGCCTCTTCCCCGCAACCCCAGGGTTCAGTCTCCCACCGAAACCCCAAACACCCATTACTTTATTCTATTGTTGAACCCAATTAAGGAAGCCCCAGCAAGCTGGAGCATGCAGAAATTGCCACAAAACTCAGTTTTGCTCCTCTCCACGGAAATCTTTAGTAAAAGGCGAAAGATTTTTACGTTCTGAAAAGAAGCCAGAGTATACTGGGCAAGGGCCTCCTCCTGACCTACCACCATGGCAGCATCCCTCACTTGGCCCGGGGAGAGCACCTAGAAGTGGGTTCGTGGTTTGGTGATGGAAAAACAAAAACGGCAACAGCCCATCTTCCACAGGATGCTCCATTCTCAGTTCTATGCTGCTGACAGAGCATCACCTGTTCCGTTGCCCGGAAGAAGGCCATCCATGGCTACAATATGCAAATGAGGGCCTTTTCCCAGGAACCCCAGGGTTCAGTCTCCCACCGAAACCCCACCCATCCATTCCTTTATTCTGTTGTTGAACCCAATTAAGAAAGCCCCAGCAAGCTGGAGCATGCAAAAATTGCCACAAAACTCAGTTTTGCTCCTCTCCACGAAAATCTTTAGTAAAAGGCGAAAGATTTTTACGTTCTGAAGAGAAGCCAGAGTATACTGTGCAAAGGCCTCCTCCTGACCTACCACCATGGCAGCAGCCCTCACTTGGCCCGTGGAGAGCACCTAGAAGTGGGTTCGTGGTTTGGTGATGGAAAAACAAAAACGGCAACAGCCCATCTTCCACAGGCTGCTCCGTTCTCAGTTCTATGCTGCTGAAAGAGCATCACCTGTTCCGTTGTCCGGAAGAAGGCCATCCATGGCTACAATATGCAAATGAGGGCCTCTTCCCAGCAACCCCAGGGTTCAGTCTCCCACCGAAACCCCACCCACCCATTACTTTATTCTGTTGTTGAACCCAATTAAGGAAGCCCCAGCAAGCTGGAGCATGCAAAAATTGCCACAAAACTCAGTTTTGCTCCTCTCCACGGAAATCTTTAGTAAAAGGCGAAAGATTTTTACGTTCTGAAGAGAAGCCAGAATATACTGTGCAAAGGCCTCCTCCTGACCTACCACCATGGCAGCAGCCCTCACTTGGCCCGGGGAGAACACCTAGAAGTGGGTTCGTGGTTTGGTGATGGAAAAACAAAAACGGCAACAGCCCATCTTCCACAGGCTGCTCTGTTCTCAGTTCTATGCTGCTGACAGAGCATCACCTGTTCTGTTGCCCGGAAGAAGGCCATCCATGGCTACAATATGCAAATGAGGGCCTCTTCCCCGCAACCCCAGGGTTCAGTCTCCCACCGAAACCCCAAACACCCATTACTTTATTCTATTGTTGAACCCAATTAAGGAAGCCCCAGCAAGCTGGAGCATGCAGAAATTGCCACAAAACTCAGTTTTGCTCCTCTCCACGGAAATCTTTAGTAAAAGGCGAAAGATTTTTACGTTCTGAAAAGAAGCCAGAGTATACTGGGCAAGGGCCTCCTCCTGACCTACCACCATGGCAGCAGCCCTCACTTGGCCCGGGGAGAGCACCTAGAAGTGGGTTCGTGGTTTGGTGATGGAAAAACAAAAACGGCAACAGCCCATCTTCCACAGGATGCTCCGTTCTCAGTTCTATGCTGCTGACAGAGCATCACCTGTTCCGTTGCCCGGAAGAAGGCCATCCATAGCTACAATATGCAAATGAGGGCCTTTTCCCAGGAACCCCAGGGTTCAGTCTCCCACCGAAACCCCACCCATCCATTCCTTTATTCTGTTGTTGAACCCAATTAAGAAAGCCCCAGCAAGCTGGAGCATGCAAAAATTGCCACAAAACTCAGTTTTGCTCCTCTCCACGGAAATCTTTAGTAAAAGGCGAAAGATTTTTACGTTCTGAAGAGAAGCCAGAGTATACTGTGCAAAGGCCTCCTCCTGACCTACCACCATGGCAGCAGCCCTCACTTGGCCCGGGGAGAGCACCTAGAAATGGGTTCGTGGTTTGGTGATGGAAAAACAAAAACGGCAACAGCCCATCTTCCACAGGCTGCTCCGTTCTCAGTTCTATGCTGCTGAAAGAGCATCACCTGTTCCGTTGCCCGGAAGAAGGCCATCCATGGCTACAATATGCAAATGAGGGCCTCTTCCCAGCAACCCCAGGGTTCAGTCTCCCACCGAAACCCCACCCACCCATTACTTTATTCTGTTGTTGAACCCAATTAAGGAAGCCCCAGCAAGCTGGAGCATGCAAAAATTGCCACAAAACTCAGTTTTGCTCCTCTCCACGGAAATCTTTAGTAAAAGGCGAAAGATTTTTACGTTCTGAAGAGAAGCCAGAATATACTGGGCAAGGGCCTCCTCCTGACCTACCACCATGGCAGCAGCCCTCACTTGGCCCGGGGACAGCACCTAGAAGTGGGTTCGTGGTTTGGTGATGGAAAAACAAAAACGGCAACAGCCCATCTTCCACAGGCTGCTCCGTTCTCAGTTCTATGCTGCTGACAGAGCATCACCTGTTCCGTTGCCCGGAAGAAGGCCATCCATGGCTACAATATGCAAATGAGGGCCTCTTCCCCGCAACCCCAGGGTTCAGTCTCCCACCGAAACCCCACCCACCCATTACTTTATTCTGTTGTTGAACCCAATTAACGAAGCCCCAGCAAGCTGGAGCATGCAAAAATTGCCACAAAACTCAGTTTTGCTCCTCTCCAAGGAAATCTTTAGTAAAAGGCGAAAGATTTTTACGTTCTGAAGAGAAGCCAGATTATACTGGGCAAGGGCCTCCTCCTGACCTACCACCATGGCAGCAGCCCTCACTTGGCCCGGGGAGAGCACCTAGAAGTGGGTTCGTGGTATGGTGATGGAAAAACAAAAACGGCAACAGCCCATCTTCCACAGGATGCTCCGTTCTCAGTTCTATGCTGCTGACAGAGCATCACCTGTTCCGTTGCCCGGAAGAAAACCATCCATGGCTACAATATGCAAATGAGGGCCTCTTCCCAGCAACCCCAGGGTTCAGTCTCCCACCAAAACCCCACCCACCCATTACTTTATTCTGTTGTTGAACCCAATTAAGGAAGCCCCAGCAAGCTGGAGCATGCAAAAATTGCAACAAAACTCAGTTTTGCTCCTCTCCACAGAAATTTTTAGTAAAAGGCGAAAGATTGTTACGTTCTGAAGAGAAGCCAGAGTATACTGTGCAAAGGCCTCCTCCTGACCTACCACCATGGCAGCAGCCCTCACTTGGCCCGGGGAGAGCACCTAGAAGTGGGTTCGTGGTTTGGTGATGGAAAAACAAAAACGGCAACAGCCCATCTTCCACAGGCTGCTCCGTTCTCAGTTCTATGCTGCTGACAGAGCATCACCTGTTCCGTTGCCCGGAAGAAGGCCATCCATGGCTACAATATGCAAATGAGGGCCTCTTCCCAGCAACCCCAGGGTTCAGTCTCCCACCGAAACCCCACCCACCCATTACTTTATTCTGTTGTTGAACCCAATTAAGGAAGCCCCAGCAAGTTGGAGCATGCAAAAATTGCCACAAAACTCAGTTTTGCTCCTCTCCACAGAAATCTTTAGTAAAAGGCGAAAGATTTTTACGTTCTGAAGAGAAGCCAGAGTATACTGGGTAAGGGCCTCCTCCTGACCTACCACAATGGCAGCAGCCCTCACTTGGCCCGGGGACAGCACCTAGAAGTGGGTTCGTGGTTTGGTGATGGAAAAACAAAAACGGCAACAGCCCATCTTCCACAGGCTGCTCCGTTCTCAGTTCTATGCTGCTGACTGAGCATCACCTGTTCCGTTGCCCGGAAGAAGGCCATCCATGGCTACAATATGCAAATGAGGGCCTCTACCCCGCTACCCCAGGGTTCAGTCTCCCACCGAAACCCCAAACACTTTATTCTATTGTTGAACCCAATTAAGGAAGCCCCAGCAAGCTGGAGCATGCAAAAATTGCCACAAAACTCAGTTTTGCTCCTCTCCATGGAAATCTTTAGTAAAAGGCGAAAGATTTTTACGTTCTGAAGAGAAGCCAGAGTATACTGTGCAAAGGCCTCCTCCTGACCTACCACCATGGCAGCAGCCCTCACTTGGCCCGGGGAGAGCACCTAGAAGTGGGTTCGTGGTTTGGTGATGGAAAAACAAAAACGGCAACAGCCCATCTTCCACAGGCTGCTCCGTTCTCAGTTCTATGCTGCTGACAGAACATCACCTGTTCCGTTGCCCGGAAGAAGGCCATCCATGGCTAAAATATGCAAATGAGGGCCTCTTTCCAGCAACCCCAGGGTTCAGTCTCCCACCGAAACCCCACCCACCCATTACTTTATTCTGTTGTTGAACCCAATTAAGGAAGCCCCAGCAAGCTGGAGCATGCAAAAATTACCACAAAACTCAGTTTTGCTCCTCTCCACGGAAATCTTTAGTAAAAGGCGAAAGATTTTTACGTTCTGAAGAGAAGCCAGAGTATACTGGGCAAGGGCCTCCTCCTGACCTACCACCATGGCAGCAGCCCTCACTTGGCCCGGGGAGAGCACCTAGAAGTGGGTTCGTGGTTTGGTGATGGAAAAACAAAAACGGCAACAGCCCATCTTCCCCAGGCTGCTCCGTTCTCAGTTCTATGCTGCTGACAGAACATCACCTGTTCCGTTGCCCGGAAGAAGGCCAACCATGGCTAAAATATGCAAATGAGGACCTCTTCCCAGCAACCCCAGGGTTCAGTCTCCCACCAAAACCCCACCCACCCATTACTTTATTCTGTTGTTGAACCCAATTAAGGAAGCCCCAGCAAGCTGGAGCATGCAAAAATTGCCACAAAACTCAGTTTTGCTCCTCTCCACGGAAATCTTTAGTAAAAGGCGAAAGATTTTTACTTTCTGAAGAGAAGCCAGAGTATACTGTGCAAAGGCCTCCTCCTGACATACCACCATGGCAGCAGCCCTCACTTGGCCCGGGGAGAGCACCTAGAAGTGGGTTCGTGGTTTGGTGATGGAAAAACAAAAACGGCAACAGCCCATCTTCCACAGGCTGCTCCGTTCTCAGTTCTATGCTGCTGACAGAGCATCACCTGTTCCGTTGCCCGGAAGAAGGCCATCCATGGCTACAATATGCAAATGAGGGCCTCTTCCCAGCAACCCCAGGGTTCAGTCTCCCACCGAAACCCCACCCACCCATTACTTTATTCTGTTGTTGAACCCAATTAAGGAAGCCCCAGCAAGTTGGAGTATGCAAAAATTGCCACAAAACTCAGTTTTGCTCCTCTCCACAGAAATCTTTAGTAAAAGGCGAAAGATTTTTACGTTCTGAAGAGAAGCCAGAGTATACTGGGTAAGGGCCTCCTCCTGACCTACCACAATGGCAGCAGCCCTCACTTGGCCCGGGGACAGCACCTAGAAGTGGGTTCGTGGTTTGGTGATGGAAAAACAAAAACGGCAACAGCCCATCTTCCACAGGCTGCTCCGTTCTCAGTTCTATGCTGCTGACAGAGCATCACCTGTTCCGTTGCCCGGAAGAAGGCCATGCATGGCTACGATATGCAAATGAGGGCCTCTTCCCCGCAACCCCAGGGTTCAGTCTCCCACCGAAACCCCAAACACCCATTACTTTATTCTATTGTTGAACCCAATTAAGGAAGCCCCAGCAAGTTGGAGTATGCAAAAATTGCCACAAAACTCAGTTTTGCTCCTCTCCACAGAAATCTTTAGTAAAAGGCGAAAGATTTTTACGTTCTGAAGAGAAGCCAGAGTATACTGGGTAAGGGCCTCCTCCTGACCTACCACAATGGCAGCAGCCCTCACTTGGCCCGGGGAGAGCACCTAGAAGTGGGTTCGTGGTTTGGTGATGGAAAAACAAAAACGGCAACAGCCCATCTTCCACAGGCTGCTCCGTTCTCAGTTCTATGCTGCTGACAGAGCATCACCTGTTCCGTTGCCCGGAAGAAGGCCATCCATGGCTACAATATGCAAATGAGGGCCTCTTCCCAGCAACCCCAGGGTTCAGTCTCCCACCGAAACCCCACCCTTCCATTACTTTATTCTGTTGCTGAACCCAATTAAGGAAGCCCCAGCAAGCTGGAGCATGCAAAAATTGCCACAAAACTCAGTTTTGCTCCTCTCCACGGAAATCTTTAGTAAAAGGCGAAAGATTTTTACGTTCTGAAGAGAAGCCAGAATATACTGGGCAAGGGCCTCCTCCTGACCTACCACCATGGCAGCAGCCCTCACTTGGCCCGGGGACAGCACCTAGAAGTGGGTTCGTGGTTTGGTGATGGAAAAACAAAAACGGCAACAGCCCATCTTCCACAGGCTGCTCCGTTCTCAGTTCTATGCTGCTGACAGAGCATCACCTGTTTCGTTGCCCGGAAGAAGGCCATCCATGGCTACAATATGCAAATGAGGGCCTCTTCCCCGCAACCCCACCCACCCACCCATTACTTTATTCTGTTGTTGAACCCAATTAACGAAGCCCCAGCAAGCTGGAGCATGCAAAAATTGCCACAAAACTCAGTTTTCCTCCTCTCCACGGAAATCTTTAGTAAAAGGCGAAAGATTTTTACGTTCTGAAAAGAAGCCAGAGTATACTGGGCAAGGGCCTCCTCCTGACCTACCACCATGGCAGCAGCCCTCACTTGGCCCGGGGAGAGCACCTAGAAGTGGGTTCGTGGTATGGTGATGGAAAAACAAAAACGGCAACAGCCCATCTTCCGCAGGATGCTCCGTTCTCAGTTCTATGCTGCTGACAGAGCATCACCTGTTCCGTTGCCCGGAAGAAGGCCATCCATGGCTACAATATGCAAATGAGGGCCTCTTCCCAGCAACCCCAGGGTTCAGTCTCCCACCGAAACCCCACCCACCCATTACTTTATTCTGTTGTTGAACCCAATTAAGGAAGCCCCAGCAAGTTGAAGCATGCAAAAATTGCCACAAAACTCAGTTTTGCTCCTCTCCACGGAAATCTTTAGTAAAAGACGAAAGATTTTTACGTTCTGAAGAGAAGCCAGAGTATACTGGGCAAGGGCCTCCTCCTGACCTACCACCATGGCAGCAGCCCTCACTTGGCCCGGGGAGAGCACCTAGAAGTGGGTTCGTGGTTTGGTGATGGAAAAACAAAAACGGCAACAGCCCATCTTCCACAGGCTGCTCCGTTCTCAGTTCTATGCTGCTGACAGAGCATCACCTGTTCCGTTGCCCGGAAGAAGGCCATCCATGGCTACAATATGCAAATGAGGGCCTCTTCCCCGCAACCCCAGGGTTCAGTCTCCCACCGAAACCCCAAACACCCATGACTTTATTCTATTGTTGAACCCAATTAAGGAAGCCCCAGCAAGCTGGAGCATACAAAAATTGCCACAAAACTCAGTTTTGCTCCTCTCCACGGAAATCTTTAGTAAAAGGCGAAAGATTTTTACGTTCTGAAAAGAAGCCAGAGTATACTGGGCAAGGGCCTCCTCCTGACCTACCACCATGGCAGCAGCCCTCACTTGGCCCGGGGAGAGCACCTAGAAGTGGGTTCGTGGTTTGGTGATGGAAAAACAAAAACGGCAACAGCCCATCTTCCACAGGATGCTCCGTTCTCAGTTCTATGCTGCTGACAGAGCATCACCTGTTCCGTTGCCCGGAAGAAGGCCATCCATGGCTACAATATGCAAATGAGGGCCTTTTCCCAGGAACCCCAGGGTTCAGTCTCCCACCGAAACCCCACCCATCCATTCCTTTATTCTGTTGTTGAACCCAATTAAGAAAGCCCCAGCAAGCTGGAGCATGCAAAAATTGCCACAAAACTCAGTTTTGCTCTTCTCCACGGAAATCTTTAGTAAAAGGCGAAAGATTTTTACGTTCTGAAGAGAAGCCAGAGTATACTGGGCAAGGGCCTCCTCCTGACCTACCACCATGGCAGCAGCCCTCACTTGGCCCGGGGAGAGCACCTAGAAGTGGGTTCGTGGTATGGTGATGGAAAAACAAAAACGGCAACAGCCCATCTTCCACAGGATGCTCCGTTCTCAGTTCTATGCTGCTGACAGAGCATCACCTGTTCCGTTGCCCGGAAGAAGACCATCCATGGCTACAATATGCAAATGAGGGCCTCTTCCCAGCAACCCCAGGGTTCAGTCTCCCACCAAAACCCCACCCACCCATTACTTTATTCTGTTGTTGAACCCAATTAAGGAAGCCCCAGCAAGCTGGAGCATGCAAAAATTGCAACAAAACTCAGTTTTGCTCCTCTCCACGGAAATCTTTAGTAAAAGGCGAAAGATTTTTACGTTCTGAAGAGAAGCCAGAGTATACTGTGCAAAGGCCTCCTCCTGACCTACCACCATGGCAGCAGCCCTCACTTGGCCCGGGAAGAGCACCTAGAAGTGGGTTCGTGGTTTGGTGATGGAAAAACAAAAACGGCAACAGCCCATCTTCCACAGGCTGCTCCGTTCTCAGTTCTATGCTGCTGACAGAGCATCACCTGTTCCGTTGCCCGGAAGAAGGCCATCCATGGATACAATATGCAAATGAGGGCCTCTTCCCAGCAACCCCAGGGTTCAGTCTTCCACCGAAACCCCACCCACCCATTACTTTATTCTGTTGTTGAACCCAATTAACGAAGCCCCAGCAAGCTAGAGCATGCAAAAATTGCCTCAAAACTCAGTTTTCCTCCTCTCCACGGAAATCTTTAGTAAAAGGCGAAAGATTTTTACGTTCTGAAGAGAAGCCAGAGTATCCTGGGCAAGGGCCTCCTCCTGACCTACCACCATGGCAGCAGCCCTCACTTGGCCCGGGGAGAGCACCTAGAAGTGGGTTCGTGGTATGGTGATGGAAAAACAAAAACAGCAACAGCCCATCTTCCACAGGATGCTCCGTTCTCAGTTCTATGCTGCTGACAGAGCATCACCTGTTCCGTTGCCCGGAAGAAGGCCATCCATGGCTACAATATGCAAATGAGGGCCTCTTCCCAGCAACCCCAGGGTTCAGTCTCCCACCGAAACCCCACCCACCCATTATTTTATTCTGTTGTTGAACCCAATTAAGGAAGCCCCAGCAAGTTGGAGCATGCAAAAATTGCCACAAAACTCAGTTTTGCTCCTCTCCACGGAAATCTTTAGTAAAAGGCGAAAGATTTTTACGTTCTGAAGAGAAGCCAGAGTATACTGGGCAAGGGCCTCCTCCTGACCTACCACCATGGCAGCAGCCCTCACTTGGCCCGGGGACAGCACCTAGAAGTGGGTTCGTGGTTTGGTGATGGAAAAACAAAAACGGCAACAGCCCATCTTCCACAGGCTGCTCTGTTCTCAGTTCTATGCTGCTGACAGAGCATCACCTGTTCCGTTGCCCGGAAGAAGGCCATCCATGGCTACAATATGCAAATGAGGGCCTCTTCCCCGCAACCCCAGGGTTCAGTCTCCCACCGAAACCCCAAACACCCATTACTTTATTCTATTGTTGAACCCAATTAAGGAAGCCCTAGCAAGCTGGAGCATGCAAAAATTGCCACAAAACTCAGTTTTGCTCCTCTCCACGGAAATCTTTAGTAAAAGGCGAAAGATTTTTACGTTCTGAAGAGAAGCTAGAGTATACTGGGCAAGGGCCTCCTCCTGACCTACCACCATGGCAGCAGCCCTCACTTGGCCCGGGGAGAGCACCTAGAAGTGGGTTCGTGGTATGGTGATGGAAAAACAAAAACGGCAACAGCCCATCTTCCACAGGATGCTCCGTTCTCAGTTTTATGCTGCTGACAGAGCATCACCTGTTCCGTTGCCCGGAAGAAGACCATCCATGGCTACAATATGCAAATGAGGGCCTCTTCCCAGCAACCCCAGGGTTCAGTCTCCCACCAAAACCCCACCCACCCATTACTTTATTCTGTTGTTGAACCCAATTAAGGAAGCCCCAGCAAGCTGGAGCATGCAAAAATTGCAACAAAACTCAGTTTTGCTCCTCTCCACGGAAATCTTTAGTAAAAGGCGAAAGATTTTTACTTTCTGAAGAGAAGCCAGAGTATACTGTGCAAAGGCCTCCTCCTGACCTACCACCATGGCAGCAGCCCTCACTTGGCCTGGGGAGAGCACCTAGAAGTGGGTTCGTGGTTTGGTGATGGAAAAACAAAAACGACAACAGCCCATCTTCCACAGGCTGCTCCGTTCTCAGTTCTATGCTGCTGACAGAGCATCACCTGTTCCGTTGCCCGGAAGAAGGCCATCCATGGCTACAATATGCAAATGAGGGCCTCTTCCCAGCAACCCCAGGGTTCAGTCTCCCACCGAAACCCCACCCACCCATTCCTTTATTCTGTTGTTGAACCCAATTAAGGAAGCCCCAGCAAGCTGGAGCATGCAAAAATTGCCACAAAACTCAGTTTTGCTCCTCTCCACGGAAATCTTTAGTAAAAGGCGAAAGAATTTTACGTTCTGAAGAGAAGCTAGAATATACTGGGCAAGGGCCTCCTCCTGACCTACCACCATGGCAGCAGCCCTCACTTGGCCCGGGGAGAGCACTTAGAAGTGGGTTCGTGGTTTGGTGATGGAAAAACAAAAACGGCAACAGCCCATCTTCCACAGGCTGCTCCGTTCTCAGTTCTATGCTGCTGACAGAACATCACCTGTTCCGTTGCCCGGAAGAAGGCCACCCATGGCTAAAATATGCAAATGAGGGCCTCTTTCTAGCAACCCCAGTGTTCAGTCTCCCACCGAAACCCCACCCACCCATTACTTTATTCTGTTGTTGAACCCAATTAAGGAAGCCCCAGCAAGCTGGAGCATGCAAAAATTGCAACAAAACTCAGTTTTGCTCCTCTCCACGGAAATCTTTAGTAAAAGGCGAAAGATTTTTACGTTCTGAAGAGAAGCCAGAGTATACTGTGCAAAGGCCTCCTCCTGACCTACCACCATGGCAGCAGCCCTCACTTGGCCCGGGGAGAGCACCTAGAAGTGGGTTCGTGGTTTGGTGATGGAAAAACAAAAACGGCAACAGCCCATCTTCCACAGGCTGCTCCGTTCTCAGTTCTATGCTGCTGACAGAGCATCACCTGTTCCGTTGCCCGGAAGAAGGCCATCCATGACTACAATATGCAAATGAGGGCCTCTTCCCAGCAACCCCAAGGTTCAGTCTCCCACCGAAACCCCACCCACCCATTCCTTTATTCTGTTGTTGAACCCAATTAAGGAAGCCCCAGCAAGCTGGAGCATGCAAAAATTGCCACAAAACTCAGTTTTGCTCCTCTCCACGGAAATCTTTAGTAAAAGGCGAAAGAATTTTACGTTCTGAAGAGAAGCTAGAATATACTGGGCAAGGGCCTCCTCCTGACCTACCACCATGGCAGCAGCCCTCACTTGGCCCGGGGAGAGCACTTAGAAGTGGGTTCGTGGTTTGGTGATGGAAAAACAAAAACGGCAACAGCCCATCTTCCACAGGCTGCTCCGTTCTCAGTTCTATGCTGCTGACAGAACATCACCTGTACCGTTGCCCGGAAGAAGGCCATCCATGGCTAAAATATGCAAACGAGGGCCTCTTTCCAGCAACCCCAGGGTTCAGTCTCCCACCGAAACCCCACCCACCCATTACTTTATTCTGTTGTTGAACCCAATTAAGGAAGCCCCAGCAAGCTGGAGCATGCAAAAATTGCAACAAAACTCAGTTTTGCTCCTCTCCACGGAAATCTTTAGTAAAAGGCGAAAGATTTTTACGTTCTGAAGAGAAGCCAGAGTATACTGTGCAAAGGCCTCCTCCTGACCTACCACCATGGCAGCAGCCCTCACTTGGCCCGGGGAGAGCACCTAGAAGTGGGTTCGTGGTTTGGTGATGGAAAAACAAAAACGGCAACAGCCCATCTTCCACAGGCTGCTCCGTTCTCAGTTCTATGCTGCTGACAGAACATCACCTGTTCCGTTGCCCGGAAGAAGGCCAACCATGGCTACAATATGCAAATGAGGGCCTCTTCCCAGCAACCCCAGGGTTCAGTCTCCCACCGAAACCCCACCCACCCATTACTTTATTCTGTTGTTGAACCCAATTAAGGAAGCCCCAGCAAGCTGGAGCATGCAAAAATTGCCACAAAACTCAGTTTTGCTCCTCTCCACGGAAATCTTTAGGAAAAGGCGAAAGATTTTTACTTTCTGAAGAGAAGCCAGAATATACTGTGCAAAGGCCTCCTCCTGACCTACCACCATGGCAGCAGCCCTCACTTGGCCCGGGGAGAGCACCTAGAAGTGGGTTCGTGGTTTGGTGATGGAAAAACAAAAACGGCAACAGCCCATCTTCCACAGGCTGCTCCGTTCTCAGTTCTATGCTGCTGACAGAGCATCACCTGTTCCGTTGCCCGGAAGAAGGCCATCCATGGCTACAATATGCAAATGAGGGCCTCTTCCCAGCAACCCCAGGGTTCAGTCTCCCACCGAAACCCCACCCACCCATTCCTTTATTCTGTTGTTGAACCCAATTAAGGAAGCCCCAGCAAGCTGGAGCATGCAAAAATTGCCACAAAACTCAGTTTTGCTCCTCTCCACGGAAATCTTTAGTAAAAGGCGAAAGAATTTTACGTTCTGAAGAGAAGCTAGAATATACTGGGCAAGGGCCTCCTCCTGACCTACCACCATGGCAGCAGCCCTCACTTGGCCCGGGGAGAGCACTTAGAAGTGGGTTCGTGGTTTGGTGATGGAAAAACAAAAACGGCAACAGCCCATCTTCCACAGGCTGCTCCGTTCTCAGTTCTATGCTGCTGACAGAACATCACCTGTTCCGTTGCCCGGAAGAAGGCCATCCATGGCTAAAATATGCAAATGAGGGCCTCTTTCCAGCAACCCCAGGGTTCAGTCTCCCACCGAAACCCCACCCACCCATTACTTTATTCTGTTGTTGAACCCAATTAAGGAAGCCCCAGCAAGCTGGAGCATGCAAAAATTGCAACAAAACTCAGTTTTGCTCCTCTCCACGGAAATCTTTAGTAAAAGGCGAAAGATTTTTACGTTCTGAAGAGAAGCCAGAGTATACTGTGCAAAGGCCTCCTCCTGACCTACCACCATGGCAGCAGCCCTCACTTGGCCCGGGGAGAGCACCTAGAAGTGGGTTCGTGGTTTGGTGATGGAAAAACAAAAACGGCAACAGCCCATCTTCCACAGGCTGCTCCGTTCTCAGTTCTATGCTGCTGACAGAGCATGACCTGTTCCGTTGCCCGGAAGAAGGCCATCCATGGCTACAATATGCAAATGAGGGCCTCTTCCCCGCAACCCCAGGGTCCAGTCTCCCACCGAAACCCCAAACACCCATTACTTTATTCTATTGTTGAACCCAATTAAGGAAGCCCCAGCAAGTTGGAGCATGCAAAAATTGCCACAAAACTCAGTTTTGCTCCTCTCCATGGAAATCTTTAGTAAAAAGCGAAAGATTTTTACGTTCTGAAGAGAAGCCAGAGTATACTGTGCAAAGGCCTCCTCCTGACCTACCACCATGGCAGCAGCCCTCACTTGGCCCGGGGAGAGCACCTAGAAGTGGGTTCGTGGTTTGGTGATGGAAAAACAAAAACGGCAACAGCCCATCTTCCACAGGCTGCTCCGTTCTCAGTTCTATGCTGCTGACAGAGCATCACCTGTTCCGTTGCCCGGAAGAAGGCCATCCATGGCTACAATATGCAAATGAGGGCCTCTTCCCAGCAACCCCAGGGTTCAGTCTCCCACCGAAACCCCACCCACCCATTACTTTATTCTGTTGTTGAACCCAATTAACGAAGCCCCAGCAAGCTAGAGCATGCAAAAATTGCCTCAAAACTCAGTTTTCCTCCTCTCCACGGAAATCTTTAGTAAAAGGCGAAAGATTTTTACGTTCTGAAGAGAAGCCAGAGTATACTGGGCAAGGGCCTCCTCCTGACCTACCACCATGGCAGCAGCCCTCACTTGGCCCGGGGAGAGCACCTAGAAGTGGGTTCGTGGTATGGTGATGGAAAAACAAAAACAGCAACAGCCCATCGTCCACAGGATGCTCCGTTCTCAGTTCTATGCTGCTGACAGAGCATCACCTGTTCCGTTGCCCGGAAGAAGGCCATCCATGGCTACAATATGCAAA
Organism: Ranitomeya imitator; assembly: GCF_032444005.1. Taxonomy (NCBI): domain Eukaryota; kingdom Metazoa; phylum Chordata; class Amphibia; order Anura; family Dendrobatidae; genus Ranitomeya; species Ranitomeya imitator. Next base: position 108,550,650 of record NC_091286.1, read on the forward strand.
TGAGGGCCTCTTCCCAGCAACCCCAGGGTTCAGTCTCCCACCGAAACCCCACCCACCCATTACTTTATTCTGTTGTTGAACTCAATTAAGGAAGCCCCAGCAAGTTGGAGCATGCAAAAATTACCACAAAACTCAGTTTTGCTCCTCTCCACGGAAATCTTTAGTAAAAGTCGAAAGATTTTTACGTTCTGAAGAGAAGCCAGAGTATACTGGGCAAGGGCCTCCTCCTGACCTACCACCATGGCAGCAGCCCTCACTTGGCCCGGGGAGAGCACCTAGAAGTGGGTTCGTGGTTTGGTGATGGAAAAACAAAAACGGCAACAGCCCATCTTCCACAGGCTGCTCCGTTCTCAGTTCTATGCTGCTGACAGAGCATCACCTGTTCCGTTGCCCGGAAGAAGGCCATCCATGGCTACAATATGCAAATGAGGGCCTCTTCCCCGCAACCCCAGGGTTCAGTCTCCCACCGAAACCCCAAACACCCATTACTTTATTCTATTGTTGAACCCAATTAAGGAAGCCCCAGCAAGCTGGAGCATGCAAAAATTGCCACAAAACTCAGTTTTGCTCCTCTCCACGGAAATCTTTAGTAAAAGGCGAAAGATTTTTACGTTCTGAAGAGAAGCCAGAGTATACTGGGCAAGGGCCTCCTCCTGACCTACCACCATGGCAGCAGCCCTCACTTGGCCCGGGGAGAGCACCTAGAAGTGGGTTCGTGGTTTGGTGATGGAAAAACAAAAACGGCAACAGCCCATCTTCCACAGGATGCTCCGTTCTCAGTTCTATGCTGCTGACAGAGCATCACCTGTTCCGTTGCCCGGAAGAAGGCCATCCATGGCTACAATATGCAAATGAGGGCCTTTTCCCAGGAACTCCAGGGTTCCGTCTCCCACCGAAACCCCACCCATCCATTCCTTTATTCTGTTGTTGAACCCAATTAAGAAAGCCTCAGCAAGCTGGAGCATGCAAAAATTGCCACAAAACTCAGTTTTGCTCCTCGCCACGGAAATCTTTAGTAAAAGGCGAAAGATTTTTACGTTCTGAAGAGAAGCCAGAGTATACTGGGCAAGGGCCTCCTCCTGACCTACCACCATGGCAGCAGCCCTCACTTGGCCCGGGGAGAGCACCTAGAAGTGGGTTCGTGGTATGGTGATGGAAAAACAAAAACGGCAACAGCCCATCTTCCACAGGATGCTCCGTTCTCAGTTCTATGCTGCTGACAGAGCATCACCTGTTCCGTTGCCCGGAAGAAGACCATCCATGGCTACAATATGCAAATGAGGGCCTCTTCCCAGCAACCCCAGGGTTCAGTCTCCCACCAAAACCCCACCCACCCATTACTTTATTCTGTTGTTGAACCCAATTAAGGAAGCCCCAGCAAGCTGGAGCATGCAAAAATTGCAACAAAACTCAGTTTTGCTCCTCTCCACGGTAATCTTTAGTAAAAGGCGAAAGATTTTTACGTTCTGAAGAGAAGCCAGAGTATACTGTGCAAAGGCCTCCTCCTGACCTACCACCATGGCAGCAGCCCTCACTTGGCCCGAGAAGAGCACCTAGAAGTGGGTTCGTGGTTTGGTGATGGAAAAACAAAAACGGCAACAGCCCATCTTCCACAGGCTGCTCCGTTCTCAGTTCTATGCTGCTGACAGAGCATCACCTGTTCCGTTGCCCGGAAGAAGGCCATCCATGGCTACAATATGCAAATGAGGGCCTCTTCCCAGCAACCCCAGGGTTCAGTCTCCCACCGAAACCCCACCCACCCATTACTTTATTCTGTTGTTGAACCCAATTAAGGAAGCCCCAGCAAGCTGGAGCATACAAAAATTGCCACAAAACTCAGTTTTGCTCCTCTCCACGGAAATCTTTAGTAAAAGGCGAAAGATTTTTACATTCTGAAGAGAAGCCAGAGTATACTGTGCAAAGGCCTCCTCCTGACCTACCACCATGGCAGCAGCCCTCACTTGGCCCGGGGAGAGCACCTAGAAGTGGGTTCGTGGTTTGGTGATGGAAAAAAAAACACGGCAACAGCCCATCTTCCATAGGATGCTCCGTTCTCAATTCTATGCTGCTGACAGAGCATCACATGTTCCGTTGCCCGGAAGAAGGCCATCTATGGCTACAAAATGCAAATGAGGGCCTTTTCCCAGGAACCCCAGGGTTCAGTCTCCCACCAAAACCCCACCTCCCATTCCTTTATTCTGTTGTTGAACCCAATTAAGAAAGCCCCAGCAAGCTGGAGCATGCAAAAATTGCCACAAAACTCAGTTTTGCTCCTCTCCACGGAAATCTTTAGTAAAAGGCGAAAGATTTTTACATTCTGAAGAGAAGCCAGAGTATACAGTGCAAAGGCCTCCTCCTGACCTACCACCATGGCAGCAGCCCTCACTTGGCCCGGGGAGAGCACCTAGAAGTGGGTTCGTGGTTTGGTGATGGAAAAACAAAAACGGCAACAGCCCATCTTCCACAGGCTGCTCCGTTCTATGCTGCTGACAGAGCATCACCTGTTCCGTTGCCCGGAAGAAGGCCATCCATGGCTACAATATGCAAATGAGGGCCTGTTCCCAGCAACCCCAGGGTTCAGTCTCCCACCGAAACCCCACCCACCCATTACTTTATTCTGTTGTTGAACCCAATTAAGGAAGCCCCAGCAAGCTGGAGCATGCAAAAATTGCCACAAAACTTAGTTTTGCTCCTCTCCAAGGAAATCTTTAGTAAAAGGTGAAAGATTTTTACGTTCTGAAGAGAAGCCAGAGTATACTGGGCAAAGGCCTCCTCCTGACCTACCACCATGGCAGCAGCCCTCACTTGGCCCGGGGAGAGCACCTAGAAGTGGGTTCGTGGTTTGGTGATGGAAAAACAAAAACGGCAACAGCCCATCTTCCACAGGATGCTCCGTTCTCAGTTCTATGCTGCTGACAGAGCATCACCTGTTCCGTTGCCCGGAAGAAGGCCATCCATGGCTACAATATGCAAATGAGGGCCTTTTCCCAGGAACCCCAGGGTTCAGTCTCCCACCGAAACCCCACCCACCCATTCCTTTATTCTGTTGTTGAACCCAATTAAGAAAGCCCCAGCAAGCTGGAGCATGCAAAAATTGCCACAAAACTCAGTTTTGCTCCTCTCCACGGAAATCTTTAGTAAAAGGCGAAAGATTTTTACATTCTGAAGAGAAGCCAGAATATACTGGGCAAGGGCCTCCTCCTGACCTACCACCATGGCAGCAGCCCTCACTTGGCCCGGGGACAGCACCTAGAAGTGGGTTCGTGGTTTGGTGATGGAAAAACAAAAACGGCAACAGCCCATCTTCCACAGGCTGCTCCGTTCTCAGTTCTATGCTGCTGACAGAGCATCACCTGTTCCGTTGCCTGGAAGAAGGCCATCCATGGCTACAATATGCAAATGAGGGCCTCTTCCCAGCAACCCCAGGGTTCAGTCTCCCACCGAAACCCCACCCACCCATTACTTTATTCTGTTGTTGAACCCAATTAAGGAAGCCACAGCAAGCTGGAGCATGCAAAAATTGCCACAAAACTCAGTTTTGCTCCTCTCCATGGAAATCTTTAGTAAAAGGCGAAAGATTTTTACGTTCTGAAGAGAAGCCAGAGAATACTGGGCAAAGGCCTCCTCCTGACCTACCACCATGGCAGCAGCCCTCACTTGGCCCGGGGAGAGCACCTAGAAGTGGGTTCGTGGTTTGGTGATGGAAAAACAAAAACGGCAACAGCCCATCTTCCACAGGATGCTCCGTTCTCAGTTCTATGCTGCTGACAGAGCATCACCTGTTCCGTTGCCCAGAAGAAGGCCATCCATGGCTACAATATGCAAATGAGGGCCTTTTCCCAGGAACCCCAGGGTTCAGTCTCCCACCGAAACCCCACCCACCCACCCATTCCTTTATTCTGTTGTTGAACCCAATTAAGAAAGCCCCAGCAAGCTGGAGCATGCAAAAATTGCCACAAAACTCAGTTTTGCTCCTCTCCACGGAAATCTTTAGTAAAAGGCGAAAGATTTTTACGTTCTGAAGAGAAGCCAGAATATACTGGGCAAGGGCCTCCTCCTGACCTACCACCATGGCAGCAGCCCTCACTTGGCCCGGGGACAGCACCTAGAAGTGGGTTCGTGGTTTGGTGATGGAAAAACAAAAACGGCAACAGCCCATCTTCCACAGACTGCTCCGTTCTCAGTTCTATGCTGCTGACAGAGCATCACCTGTTCCGTTGCCCGGAAGAAGGCCATCCATGGCTACAATATGCAAATGAGGGCCTCTTCCCAGCAACCCCAGGGTTCAGTCTCCCACCGAAACCCCACCCACCCATTACTTTATTCTGTTGTTGAACCCAATTAAGGAAGCCCCAGCAAGCTGGAGCATGCAAAAATTGCCACAAAACTCAGTTTTGCTCCTCTCCACGGAAATCTTTAGTAAAAGGCGAAAGATTTTTACTTTCTGAAGAGAAGCCAGAGTATACTGGGCAAAGGCCTCCTCCTGACCTACCACCATGGCAGCAGCCCTCACTTGGCCCGGGGAGAGCACCTAGAAGTGGGTTCGTGGTTTGGTGATGGAAAAACAAAAACGGCAACAGCCAATCTTCCACAGGATGCTCCGTTCTCAGTTCTATGCTGCTGACAGAGCATCACCTGTTCCGTCGCCCGGAAGAAGGCCATCCATGGCTACAATATGCAAATGAGGGCCTTTTCCCAGGAACCCCAGGGTTCAGTCTCCCACCGAAACCCCACCCACCCATTCCTTTATTCTGTTGTTGAACCCAATTAAGAAAGCCCCAGCAAGCTGGAGCATGCAAAAATTGCCACAAAACTCAGTTTTGCTCCTCTCCACGGAAATCTTTAGTAAAAGGCGAAAGATTTTTACGTTCTGAAGAGAAGCCAGAATATACTGGGCAAGGGCCTCCTCCTGACCTACCACCATGGCAGCAGCCCTCACTTGGCCCGGGGACAGCACCTAGAAGTGGGTTCGTGGTTTGGTGATGGAAAAACAAAAACGGCAACAGCCCATCTTCCACAGGCTGCTCCGTTCTCAGTTCGATGCTGCTGACAGAGCATCACCTGTTCCGTTGCCCGGAAGAAGGCCATCCATGGCTACAATATGCAAATGAGGGCCTCTTCCCCGCAACCCCAGGGTTCAGTCTCCCACCGAAACCCCACCCACCCATTACTTTATTCTGTTGTTGAACCCAATTAACGAAGCCCCAGCAAGCTGGAGCATGCAAAAATTGCCACAAAACTCAGTTTTGCTCCTCTCCACGGAAATCTTTAGTAAAAGGCGAAAGATTTTTACGTTCTGAAGAGAAGCCTGAGTATACAGAGCAAGGGCCTCCTCCTGACCTACCACCATGGCAGCAGCCCTCACTTGGCCCGGGGAGAGCAACTAGAAGTGGGTTCGTGGTTTGGTGATGGAAAAACAAAAACGGCAACAGCCCATCTTCCACAGGCTGCTTCGTTCTCAGTTCTATGCTGCTGACAGAGCATCACCTGTTCCATTGCCCGGAAGAAGGCCATCCATGGCTACAATATGCAAATGAGGGCCTCTTCCCCGCAACCCAAGGGTTCAGTCTCCCACCGATACCCCACCCACCCATTACTTTATTCTGTTGTTGAACCCAATTAACGAAGCCCCAGCAAGCTGGAGCATGCAAAAATTGCCACAAAACTCAGTTTTGCTCCTCTCCACGGAAATCTTTAGTAAAAGGCGAAAGATTTTTACGTTCTGAAGAGAAGCCAGAGAATACTGGGCAAGGGCCTCCTCCTGACCTACCACCATGGCAGCAGCCCTCACTTGGCCCGGGGAGAGCACCTAGAAGTGGGTTCGTGGTTTGGTGATGGAAAAACAAAAACGGCAACAGCCCATCTTCCACAGGATGCTCCGTTCTCAGTTCTATGCTGCTGACAGAGCATCACCTGTTCCGTTGCCCGGAAGAAGGCCATCCATGGCTACAATATGCAAATGAGGGCCTTTTCCCAGGAACCCCAGGGTTCAGTCTCCCACCGAAACCCCACCCACCCATTCCTTTATTCTGTTGTTGAACCCAATTAAGAAAGCCCCAGCAAGCTGGAGCATGCAAAAATTGCCACAAAATTCAGTTTTGCTCCTCTCCACGGAAATCTTTAGTAAAAGGCAAAAGATTTTTACATTCTGAAGAGAAGCCAGAGTATACTGTGCAAAGGCCTCCTCCTGACCTACCACCATGGCAGCAGCCCTCACTTGGCCCGGGGAGAGCACCTAGAAGTGGGTTCGTGGTTTGGTGATGGAAAAAAAAAAACGGCAACAGCCCATCTTCCATAGGATGTTCCGTTCTCAGTTCTATGCTGCTGACAGAGCATCACCTGTTCCGTTGCCCGGAAGAAGGCCATCTATGGCTACAATATGCAAATGAGGGCCTTTTCCCAGGAACCCCAGGGTTCAGTCTCCCACCGAAACCCCACCCACCCATTCCTTTATTCTGTTGTTGAACCCAATTAAGAAAGCCCCAGCAAGCTGGAGCATGCAAAAATTGCCACAAAACTCAGTTTTGCTCCTCTCCACGGAAATCTTTAGTAAAAGGCGAAAGATTATTACATTCTGAAGAGAAGCCAGAGTATACTGTGCAAAGGCCTCCTCCTGACCTACCACCATGGCAGCAGCCCTCACTTGGCCCGGGGAGAGCACCTAGAAGTGGGTTCGTGGTTTGGTGATGGAAAAACAAAAACGGCAACAGCCCATCTTCCACAGGCTGCTCCGTTCTCAGTTCTATGCTGCTGACAGAGCATCACCTGTTCCGTTGCCCGGAAGAAGGCCATCCATGGCTACAATATGCAAATGAGGGCCTCTTCCCAGCAACCCCAGGGTTCAGTCTCCCACCGAAACCCCACCCACCCATTACTTTATTCTGTTGTTGAACCCAATTAAGGAAGCCCCAGCAAGCTGGAGCATGCAAAAATTGCCACAAAACTCAGTTTTGCTCCTCTCCACGGAAATCTTTAGTAAAAGGCGAAAGATTTTTACGTTCTGAAGAGAAGCCAGAATATACTGGGCAAGGGCCTCCTCCTGACCTACCACCATGGCAGCAGCCCTCACTTGGCCCGGGGACAGCACCTAGAAGTGGGTTCGTGGTTTGGTGATGGAAAAACAAAAACGGCAACAGCCCATCTTCCACAGGCTGCTCCGTTCTCAGTTCTATGCTGCTGACAGAGCATCACCTGTTCCGTTGCCCGGAAGAAGGCCATCCATGGCTACAATATGCAAATGAGGGCCTCTTCCCAGCAACCCCAGGGTTCAGTCTCCCACCGAAACCCCACCCACCCATTACTTTATTCTGTTGTTGAACCCAATTAAGGAAGCCCCAGCAAGCTGGAGCATGCAAAAATTGCCACAAAACTCAGTTTTGCTCCTCTCCACGGAAATCTTTAGTAAAAGGCGAAAGATTTTTACGTTCTGAAGAGAAACCAAAGTATACTGGGCAAAGGCCTCCTCCTGACCTACCACCATGGCAGCAGCCCTCACTTGGCCCGGGGAGAGCACCTAGAAGTGGGTTCGTGGTTTGGTGATGGAAAAACAAAAACGGCAACAGCCCATCTTCCACAGGATGCTCCGTTCTCAGTTCTATGCTGCTGACAGAGCATCACCTGTTCCGTTGCCCGGAAGAAGGCCATCCATGGCTACAATATGCAAATGAGGGCCTTTTCCCAGGAACCCCAGGGTTCAGTCTCCCACCGAAACTCCACCCACCCATTCCTTTATTCTGTTGTTGAACCCAATTAAGAAAGCCCCAGCAAGCTGGAGCATGCAAAAATTGCCACAAAACTCAGTTTTGCTCCTCTCCACGGAAATCTTTAGTAAAAGGCGAAAGATTTTTACGTTCTGAAGAGAAACCAGAGTATACTGGGCAAGGGCCTCCTCCTGACCTACCACCATGGCAGCAGCCCTCACTTGGCCCGGGGACAGCACCTAGAAGTGGGTTCGTGGTTTGGTGATGGAAAAACAAAAACGGCAACAGCCCATCTTCCACAGGCTGCTCCGTTCTCAGTTCTATGCTGCTGACAGAGCATCACCTGTTCCGTTGCCCGGAAGAAGGCCATCCATGGCTACAATATGCAAATGAGGGCCTCTTCCCAGCAACCCCAGGGTTCAGTCTCCCACCGAAACCCCACCCACCCATTACTTTATTCTGTTGTTGAACCCAATTAAGGAAGCCCCAGCAAGCTGGAGCATGCAAAAATTGCCACAAAACTCAGTTTTGCTCCTCTCCACGGAAATCTTTAGTAAAAGGCGAAAGATTTTTACATTCTGAAGAGAAGCCGGAGTATACTGGGCAAAGGCCTCCTCCTGACCTACCACCATGGCAGCAGCCCTCACTTGGCCCGGGGAGAGCACCTAGAAGTGGGTTCGTGGTTTGGTGATGGAAAAACAAAAACGGCAACAGCCCATCTTCCACAGGATGCTCCGTTCTCAGTTCTATGCTGCTGACAGAGCATCACCTGTTCCGTTGCCCGGAAGAAGGCCATCCATGGCTACAATATGCAAATGAGGGCCTTTTCCCAGGAACCCCAGGGTTCAGTCTCCCACCGAAACCCCACCCACCCATTCCTTTATTCTGTTGTTGAACCCAATTAAGAAAGCCCCAGCAAGCTGGAGCATGCAAAAATTGCCACAAAACTCAGTTTTGCTCCTCTCCACGGAAATCTTTAGTAAAAGGCGAAAGATTTTTACGTTCTGAAGAGAAGCCAGAATATACTGGGCAAGGGCCTCCTCCTGACCTACCACCATGGCAGCAGCCCTCACTTGGCCCGGGGACAGCACCTAGAAGTGGGTTCGTGGTTTGGTGATGGAAAAACAAAAACGGCAACAGCCCATCTTCCACAGGCTGCTCCGTTCTCAGTTCGATGCTGCTGACAGAGCATCACCTGTTCCGTTGCCCGGAAGAAGGCCATCCATGGCTACAATATGCAAATGAGGGCCTCTTCCCCGCAACCCCAGGGTTCAGTCTCCCACCGAAACCCCACCCACCCATTACTTTATTCTGTTGTTGAACCCAGTTAACGAAGCCCCAGCAAGCTGGAGCATGCAAAAATTGCCACAAAACTCAGTTTTGCTCCTCTCCACGGAAATCTTTAGTAAAAGGCGAAAGATTTTTACATTCTGAAGAGAAGCCAGAGTATACTGTGCAAAGGCCTCCTCCTGACCTACCACCATGGCAGCAGCCCTCACTTGGCCAGGGGAGAGCACCTAGAAGTGGGTTCGTGGTTTGGTGATGGAAAAACAAAAACGGCAACAGCCCATCTTCCACAGGCTGCTCCGTTCTCAGTTCTATGCTGCTGACAGAGCATCACCTGTTCCGTTGCCCGGAAGAAGGCCATCCATGGCTACAATATGCAAATGAGGGCCTTTTCCCAGGAACCCCAAGGTTCAGTCTCCCACCGAAACCCCACCCACCCATTCCTTTATTCTGTTGTTGAACCCAATTAAGAAAGCCCCAGCAAGCTGGAGCATGCAAAAATTGCCACAAAACTCAGTTTTGCTCCTCTCCACGGAAATCTTTAGTAAAAGGCGAAAGATTTTTACATTCTGAAGAGAAGCCAGAGTATACTGTGCAAAGGCCTCCTCCTGACCTACCACCATGGCAGCAGCCCTCACTTGGCCCGGGGAGAGCACCTAGAAGTGGGTTCGTGGTTTGGTGATGGAAAAACAAAAACGGCAACAGCCCATCTTCCACAGGCTGCTCCGTTCTCAGTTCTATGCTGCTGACAGAGCATCACCTGTTCCGTTGCCCGGAAGAAGGCCATCCATGGCTACAATATGCAAATGAGGGCCTCTTCCCAGCAACCCCAGGGTTCAGTCTCCCACCGAAACCCCACCCACCCATTACTTTATTCTGTTGTTGAACCCAATTAAGGAAGCCCCAGCAAGCTGGAGCATGCAAAAATTGCCACAAAACTCAGTTTTGCTCCTCTCCACGGAAATCTTTAGTAAAAGGCGAAAGATTTTTACGTTCTGAACAGAAGCCAGAGTATACTGGGCAAAGGCCTCCTCCTGACCTACCACCATGGCAGCAGCCCTCACTTGGCCCGGGGAGAGCACCTAGAAGTGGGTTCGTGGTTTGGTGATGGAAAAACAAAAACGGCAACAGCCCATCTTCCACAGGATGCTCCGTTCTCAGTTCTATGCTGCTGACAGAGCATCACCTGTTCCGTTGCCCGGAAGAAGGCCATCCATGGCTACAATATGCAAATGAGGGCCTTTTCCCAGGAACCCCAGGGTTCAGTCTCCCACCGAAACCCCACCCACCCATTCCTTTATTCTGTTGTTGAACCCAATTAAGAAAGCCCCAGCAAGCTGGAGCATGCAAAAATTGCCACAAAACTCAGTTTTGCTCCTCTCCACGGAAATCTTTAGTAAAAGGCGAAAGATTTTTACGTTCTGAAGAGAAGCCAGAATATACTGGGCAAGGGCCTCCTCCTGACCTACCACCATGGCAGCAGCCCTCACTTGGCCCGGGGACAGCACCTAGAAGTGGGTTCGTGGTTTGGTGATGGAAAAACAAAAACGGCAACAGCCCATCTTCCACAGGCTGCTCCGTTCTCAGTTCGATGCTGCTGACAGAGCATCACCTGTTCCGTTGCCCGGAAGAAGGCCATCCATGGCTACAATATGCAAATGAGGGCCTCTTCCCCGCAACCCCAGGGTTCAGTCTCCCACCGAAACCCCACCCACCCATTACTTTATTCTGTTGTTGAACCCAATTAACGAAGCCCCAGCAAGCTGGAGCATGCAAAAATTGCCACAAAACTCAGTTTTGCTCCTCTCCACGGAAATCTTTAGTAAAAGGCGAAAGATTTTTACGTTCTGAAGAGAAGCCTGAGTATACAGAGCAAGGGCCTCCTCCTGACCTACCACCATGGCAGCAGCCCTCACTTGGCCCGGGGAGAGCAACTAGAAGTGGGTTCGTGGTTTGGTGATGGAAAAACAAAAACGGCAACAGCCCATCTTCCACAGGCTGCTTCGTTCTCAGTTCTATGCTGCTGACAGAGCATCACCTGTTCCATTGCCCGGAAGAAGGCCATCCATGGCTACAATATGCAAATGAGGGCCTCTTCCCCGCAACCCAAGGGTTCAGTCTCCCACCGATACCCCACCCACCCATTACTTTATTCTGTTGTTGAACCCAATTAACGAAGCCCCAGCAAGCTGGAGCATGCAAAAATTGCCACAAAACTCAGTTTTGCTCCTCTCCACGGAAATCTTTAGTAAAAGGCGAAAGATTTTTACGTTCTGAAGAGAAGCCAGAGAATACTGGGCAAGGGCCTCCTCCTGACCTACCACCATGGCAGCAGCCCTCACTTGGCCCGGGGAGAGCACCTAGAAGTGGGTTCGTGGTTTGGTGATGGAAAAACAAAAACGGCAACAGCCCATCTTCCACAGGATGCTCCGTTCTCAGTTCTATGCTGCTGACAGAGCATCACCTGTTCCGTTGCCCGGAAGAAGGCCATCCATGGCTACAATATGCAAATGAGGGCCTTTTCCCAGGAACCCCAGGGTTCAGTCTCCCACCGAAACCCCACCCACCCATTCCTTTATTCTGTTGTTGAACCCAATTAAGAAAGCCCCAGCAAGCTGGAGCATGCAAAAATTGCCACAAAATTCAGTTTTGCTCCTCTCCACGGAAATCTTTAGTAAAAGGCAAAAGATTTTTACATTCTGAAGAGAAGCCAGAGTATACTGTGCAAAGGCCTCCTCCTGACCTACCACCATGGCAGCAGCCCTCACTTGGCCCGGGGAGAGCACCTAGAAGTGGGTTCGTGGTTTGGTGATGGAAAAAAAAAAACGGCAACAGCCCATCTTCCATAGGATGCTCCGTTCTCAGTTCTATGCTGCTGACAGAGCATCACCTGTTCCGTTGCCCGGAAGAAGGCCATCTATGGCTACAATATGCAAATGAGGGCCTTTTCCCAGGAACCCCAGGGTTCAGTCTCCCACCGAAACCCCACCCACCCATTCCTTTATTCTGTTGTTGAACCCAATTAAGAAAGCCCCAGCAAGCTGGAGCATGCAAAAATTGCCACAAAACTCAGTTTTGCTCCTCTCCACGGAAATCTTTAGTAAAAGGCGAAAGATTATTACATTCTGAAGAGAAGCCAGAGTATACTGTGCAAAGGCCTCCTCCTGACCTACCACCATGGCAGCAGCCCTCACTTGGCCCGGGGAGAGCACCTAGAAGTGGGTTCGTGGTTTGGTGATGGAAAAACAAAAACGGCAACAGCCCATCTTCCACAGGCTGCTCCGTTCTCAGTTCTATGCTGCTGACAGAGCATCACCTGTTCCGTTGCCCGGAAGAAGGCCATCCATGGCTACAATATGCAAATGAGGGCCTCTTCCCAGCAACCCCAGGGTTCAGTCTCCCACCGAAACCCCACCCACCCATTACTTTATTCTGTTGTTGAACCCAATTAAGGAAGCCCCAGCAAGCTGGAGCATGCAAAAATTGCCACAAAACTCAGTTTTGCTCCTCTCCACGGAAATCTTTAGTAAAAGGCGAAAGATTTTTACGTTCTGAAGAGAAGCCAGAATATACTGGGCAAGGGCCTCCTCCTGACCTACCACCATGGCAGCAGCCCTCACTTGGCCCGGGGACAGCACCTAGAAGTGGGTTCGTGGTTTGGTGATGGAAAAACAAAAACGGCAACAGCCCATCTTCCACAGGCTGCTCCGTTCTCAGTTCTATGCTGCTGACAGAGCATCACCTGTTCCGTTGCCCGGAAGAAGGCCATCCATGGCTACAATATGCAAATGAGGGCCTCTTCCCAGCAACCCCAGGGTTCAGTCTCCCACCGAAACCCCACCCACCCATTACTTTATTCTGTTGTTGAACCCAATTAAGGAAGCCCCAGCAAGCTGGAGCATGCAAAAATTGCCACAAAACTCAGTTTTGCTCCTCTCCACGGAAATCTTTAGTAAAAGGCGAAAGATTTTTACGTTCTGAAGAGAAACCAAAGTATACTGGGCAAAGGCCTCCTCCTGACCTACCACCATGGCAGCAGCCCTCACTTGGCCCGGGGAGAGCACCTAGAAGTGGGTTCGTGGTTTGGTGATGGAAAAACAAAAACGGCAACAGCCCATCTTCCACAGGATGCTCCGTTCTCAGTTCTATGCTGCTGACAGAGCATCACCTGTTCCGTTGCCCGGAAGAAGGCCATCCATGGCTACAATATGCAAATGAGGGCCTTTTCCCAGGAACCCCAGGGTTCAGTCTCCCACCGAAACTCCACCCACCCATTCCTTTATTCTGTTGTTGAACCCAATTAAGAAAGCCCCAGCAAGCTGGAGCATGCAAAAATTGCCACAAAACTCAGTTTTGCTCCTCTCCACGGAAATCTTTAGTAAAAGGCGAAAGATTTTTACGTTCTGAAGAGAAACCAGAGTATACTGGGCAAGGGCCTCCTCCTGACCTACCACCATGGCAGCAGCCCTCACTTGGCCCGGGGACAGCACCTAGAAGTGGGTTCGTGGTTTGGTGATGGAAAAACAAAAACGGCAACAGCCCATCTTCCACAGGCTGCTCCGTTCTCAGTTCTATGCTGCTGACAGAGCATCACCTGTTCCGTTGCCCGGAAGAAGGCCATCCATGGCTACAATATGCAAATGAGGGCCTCTTCCCAGCAACCCCAGGGTTCAGTCTCCCACCGAAACCCCACCCACCCATTACTTTATTCTGTTGTTGAACCCAATTAAGGAAGCCCCAGCAAGCTGGAGCATGCAAAAATTGCCACAAAACTCAGTTTTGCTCCTCTCCACGGAAATCTTTAGTAAAAGGCGAAAGATTTTTACATTCTGAAGAGAAGCTAGAGTATACTGGGCAAAGGCCTCCTCCTGACCTACCACCATGGCAGCAGCCCTCACTTGGCCCGGGGAGAGCACCTAGAAGTGGGTTCGTGGTTTGGTGATGGAAAAACAAAAACGGCAACAGCCCATCTTCCACAGGATGCTCCGTTCTCAGTTCTATGCTGCTGACAGAGCATCACCTGTTCCGTTGCCCGGAAGAAGGCCATCCATGGCTACAATATGCAAATGAGGGCCTTTTCCCAGGAACCCCAGGGTTCAGTCTCCCACCGAAACCCCACCCACCCATTCCTTTATTCTGTTGTTGAACCCAATTAAGAAAGCCCCAGCAAGCTGGAGCATGCAAAAATTGCCACAAAACTCAGTTTTGCTCCTCTCCACGGAAATCTTTAGTAAAAGGCGAAAGATTTTTACGTTCTGAAGAGAAGCCAGAATATACTGGGCAAGGGCCTCCTCCTGACCTACCACCATGGCAGCAGCCCTCACTTGGCCCGGGGACAGCACCTAGAAGTGGGTTCGTGGTTTGGTGATGGAAAAACAAAAACGGCAACAGCCCATCTTCCACAGGCTGCTCCGTTCTCAGTTCGATGCTGCTGACAGAGCATCACCTGTTCCGTTGCCCGGAAGAAGGCCATCCATGGCTACAATATGCAAATGAGGGCCTCTTCCCCGCAACCCCAGGGTTCAGTCTCCCACCGAAACCCCACCCACCCATTACTTTATTCTGTTGTTGAACCCAGTTAACGAAGCCCCAGCAAGCTGGAGCATGCAAAAATTGCCACAAAACTCAGTTTTGCTCCTCTCCACGGAAATCTTTAGTAAAAGGCGAAAGATTTTTACATTCTGAAGAGAAGCCAGAGTATACTGTGCAAAGGCCTCCTCCTGACCTACCACCATGGCAGCAGCCCTCACTTGGCCAGGGGAGAGCACCTAGAAGTGGGTTCGTGGTTTGGTGATGGAAAAACAAAAACGGCAACAGCCCATCTTCCACAGGCTGCTCCGTTCTCAGTTCTATGCTGCTGACAGAGCATCACCTGTTCCGTTGCCCGGAAGAAGGCCATCCATGGCTACAATATGCAAATGAGGGCCTTTTCCCAGGAACCCCAAGGTTCAGTCTCCCACCGAAACCCCACCCACCCATTCCTTTATTCTGTTGTTGAACCCAATTAAGAAAGCCCCAGCAAGCTGGAGCATGCAAAAATTGCCACAAAACTCAGTTTTGCTCCTCTCCACGGAAATCTTTAGTAAAAGGCGAAAGATTTTTACATTCTGAAGAGAAGCCAGAGTATACTGTGCAAAGGCCTCCTCCTG
Source organism: Ranitomeya imitator (assembly GCF_032444005.1). Lineage (NCBI taxonomy): Eukaryota > Metazoa > Chordata > Amphibia > Anura > Dendrobatidae > Ranitomeya > Ranitomeya imitator. The sequence continues at coordinate 108,565,786 of NC_091286.1, forward strand.
ACCTACCACCATGGCAGCAGCCCTCACTTGGCCCGGGGAGAGCACCTAGAAGTGGGTTCGTGGTTTGGTGATGGAAAAACAAAAACGGCAACAGCCCATCTTCCACAGGCTGCTCCGTTCTCAGTTCTATGCTGCTGACAGAGCATCACCTGTTCCGTTGCCCGGAAGAAGGCCATCCATGGCTACAATATGCAAATGAGGGCCTCTTCCCAGCAACCCCAGGGTTCAGTCTCCCACCGAAACCCCACCCACCCATTACTTTATTCTGTTGTTGAACCCAATTAAGGAAGCCCCAGCAAGCTGGAGCATGCAAAAATTGCCACAAAACTCAGTTTTGCTCCTCTCCACGGAAATCTTTAGTAAAAGGCGAAAGATTTTTACGTTCTGAACAGAAGCCAGAGTATACTGGGCAAAGGCCTCCTCCTGACCTACCACCATGGCAGCAGCCCTCACTTGGCCCGGGGAGAGCACCTAGAAGTGGGTTCGTGGTTTGGTGATGGAAAAACAAAAACGGCAACAGCCCATCTTCCACAGGATGCTCCGTTCTCAGTTCTATGCTGCTGACAGAGCATCACCTGTTCCGTTGCCCGGAAGAAGGCCATCCATGGCTACAATATGCAAATGAGGGCCTTTTCCCAGGAACCCCAGGGTTCAGTCTCCCACCGAAACCCCACCCACCCATTCCTTTATTCTGTTGTTGAACCCAATTAAGAAAGCCCCAGCAAGCTGGAGCATGCAAAAATTGCCACAAAACTCAGTTTTGCTCCTCTCCACGGAAATCTTTAGTAAAAGGCGAAAGATTTTTACGTTCTGAAGAGAAGCCAGAATATACTGGGCAAGGGCCTCCTCCTGACCTACCACCATGGCAGCAGCCCTCACTTGGCCCGGGGACAGCACCTAGAAGTGGGTTCGTGGTTTGGTGATGGAAAAACAAAAACGGCAACAGCCCATCTTCCACAGGCTGCTCCGTTCTCAGTTCGATGCTGCTGACAGAGCATCACCTGTTCCGTTGCCCGGAAGAAGGCCATCCATGGCTACAATATGCAAATGAGGGCCTCTTCCCCGCAACCCCAGGGTTCAGTCTCCCACCGAAACCCCACCCACCCATTACTTTATTCTGTTGTTGAACCCAATTAACGAAACCCCAGCAAGCTGGAGCATGCAAAAATTGCCACAAAACTCAGTTTTGCTCCTCTCCACGGAAATCTTTAGTAAAAGGCGAAAGATTTTTACATTCTGAAGAGAAGCCAGAGTATACTGTGCAAAGGCCTCCTCCTGACCTACCACCATGGCAGCAGCCCTCACTTGGCCAGGGGAGAGCACCTAGAAGTGGGTTCGTGGTTTGGTGATGGAAAAACAAAAACGGCAACAGCCCATCTTCCACAGGCTGCTCCGTTCTCAGTTCTATGCTGCTGACAGAGCATCACCTGTTCCGTTGCCCGGAAGAAGGCCATCCATGGCTACAATATGCAAATGAGGGCCTCTTCCCAGCAACCCCAGGGTTCAGTCTCCCACCGAAACCCCACCCACCCATTACTTTATTCTGTTGTTGAACCCAATTAAGGAAGCCCCAGCAAGCTGGAGCATGCAAAAATTGCCACAAAACTCAGTTTTGCTCCTCTCCACGGAAATCTTTAGTAAAAGGCGAAAGATTTTTACGTTCTGAAGAGAAGCCAGAGTATACTGGGCAAAGGCCTCCTCCTGACCTACCACCATGGCAGCAGCCCTCACTTGGCCCGGGGAGAGCACCTAGAAGTGGGTTCGTGGTTTGGTGATGGAAAAAAAAAAACGGCAACAGCCCATCTTCCATAGGATGCTCCGTTCTCAGTTCTATGCTGCTGACAGAGCATCACCTGTTCCGTTGCCCGGAAGAAGGCCATCTATGGCTACAATATGCAAATGAGGGCCTTTTCCCAGGAACCCCAGGGTTCAGTCTCCCACCGAAACCCCACCCACCCATTCCTTTATTCTGTTGTTGAACCCAATTAAGAAAGCCCCAGCAAGCTGGAGCATGCAAAAATTGCCACAAAACTCAGTTTTGCTCCTCTCCACGGAAATCTTTAGTAAAAGGTGAAAGATTTTTACATTCTGAAGAGAAGCCAGAGTATACTGTGCAAAGGCCTCCTCCTGACCTACCACCATGGCAGCAGCCCTCACTTAGCCCGGGGAGAGCACCTAGAAGTGGGTTCGTGGTTTGGTGATGGAAAAACAAAAACGGCAACAGCCCATCTTCCACAGGCTGCTCCGTTCTCAGTTCTATGCTGCTGACAGAGCATCACCTGTTCCGATGCCCGGAAGAAGGCTGTCCATGGCTACAATAAGCAAATGAGGGCCTTTTCCCAGCAACCCCAGGGTTCAGTCTCCCACCGAAACCCCACCCACCCATTACTTTATTCTGTTGTTGAACCCAATTAAGGAAGCCCCAGCAAGCTGGAGCATGCAAAAATTGCCACAAAACTCAGTTTTGCTCCTCTCCACGGAAATCTTTAGTAAAAGGCGAAAGATTTTTATGTTCTGAAGAGAAGCCGGAGTATACTGGGCAAAGGCCTCCTCCTGACCTACCACCATGGCAGCAGCCCTCACTTGGCCCGGGGAGAGCACCTAGAAGTGGGTTCGTGGTTTGGTGATGGAAAAACAAAAACGGCAACAGCCCATCTTCCACAGGATGCTCCGTTCTCAGTTCTATGCTGCTGACAGAGCATCACCTGTTCCGTTGCCCGGAAGAAGGCCATCCATGGCTACAATATGCAAATGAGGGCCTTTTCCCAGGAACCCCAGGGTTCAGTCTCCCACCGAAACCCCACCCACCCATTCCTTTATTCTGTTGTTGAACCCAATTAAGAAAGCCCCAGCAAGCTGGAGCATGCAAAAATTGACACAAAACTCAGTTTTGCTCCTCTCCACGGAAATCTTTAGTAAAAGGCGAAAGATTTTTACGTTCTGAAGAGAAGCCAGAATATACTGGGCAAGGGCCTCCTCCTGACCTACCACCATGGCAGCAGCCCTCACTTGGCCCGGGGACAGCACCTAGAAGTGGGTTCGTGGTTTGGTGATGGAAAAACAAAAACGGCAACAGCCCATCTTCCACAGGCTGCTCCGTTCTCAGTTCTATGCTGCTGACAGAGCATCACCTGTTCCGTTGCCCGGAAGAAGGCCATCCATGGCTACAATATGCAAATGAGGGCCTCTTCCCAGCAACCCCAGGGTTCAGTCTTCCACCGAAACCCCACCCACCCATTACTTTATTCTGTTGTTGAACCCAATTAAGGAAGCCCCAGCAAGCTGGAGCATGCAAAAATTGCCACAAAACTCAGTTTTGCTCCTCTCCACGGAAATCTTTAGTAAAAGGCGAAAGATTTTTACATTCTGAAGAGAAACCAGAGTATACTGTGCAAAGGCCTCCTCCTGACCTACCACCATGGCAGCAGCCCTCACTTGGCCCGGGGAGAGCACCTAGAAGTGGGTTCGTGGTTTGGTGATGGAAAAAAAAAAACGGCAACAGCCCATCTTCCATAGGATGCTCCGTTCTCAGTTCTATGCTGCTGACAGAGCATCACCTGTTCCGTTGCCCGGAAGAAGGCCATCTATGGCTACAATATGCAAATGAGGGCCTTTTCCCAGGAACCCCAGGGTTCAGTCTCCCACCGAAACCCCACCCACCCATTCCTTTATTCTGTTGTTGAACCCAATTAAGAAAGCCCCAGCAAGCTGGAGCATGCAAAAATTGCCACAAAACTCAGTTTTGCTCCTCTCCACGGAAATCTTTAGTAAAAGGTGAAAGATTTTTACATTCTGAAGAGAAGCCAGAGTATACTGTGCAAAGGCCTCCTCCTGACCTACCACCATGGCAGCAGCCCTCACTTAGCCCGGGGAGAGCACCTAGAAGTGGGTTCGTGGTTTGGTGATGGAAAAACAAAAACGGCAACAGCCCATCTTCCACAGGCTGCTCCGTTCTCAGTTCTATGCTGCTGACAGAGCATCACCTGTTCCGATGCCCGGAAGAAGGCCATCCATGGCTACAATATGCAAATGAGGGCCTCTTCCCAGCAACCCCAGGGTTCAGTCTCCCACCGAAACCCCACCCACCCATTACTTTATTCTGTTGTTGAACCCAATTAAGGAAGCCCCAGCAAGCTGGAGCATGCAAAAATTGCCACAAAACTCAGTTTTGCTCCTCTCCACGGAAATCTTTAGTAAAAGGCGAAAGATTTTTACGTTCTGAAGAGAAGCCAGAATATACTGGGCAAGGGCCTCCTCCTGACCTACCACCATGGCAGCAGCCCTCACTTGGCCCGGGGACAGCACCTAGAAGTGGGTTCGTGGTTTGGTGATGGAAAAACAAAAACGGCAACAGCCCATCTTCCACAGGCTGCTCCGTTCTCAGTTCTATGCTGCTGACAGAGCATCACCTGTTCCGTTGCCCGGAAGAAGGCCATCCATGGCTACAATATGCAAATGAGGGCCTTTTCCCAGGAACCCCAGGGTTCAGTCTCCCACCGAAACCCCACCCACCCATTCCTTTATTCTGTTGTTGAACCCAATTAAGAAAGCCCCAGCAAGCTGGAGCATGCAAAAATTGCCACAAAACTCAGTTTTGCTCCTCTCCACGGAAATCTTTAGTAAAAGGCGAAAGATTTTTACGTTCTGAAGAGAAGCCAGAATATACTGGGCAAGGGCCTCCTCCTGACCTACCACCATGGCAGCAGCCCTCACTTGGCCCGGGGACAGCACCTAGAAGTGGGTTCGTGGTTTGGTGATGGAAAAACAAAAACGGCAACAGCCCATCTTCCACAGGCTGCTCCGTTCTCAGTTCTATGCTGCTGACAGAGCATCACCTGTTCCGTTGCCCGGAAGAAGGCCATCCATGGCTACAATAAGCAAATGAGGGCCTTTTCCCAGCAACCCCAGGGTTCAGTCTCCCACCGAAACCCCACCCACCCATTACTTTATTCTGTTGTTGAACCCAATTAAGGAAGCCCCAGCAAGCTGGAGCATGCAAAAATTGCCACAAAACTCAGTTTTGCTCCTCTCCACGGAAATCTTTAGTAAAAGGCGAAAGATTTTTATGTTCTGAAGAGAAGCCAGAGTATACTGGGCAAAGGCCTCCTCCTGACCTACCACCATGGCAGCAGCCCTCACTTGGCCCGGGGAGAGCACCTAGAAGTGGGTTCGTGGTTTGGTGATGGAAAAACAAAAACGGCAACAGCCCATCTTCCACAGGATGCTCCGTTCTCAGTTCTATGCTGCTGACAGAGCATCACCTGTTCCGTTGCCCGGAAGAAGGCCATCCATGGCTACAATATGCAAATGAGGGCCTTTTCCCAGGAACCCCAGGGTTCAGTCTCCCACCGAAACCCCACCCACCCATTCCTTTATTCTGTTGTTGAACCCAATTAAGAAAGCCCCAGCAAGCTGGAGCATGCAAAAATTGCCACAAAACTCAGTTTTGCTCCTCTCCACGGAAATCTTTAGTAAAAGGCGAAAGATTTTTACGTTCTGAAGAGAAGCCAGAATATACTGGGCAAGGGCCTCCTCCTGACCTACCACCATGGCAGCAGCCCTCACTTGGCCCGGGGACAGCACCTAGAAGTGGGTTCGTGGTTTGGTGATGGAAAAACAAAAACGGCAACAGCCCATCTTCCACAGGCTGCTCCGTTCTCAGTTCTATGCTGCTGACAGAGCATCACCTGTTCCGTTGCCCGGAAGAAGGCCATCCATGGCTACAATATGCAAATGAGGGCTTCTTCCCAGCAACCCCAGGGTTCAGTCTCCCACCGAAACCCCACCCACCCATTACTTTATTCTGTTGTTGAACCCAATTAAGAAAGCCCCAGCAAGCTGGAGCATGCAAAAATTGCCACAAAACTCAGTTTTGCTCCTCTCCACGGAAATCTTTAGTAAAAGGCGAAAGATTTTTACGTTCTGAAGAGAAGCCAGAGTATACTGGGCAAAGGCCTCCTCCTGACCTACCACCATGGCAGCAGCCCTCACTTGGCCCGGGGAGAGCACCTAGAAGTGGGTTCGTGGTTTGGTGATGGAAAAACAAAAACGGCAACAGCCCATCTTCCACAGGATGCTCCGTTCTCAGTTCTATGCTGCTGACAGAGCATCACCTGTTCCGTTGCCCGGAAGAAGGCCATCCATGGCTACAATATGCAAATGAGGGCCTTTTCCCAGGAACCCCAGGGTTCAGTCTCCCACCGAAACCCCACCCACCCATTCCTTTATTCTGTTGTTGAACCCAATTAAGAAAGCCCCAGCAAGCTGGAGCATGCAAAAATTGCCACAAAACTCAGTTTTGCTCCTCTCCACGGAAATCTTTAGTAAAAGGCGAAAGATTTTTACGTTCTGAAGAGAAGCCAGAATATACTGGGCAAGGGCCTCCTCCTGACCTACCACCATGGCAGCAGCCCTCACTTGGCCCGGGGACAGCACCTAGAAGTGGGTTCGTGGTTTGGTGATGGAAAAACAAAAATGGCAACAGCCCATCTTCCACAGGCTGCTCCGTTCTCAGTTCTATGCTGCTGACAGAGCATCACCTGTTCCGTTGCCCGGAAGAAGGCCATCCATGGCTACAATAAGCAAATGAGGGCCTTTTCCCAGCAACCCCAGGGTTCAGTCTCCCACCGAAACCCCACCCACCCATTACTTTATTCTGTTGTTGAACCCAATTAAGGAAGCCCCAGCAAGCTGGAGCATGCAAAAATTGCCACAAAACTCAGTTTTGCTCCTCTCCACGGAAATCTTTAGTAAAAGGCGAAAGATTTTTACATTCTGAAGAGAAGCCAGAGTATACTGTGCAAAGGCCTCCTCCTGACCTACCACCATGGCAGCAGCCCTCACTTGGCCCGGGGAGAGCACCTAGAAGTGGGTTCGTGGTTTGGTGATGGAAAAAAAAAAACGGCAACAGCCCATCTTCCATAGGATGCTCCGTTCTCAGTTCTATGCTGCTGACAGAGCATCACCTGTTCCGTTGCCCGGAAGAAGGCCATCTATGGCTACAATATGCAAATGAGGGCCTTTTCCCAGGAACCCCAGGGTTCAGTCTCCCACCGAAACCCCACCCACCCATTCCTTTATTCTGTTGTTGAACCCAATTAAGAAAGCCCCAGCAAGCTGGAGCATGCAAAAATTGCCACAAAACTCAGTTTTGCTCCTCTCCACGGAAATCTTTAGTAAAAGGCGAAAGATTTTTACATTCTGAAGAGAAGCCAGAGTATACTGTGCAAAGGCCTCCTCCTGACCTACCACCATGGCAGCAGCCCTCACTTGGCCCGGGGAGAGCACCTAGAAGTGGGTTCGTGGTTTGGTGATGGAAAAACAAAAACGGCAACAGCCCATCTTCCACAGGCTGCTCCGTTCTCAGTTCTATGCTGCTGACAGAGCATCACCTGTTCCGTTGCCCGGAAGAAGGCCATCCATGGCTACAATATGCAAATGAGGGCCTCTTCCCAGCAACCCCAGGGTTCAGTCTCCCACCGAAACCCCACCCACCCATTACTTTATTCTGTTGTTGAACCCAATTAAGGAAGCCCCAGCAAGCTGGAGCATGCAAAAATTGCCACAAAACTCAGTTTTGCTCCTCTCCACGGAAATCTTTAGTAAAAGGCGAAAGATTTTTACATTCTGAAGAGAAGCCAGAATATACTGGGCAAAGGCCTCCTCCTGACCTACCACCATGGCAGCAGCCCTCACTTGGCCCGGGGAGAGCACCTAGAAGTGGGTTCGTGGTTTGGTGATGGAAAAACAAAAACGGCAACAGCCCATCTTCCACAGGATGCTCCGTTCTCAGTTCTATGCTGCTGACAGAGCATCACCTGTTCCGTTGCCCGGAAGAAGGCCATCCATGGCTACAATATGCAAATGAGGGCCTTTTCCCAGGAACCCCAGGGTTCAGTCTCCCACCGAAACCCCACCCACCCATTCCTTTATTCTGTTGTTGAACCCAATTAAGAAAGCCCCAGCAAGCTGGAGCATGCAAGAATTGCCACAAAACTCAGTTTTGCTCCTCTCCACGGAAATCTTTAGTAAAAGGCGAAAGATTTTTACGTTCTGAAGAGAAGCCAGAATATACTGGGCAAGGGCCTCCTCCTGACCTACCACCATGGCAGCAGCCCTCACTTGGCCCGGGGACAGCACCTAGAAGTGGGTTCGTGGTTTGGTGATGGAAAAACAAAAACGGCAACAGCCCATCTTCCACAGGCTGCTCCGTTCTCAGATCGATGCTGCTGACAGAGCATCACCTGTTCCGTTGCCCGGAAGAAGGCCATCCATGGCTACAATATGCAAATGAGGGCCTCTTCCCCGCAACCCCAGGGTTCAGTCTCCCACCGAAACCCCACCCACCCATTACTTTATTCTGTTGTTGAACCCAATTAACGAAGCCCCAGCAAGCTGGAGCATGCAAAAATTGCCACAAAACTCAGTTTTGCTCCTCTCCACGGAAATCTTTAGTAAAAGGCGAAAGATTTTTACGTTCTGAAGAGAAGCCAGAGTATACTGGGCAAGGGCCTCCTCCTGACCTACCACCATGGCAGCAGCCCTCACTTGGCCCGGGGAGAGCACCTAGAAGTGGGTTCGTGGTTTGGTGATGGAAAAACAAAAACGGCAACAGCCCATCTTCCACAGGATGCTCCGTTCTCAGTTCTATGCTGCTGACAGAGCATCACCTGTTCCGTTGCCCGGAAGAAGGCCATCCATGGCTACAATATGCAAATGAGGGCCTTTTCCCAGGAACCCCAGGGTTCAGTCTCCCACCGAAACCCCACCCACCCATTCCTTTATTCTGTTGTTGAACCCAATTAAGAAAGCCCCAGCAAGCTGGAGCATGCAAAAATTGCCACAAAACTCAGTTTTGCTCCTCTCCACGGAAATCTTTAGTAAAAGGCGAAAGATTTTTACATTCTGAAGAGAAGCCAGAGTATACTGTGCAAAGGCCTCCTCCTGACCTACCACCATGGCAGCAGCCCTCACTTGGCCCGGGGAGAGCACCTAGAAGTGGGTTCGTGGTTTGGTGATGGAAAAAAAAAAACGGCAACAGCCCATCTTCCATAGGATGCTCCGTTCTCAGTTCTATGCTGCTGACAGAGCATCACCTGTTCCGTTGCCCGGAAGAAGGCCATCTATGGCTACAATATGCAAATGAGGGCCTTTTCCCAGGAACCCCAGGGTTCAGTCTCCCACCGAAACCCCACCCACCCATTCCTTTATTCTGTTGTTGAACCCAATTAAGAAAGCCCCAGCAAGCTGGAGCATGCAAAAATTGCCACAAAACTCAGTTTTGCTCCTCTCCACGGAAATCTTTAGTAAAAGGCGAAAGATTTTTACATTCTGAAGAGAAGCCAGAGTATACTGTGCAAAGGCCTCCTCCTGACCTACCACCATGGCAGCAGCCCTCACTTGGCCCGGGGAGAGCACCTAGAAGTGGGTTCGTGGTTTGATGATGGAAAAACAAAAACGGCAACAGCCCATCTTCCACAGGCTGCTCCGTTCTCAGTTCTATGCTGCTGACAGAGCATCACCTGTTCCGTTGCCCGGAAGAAGGCCATCCATGGCTACAATATGCAAATGAGGGCCTCTTCCCAGCAACCCCAGGGTTCAGTCTCCCACCGAAACCCCACCCACCCATTACTTTATTCTGTTGTTGAACCCAATTAAGGAAGCCCCAGCAAGCTGGAGCATGCAAAAATTGCCACAAAACTCAGTTTTGCTCCTCTCCACGGAAATCTTTAGTAAAAGGCGAAAGATTTTTACGTTCTGAAGAGAAGCCAGAGTATACTGGGCAAAGGCCTCCTCCTGACCTACCACCATGGCAGCAGCCCTCACTTGGCCCGGGGACAGCACCTAGAAGTGGGTTCGTGGTTTGGTGATGGAAAAACAAAAACGGCAACAGCCCATCTTCCACAGGATGCTCCGTTCTCAGTTCTATGCTGCTGACAGAGCATCACCTGTTCCGTTGCCCGGAAGAAGGCCATCCATGGCTACAATATGCAAATGAGGGCCTTTTCCCAGGAACCCCAGGGTTCAGTCTCCCACCGAAACCCCACCCACCCATTCCTTTATTCTGTTGTTGAACCCAATTAAGAAAGCCCCAGCAAGCTGGAGCATGCAAAAATTGCCACAAAACTCAGTTTTGCTCCTCTCCACGGAAATCTTTAGTAAAAGGCGAAAGATTTTTACGTTCTGAAGAGAAGCCAGAATATACTGGGCAAGGGCCTCCTCCTGACCTACCACCATGGCAGCAGCCCTCACTTGGCCCGGGGACAGCACCTAGAAGTGGGTTCGTGGTTTGGTGATGGAAAAACAAAAACGGCAACAGCCCATCTTCCACAGGCTGCTCCGTTCTCAGTTCTATGCTGCTGACAGAGCATCACCTGTTCCGTTGCCCGGAAGAAGGCCATCCATGGCTACAATATGCAAATGAGGGCCTCTTCCCAGCAACCCCAGGGTTCAGTCTCCCACCGAAACCCCACCCACCCATTACTTTATTCTGTTGTTGAACCCAATTAAGGAAGCCCCAGCAAGCTGGAGCATGCAAAAATTGCCACAAAACTCAGTTTTGCTCCTCTCCACGGAAATCTTTAGTAAAAGGCGAAAGATTTTTACGTTCTGAAGAGAAGCCAGAGTATATTGGGCAAAGGCCTCCTCCTGACCTACCACCATGGCAGCAGCCCTCACTTGGCCCGGGGAGAGCACCTAGAAGTGGGTTCGTGGTTTGGTGATGGAAAAACAAAAACGGCAACAGCCCATCTTCCACAGGATGCTCCGTTCTCAGTTCTATGCTGCTGACAGAGCATCACCTGTTCCGTTGCCCGGAAGAAGGCCATCCATGGCTACAATATGCAAATGAGGGCCTTTTCCCAGGAACCCCAGGGTTCAGTCTCCCACCGAAACCCCACCCACCCACCCACCCATTCCTTTATTCTGTTGTTGAACCCAATTAAGAAAGCCCCAGCAAGCTGGAGCATGCAAAAATTGCCACAAAACTCAGTTTTGCTCCTCTCCACGGAAATCTTTAGTAAAAGGCGAAAGATTTTTACGTTCTGAAGAGAAGCCAGAATATACTGGGCAAGGGCCTCCTCCTGACCTACCACCATGGCAGCAGCCCTCACTTGGCCCGGGGACAGCACCTAGAAGTGGGTTCGTGGTTTGGTGATGGAAAAACAAAAACGGCAACAGCCCATCTTCCACAGGCTGCTCCGTTCTCAGTTCGATGCTGCTGACAGAGCATCACCTGTTCCGTTGCCCGGAAGAAGGCCATCCATGGCTACAATATGCAAATGAGGGCCTCTTCCCCGCAACCCCAGGGTTCAGTCTCCCACCGAAACCCCACCCACCCATTACTTTATTCTGTTGTTGAACCCAATTAACGAAGCCCCAGCAAGCTGGAGCATGCAAAAATTGCCACAAAACTCAGTTTTGCTCCTCTCCACGGAAATCTTTAGTAAAAGGCGAAAGATTTTTACGTTCTGAAGAGAAGCCTGAGTATACAGAGCAAGGGCCTCCTCCTGACCTACCACCATGGCAGCAGCCCTCACTTGGCCCGGGGAGAGCAACTAGAAGTGGGTTCGTGGTTTGGTGATGGAAAAACAAAAACGGCAACAGCCCATCTTCCATAGGCTGCTTCGTTCTCAGTTCTATGCTGCTGACAGAGCATCACCTGTTCCATTGCCCGGAAGAAGGCCATCCATGGCTACAATATGCAAATGAGGGCCTCTTCCCCGCAACCCCAGGGTTCAGTCTCCCAACGAAACCCCACCCACCCATTACTTTATTCTGTTGTTGAACCCAATTAAGGAAGCCCCAGCAAGCTGGAGCATGCAAAAATTGCCACAAAACTCAGTTTTGCTCCTCTCCACGGAAATCTTTAGTAAAAGGCGAAAGATTTTTACGTTCTGAAGAGAATCCAGAGTATACTGGGCAAGGGCCTCCTCCTGACCTACCACCATGGCAGCAGCCCTCACTTGGCCCGGGGAGAGCACCTAGAAGTGGGTTCGTGGTTTGGTGATGGAAAAACAAAAACGGCAACAGCCCATCTTCCACAGGCTGCTCCGTTCTCAGTTCTATGCTGCTGACAGAGCATCACCTGTTCCGTTGCCCGGAAGAAGGCCATCCATGGCTACAATATGCAAATGAGGGCCTTTTCCCAGGAACCCCAGGGTTCAGTCTCCCACCGAAACCCCACCCACCCATTCCTTTATTCTGTTGTTGAACCCAATTAAGAAAGCCCCAGCAAGCTGGAGCATGCAAAAATTGCCACAAAACTCAGTTTTGCTCCTCTCCACGGAAATCTTTAGTAAAAGGCGAAAGATTTTTACATTCTGAAGAGAAGCCAGAGTATACTGTGCAAAGGCCTCCTCCTGACCTACCACCATGGCAGCAGCCCTCACTTGGCCAGGGGAGAGCACCTAGAAGTGGGTTCGTGGTTTGGTGATGGAAAAAAAAAAACGGCAACAGCCCATCTTCCATAGGATGCTCCGTTCTCAGTTCTATGCTGCTGACAGAGCATCACCTGTTCCGTTGCCCGGAAGAAGGCCATCTATGGCTACAATATGCAAATGAGGGCCTTTTCCCAGGAACCCCAGGGTTCAGTCTCCCACCGAAACCCCACCCACCCATTCCTTTATTCTGTTGTTGAACCCAATTAAGAAAGCCCCAGCAAGCTGGAGCATGCAAAAATTGCCACAAAACTCAGTTTTGCTCCTCTCCACGGAAATCTTTAGTAAAAGGCGAAAGATTTTTACATTCTGAAGAGAAGCCAGAGTATACTGTGCAAAGGCCTCCTCCTGACCTACCACCATGGCAGCAGCCCTCACTTGGCCCGGGGAGAGCACCTAGAAGTGGGTTCGTGGTTTGGTGATGGAAAAACAAAAACGGCAACAGCCCATCTTCCACAGGCTGCTCCGTTCTCAGTTCTATGCTGCTGACAGAGCATCACCTGTTCCGTTGCCCGGAAGAAGGCCATCCATGGCTACAATATGCAAATGACTGCCTCTTCCCAGCAACCCCAGGGTTCAGTCTCCCACCGAAACCCCACCCACCCATTACTTTATTCTGTTGTTGAACCCAATTAAGGAAGCCCCAGCAAGCTGGAGCATGCAAAAATTGCCACAAAACTCAGTTTTGCTCCTCTCCACGGAAATCTTTAGTAAAAGGCGAAAGATTTTTACGTTCTGAAGAGAAGCCAGAGTATACTGGGCAAAGGCCTCCTCCTGACCTACCACCATGGCAGCAGCCCTCACTTGGCCCGGGGAGAGCACCTAGAAGTGGGTTCGTGGTTTGGTGATGGAAAAACAAAAACGGCAACAGCCCATCTTCCACAGGATGCTCCGTTCTCAGTTCTATGCTGCTGACAGAGCATCACCTGTTCCGTTGCCCGGAAGAAGGCCATCCATGGCTACAATATGCAAATGAGGGCCTTTTCCCAGGAACCCCAGGGTTCAGTCTCCCACCGAAACCCCACCCACCCATTCCTTTATTCTGTTGTTGAACCCAATTAAGAAAGCCCCAGCAAGCTGGAGCATGCAAAAATTGCCACAAAACTCAGTTTTGCTCCTCTCCACGGAAATCTTTAGTAAAAGGCGAAAGATTTTTACGTTCTGAAGAGAAGCCAGAATATACTGGGCAAGGGCCTCCTCCTGACCTACCACCATGGCAGCAGCCCTCACTTGGCCCGGGGACAGCACCTAGAAGTGGGTTCGTGGTTTGGTGATGGAAAAACAAAAACGGCAACAGCCCATCTTCCACAGGCTGCTCCGTTCTCAGTTCTATGCTGCTGACAGAGCATCACCTGTTCCGTTGCCCGGAAGAAGGCCATCCATGGCTACAATATGCAAATGAGGGCCTCTTCCCAGCAACCCCAGGGTTCAGTCTCCCACCGAAACCCCACCCACCCATTACTTTATTCTGTTGTTGAACCCAATTAAGGAAGCCCCAGCAAGCTGGAGCATGCAAAAATTGCCACAAAACTCAGTTTTGCTCCTCTCCACGGAAATCTTTAGTAAAAGGCGAAAGATTTTTACGTTCTGAAGAGAAGCCAGAGTTTATTGGGCAAAGGCCTCCTCCTGACCTACCACCATGGCAGCAGCCCTCACTTGGCCCTGGGAGAGCACCTAGAAGTGGGTTCGTGGTTTGGTGATGGAAAAACAAAAACGGCAACAGCCCATCTTCCACAGGATGCTCCGTTCTCAGTTCTATGCTGCTGACAGAGCATCACCTGTTCCGTTGCCCGGAAGAAGGCCATCCATGGCTACAATATGCAAATGAGGGCCTTTTCCCAGGAACCCCAGGGTTCTGTCTCCCACCGAAACCCCACCCACCCATTCCTTTATTCTGTTGTTGAACCCAATTAAGAAAGCCCCAGCAAGCTGGAGCATGCAAAAATTGCCACAAAACTCAGTTTTGCTCCTCTCCACGGAAATCTTTAGTAAAAGGCGAAAGATTTTTACGTTCTGAAGAGAAGCCAGAATATACTGGGCAAGGGCCTCCTCCTGACCTACCACCATGGCAGCAGCCCTCACTTGGCCCGGGGACAGCACCTAGAAGTGGGTTCGTGGTTTGGTGATGGAAAAACAAAAACGGCAACAGCCCATCTTCCACAGGCTGCTCCATTCTCAGTTCGATGCTGCTGACAGAGCATCACCTGTTCCGTTGCCCGGAAGAAGGCCATCCATGGCTACAATATGCAAATGAGGGCCTTTTCCCAGGAACCCCAGGGTTCAGTCTCCCACCGAAACCCCACCCACCCACCCATTCCTTTATTCTGTTGTTGAACCCAATTAAGAAAGCCCCAGCAAGCTGGAGCATGCAAAAATTGCCACAAAACTCAGTTTTGCTCCTCTCCACGGAAATCTTTAGTAAAAGGCGAAAGATTTTTACATTCTGAAGAGAAGCCAGAGTATACTGTGCAAAGGCCTCCTCCTGACCTACCACCATGGCAGCAGCCCTCACTTGGCCAGGGGAGAGCACCTAGAAGTGGGTTCGTGGTTTGGTGATGGAAAAAAAAAAACGGCAACAGCCCATCTTTCATAGGATGCTCCGTTCTCAGTTCTATGCTGCTGACAGAGCATCACCTGTTCCGTTGCCCGGAAGAAGGCCATCTATGGCTACAATATGCAAATGAGAGCCTTTTCCCAGGAACCCCAGGGTTCAGTCTCCCACCGAAACCCCACCCACCCATTCCTTTATTCTGTTGTTGAACCCAATTAAGAAAGCCCCAGCAAGCTGGAGCATGCAAAAATTGCCACAAAACTCAGTTTTGCTCCTCTCCACGGAAATCTTTAGTAAAAGGCGAAAGATTTTTACATTCTGAAGAGAAGCCAGAGTATACTGTGCAAAGGCCTCCTCCTGACCTACCACCATGGCAGCAGCCCTCACTTGGCCCGGGGAGAGCACCTAGAAGTGGGTTCGTGGTTTGGTGATGGAAAAACAAAAACAGCAACAGCCCATCTTCCACAGGATGCTCCGTTCTCAGTTCTATGCTGCTGACAGAGCATCACCTGTTCCGTTGCCCGGAAGAAGGCCATCCATGGCTACAATATGCAAATGAGGGCCTTTTCCCAGGAACCCCAGGGTTCAGTCTCCCACCGAAACCCCACCCACCCATTCCTTTATTCTGTTGTTGAACCCAATTAAGAAAGCCCCAGCAAGCTGGAGCATGCAAAAATTGCCACAAAACTCAGTTTTGCTCCTCTCCACGGAAATCTTTAGTAAAAGGCGAAAGATTTTTACATTCTGAAGAGAAGCCAGAGTATACTGTGCAAAGGCCTCCTCCTGACCTACCACCATGGCAGCAGCCCTCACTTGGCCCGGGGAGAGCACCTAGAAGTGGGTTCGTGGTTTGGTGATGGAAAAACAAAAACGGCAACAGCCCATCTTCCACAGGCTGCTCCGTTCTCAGTTCTATGCTGCTGACAGAGCATCACCTGTTCCGTTGCCCGGAAGAAGGCCATCCATGGCTACAATATGCAAATGAGGGCCTCTTCCCAGCAACCCCAGGGTTCAGTCTCCCACCGAAACCCCACCCACCCATTACTTTATTCTGTTGTTGAACCCAATTAAGGAAGCCCCAGCAAGCTGGAGCATGCAAAAATTGCCACAAAACTCAGTTTTGCTCCTCTCCACGGAAATCTTTAGTAAAAGGCGAAAGATTTTTACGTTCTGAAGAGAAGCCAGAGTATACTGGGCAAGGGCCTCCTCCTGACCTACCACCATGGCAGCAGCCCTCACTTGGCCCGGGGAGAGCACCTAGAAGTGGGTTCGTGGTTTGGTGATGGAAAAACAAAAACGGCAACAGCCCATCTTCCACAGGATGCTCCGTTCTCAGTTCTATGCTGCTGACAGAGCATCACCTGTTCCGTTGCCCGGAAGAAGGCCATCCATGGCTACAATATGCAAATGAGGGCCTTTTCCCAGGAACCCCAGGGTTCAGTCTCCCACCGAAACCCCACCCACCCACCCATTCCTTTATTCTGTTGTTGAACCCAATTAAGAAAGCCCCAGCAAGCTGGAGCATGCAAAAATTGCCACAAAACTCAGTTTTGCTCCTCTCCACGGAAATCTTTAGTAAAAGGCGAAAGATTTTTACATTCTGAAGAGAAGCCAGAGTATACTGTGCAAAGGCCTCCTCCTGACCTACCACCATGGCAGCAGCCCTCACTTGGCCAGGGGAGAGCACCTAGAAGTGGGTTCGTGGTTTGGTGATGGAAAAAAAAAAACGGCAACAGCCCATCTTCCATAGGATGCTCCGTTCTCAGTTCTATGCTGCTGACAGAGCATCACCTGTTCCGTTGCCCGGAAGAAGGCCATCTATGGCTACAATATGCAAATGAGAGCCTTTTCCCAGGAACCCCAGGGTTCAGTCTCCCACCGAAACCCCACCCACCCATTCCTTTATTCTGTTGTTGAACCCAATTAAGAAAGCCCCAGCAAGCTGGAGCATGCAAAAATTGCCACAAAACTCAGTTTTGCTCCTCTCCACGGAAATCTTTAGTAAAAGGCGAAAGATTTTTACATTCTGAAGAGAAGCCAGAGTATACTGTGCAAAGGCCTCCTCCTGACCTACCACCATGGCAGCAGCCCTCACTTGGCCCGGGGAGAGCACCTAGAAGTGGGTTCGTTGTTTGGTGATGGAAAAACAAAAACGGCAACAGCCCATCTTCCACAGGCTGCTCCGTTCTCAGTTCTATGCTGCTGACAGAGCATCACCTGTTCCGTTGCCCGGAAGAAGGCCATCCATGGCTACAATATGCAAATGAGGGCCTCTTCCCAGCAACCCCAGGGTTCAGTCTCCCACCGAATCCCCACCCACCCATTACTTTATTCTGTTGTTGAACCCAATTAAGGAAGCCCCAGCAAGCTGGAGCATGCAAAAATTGCCACAAAACTCAGTTTTGCTCCTCTCCACGGAAATCTTTAGTAAAAGGCGAAAGATTTTTACGTTCTGAAGGGAAGCCAGAGTATACTGGGCAAAGGCCTCCTCCTGACCTACCACCATGGCAGCAGCCCTCACTTGGCCCGGGGAGAGTACCTAGAAGTGGGTTCGTGGTTTGGTGATGGAAAAACAAAAACGGCAACAGCCCATCTTCCACAGGCTGCTCCGTTCTCAGTTCTATGCTGCTGACAGAGCATCACCTGTTCCGTTGCCCGGAAGAAGGCCATCCATGGCTACAATATGCAAATGAGGGCCTATTCCCAGGAACCCCAGGGTTCAGTCTCCCACCGAAACCCCACCCACCCATTCCTTTATTCTGTTGTTGAACCCAATTAAGAAAGCCCCAGCAAGCTGGAGCATGCAAAAATTGCCACAAAACTCAGTTTTGCTCCTCTCCACGGAAATCTTTAGTAAAAGGCGAAAGATTTTTACGTTCTGAAGAGAAGCCAGAGTATACTGTGCAAAGGCCTCCTCCTGACCTACCACCATGGCAGCAGCCCTCACTTGGCCCGGGGAGAGCACCTAGAAGTGGGTTCGTGGTTTGGTGATGGAAAAACAAAAACGGCAACAGCCCATCTTCCACAGGCTGCTCCGTTCTCAGTTCTATGCTGCTGACAGAGCATCACCTGTTCCGTTGCCCGGAAGAAGGCCATCCATGGCTACAATATGCAAATGAGGGCCTCTTCCCAGCAACCCCAGGGTTCAGTCTCCCACCGAAACCCCACCCACCCATTCCTTTATTCTGTTGTTGAACCCAATTAAGAAAGCCCCAGCAAGCTGGAGCATGCAAAAATTGCCACAAAACTCAGTTTTGCTCCTCTCCACGGAAATCTTTAGTAAAAGGCGAAAGATTTTTACATTCTGAAGAGAAGCCAGAGTATACTGTGCAAAGGCCTCCTCCTGACCTACCACCATGGCAGCAGCCCTCACTTGGCCCGGGGAGAGCACCTAGAAGTGGGTTCGTGGTTTGGTGATGGAAAAACAAAAACGGCAACAGCCCATCTTCCACAGGCTGCTCCGTTCTCAGTTCTATGCTGCTGACAGAGCATCACCTGTTCCGTTGCCCGGAAGAAGGCCATCCATGGCTACAATATGCAAATGAGGGCCTCTTCCCAGCAACCCCAGGGTTCAGTCTCCCACCGAAACCCCACCCACCCATTACTTTATTCTGTTGTTGAACCCAATTAAGGAAGCCCCAGCAAGCTGGAGCATGCAAAAATTGCCACAAAACTCAGTTTTGCTCCTCTCCACGGAAATCTTTAGTAAAAGGCGAAAGATTTTTACGTTCTGAAGAGAAGCCAGAATATACTGGGCAAAGGCCTCCTCCTGACCTACCACCATGGCAGCAGCCCTCACTTGGCCCGGGGAGAGCACCTAGAAGTGGGTTCGTGGTTTGGTGATGGAAAAACAAAAACGGCAACAGCCCATCTTCCACAGGATGCTCCGTTCTCAGTTCTATGCTGCTGACAGAGCATCACCTGTTCCGTTGCCCGGAAGAAGGCCATCCATGGCTACAATATGCAAATGAGGGCCTTTTCCCAGGAACCCCAGGGTTCAGTCTCCCACCGAAACCCCACCCACCCATTCCTTTATTCTGTTGTTGAACCCAATTAAGAAAGCCCCAGCAAGCTGGAGCATGCAAAAATTGCCACAAAACTCAGTTTTGCTCCTCTCCACGGAAATCTTTAGTAAAAGGCGAAAGATTTTTACGTTCTGAAGAGAAGCCAGAATATACTGGGCAAGGGCCTCCTCCTGACCTACCACCATGGCAGCAGCCCTCACTTGGCCCGGGGACAGCACCTAGAAGTGGGTTCGTGGTTTGGTGATGGAAAAACAAAAACGGCAACAGCCCATCTTCCACAGGCTGCTCCGTTCTCAGTTCTATGCTGCTGACAGAGCATCACCTGTTCCGTTGCCCGGAAGAAGGCCATCCATGGCTACAATATGCAAATGAGGGCCTCTTCCCAGCAACCCCAGGGTTCAGTCTCCCACCGAAACCCCACCCACCCATTACTTTATTCTGTTGTTGAACCCAATTAAGGAAGCCCCAGCAAGCTGGAGCATGCAAAAATTGCCACAAAACTCAGTTTTGCTACTCTCCACGGAAATCTTTAGTAAAAGGCGAAAGATTTTTACGTTCTGAAGAGAAGCCAGAGTATACTGGGCAAAGGCCTCCTCCTGACCTACCACCATGGCAGCAGCCCTCACTTGGCCCGGGGAGAGCACCTAGAAGTGGGTTCGTGGTTTGGTGATGGAAAAACAAAAACGGCAACAGCCCATCTTCCACAGGATGCTCCGTTCTCAGTTCTATGCTGCTGACAGAGCATCACCTGTTCCGTTGCCCGGAAGAAGGCCATCCATGGCTACAATATGGAAATGAGGGCCTTTTCCCAGGAACCCCAGGGTTCAGTCTCCCACCGAAACCCCACCCACCCATTCCTTTATTCTGTTGTTGAACCCAATTAAGAAAGCCCCAGCAAGCTGGAGCATGCAAAAATTGCCACAAAACTCAGTTTTGCTCCTCTCCACGGAAATCTTTAGTAAAAGGCGAAAGATTTTTACGTTCTGAAGAGAAGCCAGAATATACTGGGCAAGGGCCTCCTCCTGACCTACCACCATGGCAGCAGCCCTCACTTGGCCCGGGGACAGCACCTAGAAGTGGGTTCGTGGTTTGGTGATGGAAAAACAAAAACGGCAACAGCCCATCTTCCACAGGCTGCTCCGTTCTCAGTTCTATGCTGCTGACAGAGCATCACCTGTTCCGTTGCCCGGAAGAAGGCCATCCATGGCTACAATATGCAAATGAGGGCCTCTTCCCAGCAACCCCAGGGTTCAGTCTCCCACCGAAACCCCACCCACCCATTCCTTTATTCTGTTGTTGAACCCAATTAAGAAAGCCCCAGCAAGCTGGAGCATGCAAGAATTGCCACAAAACTCAGTTTTGCTCCTCTCCACGGAAATCTTTAGTAAAAGGCGAAAGATTTTTACGTTCTGAAGAGAAGCCAGAATATACTGGGCAAGGGCCTCCTCCTGACCTACCACCATGGCAGCAGCCCTCACTTGGCCCGGGGACAGCACCTAGAAGTGGGTTCGTGGTTTGGTGATGGAAAAACAAAAACGGCAACAGCCCATCTTCCACAGGCTGCTCCGTTCTCAGTTCTATGCTGCTGACAGAGCATCACCTGTTCCGTTGCCCGGAAGAAGGCCATCCATGGCTACAATATGCAAATGAGGGCCTCTTCCCAGCAACCCCAGGGTTCAGTCTCCCACCGAAACCCCACCCACCCATTACTTTATTCTGTTGTTGAACCCAATTAAGGAAGCCCCAGCAAGCTGGAGCATGCAAAAATTGCCACAAAACTCAGTTTTGCTCCTCTCCACGGAAATCTTTAGTAAAAGGCGAAAGATTTTTACGTTCTGAAGAGAAGCCAGAGTATACTGGGCAAAGGCCTCCTCCTGACCTACCACCATGGCAGCAGCCCTCACTTGGCCCGGGGAGAGCACCTAGAAGTGGGTTCGTGGTTTGGTGATGGAAAAACAAAAACGGCAACAGCCCATCTTCCACAGGATGCTCCGTTCTCAGTTCTATGCTGCTGACAGAGCATCACCTGTTCCGTTGCCCGGAAGAAGGCCATCCATGGCTACAATATGGAAATGAGGGCCTTTTCCCAGGAACCCCAGGGTTCAGTCTCCCACCGAAACCCCACCCACCCATTCCTTTATTCTGTTGTTGAACCCAATTAAGAAAGCCCCAGCAAGCTGGAGCATGCAAAAATTGCCACAAAACTCAGTTTTGCTCCTCTCCACGGAAATCTTTAGTAAAAGGCGAAAGATTTTTACGTTCTGAAGAGAAGCCAGAATATACTGGGCAAGGGCCTCCTCCTGACCTACCACCATGGCAGCAGCCCTCACTTGGCCCGGGGACAGCACCTAGAAGTGGGTTCGTGGTTTGGTGATGGAAAAACAAAAACGGCAACAGCCCATCTTCCACAGGCTGCTCCGTTCTCAGTTCTATGCTGCTGACAGAGCATCACCTGTTCCGTTGCCCGGAAGAAGGCCATCCATGGCTACAATATGCAAATGAGGGCCTCTTCCCAGCAACCCCAGGGTTCAGTCTCCCACCGAAACCCCACCCACCCATTCCTTTATTCTGTTGTTGAACCCAATTAAGAAAGCCCCAGCAAGCTGGAGCATGCAAGAATTGCCACAAAACTCAGTTTTGCTCCTCTCCACGGAAATCTTTAGTAAAAGGCGAAAGATTTTTACGTTCTGAAGAGAAGCCAGAATATACTGGGCAAGGGCCTCCTCCTGACCTACCACCATGGCAGCAGCCCTCACTTGGCCCGGGGACAGCACCTAGAAGTGGGTTCGTGGTTTGGTGATGGAAAAACAAAAACGGCAACAGCCCATCTTCCACAGGCTGCTCCGTTCTCAGTTCTATGCTGCTGACAGAGCATCACCTGTTCCGTTGCCCGGAAGAAGGCCATCCATGGCTACAATATGCAAATGAGGGCCTCTTCCCAGCAACCCCAGGGTTCAGTCTCCCACCGAAACCCCACCCACCCATTACTTTATTCTGTTGTTGAACCCAATTAAGGAAGCCCCAGCAAGCTGGAGCATGCAAAAATTGCCACAAAACTCAGTTTTGCTCCTCTCCACGGAAATCTTTAGTAAAAGGCGAAAGATTTTTACGTTCTGAAGAGAAGCCAGAGTATACTGGGCAAAGGCCTCCTCCTGACCTACCACCATGGCAGCAGCCCTCACTTGGCCCGGGGAGAGCACCTAGAAGTGGGTTCGTGGTTTGGTGATGGAAAAACAAAAACGGCAACAGCCCATCTTCCACAGGATGCTCCGTTCTCAGTTCTATGCTGCTGACAGAGCATCACCTGTTCCGTTGCCCGGAAGAAGGCCATCCATGGCTACAATATGGAAATGAGGGCCTTTTCCCAGGAACCCCAGGGTTCAGTCTCCCACCGAAACCCCACCCACCCATTCCTTTATTCTGTTGTTGAACCCAATTAAGAAAGCCCCAGCAAGCTGGAGCATGCAAAAATTGCCACAAAACTCAGTTTTGCTCCTCTCCACGGAAATCTTTAGTAAAAGGCGAAAGATTTTTACGTTCTGAAGAGAAGCCAGAATATACTGGGCAAGGGCCTCCTCCTGACCTACCACCATGGCAGCAGCCCTCACTTGGCCCGGGGACAGCACCTAGAAGTGGGTTCGTGGTTTGGTGATGGAAAAACAAAAACGGCAACAGCCCATCTTCCACAGGCTGCTCCGTTCTCAGTTCGATGCTGCTGACAGAGCATCACCTGTTCCGTTGCCCGGAAGAAGGCCATCCATGGCTACAATATGCAAATGAGGGCCTCTTCCCCGCAACCCCAGGGTTCAGTCTCCCACCGAAACCCCACCCACCCATTACTTTATTCTGTTGTTGAACCCAATTAACGAAGCCCCAGCAAGCTGGAGCATGCAAAAATTGCCACAAAACTCAGTTTTGCTCCTCTCCACGGAAATCTTTAGTAAAAGGCGAAAGATTTTTACGTTCTGAAGAGAAGCCTGAGTATACAGAGCAAGGGCCTCCTCCTGACCTACCACCATGGCAGCAGCCCTCACTTGGCCCGGGGAGAGCTACTAGAAGTGGGTTCGTGGTTTGGTGATGGAAAAACAAAAACGGCAACAGCCCATCTTCCACAGACTGCTTCGTTCTCAGTTCTATGCTGCTGACAGAGCATCACCTGTTCCATTGCCCGGAAGAAGGCCATCCATGGCTACAATATGCAAATGAGGGCCTCTTCCCCGCAACCCCAGGGTTCAGTCTCCCACCGAAACCCCACCCACCCATTACTTTATTCTGTTGTTGAACCCAATTAACGAAGCCCCAGCAAGCTGGAGCATGCAAAAATTGCCACAAAACTCAGTTTTGCTCCTCTCCACGGAAATCTTTAGTAAAAGGCGAAAGATTTTTACGTTCTGAAGAGAAGCCAGAGTATACTGTGCAAAGGCCTCCTCCTGACCTACCACCATGGCAGCAGCCCTCACTTGGCCCGGGGAGAGCACCTAGAAGTGGGTTCGTGGTTTGGTGATGGAAAAACAAAAACGGCAACAGCCCATCTTCCACAGGCTGCTCCGTTCTCAGTTCTATGCTGCTGACAGAGCATCACCTGTTCCGTTGCCCGGAAGAAGGCCATCCATGGCTACAATATGCAAATGAGGGCCTCTTCCCAGCAACCCCAGGGTTCAGTCTCCCACCGAAACCCCACCCACCCATTACTTTATTCTGTTGTTGAACCCAATTAAGGAAGCCCCAGCAAGCTGGAGCATGCAAAAATTGCCACAAAACTCAGTTTTGCTCCTCTCCACGGAAATCTTTAGTAAAAGGCGAAAGATTTTTACGTTCTGAAGAGAAGCCAGAGTATACTGGGCAAAGGCCTCCTCCTGACCTACCACCATGGCAGCAGCCCTCACTTGGCCCGGGGAGAGCACCTAGAAGTGGGTTCGTGGTTTGGTGATGGAAAAACAAAAACGGCAACAGCCCATCTTCCACAGGATGCTCCGTTCTCAGTTCTATGCTGCTGACAGAGCATCACCTGTTCCGTTGCCCAGAAGAAGGCCATCCATGGCTACAATATGCAAATGAGGGCCTTTTCCCAGGAACCCCAGGGTTCAGTCTCCCACCGAAACCCCACCCACCCATTCCTTTATTCTGTTGTTGAACCCAATTAAGAAAGCCCCAGCAAGCTGGAGCATGCAAAAATTGCCACAAAACTCAGTTTTGCTCCTCTCCACGGAAATCTTTAGTAAAAGGCGAAAGATTTTTACATTCTGAAGAGAAGCCAGAGTATACTGTGCAAAGGCCTCCTCCTGACCTACCACCATGGCAGCAGCCCTCACTTGGCCCGGGGAGAGCACCTAGAAGTGGGTTCGTTGTTTGGTGATGGAAAAACAAAAACGGCAACAGCCCATCTTCCACAGGCTGCTCCGTTCTCAGTTCTATGCTGCTGACAGAGCATCACCTGTTCCGTTGCCCAGAAGAAGGCCATCCATGGCTACAATATGCAAATGAGGGCCTCTTCCCAGCAACCCCAGGGTTCAGTCTCCCACCGAAACCCCACCCACCCATTACTTTATTCTGTTGTTGAACCCAATTAAGGAAGCCCCAGCAAGCTGGAGCATGCAAAAATTGCCACAAAACTCAGTTTTGCTCCTCTCCACGGAAATCTTTAGTAAAAGGCGAAAGATTTTTACGTTCTGAAGGGAAGCCAGAGTATACTGGGCAAAGGCCTCCTCCTGACCTACCACCATGGCAGCAGCCCTCACTTGGCCCGGGGAGAGCACTTAGAAGTGGGTTCGTGGTTTGGTGATGGAAAAACAAAAACGGCAACAGCCCATCTTCCACAGGCTGCTCCGTTCTCAGTTCTATGCTGCTGACAGAGCATCACCTGTTCCGTTGCCCGGAAGAAGGCCATCCATGGCTACAATATGCAAATGAGGGCCTTTTCCCAGGAACCCCAGGGTTCAGTCTCCCACCGAAACCCCACCCACCCATTCCTTTATTCTGTTGTTGAACCCAATTAAGAAAGCCCCAGCAAGCTGGAGCATGCAAAAATTGCCACAAAACTCAGTTTTGCTCCTCTCCACGGAAATCTTTAGTAAAAGGCGAAAGATTTTTACGTTCTGAAGAGAAGCCAGAGTATACTGTGCAAAGGCCTCCTCCTGACCTACCACCATGGCAGCAGCCCTCACTTGGCCCGGGGAGAGCACCTAGAAGTGGGTTCGTGGTTTGGTGATGGAAAAACAAAAACGGCAACAGCCCATCTTCCACAGGCTGCTCCGTTCTCAGTTCTATGCTGCTGACAGAGCATCACCTGTTCCGTTGCCCGGAAGAAGGCCATCCATGGCTACAATATGCAAATGAGGGCCTCTTCCCAGCAACCCCAGGGTTCAGTCTCCCACCGAAACCCCACCCACCCATTACTTTATTCTGTTGTTGAACCCAATTAAGGAAGCCCCAGCAAGCTGGAGCATGCAAAAATTGCCACAAAACTCAGTTTTGCTCCTCTCCACGGAAATCTTTAGTAAAAGGCGAAAGATTTTTACGTTCTGAAGAGAAGCCAGAGTATACTGGGCAAAGGCCTCCTCCTGACCTACCACCATGGCAGCAGCCCTCACTTGGCCCGGGGAGAGCACCTAGAAGTGGGTTCGTGGTTTGGTGATGGAAAAACAAAAACGGCAACAGCCCATCTTCCACAGGATGCTCCGTTCTCAGTTCTATGCTGCTGACAGAGCATCACCTGTTCCGTTGCCCGGAAGAAGGCCATCCATGGCTACAATATGCAAATGAGGGCCTTTTCCCAGGAACCCCAGGGTTCAGTCTCCCACCGAAACCCCACCCACCCATTCCTTTATTCTGTTGTTGAACCCAATTAAGAAAGCCCCAGCAAGCTGGAGCATGCAAAAATTGCCACAAAACTCAGTTTTGCTCCTCTCCACGGAAATCTTTAGTAAAAGGCGAAAGATTTTTACATTCTGAAGAGAAGCCAGAGTATACTGTGCAAAGGCCTCCTCCTGACCTACCACCATGGCAGCAGCCCTCACTTGGCCCGGGGAGAGCACCTAGAAGTGGGTTCGTGGTTTGGTGATGGAAAAACAAAAACGGCAACAGCCCATCTTCCACAGGCTGCTCCGTTCTCAGTTCTATGCTGCTCACAGAGCATCACCTGTTCCGTTGCCCGGAAGAAGGCCATCCATGGCTACAATATGCAAATGAGGGCCTCTTCCCCGCAACCCCAGGGTTCAGTCTCCCACCGAAACCCCACCCACCCATTACTTTATTCTGTTGTTGAACCCAATTAACGAAGCCCCAGCAAGCTGGAGCATGCAAAAATTGCCACAAAACTCAGTTTTGCTCCTCTCCAAGGAAATCTTTAGTAAAAGGCGAAAGATTTTTACGTTCTGAAGAGAAGCCAGATTATACTGGGCAAGGGCCTCCTCCTGACCTACCACCATGGCAGCAGCCCTCACTTGGCCCGGGGAGAGCACCTAGAAGTGGGTTCGTGGTATGGTGATGGAAAAACAAAAACGGCAACAGCCCATCTTCCACAGGATGCTCCGTTCTCAGTTCTATGCTGCTGACAGAGCATCACCTGTTCCGTTGCCCGGAAGAAGACCATCCATGGCTACAATATGCAAATGAGGGCCTCTTCCCAGCAACCCCAGGGTTCAGTCTCCCACCAAAACCCCACCCACCCATTACTTTATTCTGTTGTTGAACCCAATTAAGGAAGCCCCAGCAAGCTGGAGCATGCAAAAATTGCAACAAAACTCAGTTTTGCTCCTCTCCACAGAAATTTTTAGTAAAAGGCGAAAGATTTTTACATTCTGAAGAGAAGCCAGAGAATACTGTGCAAAGGCCTCCTCCTGACCTACCACCATGGCAGCAGCCCTCACTTGGCCCGGGGAGAGCACCTAGAAGTGGGTTCGTGGTTTGGTGATGGAAAAACAAAAACGGCAACAGCCCATCTTCCACAGGCTGCTCCGTTCTCAGTTCTATGCTGCTGACAGAGCATCACCTGTTCCGTTGCCCGGAAGAAGACCATCCATGGTTACAATATGCAAATGAGGGCCTCTTCCCAGCAACCCCAGGGTTCAGTCTCCCACCAAAACCCCACCCACCCATTACTTTATTCTGTTGTTGAACCCAATTAAGGAAGCCCCAGCAAGCTGGAGCATGCAAAAATTGCAACAAAACTCAGTTTTGCTCCTCTCCACGGAAATCTTTAGTAAAAGGCGAAAGATTTTTACGTTCTGAAGAGAAGCCAGAATATACTGTGCAAAGGCCTCCTCCTGACCTACCACCATGGCAGCAGCCCTCACTTGGCCCGAGAAGAACACCTAGAAATGGGTTCGTGGTTTGGTGATGGAAAAACAAAAACGGCAACAGCCCATCTTCCACAGGCTGCTCTGTTCTCAGTTCTATGCTGCTGACAGAGCATCACCTGTTCCGTTGCCCGGAAGAAGGCCATCCATGGCTACAATATGCAAATGAGGGCCTCTTCCCCGCAACCCCAGGGTTCAGTCTCCCACCGAAACCCCAAACACCCATTACTTTATTCTATTGTTGAACCCAATTAAGGAAGCCCCAGCAAGCTGGAGCATGCAGAAATTGCCACAAAACTCAGTTTTGCTCCTCTCCACGGAAATCTTTAGTAAAAGGCGAAAGATTTTTACGTTCTGAAAAGAAGCCAGAGTATACTGGGCAAGGGCCTCCTCCTGACCTACCACCATGGCAGCATCCCTCACTTGGCCCGGGGAGAGCACCTAGAAGTGGGTTCGTGGTTTGGTGATGGAAAAACAAAAACGGCAACAGCCCATCTTCCACAGGATGCTCCATTCTCAGTTCTATGCTGCTGACAGAGCATCACCTGTTCCGTTGCCCGGAAGAAGGCCATCCATGGCTACAATATGCAAATGAGGGCCTTTTCCCAGGAACCCCAGGGTTCAGTCTCCCACCGAAACCCCACCCATCCATTCCTTTATTCTGTTGTTGAACCCAATTAAGAAAGCCCCAGCAAGCTGGAGCATGCAAAAATTGCCACAAAACTCAGTTTTGCTCCTCTCCACGAAAATCTTTAGTAAAAGGCGAAAGATTTTTACGTTCTGAAGAGAAGCCAGAGTATACTGTGCAAAGGCCTCCTCCTGACCTACCACCATGGCAGCAGCCCTCACTTGGCCCGTGGAGAGCACCTAGAAGTGGGTTCGTGGTTTGGTGATGGAAAAACAAAAACGGCAACAGCCCATCTTCCACAGGCTGCTCCGTTCTCAGTTCTATGCTGCTGAAAGAGCATCACCTGTTCCGTTGCCCGGAAGAAGGCCATCCATGGCTACAATATGCAAATGAGGGCCTCTTCCCAGCAACCCCAGGGTTCAGTCTCCCACCGAAACCCCACCCACCCATTACTTTATTCTGTTGTTGAACCCAATTAAGGAAGCCCCAGCAAGCTGGAGCATGCAAAAATTGCCACAAAACTCAGTTTTGCTCCTCTCCACGGAAATCTTTAGTAAAAGGCGAAAGATTTTTACGTTCTGAAGAGAAGCCAGAATATACTGTGCAAAGGCCTCCTCCTGACCTACCACCATGGCAGCAGCCCTCACTTGGCCCGGGGAGAACACCTAGAAGTGGGTTCGTGGTTTGGTGATGGAAAAACAAAAACGGCAACAGCCCATCTTCCACAGGCTGCTCTGTTCTCAGTTCTATGCTGCTGACAGAGCATCACCTGTTCTGTTGCCCGGAAGAAGGCCATCCATGGCTACAATATGCAAATGAGGGCCTCTTCCCCGCAACCCCAGGGTTCAGTCTCCCACCGAAACCCCAAACACCCATTACTTTATTCTATTGTTGAACCCAATTAAGGAAGCCCCAGCAAGCTGGAGCATGCAGAAATTGCCACAAAACTCAGTTTTGCTCCTCTCCACGGAAATCTTTAGTAAAAGGCGAAAGATTTTTACGTTCTGAAAAGAAGCCAGAGTATACTGGGCAAGGGCCTCCTCCTGACCTACCACCATGGCAGCAGCCCTCACTTGGCCCGGGGAGAGCACCTAGAAGTGGGTTCGTGGTTTGGTGATGGAAAAACAAAAACGGCAACAGCCCATCTTCCACAGGATGCTCCGTTCTCAGTTCTGTGCTGCTGACAGAGCATCACCTGTTCCGTTGCCCGGAAGAAGGCCATCCATAGCTACAATATGCAAATGAGGGCCTTTTCCCAGGAACCCCAGGGTTCAGTCTCCCACCGAAACCCCACCCATCCATTCCTTTATTCTGTTGTTGAACCCAATTAAGAAAGCCCCAGCAAGCTGGAGCATGCAAAAATTGCCACAAAACTCAGTTTTGCTCCTCTCCACGGAAGTCTTTAGTAAAAGGCGAAAGATTTTTACGTTCTGAAGAGAAGCCAGAGTATACTGTGCAAAGGCCTCCTCCTGACCTACCACCATGGCAGCAGCCCTCACTTGGCCCGGGGAGAGCACCTAGAAATGGGTTCGTGGTTTGGTGATGGAAAAACAAAAACGGCAACAGCCCATCTTCCACAGGCTGCTCCGTTCTCAGTTCTATGCTGCTGAAAGAGCATCACCTGTTCCGTTGCCCGGAAGAAGGCCATCCATGGCTACAATATGCAAATGAGGGCCTCTTCCCAGCAACCCCAGGGTTCAGTCTCCCACCGAAACCCCACCCACCCATTACTTTATTCTGTTGTTGAACCCAATTAAGGAAGCCCCAGCAAGCTGGAGCATGCAAAAATTGCCACAAAACTCAGTTTTGCTCCTCTCCACGGAAATCTTTAGTAAAAGGCGAAAGATTTTTACGTTCTGAAGAGAAGCCAGAATATACTGGGCAAGGGCCTCCTCCTGACCTACCACCATGGCAGCAGCCCTCACTTGGCCCGGGGACAGCACCTAGAAGTGGGTTCGTGGTTTGGTGATGGAAAAACAAAAACGGCAACAGCCCATCTTCCACAGGCTGCTCCGTTCTCAGTTCTATGCTGCTGACAGAGCATCACCTGTTCCGTTGCCCGGAAGAAGGCCATCCATGGCTACAATATGCAAATGAGGGCCTCTTCCCCGCAACCCCAGGGTTCAGTCTCCCACCGAAACCCCACCCACCCATTACTTTATTCTGTTGTTGAACCCAATTAACGAAGCCCCAGCAAGCTGGAGCATGCAAAAATTGCCACAAAACTCAGTTTTGCTCCTCTCCAAGGAAATCTTTAGTAAAAGGCGAAAGATTTTTACGTTCTGAAGAGAAGCCAGATTATACTGGGCAAGGGCCTCCTCCTGACCTACCACCATGGCAGCAGCCCTCACTTGGCCCGGGGAGAGCACCTAGAAGTGGGTTCGTGGTATGGTGATGGAAAAACAAAAACGGCAACAGCCCATCTTCCACAGGATGCTCCGTTCTCAGTTCTATGCTGCTGACAGAGCATCACCTGTTCCGTTGCCCGGAAGAAGACCATCCATGGCTACAATATGCAAATGAGGGCCTCTTCCCAGCAACCCCAGGGTTCAGTCTCCCACCAAAACCCCACCCACCCATTACTTTATTCTGTTGTTGAACCCAATTAAGGAAGCCCCAGCAAGCTGGAGCATGCAAAAATTGCAACAAAACTCAGTTTTGCTCCTCTCCACAGAAATTTTTAGTAAAAGGCGAAAGATTTTTACGTTCTGAAGAGAAGCCAGAGTATACTGTGCAAAGGCCTCCTCCTGACCTACCACCATGGCAGCAGCCCTCACTTGGCCCGGGGAGAGCACCTAGAAGTGGGTTCGTGGTTTGGTGATGGAAAAACAAAAACGGCAACAGCCCATCTTCCACAGGCTGCTCCGTTCTCAGTTCTATGCTGCTGACAGAGCATCACCTGTTCCGTTGCCCGGAAGAAGACCATCCATGGCTACAATATGCAAATGAGGGCCTCTTCCCAGCAACCCCAGGGTTCAGTCTCCCACCAAAACCCCACCCACCCATTACTTTATTCTGTTGTTGAACCCAATTAAGGAAGCCCCAGCAAGCTGGAGCATGCAAAAATTGCAACAAAACTCAGTTTTGCTCCTCTCCACGGAAATCATTAGTAAAAGGCGAAAGATTTTTACATTCTGAAGAGAAGCCAGAATATACTGTGCAAAGGCCTCCTCCTGACCTACCACCATGGCAGCAGCCCTCACTTGGCCCGGGGAGAACACCTAGAAGTGGGTTCGTGGTTTGGTGATGGAAAAACAAAAACGGCAACAGCCCATCTTCCACAGGCTGCTCTGTTCTCAGATCTATGCTGCTGACAGAGCATCACCTGTTCCGTTGCCCGGAAGAAGGCCATCCATGGCTACAATATGCAAATGAGGGCCTCTTCCCCGCAACCCCAGGGTTCAGTCTCCCACCGAAACCCCAAACACCCATTACTTTATTCTATTGTTGAACCCAATTAAGGAAGCCCCAGCAAGCTGGAGCATGCAGAAATTGCCACAAAACTCAGTTTTGCTCCTCTCCACGGAAATCTTTAGTAAAAGGCGAAAGATTTTTACGTTCTGAAAAGAAGCTAGAGTATACTGGGCAAGGGCCTCCTCCTGACCTACCACCATGGCAGCAGCCCTCACTTGGCCCGGGGAGAGCACCTAGAAGTGGGTTCGTGGTTTGGTGATGGAAAAACAAAAACGGCAACAGCCCATCTTCCACAGGATGCTCCGTTCTCAGTTCTATGCTGCTGACAGAGCATCACCTGTTCCGTTGCCCGGAAGAAGGCCATCCATGGCTACAATATGCAAATGAGGGCCTTTTCCCAGGAACCCCAGGGTTCAGTCTCCCACCGAAACCCCACCCATCCATTCCTTTATTCTGTTGTTGAACCCAATTAAGAAAGCCCCAGCAAGCTGGAGCATGCAAAAATTGCCACAAAACTCAGTTTTGCTCCTCTCCACGGAAATCTTTAGTAAAAGGCGAAAGATTTTTACATTCTGAAGAGAAGCCAGAGTATACTGTGCAAAGGCCTCCTCCTAACCTACCACCATGGCAGCAGCCCTCACTTGGCCCGGGGAGAGCACCTAGAAGTGGGTTCGTGGTTTGGTGATGGAAAAACAAAAACGGCAACAGCCCATCTTCCACAGGCTGCTCCGTTCTCAGTTCTATGCTGCTGAAAGAGCATCACCTGTTCCGTTGCCCAGAAGAAGGCCATCCATGGCTACAATATGCAAATGAGGGCCTCTTCCCAGCAACCCCAGGGTTCAGTCTCCCACCGAAACCCCACCCACCCATTACTTTATTCTGTTGTTGAACCCAATTAAGGAAGCCCCAGCAAGCTGGAGCATGCAAAAATTGCCACAAAACTCAGTTTTGCTCCTCTCCACGGAAATCTTTAGTAAAAGGCGAAAGATTTTTACGTTCTGAAGAGAAGCCAGAATATACTGGGCAAGGGCCTCCTCCTGACCTACCACCATGGCAGCAGCCCTCACTTGGCCCGGGGACAGCACCTAGAAGTGGGTTCGTGGTTTGGTGATGGAAAAACAAAAACGGCAACAGCCCATCTTCCACAGGCTGCTCCGTTCTCAGTTCTATGCTGCTGACAGAGCATCACCTGTTCCGTTGCCCGGAAGAAGGCCATCCATGGCTACAATATGCAAATGAGGGCCTCTTCCCCGCAACCCCAGGGTTCAGTCTCCCACCGAAACCCCACCCACCCATTACTTTATTCTGTTGTTGAACCCAATTAACGAAGCCCCAGCAAGCTGGAGCATGCAAAAATTGCCACAAAACTCAGTTTTGCTCCTCTCCAAGGAAATCTTTAGTAAAAGGCGAAAGATTTTTACATTCTGAAGAGAAGCCAGAGAATACTGTGCAAAGGCCTCCTCCTGACCTACCACCATGGCAGCAGCCCTCACTTGGCCCGGGGAGAGCACCTAGAAGTGGGTTCGTGGTTTGGTGATGGAAAAACAAAAACGGCAACAGCCCATCTTCCACAGGCTGCTCCGTTCTCAGTTCTATGCTGCTGACAGAGCATCACCTGTTCTGTTGCCCGGAAGAAGACCATCCATGGTTACAATATGCAAATGAGGGCCTCTTCCCAGCAACCCCAGGGTTCAGTCTCCCACCAAAACCCCACCCACCCATTACTTTATTCTGTTGTTGAACCCAATTAAGGAAGCCCCAGCAAGCTGGAGCATGCAAAAATTGCAACAAAACTCAGTTTTGCTCCTCTCCACGGAAACCTTTAGTAAAAGGCGAAAGATTTTTACGTTCTGAAGAGAAGCCAGAATATACTGTGCAAAGGCCTCCTCCTGACCTACCACCATGGCAGCAGCCCTCACTTGGCCCGGGGAGAACACCTAGAAATGGGTTCGTGGTTTGGTGATGGAAAAACAAAAACGGCAACAGCCCATCTTCCACAGGCTGCTCTGTTCTCAGTTCTATGCTGCTGACAGAGCATCACCTGTTCCGTTGCCCGGAAGAAGGCCATCCATGGCTACAATATGCAAATGAGGGCCTCTTCCCCGCAACCCCAGGGTTCAGTCTCCCACCGAAACCCCAAACACCCATTACTTTATTCTATTGTTGAACCCAATTAAGGAAGCCCCAGCAAGCTGGAGCATGCAGAAATTGCCACAAAACTCAGTTTTGCTCCTCTCCACGGAAATCTTTAGTAAAAGGCGAAAGATTTTTACGTTCTGAAAAGAAGCCAGAGTATACTGGGCAAGGGCCTCCTCCTGACCTACCACCATGGCAGCATCCCTCACTTGGCCCGGGGAGAGCACCTAGAAGTGGGTTCGTGGTTTGGTGATGGAAAAACAAAAACGGCAACAGCCCATCTTCCACAGGATGCTCCATTCTCAGTTCTATGCTGCTGACAGAGCATCACCTGTTCCGTTGCCCGGAAGAAGGCCATCCATGGCTACAATATGCAAATGAGGGCCTTTTCCCAGGAACCCCAGGGTTCAGTCTCCCACCGAAACCCCACCCATCCATTCCTTTATTCTGTTGTTGAACCCAATTAAGAAAGCCCCAGCAAGCTGGAGCATGCAAAAATTGCCACAAAACTCAGTTTTGCTCCTCTCCACGAAAATCTTTAGTAAAAGGCGAAAGATTTTTACGTTCTGAAGAGAAGCCAGAGTATACTGTGCAAAGGCCTCCTCCTGACCTACCACCATGGCAGCAGCCCTCACTTGGCCCGTGGAGAGCACCTAGAAGTGGGTTCGTGGTTTGGTGATGGAAAAACAAAAACGGCAACAGCCCATCTTCCACAGGCTGCTCCGTTCTCAGTTCTATGCTGCTGAAAGAGCATCACCTGTTCCGTTGTCCGGAAGAAGGCCATCCATGGCTACAATATGCAAATGAGGGCCTCTTCCCAGCAACCCCAGGGTTCAGTCTCCCACCGAAACCCCACCCACCCATTACGTTATTCTGTTGTTGAACCCAATTAAGGAAGCCCCAGCAAGCTGGAGCATGCAAAAATTGCCACAAAACTCAGTTTTGCTCCTCTCCACGGAAATCTTTAGTAAAAGGCGAAAGATTTTTACGTTCTGAAGTGAAGCCAGAATATACTGTGCAAAGGCCTCCTCCTGACCTACCACCATGGCAGCAGCCCTCACTTGGCCCGGGGAGAACACCTAGAAGTGGGTTCGTGGTTTGGTGATGGAAAAACAAAAACGGCAACAGCCCATCTTCCACAGGCTGCTCTGTTCTCAGTTCTATGCTGCTGACAGAGCATCACCTGTTCTGTTGCCCGGAAGAAGGCCATCCATGGCTACAATATGCAAATGAGGGCCTCTTCCCCGCAACCCCAGGGTTCAGTCTCCCACCGAAACCCCAAACACCCATTACTTTATTCTATTGTTGAACCCAATTAAGGAAGCCCCAGCAAGCTGGAGCATGCAGAAATTGCCACAAAACTCAGTTTTGCTCCTCTCCACGGAAATCTTTAGTAAAAGGCAAAAGATTTTTACGTTCTGAAAAGAAGCCAGAGTATACTGGGCAAGGGCCTCCTCCTGACCTACCACCATGGCAGCAGCCCTCACTTGGCCCGGGGAGAGCACCTAGAAGTGGGTTCGTGGTTTGGTGATGGAAAAACAAAAACGGCAACAGCCCATCTTCCACAGGATGCTCCGTTCTCAGTTCTATGCTGCTGACAGAGCATCACCTGTTCCGTTGCCCGGAAGAAGGCCATCCATAGCTACAATATGCAAATGAGGGCCTTTTCCCAGGAACCCCAGGGTTCAGTCTCCCACCGAAACCCCACCCATCCATTCCTTTATTCTGTTGTTGAACCCAATTAAGAAAGCCCCAGCAAGCTGGAGCATGCAAAAATTGCCACAAAACTCAGTTTTGCTCCTCTCCACGGAAATCTTTAGTAAAAGGCGAAAGATTTTTACGTTCTGAAGAGAAGCCAGAGTATACTGTGCAAAGGCCTCCTCCTGACCTACCACCATGGCAGCAGCCCTCACTTGGCCCGGGGAGAGCACCTAGAAATGGGTTCGTGGTTTGGTGATGGAAAAACAAAAACGGCAACAGCCCATCTTCCACAGGCTGCTCCGTTCTCAGTTCTATGCTGCTGAAAGAGCATCACCTGTTCCGTTGCCCGGAAGAAGGCCATCCATGGCTACAATATGCAAATGAGGGCCTCTTCCCAGCAACCCCAGGGTTCAGTCTCCCACCGAAACCCCACCCACCCATTACTTTATTCTGTTGTTGAACCCAATTAAGGAAGCCCCAGCAAGCTGGAGCATGCAAAAATTGCCACAAAACTCAGTTTTGCTCCTCTCCACGGAAATCTTTAGTAAAAGGCGAAAGATTTTTACGTTCTGAAGAGAAGCCAGAATATACTGGGCAAGGGCCTCCTCCTGACCTACCACCATGGCAGCAGCCCTCACTTGGCCCGGGGACAGCACCTAGAAGTGGGTTCGTGGTTTGGTGATGGAAAAACAAAAACGGCAACAGCCCATCTTCCACAGGCTGCTCCGTTCTCAGTTCTATGCTGCTGACAGAGCATCACCTGTTCCGTTGCCCGGAAGAAGGCCATCCATGGCTACAATATGCAAATGAGGGCCTCTTCCCCGCAACCCCAGGGTTCAGTCTCCCACCGAAACCCCACCCACCCATTACTTTATTCTGTTGTTGAACCCAATTAACGAAGCCCCAGCAAGCTGGAGCATGCAAAAATTGCCACAAAACTCAGTTTTGCTCCTCTCCAAGGAAATCTTTAGTAAAAGGCGAAAGATTTTTACGTTCTGAAGAGAAGCCAGATTATACTGGGCAAGGGCCTCCTCCTGACCTACCACCATGGCAGCAGCCCTCACTTGGCCCGGGGAGAGCACCTAGAAGTGGGTTCGTGGTATGGTGATGGAAAAACAAAAACGGCAACAGCCCATCTTCCACAGGATGCTCCGTTCTCAGTTCTATGCTGCTGACAGAGCATCACCTGTTCCGTTGCCCGGAAGAAAACCATCCATGGCTACAATATGCAAATGAGGGCCTCTTCCCAGCAACCCCAGGGTTCAGTCTCCCACCAAAACCCCACCCACCCATTACTTTATTCTGTTGTTGAACCCAATTAAGGAAGCCCCAGCAAGCTGGAGCATGCAAAAATTGCAACAAAACTCAGTTTTGCTCCTCTCCACAGAAATTTTTAGTAAAAGGCGAAAGATTTTTACGTTCTGAAGAGAAGCCAGAGTATACTGTGCAAAGGCCTCCTCCTGACCTACCACCATGGCAGCAGCCCTCACTTGGCCCGGGGAGAGCACCTAGAAGTGGGTTCGTGGTTTGGTGATGGAAAAACAAAAACGGCAACAGCCCATCTTCCACAGGCTGCTCCGTTCTCAGTTCTATGCTGCTGACAGAGCATCACCTGTTCCGTTGCCCGGAAGAAGGCCATCCATGGCTACAATATGCAAATGAGGGCCTCTTCCCAGCAACCCCAGGGTTCAGTCTCCCACCGAAACCCCACCCACCCATTACTTTATTCTGTTGTTGAACCCAATTAAGGAAGCCCCAGCAAGTTGGAGCATGCAAAAATTGCCACAAAACTCAGTTTTGCTCCTCTCCACAGAAATCTTTAGTAAAAGGCGAAAGATTTTTACGTTCTGAAGAGAAGCCAGAGTATACTGGGTAAGGGCCTCCTCCTGACCTACCACAATGGCAGCAGCCCTCACTTGGCCCGGGGACAGCACCTAGAAGTGGGTTCGTGGTTTGGTGATGGAAAAACAAAAACGGCAACAGCCCATCTTCCACAGGCTGCTCCGTTCTCAGTTCTATGCTGCTGACTGAGCATCACCTGTTCCGTTGCCCGGAAGAAGGCCATCCATGGCTACAATATGCAAATGAGGGCCTCTACCCCGCTACCCCAGGGTTCAGTCTCCCACCGAAACCCCAAACACTTTATTCTATTGTTGAACCCAATTAAGGAAGCCCCAGCAAGCTGGAGCATGCAAAAATTGCCACAAAACTCAGTTTTGCTCCTCTCCATGGAAATCTTTAGTAAAAGGCGAAAGATTTTTACGTTCTGAAGAGAAGCCAGAGTATACTGTGCAAAGGCCTCCTCCTGACCTACCACCATGGCAGCAGCCCTCACTTGGCCCGGGGAGAGCACCTAGAAGTGGGTTCGTGGTTTGGTGATGGAAAAACAAAAACGGCAACAGCCCATCTTCCACAGGCTGCTCCGTTCTCAGTTCTATGCTGCTGACAGAACATCACCTGTTCCGTTGCCCGGAAGAAGGCCATCCATGGCTAAAATATGCAAATGAGGGCCTCTTTCCAGCAACCCCAGGGTTCAGTCTCCCACCGAAACCCCACCCACCCATTACTTTATTCTGTTGTTGAACCCAATTAAGGAAGCCCCAGCAAGCTGGAGCATGCAAAAATTACCACAAAACTCAGTTTTGCTCCTCTCCACGGAAATCTTTAGTAAAAGGCGAAAGATTTTTACGTTCTGAAGAGAAGCCAGAGTATACTGGGCAAGGGCCTCCTCCTGACCTACCACCATGGCAGCAGCCCTCACTTGGCCCGGGGAGAGCACCTAGAAGTGGGTTCGTGGTTTGGTGATGGAAAAACAAAAACGGCAACAGCCCATCTTCCCCAGGCTGCTCCGTTCTCAGTTCTATGCTGCTGACAGAACATCACCTGTTCCGTTGCCCGGAAGAAGGCCAACCATGGCTAAAATATGCAAATGAGGACCTCTTCCCAGCAACCCCAGGGTTCAGTCTCCCACCAAAACCCCACCCACCCATTACTTTATTCTGTTGTTGAACCCAATTAAGGAAGCCCCAGCAAGCTGGAGCATGCAAAAATTGCCACAAAACTCAGTTTTGCTCCTCTCCACGGAAATCTTTAGTAAAAGGCGAAAGATTTTTACTTTCTGAAGAGAAGCCAGAGTATACTGTGCAAAGGCCTCCTCCTGACATACCACCATGGCGGCAGCCCTCACTTGGCCCGGGGAGAGCACCTAGAAGTGGGTTCGTGGTTTGGTGATGGAAAAACAAAAACGGCAACAGCCCATCTTCCACAGGCTGCTCCGTTCTCAGTTCTATGCTGCTGACAGAGCATCACCTGTTCCGTTGCCCGGAAGAAGGCCATCCATGGCTACAATATGCAAATGAGGGCCTCTTCCCAGCAACCCCAGGGTTCAGTCTCCCACCGAAACCCCACCCACCCATTACTTTATTCTGTTGTTGAACCCAATTAAGGAAGCCCCAGCAAGTTGGAGTATGCAAAAATTGCCACAAAACTCAGTTTTGCTCCTCTCCACAGAAATCTTTAGTAAAAGGCGAAAGATTTTTACGTTCTGAAGAGAAGCCAGAGTATACTGGGTAAGGGCCTCCTCCTGACCTACCACAATGGCAGCAGCCCTCACTTGGCCCGGGGACAGCACCTAGAAGTGGGTTCGTGGTTTGGTGATGGAAAAACAAAAACGGCAACAGCCCATCTTCCACAGGCTGCTCCGTTCTCAGTTCTATGCTGCTGACAGAGCATCACCTGTTCCGTTGCCCGGAAGAAGGCCATGCATGGCTACGATATGCAAATGAGGGCCTCTTCCCCGCAACCCCAGGGTTCAGTCTCCCACCGAAACCCCAAACACCCATTACTTTATTCTATTGTTGAACCCAATTAAGGAAGCCCCAGCAAGTTGGAGTATGCAAAAATTGCCACAAAACTCAGTTTTGCTCCTCTCCACAGAAATCTTTAGTAAAAGGCGAAAGATTTTTACGTTCTGAAGAGAAGCCAGAGTATACTGGGTAAGGGCCTCCTCCTGACCTACCACAATGGCAGCAGCCCTCACTTGGCCCGGGGAGAGCACCTAGAAGTGGGTTCGTGGTTTGGTGATGGAAAAACAAAAACGGCAACAGCCCATCTTCCACAGGCTGCTCCGTTCTCAGTTCTATGCTGCTGACAGAGCATCACCTGTTCCGTTGCCCGGAAGAAGGCCATCCATGGCTACAATATGCAAATGAGGGCCTCTTCCCAGCAACCCCAGGGTTCAGTCTCCCACCGAAACCCCACCCTTCCATTACTTTATTCTGTTGCTGAACCCAATTAAGGAAGCCCCAGCAAGCTGGAGCATGCAAAAATTGCCACAAAACTCAGTTTTGCTCCTCTCCACGGAAATCTTTAGTAAAAGGCGAAAGATTTTTACGTTCTGAAGAGAAGCCAGAATATACTGGGCAAGGGCCTCCTCCTGACCTACCACCATGGCAGCAGCCCTCACTTGGCCCGGGGACAGCACCTAGAAGTGGGTTCGTGGTTTGGTGATGGAAAAACAAAAACGGCAACAGCCCATCTTCCACAGGCTGCTCCGTTCTCAGTTCTATGCTGCTGACAGAGCATCACCTGTTTCGTTGCCCGGAAGAAGGCCATCCATGGCTACAATATGCAAATGAGGGCCTCTTCCCCGCAACCCCAGGGCTCAGTCTCCCACCGAAACCCCACCCACCCACCCATTACTTTATTCTGTTGTTGAACCCAATTAACGAAGCCCCAGCAAGCTGGAGCATGCAAAAATTGCCACAAAACTCAGTTTTCCTCCTCTCCACGGAAATCTTTAGTAAAAGGCGAAAGATTTTTACGTTCTGAAAAGAAGCCAGAGTATACTGGGCAAGGGCCTCCTCCTGACCTACCACCATGGCAGCAGCCCTCACTTGGCCCGGGGAGAGCACCTAGAAGTGGGTTCGTGGTATGGTGATGGAAAAACAAAAACGGCAACAGCCCATCTTCCACAGGATGCTCCGTTCTCAGTTCTATGCTGCTGACAGAGCATCACCTGTTCCGTTGCCCGGAAGAAGGCCATCCATGGCTACAATATGCAAATGAGGGCCTCTTCCCAGCAACCCCAGGGTTCAGTCTCCCACCGAAACCCCACCCACCCATTACTTTATTCTGTTGTTGAACCCAATTAAGGAAGCCCCAGCAAGTTGAAGCATGCAAAAATTGCCACAAAACTCAGTTTTGCTCCTCTCCACGGAAATCTTTAGTAAAAGACGAAAGATTTTTACGTTCTGAAGAGAAGCCAGAGTATACTGGGCAAGGGCCTCCTCCTGACCTACCACCATGGCAGCAGCCCTCACTTGGCCCGGGGAGAGCACCTAGAAGTGGGTTCGTGGTTTGGTGATGGAAAAACAAAAACGGCAACAGCCCATCTTCCACAGGCTGCTCCGTTCTCAGTTCTATGCTGCTGACAGAGCATCACCTGTTCCGTTGCCCGGAAGAAGGCCATCCATGGCTACAATATGCAAATGAGGGCCTCTTCCCCGCAACCCCAGGGTTCAGTCTCCCACCGAAACCCCAAACACCCATTACTTTATTCTATTGTTGAACCCAATTAAGGAAGCCCCAGCAAGCTGGAGCATACAAAAATTGCCACAAAACTCAGTTTTGCTCCTCTCCACGGAAATCTTTAGTAAAAGGCGAAAGATTTTTACGTTCTGAAAAGAAGCCAGAGTATACTGGGCAAGGGCCTCCTCCTGACCTACCACCATGGCAGCAGCCCTCACTTGGCCCGGGGAGAGCACCTAGAAGTGGGTTCGTGGTTTGGTGATGGAAAAACAAAAACGGCAACAGCCCATCTTCCACAGGATGCTCCGTTCTCAGTTCTATGCTGCTGACAGAGCATCACCTGTTCCGTTGCCCGGAAGAAGGCCATCCATGGCTACAATATGCAAATGAGGGCCTTTTCCCAGGAACCCCAGGGTTCAGTCTCCCACCGAAACCCCACCCATCCATTCCTTTATTCTGTTGTTGAACCCAATTAAGAAAGCCCCAGCAAGCTGGAGCATGCAAAAATTGCCACAAAACTCAGTTTTGCTCTTCTCCACGGAAATCTTTAGTAAAAGGCGAAAGATTTTTACGTTCTGAAGAGAAGCCAGAGTATACTGGGCAAGGGCCTCCTCCTGACCTACCACCATGGCAGCAGCCCTCACTTGGCCCGGGGACAGCACCTAGAAGTGGGTTCGTGGTTTGGTGATGGAAAAACAAAAACGGCAACAGCCCATCTTCCACAGGCTGCTCCGTTCTCAGTTCTATGCTGCTGACAGAGCATCACCTGTTCCGTTGCCCGGAAGAAGGCCATCCATGGCTACAATATGCAAATGAGGGCCTCTTCCCAGCAACCCCAGGGTTCAGTCTCCCACCAAAACCCCACCCACCCATTACTTTATTCTGTTGTTGAACCCAATTAAGGAAGCCCCAGCAAGCTGGAGCATGCAAAAATTGCAACAAAACTCAGTTTTGCTCCTCTCCACGGAAATCTTTAGTAAAAGGCGAAAGATTTTTACGTTCTGAAGAGAAGCCAGAGTATACTGTGCAAAGGCCTCCTCCTGACCTACCACCATGGCAGCAGCCCTCACTTGGCCCGGGAAGAGCACCTAGAAGTGGGTTCGTGGTTTGGTGATGGAAAAACAAAAACGGCAACAGCCCATCTTCCACAGGCTGCTCCGTTCTCAGTTCTATGCTGCTGACAGAGCATCACCTGTTCCGTTGCCCGGAAGAAGGCCATCCATGGATACAATATGCAAATGAGGGCCTCTTCCCAGCAACCCCAGGGTTCAGTCTTCCACCGAAACCCCACCCACCCATTACTTTATTCTGTTGTTGAACCCAATTAACGAAGCCCCAGCAAGCTAGAGCATGCAAAAATTGCCTCAAAACTCAGTTTTCCTCCTCTCCACGGAAATCTTTAGTAAAAGGCGAAAGATTTTTACGTTCTGAAGAGAAGCCAGAGTATCCTGGGCAAGGGCCTCCTCCTGACCTACCACCATGGCAGCAGCCCTCACTTGGCCCGGGGAGAGCACCTAGAAGTGGGTTCGTGGTATGGTGATGGAAAAACAAAAACAGCAACAGCCCATCTTCCACAGGATGCTCCGTTCTCAGTTCTATGCTGCTGACAGAGCATCACCTGTTCCGTTGCCCGGAAGAAGGCCATCCATGGCTACAATATGCAAATGAGGGCCTCTTCCCAGCAACCCCAGGGTTCAGTCTCCCACCGAAACCCCACCCACCCATTATTTTATTCTGTTGTTGAACCCAATTAAGGAAGCCCCAGCAAGTTGGAGCATGCAAAAATTGCCACAAAACTCAGTTTTGCTCCTCTCCACGGAAATCTTTAGTAAAAGGCGAAAGATTTTTACGTTCTGAAGAGAAGCCAGAGTATACTGGGCAAGGGCCTCCTCCTGACCTACCACCATGGCAGCAGCCCTCACTTGGCCCGGGGACAGCACCTAGAAGTGGGTTCGTGGTTTGGTGATGGAAAAACAAAAACGGCAACAGCCCATCTTCCACAGGCTGCTCTGTTCTCAGTTCTATGCTGCTGACAGAGCATCACCTGTTCCGTTGCCCGGAAGAAGGCCATCCATGGCTACAATATGCAAATGAGGGCCTCTTCCCCGCAACCCCAGGGTTCAGTCTCCCACCGAAACCCCAAACACCCATTACTTTATTCTATTGTTGAACCCAATTAAGGAAGCCCTAGCAAGCTGGAGCATGCAAAAATTGCCACAAAACTCAGTTTTGCTCCTCTCCACGGAAATCTTTAGTAAAAGGCGAAAGATTTTTACGTTCTGAAGAGAAGCTAGAGTATACTGGGCAAGGGCCTCCTCCTGACCTACCACCATGGCAGCAGCCCTCACTTGGCCCGGGGAGAGCACCTAGAAGTGGGTTCGTGGTATGGTGATGGAAAAACAAAAACGGCAACAGCCCATCTTCCACAGGATGCTCCGTTCTCAGTTTTATGCTGCTGACAGAGCATCACCTGTTCCGTTGCCCGGAAGAAGACCATCCATGGCTACAATATGCAAATGAGGGCCTCTTCCCAGCAACCCCAGGGTTCAGTCTCCCACCAAAACCCCACCCACCCATTACTTTATTCTGTTGTTGAACCCAATTAAGGAAGCCCCAGCAAGCTGGAGCATGCAAAAATTGCAACAAAACTCAGTTTTGCTCCTCTCCACGGAAATCTTTAGTAAAAGGCGAAAGATTTTTACTTTCTGAAGAGAAGCCAGAGTATACTGTGCAAAGGCCTCCTCCTGACCTACCACCATGGCAGCAGCCCTCACTTGGCCCGGGGAGAGCACCTAGAAGTGGGTTCGTGGTTTGGTGATGGAAAAACAAAAACGACAACAGCCCATCTTCCACAGGCTGCTCCGTTCTCAGTTCTATGCTGCTGACAGAGCATCACCTGTTCCGTTGCCCGGAAGAAGGCCATCCATGGCTACAATATGCAAATGAGGGCCTCTTCCCAGCAACCCCAGGGTTCAGTCTCCCACCGAAACCCCACCCACCCATTCCTTTATTCTGTTGTTGAACCCAATTAAGGAAGCCCCAGCAAGCTGGAGCATGCAAAAATTGCCACAAAACTCAGTTTTGCTCCTCTCCACGGAAATCTTTAGTAAAAGGCGAAAGAATTTTACGTTCTGAAGAGAAGCTAGAATATAGTGGGCAAGGGCCTCCTCCTGACCTACCACCATGGCAGCAGCCCTCACTTGGCCCGGGGAGAGCACTTAGAAGTGGGTTCGTGGTTTGGTGATGGAAAAACAAAAACGGCAACAGCCCATCTTCCACAGGCTGCTCCGTTCTCAGTTCTATGCTGCTGACAGAACATCACCTGTTCCGTTGCCCGGAAGAAGGCCATCCATGGCTAAAATATGCAAATGAGGGCCTCTTTCTAGCAACCCCAGTGTTCAGTCTCCCACCGAAACCCCACCCACCCATTACTTTATTCTGTTGTTGAACCCAATTAAGGAAGCCCCAGCAAGCTGGAGCATGCAAAAATTGCAACAAAACTCAGTTTTGCTCCTCTCCACGGAAATCTTTAGTAAAAGGCGAAAGATTTTTACGTTCTGAAGAGAAGCCAGAGTATACTGTGCAAAGGCCTCCTCCTGACCTACCACCATGGCAGCAGCCCTCACTTGGCCCGGGGAGAGCACCTAGAAGTGGGTTCGTGGTTTGGTGATGGAAAAACAAAAACGGCAACAGCCCATCTTCCACAGGCTGCTCCGTTCTCAGTTCTATGCTGCTGACAGAGCATCACCTGTTCCGTTGCCCGGAAGAAGGCCATCCATGACTACAATATGCAAATGAGGGCCTCTTCCCAGCAACCCCAAGGTTCAGTCTCCCAC
Organism: Ranitomeya imitator; assembly: GCF_032444005.1. Taxonomy (NCBI): domain Eukaryota; kingdom Metazoa; phylum Chordata; class Amphibia; order Anura; family Dendrobatidae; genus Ranitomeya; species Ranitomeya imitator. Next base: position 108,610,340 of record NC_091286.1, read on the forward strand.
CGAAACCCCACCCACCCATTCCTTTATTCTGTTGTTGAACCCAATTAAGGAAGCCCCAGCAAGCTGGAGCATGCAAAAATTGCCACAAAACTCAGTTTTGCTCCTCTCCACGGAAATCTTTAGTAAAAGGCGAAAGAATTTTACGTTCTGAAGAGAAGCTAGAATATACTGGGCAAGGGCCTCCTCCTGACCTACCACCATGGCAGCAGCCCTCACTTGGCCCGGGGAGAGCACTTAGAAGTGGGTTCGTGGTTTGGTGATGGAAAAACAAAAACGGCAACAGCCCATCTTCCACAGGCTGCTCCGTTCTCAGTTCTATGCTGCTGACAGAACATCACCTGTACCGTTGCCCGGAAGAAGGCCATCCATGGCTAAAATATGCAAACGAGGGCCTCTTTCCAGCAACCCCAGGGTTCAGTCTCCCACCGAAACCCCACCCACCCATTACTTTATTCTGTTGTTGAACCCAATTAAGGAAGCCCCAGCAAGCTGGAGCATGCAAAAATTGCAACAAAACTCAGTTTTGCTCCTCTCCACGGAAATCTTTAGTAAAAGGCGAAAGATTTTTACGTTCTGAAGAGAAGCCAGAGTATACTGTGCAAAGGCCTCCTCCTGACCTACCACCATGGCAGCAGCCCTCACTTGGCCCGGGGAGAGCACCTAGAAGTGGGTTCGTGGTTTGGTGATGGAAAAACAAAAACGGCAACAGCCCATCTTCCACAGGCTGCTCCGTTCTCAGTTCTATGCTGCTGACAGAACATCACCTGTTCCGTTGCCCGGAAGAAGGCCAACCATGGCTACAATATGCAAATGAGGGCCTCTTCCCAGCAACCCCAGGGTTCAGTCTCCCACCGAAACCCCACCCACCCATTACTTTATTCTGTTGTTGAACCCAATTAAGGAAGCCCCAGCAAGCTGGAGCATGCAAAAATTGCCACAAAACTCAGTTTTGCTCCTCTCCACGGAAATCTTTAGGAAAAGGCGAAAGATTTTTACTTTCTGAAGAGAAGCCAGAATATACTGTGCAAAGGCCTCCTCCTGACCTACCACCATGGCAGCAGCCCTCACTTGGCCCGGGGAGAGCACCTAGAAGTGGGTTCGTGGTTTGGTGATGGAAAAACAAAAACGGCAACAGCCCATCTTCCACAGGCTGCTCCGTTCTCAGTTCTATGCTGCTGACAGAGCATCACCTGTTCCGTTGCCCGGAAGAAGGCCATCCATGGCTACAATATGCAAATGAGGGCCTCTTCCCAGCAACCCCAGGGTTCAGTCTCCCACCGAAACCCCACCCACCCATTCCTTTATTCTGTTGTTGAACCCAATTAAGGAAGCCCCAGCAAGCTGGAGCATGCAAAAATTGCCACAAAACTCAGTTTTGCTCCTCTCCACGGAAATCTTTAGTAAAAGGCGAAAGAATTTTACGTTCTGAAGAGAAGCTAGAATATACTGGGCAAGGGCCTCCTCCTGACCTACCACCATGGCAGCAGCCCTCACTTGGCCCGGGGAGAGCACTTAGAAGTGGGTTCGTGGTTTGGTGATGGAAAAACAAAAACGGCAACAGCCCATCTTCCACAGGCTGCTCCGTTCTCAGTTCTATGCTGCTGACAGAACATCACCTGTTCCATTGCCCGGAAGAAGGCCATCCATGGCTAAAATATGCAAATGAGGGCCTCTTTCCAGCAACCCCAGGGTTCAGTCTCCCACCGAAACCCCACCCACCCATTACTTTATTCTGTTGTTGAACCCAATTAAGGAAGCCCCAGCAAGCTGGAGCATGCAAAAATTGCAACAAAACTCAGTTTTGCTCCTCTCCACGGAAATCTTTAGTAAAAGGCGAAAGATTTTTACGTTCTGAAGAGAAGCCAGAGTATACTGTGCAAAGGCCTCCTCCTGACCTACCACCATGGCAGCAGCCCTCACTTGGCCCGGGGAGAGCACCTAGAAGTGGGTTCGTGGTTTGGTGATGGAAAAACAAAAACGGCAACAGCCCATCTTCCACAGGCTGCTCCGTTCTCAGTTCTATGCTGCTGACAGAGCATGACCTGTTCCGTTGCCCGGAAGAAGGCCATCCATGGCTACAATATGCAAATGAGGGCCTCTTCCCCGCAACCCCAGGGTCCAGTCTCCCACCGAAACCCCAAACACCCATTACTTTATTCTATTGTTGAACCCAATTAAGGAAGCTCCAGCAAGTTGGAGCATGCAAAAATTGCCACAAAACTCAGTTTTGCTCCTCTCCATGGAAATCTTTAGTAAAAAGCGAAAGATTTTTACGTTCTGAAGAGAAGCCAGAGTATACTGGGCAAGGGCCTCCTCCTGACCTACCACCATGGCAGCAGCCCTCACTTGGCCCGGGGAGAGCACCTAGAAGTGGGTTCGTGGTATGGTGATGGAAAAACAAAAACAGCAACAGCCCATCGTCCACAGGATGCTCCGTTCTCAGTTCTATGCTGCTGACAGAGCATCACCTGTTCCGTTGCCCGGAAGAAGGCCATCCATGGCTACAATATGCAAATGAGGGCCTCTTCCCAGCAACCCCAGGGTTCAGTCTCCCACCGAAACCCCACCCACCCATTACTTTATTCTGTTGTTGAACTCAATTAAGGAAGCCCCAGCAAGTTGGAGCATGCAAAAATTACCACAAAACTCAGTTTTGCTCCTCTCCACGGAAATCTTTAATAAAAGTCGAAAGATTTTTACGTTCTGAAGAGAAGCCAGAGTATACTGGGCAAGGGCCTCCTCCTGACCTACCACCATGGCAGCAGCCCTCACTTGGCCCGGGGAGAGCACCTAGAAGTGGGTTCGTGGTTTGGTGATGGAAAAACAAAAACGGCAACAGCCCATCTTCCACAGGCTGCTCCGTTCTCAGTTCTATGCTGCTGACAGAGCATCACCTGTTCCGTTGCCCGGAAGAAGGCCATCCATGGCTACAATATGCAAATGAGGGCCTCTTCCCCGCAACCCCAGGGTTCAGTCTCCCACCGAAACCCCAAACACCCATTACTTTATTCTATTGTTGAACCCAATTAAGGAAGCCCCAGCAAGCTGGAGCATGCAAAAATTGCCACAAAACTCAGTTTTGCTCCTCTCCACGGAAATCTTTAGTAAAAGGCGAAAGATTTTTACGTTCTGAAGAGAAGCCAGAGTATACTGGGCAAGGGCCTCCTCCTGACCTACCACCATGGCAGCAGCCCTCACTTGGCCCGGGGAGAGCACCTAGAAGTGGGTTCGTGGTTTGGTGATGGAAAAACAAAAACGGCAACAGCCCATCTTCCACAGGATGCTCCGTTCTCAGTTCTATGCTGCTGACAGAGCATCACCTGTTCCGTTGCCCGGAAGAAGGCCATCCATGGCTACAATATGCAAATGAGGGCCTTTTCCCAGGAACTCCAGGGTTCCGTCTCCCACCGAAACCCCACCCATCCATTCCTTTATTCTGTTGTTGAACCCAATTAAGAAAGCCTCAGCAAGCTGGAGCATGCAAAAATTGCCACAAAACTCAGTTTTGCTCCTCTCCACGGAAATCTTTAGTAAAAGGCGAAAGATTTTTACGTTCTGAAGAGAAGCCAGAGTATACTGGGCAAGGGCCTCCTCCTGACCTACCACCATGGCAGCAGCCCTCACTTGGCCCGGGGAGAGCACCTAGAAGTGGGTTCGTGGTATGGTGATGGAAAAACAAAAACGGCAACAGCCCATCTTCCACAGGATGCTCCGTTCTCAGTTCTATGCTGCTGACAGAGCATCACCTGTTCCGTTGCCCGGAAGAAGACCATCCATGGCTACAATATGCAAATGAGGGCCTCTTCCCAGCAACCCCAGGGTTCAGTCTCCCACCAAAACCCCACCCACCCATTACTTTATTCTGTTGTTGAACCCAATTAAGGAAGCCCCAGCAAGCTGGAGCATGCAAAAATTGCAACAAAACTCAGTTTTGCTCCTCTCCACGGTAATCTTTAGTAAAAGGCGAAAGATTTTTACGTTCTGAAGAGAAGCCAGAGTATACTGTGCAAAGGCCTCCTCCTGACCTACCACCATGGCAGCAGCCCTCACTTGGCCCGAGAAGAGCACCTAGAAGTGGGTTCGTGGTTTGGTGATGGAAAAAGAAAAACGGCAACAGCCCATCTTCCACAGGCTGCTCCGTTCTCAGTTCTATGCTGCTGACAGAGCATCACCTGTTCCGTTGCCCGGAAGAAGGCCATCCATGGCTACAATATGCAAATGAGGGCCTCTTCCCAGCAACCCCAGGGTTCAGTCTCCCACCGAAACCCCACCCACCCATTACTTTATTCTGTTGTTGAACCCAATTAACGAAGCCCCAGCAAGTTAGAGCATGCAAAAATTGCCTCAAAACTCAGTTTTCCTCCTCTCCACGGAAATCTTTAGTAAAAGGCGAAAGATTTTTACGTTTTGAAGAGAAGCCAGAGTATACTGGGCAAGGGCCTCCTCCTGACCTACCACCATGGCAGCAGCCCTCACTTGGCCCGGGGAGAGCACCTAGAAGTGGGTTCGTGGTATGGTGATGGAAAAACAAAAACGGCAACAGCCCATCTTCCACAGGATGCTCCGTTCTCAGTTCTATGCTGCTGACAGAGCATCACCTGTTCCGTTGCCCGGAAGAAGGCCATCCATGGCTACAATATGCAAATGAGGGCCTCTTCCCCTCAACCCCAGGGTTCAGTCTCCCACCGAAACCCCAAACACCCATTACTTTATTCTATTGTTGAACCCAATTAAGGAAGCCCCAGCAAGCTGGAGCATGCAAAAATTGCCACAAAACTCAGTTTTGCTCCTCTCCACGGAAATCTTTAGTAAAAGGCGAAAGATTTTTACGTTCCGAAAAAAATCCAGAGTATACTGGGCAAGGGCCTCCTCCTGACCTACCACCATGGCAGCAGCCCTCACTTGGCCCGGGGAGAGCACCTAGAAGTGGGTTCGTGGTTTGGTGATGGAAAAACAAAAACGGCAACAGCCCATCTTCCACAGGTTGCTCCGTTCTCAGTTCTATGCTGCTGACAAAGCATCACCTGTTCCGTTGCCCGGAAGAAGGCCATCCATGGCTACAATATGCAAATGAGGGCCTTTTCCCAGGAACCCCAGGGTTCAGTCTCCCACCGAAACCACACCCATCCATTCCTTTATTCTGTTGTTGAACCCAATTAAGAAAGCCCCAGCAAGCTGGAGCATGCAAAAATTGCCACAAAACTCAGTTTTGCTCCTCTCCACGGGAATCTTTAGTAAAAGGCGAAAGATTTTTACGTTCTGAAGAGAAGCCAGAGTATACTGTGCAAAGGCCTCCTCCTGACCTACCACCATGGCAGCAGCCCTCACTTGGCCCAGGGAGAGCACCTAGAATTGGGTTCGTGGTTTGGTGATGGAAAAACAAAAACGGCAACAGCCCATCTTCCACAGGCTGCTCCGTTCTCAGTTCTATGCTGCTGAAAGAGCATCACCTGTTCCGTTGCCCGGAAGAAGGCCATCCATGGCTACAATATGCAACTGAGGGCCTCTTCCCAGCAACCCCAGGGTTCAGTCTCCCACCGAAACCCCACCCACCCATTACTTTATTCTGTTGTTGAACCCAATTAAGGAAGCCCCAGCAAGCTGGAGCATGCAAAAATTGCCACAAAACTCAGTTTTGCTCCTCTCCACGGAAATCTTTAGTAAAAGGCGAAAGATTTTTACGTTCTGAAGAGAAGCCAGAATATACTGGGCAAGGGCCTCCTCCTGACCTACCACCATGGCAGCAGCCCTCACTTGGCCCGGGGACAGCACCTAGAAGTGGGTTCGTGGTTTGGTGATGGAAAAACAAAAACGGCAACAGCCCATCTTCCACAGGCTGCTCCGTTCTCAGTTCTATGCTGCTGACAGAGCATCACCTGTTCCGTTGCCTGGAAGAAGGCCATCCATGGCTACAATATGCAAATGAGGGCCTCTTCCCCGCAACCCCAGGGTTCAGTCTCCCACCGAAACCCCACCCACCCATTACTTTATTCTGTTGTTGAACCCAATTAACGAAGCCCCAGCAAGCTGGAGCATGCAAAAATTGCCACAAAACTCAGTTTTGCTCCTCTCCAAGGAAATCTTTAGTAAAAGCCGAAAGATTTTTACGTTCTGAAGAGAAACTAGAGTATACTGGGCAAGGGCCTCCTCCTGACCTACCACCATGGCAGCAGCCCTCACTTGGCCCGGGGAGAGCACCTAGAAGTGGGTTCGTGGTACGGTGATGGAAAAACAAAAACGGCAACAGCCCATCTTCCACAGGATGCTCCGTTCTCAGTTTTATGCTGCTGACAGAGCATCACCTGTTCCGTTGCCCGGAAGAAGACCATCCATGGCTACAATATGCAAATGAGGGCCTCTTCCCAGCAACCCCAGGGTTCAGTCTCCCACCAAAACCCCACCCACCCATTACTTTATTCTGTTGTTGAACCCAATTAAGAAAGCCCCAACAAGCTGGAGCATGCAAAAATTGCAACAAAACTCAGTTTTGCTCCTCTCCACGGAAATCTTTAGTAAAAGGCGAAAGATTTTTACGTTCTGAAGAGAAGCCAGAGTATACTGTGCAAAGGCCTCCTCCTGACCTACCACCATGGCAGCAGCCCTCACTTGGCCCGGGGAGAGCACCTAGAAGTGGGTTCGTGGTTTGGTGATGGAAAAACAAAAACGGCAACAGCCCATCTTCCACAGGCTGCTCCGTTCTCAGTTCTATGCTGCTGACAGAGCATCACCTGTTCCGTTGCCCGGAAGAAGGCCATCCATGGCTACAATATGCAAATGAGGGCCTTTTCCCCGCAACCCCAGGGTTCAGTCTCCCACCAAAACCCCACCCACCCATTACTTTATTCTGTTGTTGAACCCAATTAACGAAGCCCCAGCAAGCTGGAGCATGCAAAAATTGCCACAAAACTCAGTTTTCCTCCTCTCCACGGAAATCTTTAGTAAAAGGCGAAAGATTTTTACGTTCTGAAAAGAAGCCAGAGTATACTGGGCAAGGGCCTCCTCCTGACCTACCACCATGGCAGCAGCCCTCACTTGGCCCGGGGAGAGCACCTAGAAGTGGGTTCGTGGTATGGTGATGGAAAAACAAAAACGGCAACAGCCCATCTTCCACAGGATGCTCCGTTCTCAGTTCTATGCTGCTGACAGAGCATCACCTGTTCCGTTGCCCGGAAGAAGGCCATCCATGGCTACAATATGCAAATGAGGGCCTCTTCACCGGAAACCCCAGGGTTCAGTCTCCCACCGAAACCCCACCCACCCATTACTTTATTCTGTTGTTGAACCCAATTAAGGAAGCCCCAGCAAGTTGAAGCATGCAAAAATTGCCACAAAACTCAGTTTTGCTCCTCTCCACGGAAATCTTTAGTAAAAGGCGAAAGATTTTTACGTTCTGAAGAGAAGCCAGAGTATACTGGGCAAATGCCTCCTCCTGACCTACCACCATGGCAGCAGCCCTCACTTGGCCCGGGGACAGCACCTAGAAGTGGATTCGTGGTTTGGTGATGGAAAAACAAAAACGGCAACAGCCCATCTTCCACAGGCTGCTCCGTTCTCAGTTCTATGCTGCTGACAGAGCATCACCTGTTCCGTTGCCCGGAAGAAGGCCATCCATGGCTACAATATGCAAATGAGGGCCTCTTCCCAGCAACCCCAGGGTTCAGTCTCCCACCGAAACCCCACCCACCCATTCCTTTATTCTGTTGTTGAACCCAATTAAGGAAGCCCCAGCAAGCTGGAGCATGCAAAAATTGCCACAAAACTCAGTTTTGCTCCTCTCCACAGAAATCTTTAGTAAAAGGCGAAAGAATTTTAAGTTCTGAAGAGAAGCTAGAATATACTGGGCAAGTGCCTCCTCCTGACCTACCACCATGGCAGCAGCCCTCACTTGGCCCGGGGAGAGCACTTAGAAGTGGGTTCGTGGTTTGGTGATGGAAAAACAAAAACGGCAACAGCCCATCTTCCACAGGCTGCTCCGTTCTCAGTTCTATGCTGCTGACAGAACATCACCTGTTCCGTTGCCCGGAAGAAGGCCATCCATGGCTACAATATGCAAATGAGGGCCTTTTCCCCGCAACCCCAGGGTTCAGTCTCCCACCAAAACCCCACCCACCCATTACTTTATTCTGTTGTTGAACCCAATTAACGAAGCCCCAGCAAGCTGGAGCATGCAAAAATTGCCACAAAACTCAGTTTTTCTCCTCTCCACGGAAATCTTTAGTAAAAGGCGAAAGATTTTTACGTTCTGAAAAGAAGCCAGAGTATACTGGGCAAGGGCCTCCTCCTGACCTACCACCATGGCAGCAGCCCTCACTTGGCCCGGGGAGAGCACCTAGAAGTGGGTTCGTGGTATGGTGATGGAAAAACAAAAACGGCAACAGCCCATCTTCCACAGGATGCTCCGTTCTCAGTTCTATGCTGCTGACAGAGCATCACCTGTTCCGTTGCCCGGAAGAAGGCCATCCATGGCTACAATATGCAAATGAGGGCCTCTTCACCGGAAACCCCAGGGTTCAGTCTCCCACCGAAACCCCACCCACCCATTACTTTATTCTGTTGTTGAACCCAATTAAGGAAGCCCCAGCAAGTTGAAGCATGCAAAAATTGCCACAAAACTCAGTTTTGCTCCTCTCCACGGAAATCTTTAGTAAAAGGCGAAAGATTTTTACGTTCTGAAGAGAAGCCAGAGTATACTGGGCAAATGCCTCCTCCTGACCTACCACCATGGCAGCAGCCCTCACTTGGCCCGGGGACAGCACCTAGAAGTGGGTTCGTGGTTTGGTGATGGAAAAACAAAAACGGCAACAGCCCATCTTCCACAGGCTGCTCCGTTCTCAGTTCTATGCTGCTGACAGAGCATCACCTGTTCCGTTGCCCGGAAGAAGGCCATCCATGGCTACAATATGCAAATGAGGGCCTCTTCCCCGCAACCCCAGGTTTCAGTCTCCCACCGAAACGCCAAAAACCCATTACTTTATTCTATTGTTGAACCCAATTAAGGAAGCCCCAGCAAGCTGGAGCATGCAAAAATTGCCACAAAACTCAGTTTTGCTCCTCTCCATGGAAATCTTTAGTAAAAGGCGAAAGATTTTTACGTTCTGAAGAGAAGCCAGAGTATACTGTGCAAAGGCCTCCTCCTGACCTACCACCATGGCAGCAGCCCTCACTTGGCCCGGGGAGAGCACCTAGAAGTGGGTTCGTGGTTTGGTGATGGAAAAACAAAAACGGCAACAGCCCATCTTCCACAGGCTGCTCCGTTCTCAGTTCTATGCTGCTGACAGAACATCACCTGTTCCGTTGCCCGGAAGAAGGCCATCCATGGCTAAAATATGCAAATGAGGGCCTCTTTCCAGCAACCCCAGGGTTCAGTCTCCCACCGAAACCCCACCCACCCATTACTTTATTCTGTTGTTGAACCCAATTAAGGAAGCCCCAGCAAGCTGGAGCATGCAAAAATTGCCACAAAACTCAGTTTTGCTCCTCTCCACGGAAATCTTTAGTAAAAGGCGAAAGATTTTTACGTTCTGAAGAGAAACCAGAGTATACTGTGCAAAGGCCTCCTCCTGACCTACCACCATGGCAGCAGCCCTCACTTGGCCCGGGGAGAGCACCTAGAAGTGGGTTCGTGGTTTGGTGATGGAAAAACAAAAACGGCAAAAGCCCATCTTCCACAGGCTGCTCCGTTCTCAGTTCTATGCTGCTGACAGAGCATCACCTGTTCCGTTGCCCGGAAGAAGGCCATCCATGGCTACAATATGCAAATGAGGGCCTCTTCCCAGCAACCCCAGGGTTCAGTCTCCCACCGAAACCCCACCCACCCATTACTTTATTCTGTTGTTGAACCCAATTAAGGAAGCCCCAGCAAGTTGGAGCATGCAAAAATTGCCACAAAACTCAGTTTTGCTCCTCTCCACAGAAATCTTTAGTAAAAGGCGAAAGATTTTTACATTCTGAAGAGAAGCCAGAGTATACTGGGTAAGGGCCTCCTCCTGACCTACCACAATGGCAGCAGCCCTCACTTGGCCCGGGGACAGCACCTAGAAGTGGGTTCGTGGTTTGGTGATGGAAAAACAAAAACGGCAACAGCCCATCTTCCACAGGCTGCTCCGTTCTCAGTTCTATGCTGCTGACAGAGCATCACCTGTTCCGTTGCCCGGAAGAAGGCCATGCATGGCTACAATATGCAAATGAGGGCCTCTTCCCCGCAACCCCAGGGTTCAGTCTCCCACCGAAACCCCAAACACCCATTACTTTATTCTATTGTTGATCCCAATTAAGGAAGCCCCAGCAAGTTGGAGCATGCAAAAATTGCCACAAAACTCAGTTTTGCTCCTCTCCATGGAAATCTTTAGTAAAAGGCGAAAGATTTTTACGTTCTGAAGAGAAACCAGAGTATACTGTGCAAAGGCCTCCTCCTGACCTACCACCATGGCAGCAGCCCTCACTTGGCCCGGGGAGAGCACCTAGAAGTGGGTTCGTGCTTTGGTGATGGAAAAACAAAAACGGCAACAGCCCATCTTCCACAGGCTGCTCCGTTCTCAGTTCTATGCTGCTGACAGAGCATCACCTGTTCCGTTGCCCGGAAGAAGGCCATCCATGGCTACAATATGCAAATAAGGGCCTCTTCCCCGCAACCCCAGGTTTCAGTCTCCCACCGAAACGCCAAACACCCATTACTTTATTCTATTGTTGAACCCAATTTAGGAAGCCCCAGCAAGCTGGAGCATGCAAAAATTGCCACAAAACTCAGTTTTGCTCCTCTCCACGGAAATCTTTAGTAAAAGGCGAAAGATTTTTACGTTCTGAAAAGAAGCCAGAGTATACTGGGCAAGGGCCTCCTCCTGACCTACCACCATGGCAGCAGCCCTCACTTGGCCCGGGGAGAGCACCTAGAAGTGGGTTCGTGGTATGGTGATGGAAAAACAAAAACGGCAACAGCCCATCTTCCACAGGATGCTCCGTTCTCAGTTCTATGCTGCTGACAGAGCATCACCTGTTCCGTTGCCCGGAAGAAGGCCATCCATGGCTACAATATGCAAATGAGGGCCTCTTCCCGGCAACCCCAGGGTTCAGTCTACCACCGAAACCCCACCCACCCATTACTTTATTCTGTTGTTGAACCCAATTAAGGAAGCCCCAGCAAGTTGAAGCATGCAAAAATTGCCACAAAACTCAGTTTTGCTCCTCTCCACGGAAATCTTTAGTAAAAGGCGAAAGATTTTTACGTTCTGAAAAGAAGCCAGAGTATACTGGGCAAGGGCCTCCTCCTGACCTACCACCATGGCAGCAGCCCTCACTTGGCCCGGGGAGAGCACTTAGAAGTGGGTTTAGTGGTTTGGTGATGGAAAAACAAAAACGGCAACAGCCCATCTTCCACAGGCTGCTCCGTTCTCAGTTCTATGCTGCTGACAGAACATCACCTGTTCCGTTGCCCGGAAGAAGGCCAACCATGGCTACAATATGCAAATGAGGGCCTCTTCCCAGCAACCCCAGGGTTCAGTCTCCCACCGAAACCCCACCCACCCATTACTTTATTCTGTTGTTGAACCCAATTAAGGAAGCCCCAGCAAGCTGGAGCATACAAAAATTGCCACAAAACTCAGTTTTGCTCCTCTCCACGGAAATCTTTAGTAAAAGGCGAAAGATTTTTACATTCTGAAGAGAAGCCAGAGTATACTGTGCAAAGGCCTCCTCCTGACCTACCACCATGGCAGCAGCCCTCACTTGGCCCGGGGAGAGCACCTAGAAGTGGGTTCGTGGTTTGGTGATGGAAAAAAAAACACGGCAACAGCCCATCTTCCATAGGATGCTCCGTTCTCAATTCTATGCTGCTGACAGAGCATCACATGTTCCGTTGCCCGGAAGAAGGCCATCTATGGCTACAATATGCAAATGAGAGCCTTTTCCCAGGAACCCCAGGGTTCAGTCTCCCACCGAAACCCCACCCACCCATTCCTTTATTCTGTTGTTGAACCCAATTAAGAAAGCCCCAGCAAGCTGGAGCATGCAAAAATTGCCACAAAACTCAGTTTTGCTCCTCTCTACGGAAATCTTTAGTAAAAGGCGAAAGATTTTTACATTCTGAAGAGAAGCCAGAGTATACTGTGCAAAGGCCTCCTCCTGACCTACCACCATGGCAGCAGCCCTCACTTGGCCCGGGGAGAGCACCTAGAAGTGGGTTCGTGGTTTGGTGATGGAAAAACAAAAACGGCAACAGCCCATCTTCCACAGGCTGCTCCGTTCTCAGTTCTATGCTGCTGACAGAGCATCACCTGTTCCGTTGCCCGGAAGAAGGCCATCCATGGCTACAATATGCAAATGAGGGCCTCTTCCCAGCAACCCCAGGGTTCAGTCTCCCACCGAAACCCCACCCACCCATTACTTTATTCTGTTGTTGAACCCAATTAAGGAAGCCCCAGCAAGCTGGAGCATGCAAAAATTGCCACAAAACTCAGTTTTGCTCCTCTCCACGGAAATCTTTAGTAAAAGGCGAAAGATTTTTACGTTCTGAAGAGAAGCCAGAATATACTGGGCAAGGGCCTCCTCCTGACCTACCACCATGGCAGCAGCCCTCACTTGGCCCGGGGACAGCACCTAGAAGTGGGTTCGTGGTTTGGTGATGGAAAAAAAAAAACGGCAACAGCCCATCTTCCATAGGATGCTCCGTTCTCAGTTCTATGCTGCTGACAGAGCATCACCTGTTCCGTTGCCCGGAAGAAGGCCATCTATGGCTACAATATGCAAATGAGGGCCTTTTCCCAGGAACCCCAGGGTTCAGTCTCCCACCGAAACCCCACCCACCCATTCCTTTATTCTGTTGTTGAACCCAATTAAGAAAGCCCCAGCAAGTTGGAGCATGCAAAAATTGCCACAAAACTCAGTTTTGCTCCTCTCCACGGAAATCTTTAGTAAAAGGCAAAAGATTTTTACATTCTGAAGAGAAGCCAGAGTATACTGTGCAAAGGCCTCCTCCTGACCTACCACCATGGCAGCAGCCCTCACTTGGCCCGGGGAGAGCACCTAGAAGTGGGTTCGTGGTTTGGTGATGGAAAAACAAAAACGGCAACAGCCCATCTTCCACAGGCTGCTCCGTTCTCAGTTCTATGCTGCTGACAGAGCATCACCTGTTCCGTTGCCCGGAAGAAGGCCATCCATGGCTACAATATGCAAATGAGGGCCTCTTCCCAGCAACCCCAGGGTTCAGTCTCCCACCGAAACCCCACCCACCCATTACTTTATTCTGTTGTTGAACCCAATTAAGGAAGCCCCAGCAAGCTGGAGCATGCAAAAATTGCCACAAAACTCAGTTTTGCTCCTCTCCACGGAAATCTTTAGTAAAAGGCGAAAGATTTTTACGTTCTGAAGAGAAGCCAGAATACACTGGGCAAGGGCCTCCTCCTGACCTACCACCATGGCAGCAGCCCTCACTTGGCCCGGGGACAGCACCTAGAAGTGGGTTCGTGGTTTGGTGATGGAAAAACAAAAACGGCAACAGCCCATCTTCCACAGGCTGCTCCGTTCTCAGTTCTATGCTGCTGACAGAGCATCACCTGTTCCGTTGCCCGGAAGAAGGCCATCCATGGCTACAATATGCAAATGAGGGCCTCTTCCCAGCAACCCCAGGGTTCAGTCTCCCACCGAAACCCCACCCACCCATTACTTTATTCTGTTGTTGAACCCAATTAAGGAAGCCCCAGCAAGCTGGAGCATGCAAAAATTGCCACAAAACTCAGTTTTGCTCCTCTCCACAGAAATCTTTAGTAAAAGGCGAAAGATTTTTACGTTCTGAAGAGAAGCCAGAGTATACTGGGCAAAGGCCTCCTCCTGACCTACCACCATGGCAGCAGCCATCACTTGGCCCGGGGAGAGCACCTAGAAGTGGGTTCGTGGTTTGGTGATGGAAAAACAAAAACGGCAACAGCCCATCTTCCACAGGATGCTCCGTTCTCAGTTCTATGCTGCTGACAGAGCATCACCTGTTCCGTTGCCCGGAAGAAGGCCATCCATGGCTACAATATGCAAATGAGGGCCTTTTCCCAGGAACCCCAGGGTTCAGTCTCCCACCGAAACCCCACCCACCCATTCCTTTATTCTGTTGTTGAACCCAATTAAGAAAGCCCCAGCAAGCTGGAGCATGCAAAAATTGCCACAAAACTCAGTTTTGCTCCTCTCCACGGAAATCTTTAGTAAAAGGCGAAAGATTTTTACGTTCTGAAGAGAAACCAGAGTATACTGGGCAAGGGCCTCCTCCTGACCTACCACCATGGCAGCAGCCCTCACTTGGCCCGGGGACAGCACCTAGAAGTGGGTTCGTGGTTTGGTGATGGAAAAACAAAAACGGCAACAGCCCATCTTCCACAGGCTGCTCCGTTCTCAGTTCTATGCTGCTGACAGAGCATCACCTGTTCCGTTGCCCGGAAGAAGGCCATCCATGGCTACAATATGCAAATGAGGGCCTCTTCCCCGCAACCCCAGGGTTCAGTCTCCCACCGAAACCCCACCCACCCATTACTTTATTCTGTTGTTGAACCCAATTAACGAAGCCCCAGCAAGCTGGAGCATGCAAAAATTGCCACAAAACTCAGTTTTGCTCCTCTCCACGGAAATCTTTAGTAAAAGGCGAAAGATTTTTACATTCTGAAGAGAAGCCAGAGTATACTGTGCAAAGGCCTCCTCCTGACCTACCACCATGGCAGCAGCCCTCACTTGGCCAGGGGAGAGCACCTAGAAGTGGGTTCGTGGTTTGGTGATGGAAAAACAAAAACGGCAACAGCCCATCTTCCACAGGCTGCTCCGTTCTCAGTTCTATGCTGCTGACAGAGCATCACCTGTTCCGTTGCCCGGAAGAAGGCCATCCATGGCTACAATATGCAAATGAGGGCCTCTTCCCAGCAACCCCAGGGTTCAGTCTCCCACCGAAACCCCACCCACCCATTACTTTATTCTGTTGTTGAACCCAATTAAGGAAGCCCCAGCAAGCTGGAGCATGCAAAAATTGCCACAAAACTCAGTTTTGCTCCTCTCCACGGAAATCTTTAGTAAAAGGCGAAAGATTTTTACGTTCTGAAGAGAAGCCAGAGTATACTGGGCAAGGGCCTCCTCCTGACCTACCACCATGGCAGCAGCCCTCACTTGGCCCGGGGAGAGCACTTAGAATTGGGTTCGTGGTTTGGTGATGGAAAAACAAAAACGGCAACAGCCCATCTTCCACAGGCTGCTCCGTTCTCAGTTCTATGCTGCTGACAGAACATCACCTGTTCCGTTGCCCGGAAGAAGGCCAACCATGGCTACAATATGCAAATGAGGGCCTCTTCCCAGCAACCCCAGGGTTCAGTCTCCCACCGAAACCCCACCCACCCATTACTTTATTCTGTTGTTGAACCCAATTAAGGAAGCCCCAGCAAGCTGGAACATACAAAAATTGCCACAAAACTCAGTTTTGCTCCTCTCCACGGAAATCTTTAGTAAAAGGCGAAAGATTTTTACATTCTGAAGAGAAGCCAGAGTATACTGTGCAAAGGCCTCCTCCTGACCTACCACCATGGCAGCAGCCCTCACTTGGCCCGGGGAGAGCACCTAGAAGTGGGTTCGTGGTTTGGTGATGGAAAAAAAAACACGGCAACAGCCCATCTTCCATAGGATGCTCCGTTCTCAATTCTATGCTGCTGACAGAGCATCACATGTTCCGTTGCCCGGAAGAAGGCCATCTATGGCTACAAAATGCAAATGAGGGCCTTTTCCCAGGAACCCCAGGGTTCAGTCTCCCACCAAAACCCCACCTCCCATTCCTTTATTCTGTTGTTGAACCCAATTAAGAAAGCCCCAGCAAGCTGGAGCATGCAAAAATTGCCACAAAACTCAGTTTTGCTCCTCTCCACGGAAATCTTTAGTAAAAGGCGAAAGATTTTTACATTCTGAAGAGAAGCCAGAGTATACAGTGCAAAGGCCTCCTCCTGACCTACCACCATGGCAGCAGCCCTCACTTGGCCCGGGGAGAGCACCTAGAAGTGGGTTCGTGGTTTGGTGATGGAAAAACAAAAACGGCAACAGCCCATCTTCCACAGGCTGCTCCGTTCTATGCTGCTGACAGAGCATCACCTGTTCCGTTGCCCGGAAGAAGGCCATCCATGGCTACAATATGCAAATGAGGGCCTGTTCCCAGCAACCCCAGGGTTCAGTCTCCCACCGAAACCCCACCCACCCATTACTTTATTCTGTTGTTGAACCCAATTAAGGAAGCCCCAGCAAGCTGGAGCATGCAAAAATTGCCACAAAACTCAGTTTTGCTCCTCTCCATGGAAATCTTTAGTAAAAGGCGAAAGATTTTTACGTTCTGAAGAGAAGCAAGAGTATACTGGGCAAAGGCCTCCTCCTGACCTACCACCATGGCAGCAGCCCTCACTTGGCCCGGGGAGAGCACCTAGAAGTGGGTTCGTGGTTTGGTGATGGAAAAACAAAAACGGCAACAGCCCATCTTCCACAGGATGCTCCGTTCTCAGTTCTATGCTGCTGACAGAGCATCACCTGTTCCGTTGCCCGGAAGAAGGCCATCCATGGCTACAATATGCAAATGAGGGCCTTTTCCCAGGAACCCCAGGGTTCAGTCTCCCACCGAAACCCCACCCACCCATTCCTTTATTCTGTTGTTGAACCCAATTAAGAAAGCCCCAGCAAGCTGGAGCATGCAAAAATTGCCACAAAACTCAGTTTTGCTCCTCTCCACGGAAATCTTTAGTAAAAGGCGAAAGATTTTTACATTCTGAAGAGAAGCCAGAATATACTGGGCAAGGGCCTCCTCCTGACCTACCACCATGGCAGCAGCCCTCACTTGGCCCGGGGACAGCACCTAGAAGTGGGTTCGTGGTTTGGTGATGGAAAAACAAAAACGGCAACAGCCCATCTTCCACAGGCTGCTCCGTTCTCAGTTCTATGCTGCTGACAGAGCATCACCTGTTCCGTTGCCTGGAAGAAGGCCATCCATGGCTACAATATGCAAATGAGGGCCTCTTCCCAGCAACCCCAGGGTTCAGTCTCCCACCGAAACCCCACCCACCCATTACTTTATTCTGTTGTTGAACCCAATTAAGGAAGCCACAGCAAGCTGGAGCATGCAAAAATTGCCACAAAACTCAGTTTTGCTCCTCTCCATGGAAATCTTTAGTAAAAGGCGAAAGATTTTTACGTTCTGAAGAGAAGCCAGAGAATACTGGGCAAAGGCCTCCTCCTGACCTACCACCATGGCAGCAGCCCTCACTTGGCCCGGGGAGAGCACCTAGAAGTGGGTTCGTGGTTTGGTGATGGAAAAACAAAAACGGCAACAGCCCATCTTCCACAGGATGCTCCGTTCTCAGTTCTATGCTGCTGACAGAGCATCACCTGTTCCGTTGCCCAGAAGAAGGCCATCCATGGCTACAATATGCAAATGAGGGCCTTTTCCCAGGAACCCCAGGGTTCAGTCTCCCACCGAAACCCCACCCACCCACCCATTCCTTTATTCTGTTGTTGAACCCAATTAAGAAAGCCCCAGCAAGCTGGAGCATGCAAAAATTGCCACAAAACTCAGTTTTGCTCCTCTCCACGGAAATCTTTAGTAAAAGGCGAAAGATTTTTACGTTCTGAAGAGAAGCCAGAATATACTGGGCAAGGGCCTCCTCCTGACCTACCACCATGGCAGCAGCCCTCACTTGGCCCGGGGACAGCACCTAGAAGTGGGTTCGTGGTTTGGTGATGGAAAAACAAAAACGGCAACAGCCCATCTTCCACAGACTGCTCCGTTCTCAGTTCTATGCTGCTGACAGAGCATCACCTGTTCCGTTGCCCGGAAGAAGGCCATCCATGGCTACAATATGCAAATGAGGGCCTCTTCCCAGCAACCCCAGGGTTCAGTCTCCCACCGAAACCCCACCCACCCATTACTTTATTCTGTTGTTGAACCCAATTAAGGAAGCCCCAGCAAGCTGGAGCATGCAAAAATTGCCACAAAACTCAGTTTTGCTCCTCTCCACGGAAATCTTTAGTAAAAAGCGAAAGATTTTTACTTTCTGAAGAGAAGCCAGAGTATACTGGGCAAAGGCCTCCTCCTGACCTACCACCATGGCAGCAGCCCTCACTTGGCCTGGGGAGAGCACCTAGAAGTGGGTTCGTGGTTTGGTGATGGAAAAACAAAAACGGCAACAGCCCATCTTCCACAGGATGCTCCGTTCTCAGTTCTATGCTGCTGACAGAGCATCACCTGTTCCGTCGCCCGGAAGAAGGCCATCCATGGCTACAATATGCAAATGAGGGCCTTTTCCCAGGAACCCCAGGGTTCAGTCTCCCACCGAAACCCCACCCACCCATTCCTTTATTCTGTTGTTGAACCCAATTAAGAAAGCCCCAGCAAGCTGGAGCATGCAAAAATTGCCACAAAACTCAGTTTTGCTCCTCTCCACGGAAATCTTTAGTAAAAGGCGAACGATTTTTACGTTCTGAAGAGAAGCCAGAATATACTGGGCAAGGGCCTCCTCCTGACCTACCACCATGGCAGCAGCCCTCACTTGGCCCGGGGACAGCACCTAGAAGTGGGTTCGTGGTTTGGTGATGGAAAAACAAAAACGGCAACAGCCCATCTTCCACAGGCTGCTCCGTTCTCAGTTCGATGCTGCTGACAGAGCATCACCTGTTCCGTTGCCCGGAAGAAGGCCATCCATGGCTACAATATGCAAATGAGGGCCTCTTCCCCGCAACCCCAGGGTTCAGTCTCCCACCGAAACCCCACCCACCCATTACTTTATTCTGTTGTTGAACCCAATTAACGAAGCCCCAGCAAGCTGGAGCATGCAAAAATTGCCACAAAACTCAGTTTTGCTCCTCTCCACGGAAATCTTTAGTAAAAGGCGAAAGATTTTTACGTTCTGAAGAGAAGCCTGAGTATACAGAGCAAGGGCCTCCTCCTGACCTACCACCATGGCAGCAGCCCTCACTTGGCCCGGGGAGAGCAACTAGAAGTGGGTTCGTGGTTTGGTGATGGAAAAACAAAAACGGCAACAGCCCATCTTCCACAGGCTGCTTCGTTCTCAGTTCTATGCTGCTGACAGAGCATCACCTGTTCCATTGCCCGGAAGAAGGCCATCCATGGCTACAATATGCAAATGAGGGCCTCTTCCCCGCAACCCAAGGGTTCAGTCTCCCACCGATACCCCACCCACCCATTACTTTATTCTGTTGTTGAACCCAATTAACGAAGCCCCAGCAAGCTGGAGCATGCAAAAATTGCCACAAAACTCAGTTTTGCTCCTCTCCACGGAAATCTTTAGTAAAAGGCGAAAGATTTTTACGTTCTGAAGAGAAGCCAGAGAATACTGGGCAAGGGCCTCCTCCTGACCTACCACCATGGCAGCAGCCCTCACTTGGCCCGGGGAGAGCACCTAGAAGTGGGTTCGTGGTTTGGTGATGGAAAAACAAAAACGGCAACAGCCCATCTTCCACAGGATGCTCCGTTCTCAGTTCTATGCTGCTGACAGAGCATCACCTGTTCCGTTGCCCGGAAGAAGGCCATCCATGGCTACAATATGCAAATGAGGGCCTTTTCCCAGGAACCCCAGGGTTCAGTCTCCCACCGAAACCCCACCCACCCATTCCTTTATTCTGTTGTTGAACCCAATTAAGAAAGCCCCAGCAAGCTGGAGCATGCAAAAATTGCCACAAAATTCAGTTTTGCTCCTCTCCACGGAAATCTTTAGTAAAAGGCAAATGATTTTCACATTCTGAAGAGAAGCCAGAGTATACTGTGCAAAGGCCTCCTCCTGACCTACCACCATGGCAGCAGCCCTCACTTGGCCCGGGGAGAGCACCTAGAAGTGGGTTCGTGGTTTGGTGATGGAAAAAAAAAAACGGCAACAGCCCATCTTCCATAGGATGCTCCGTTCTCAGTTCTATGCTGCTGACAGAGCATCACCTGTTCCGTTGCCCGGAAGAAGGCCATCTATGGCTACAATATGCAAATGAGGGCCTTTTCCCAGGAACCCCAGGGTTCAGTCTCCCACCGAAACCCCACCCACCCATTCCTTTATTCTGTTGTTGAACCCAATTAAGAAAGCCCCAGCAAGCTGGAGCATGCAAAAATTGCCACAAAACTCAGTTTTGCTCCTCTCCACGGAAATCTTTAGTAAAAGGCGAAAGATTTTTACATTCTGAAGAGAAGCCAGAGTATACTGTGCAAAGGCCTCCTCCTGACCTACCACCATGGCAGCAGCCCTCACTTGGCCCGGGGAGAGCACCTAGAAGTGGGTTCGTGGTTTGGTGATGGAAAAACAAAAACGGCAACAGCCCATCTTCCACAGGCTGCTCCGTTCTCAGTTCTATGCTGCTGACAGAGCATCACCTGTTCCGTTGCCCGGAAGAAGGCCATCCATGGCTACAATATGCAAATGAGGGCCTCTTCCCAGCAACCCCAGGGTTCAGTCTCCCACCGAAACCCCACCCACCCATTACTTTATTCTGTTGTTGAACCCAATTAAGGAAGCCCCAGCAAGCTGGAGCATGCAAAAATTGCCACAAAACTCAGTTTTGCTCCTCTCCACGGAAATCTTTAGTAAAAGGCGAAAGATTTTTACGTTCTGAAGAGAAGCCAGAATATACTGGGCAAGGGCCTCCTCCTGACCTACCACCATGGCAGCAGCCCTCACTTGGCCCGGGGACAGCACCTAGAAGTGGGTTCGTGGTTTGGTGATGGAAAAACAAAAACGGCAACAGCCCATCTTCCACAGGCTGCTCCGTTCTCAGTTCTATGCTGCTGACAGAGCATCACCTGTTCCGTTGCCCGGAAGAAGGCCATCCATGGCTACAATATGCAAATGAGGGCCTCTTCCCAGCAACCCCAGGGTTCAGTCTCCCACCGAAACCCCACCCACCCATTACTTTATTCTGTTGTTGAACCCAATTAAGGAAGCCCCAGCAAGCTGGAGCATGCAAAAATTGCCACAAAACTCAGTTTTGCTCCTCTCCACGGAAATCTTTAGTAAAAGGCGAA
The DNA here is from genome assembly GCF_032444005.1 of Ranitomeya imitator. Lineage (NCBI taxonomy): Eukaryota > Metazoa > Chordata > Amphibia > Anura > Dendrobatidae > Ranitomeya > Ranitomeya imitator. The sequence goes on from NC_091286.1 coordinate 108,631,347, forward strand.
AGATTTTTACATTCTGAAGAGAAACCAAAGTATACTGGGCAAAGGCCTCCTCCTGACCTACCACCATGGCAGCAGCCCTCACTTGGCCCGGGGACAGCACCTAGAAGTGGGTTCGTGGTTTGGTGATGGAAAAACAAAAACGGCAACAGCCCATCTTCCACAGGATGCTCCGTTCTCAGTTCTATGCTGCTGACAGAGCATCACCTGTTCCGTTGCCCGGAAGAAGGCCATCCATGGCTACAATATGCAAATGAGGGCCTTTTCCCAGGAACCCCAGGGTTCAGTCTCCCACCGAAACCCCACCCACCCATTCCTTTATTCTGTTGTTGAACCCAATTAAGGAAGCCCCAGCAAGCTGGAGCATGCAAAAATTGCCACAAAACTCAGTTTTGCTCCTCTCCACGGAAATCTTTAGTAAAAGGCGAAAGATTTTTACGTTCTGAAGAGAAACCAAAGTATACTGGGCAAAGGCCTCCTCCTGACCTACCACCATGGCAGCAGCCCTCACTTGGCCCGGGGACAGCACCTAGAAGTGGGTTCGTGGTTTGGTGATGGAAAAACAAAAACGGCAACAGCCCATCTTCCACAGGCTGCTCCGTTCTCAGTTCTATGCTGCTGACAGAGCATCACCTGTTCCGTTGCCCGGAAGAAGGCCATCCATGGCTACAATATGCAAATGAGGGCCTCTTCCCAGCAACCCCAGGGTTCAGTCTCCCACCGAAACCCCACCCACCCATTACTTTATTCTGTTGTTGAACCCAATTAAGGAAGCCCCAGCAAGCTGGAGCATGCAAAAATTGCCACAAAACTCAGTTTTGCTCCTCTCCACGGAAATCTTTAGTAAAAGGCGAAAGATTTTTACGTTCTGAAGAGAAACCAGAGTATACTGGGCAAGGGCCTCCTCCTGACCTACCACCATGGCAGCAGCCCTCACTTGGCCCGGGGAGAGCACCTAGAAGTGGGTTCGTGGTTTGGTGATGGAAAAACAAAAACGGCAACAGCCCATCTTCCACAGGATGCTCCGTTCTCAGTTCTATGCTGCTGACAGAGCATCACCTGTTCCGTTGCCCGGAAGAAGGCCATCCATGGCTACAATATGCAAATGAGGGCCTCTTCCCAGCAACCCCAGGGTTCAGTCTCCCACCGAAACCCCACCCACCCATTACTTTATTCTGTTGTTGAACCCAATTAAGGAAGCCCCAGCAAGCTGGAGCATGCAAAAATTGCCACAAAACTCAGTTTTGCTCCTCTCCACGGAAATCTTTAGTAAAAGGCGAAAGATTTTTACGTTCTGAAGAGAAGCCAGAATATACTGGGCAAGGGCCTCCTCCTGACCTACCACCATGGCAGCAGCCCTCACTTGGCCCGGGGAGAGCACCTAGAAGTGGGTTCGTGGTTTGGTGATGGAAAAACAAAAACGGCAACAGCCCATCTTCCACAGGCTGCTCCGTTCTCAGTTCGATGCTGCTGACAGAGCATCACCTGTTCCGTTGCCCGGAAGAAGGCCATCCATGGCTACAATATGCAAATGAGGGCCTTTTCCCAGGAACCCCAGGGTTCAGTCTCCCACCGAAACCCCACCCACCCATTCCTTTATTCTGTTGTTGAACCCAATTAAGAAAGCCCCAGCAAGCTGGAGCATGCAAAAATTGCCACAAAACTCAGTTTTGCTCCTCTCCACGGAAATCTTTAGTAAAAGGCGAAAGATTTTTACGTTCTGAAGAGAAGCCAGAATATACTGGGCAAGGGCCTCCTCCTGACCTACCACCATGGCAGCAGCCCTCACTTGGCCCGGGGACAGCACCTAGAAGTGGGTTCGTGGTTTGGTGATGGAAAAACAAAAACGGCAACAGCCCATCTTCCACAGGCTGCTCCGTTCTCAGTTCGATGCTGCTGACAGAGCATCACCTGTTCCGTTGCCCGGAAGAAGGCCATCCATGGCTACAATATGCAAATGAGGGCCTCTTCCCCGCAACCCCAGGGTTCAGTCTCCCACCGAAACCCCACCCACCCATTACTTTATTCTGTTGTTGAACCCAGTTAACGAAGCCCCAGCAAGCTGGAGCATGCAAAAATTGCCACAAAACTCAGTTTTGCTCCTCTCCACGGAAATCTTTAGTAAAAGGCGAAAGATTTTTACATTCTGAAGAGAAGCCAGAGTATACTGTGCAAAGGCCTCCTCCTGACCTACCACCATGGCAGCAGCCCTCACTTGGCCCGGGGAGAGCACCTAGAAGTGGGTTCGTGGTTTGGTGATGGAAAAACAAAAACGGCAACAGCCCATCTTCCACAGGCTGCTCCGTTCTCAGTTCTATGCTGCTGACAGAGCATCACCTGTTCCGTTGCCCGGAAGAAGGCCATCCATGGCTACAATATGCAAATGAGGGCCTCTTCCCAGCAACCCCAGGGTTCAGTCTCCCACCGAAACCCCACCCACCCATTACTTTATTCTGTTGTTGAACCCAATTAAGGAAGCCCCAGCAAGCTGGAGCATGCAAAAATTGCCACAAAACTCAGTTTTGCTCCTCTCCACGGAAATCTTTAGTAAAAGGCGAAAGATTTTTACGTTCTGAACAGAAGCCAGAGTATACTGGGCAAAGGCCTCCTCCTGACCTACCACCATGGCAGCAGCCCTCACTTGGCCCGGGGAGAGCACCTAGAAGTGGGTTCGTGGTTTGGTGATGGAAAAACAAAAACGGCAACAGCCCATCTTCCACAGGATGCTCCGTTCTCAGTTCTATGCTGCTGACAGAGCATCACCTGTTCCGTTGCCCGGAAGAAGGCCATCCATGGCTACAATATGCAAATGAGGGCCTTTTCCCAGGAACCCCAGGGTTCAGTCTCCCACCGAAACCCCACCCACCCATTCCTTTATTCTGTTGTTGAACCCAATTAAGAAAGCCCCAGCAAGCTGGAGCATGCAAAAATTGCCACAAAACTCAGTTTTGCTCCTCTCCACGGAAATCTTTAGTAAAAGGCGAAAGATTTTTACGTTCTGAAGAGAAGCCAGAATATACTGGGCAAAGGCCTCCTCCTGACCTACCACCATGGCAGCAGCCCTCACTTGGCCCGGGGAGAGCACCTAGAAGTGGGTTCGTGGTTTGGTGATGGAAAAACAAAAACGGCAACAGCCCATCTTCCACAGGCTGCTCCGTTCTCAGTTCGATGCTGCTGACAGAGCATCACCTGTTCCGTTGCCCGGAAGAAGGCCATCCATGGCTACAATATGCAAATGAGGGCCTTTTCCCAGGAACCCCAGGGTTCAGTCTCCCACCGAAACCCCACCCACCCATTCCTTTATTCTGTTGTTGAACCCAATTAAGAAAGCCCCAGCAAGCTGGAGCATGCAAAAATTGCCACAAAACTCAGTTTTGCTCCTCTCCACGGAAATCTTTAGTAAAAGGCGAAAGATTTTTACGTTCTGAAGAGAAGCCAGAATATACTGGGCAAGGGCCTCCTCCTGACCTACCACCATGGCAGCAGCCCTCACTTGGCCCGGGGACAGCACCTAGAAGTGGGTTCGTGGTTTGGTGATGGAAAAACAAAAACGGCAACAGCCCATCTTCCACAGGCTGCTCCGTTCTCAGTTCGATGCTGCTGACAGAGCATCACCTGTTCCGTTGCCCGGAAGAAGGCCATCCATGGCTACAATATGCAAATGAGGGCCTCTTCCCCGCAACCCCAGGGTTCAGTCTCCCACCGAAACCCCACCCACCCATTACTTTATTCTGTTGTTGAACCCAATTAACGAAACCCCAGCAAGCTGGAGCATGCAAAAATTGCCACAAAACTCAGTTTTGCTCCTCTCCACGGAAATCTTTAGTAAAAGGCGAAAGATTTTTACATTCTGAAGAGAAGCCAGAGTATACTGTGCAAAGGCCTCCTCCTGACCTACCATCATGGCAGCAGCCCTCACTTGGCCAGGGGAGAGCACCTAGAAGTGGGTTCGTGGTTTGGTGATGGAAAAACAAAAACGGCAACAGCCCATCTTCCACAGGCTGCTCCGTTCTCAGTTCTATGCTGCTGACAGAGCATCACCTGTTCCGTTGCCCGGAAGAAGGCCATCCATGGCTACAATATGCAAATGAGGGCCTCTTCCCAGCAACCCCAGGGTTCAGTCTCCCACCGAAACCCCACCCACCCATTACTTTATTCTGTTGTTGAACCCAATTAAGGAAGCCCCAGCAAGCTGGAGCATGCAAAAATTGCCACAAAACTCAGTTTTGCTCCTCTCCACGGAAATCTTTAGTAAAAGGCGAAAGATTTTTACGTTCTGAAGAGAAGCCAGAGTATACTGGGCAAAGGCCTCCTCCTGACCTACCACCATGGCAGCAGCCCTCACTTGGCCCGGGGAGAGCACCTAGAAGTGGGTTCGTGGTTTGGTGATGGAAAAAAAAAAACGGCAACAGCCCATCTTCCATAGGATGCTCCGTTCTCAGTTCTATGCTGCTGACAGAGCATCACCTGTTCCGTTGCCCGGAAGAAAGCCATCTATGGCTACAATATGCAAATGAGGGCCTTTTCCCAGGAACCCCAGGGTTCAGTCTCCCACCGAAACCCCACCCACCTATTCCTTTATTCTGTTGTTGAACCCAATTAAGAAAGCCCCAGCAAGCTGGAGCATGCAAAAATTGCCACAAAACTCAGTTTTGCTCCTCTCCACGGAAATCTTTAGTAAAAGGTGAAAGATTTTTACATTCTGAAGAGAAGCCAGAGTATACTGTGCAAAGGCCTCCTCCTGACCTACCACCATGGCAGCAGCCCTCACTTAGCCCGGGGAGAGCACCTAGAAGTGGGTTCGTGGTTTGGTGATGGAAAAACAAAAACGGCAACAGCCCATCTTCCACAGGCTGCTCCGTTCTCAGTTCTATGCTGCTGACAGAGCATCACCTGTTCCGATGCCCGGAAGAAGGCCATCCATGGCTACAATAAGCAAATGAGGGCCTTTTCCCAGCAACCCCAGGGTTCAGTCTCCCACCGAAACCCCACCCACCCATTACTTTATTCTGTTGTTGAACCCAATTAAGGAAGCCCCAGCAAGCTGGAGCATGCAAAAATTGCCACAAAACTCAGTTTTGCTCCTCTCCACGGAAATCTTTAGTAAAAGGCGAAAGATTTTTATGTTCTGAAGAGAAGCCGGAGTATACTGGGCAAAGGCCTCCTCCTGACCTACCACCATGGCAGCAGCCCTCACTTGGCCCGGGGAGAGCACCTAGAAGTGGGTTCGTGGTTTGGTGATGGAAAAACAAAAACGGCAACAGCCCATCTTCCACAGGATGCTCCGTTCTCAGTTCTATGCTGCTGACAGAGCATCACCTGTTCCGTTGCCCGGAAGAAGGCCATCCATGGCTACAATATGCAAATGAGGGCCTTTTCCCAGGAACCCCAGGGTTCAGTCTCCCACCGAAACCCCACCCACCCATTCCTTTATTCTGTTGTTGAACCCAATTAAGAAAGCCCCAGCAAGCTGGAGCATGCAAAAATTGACACAAAACTCAGTTTTGCTCCTCTCCACGGAAATCTTTAGTAAAAGGCGAAAGATTTTTACGTTCTGAAGAGAAGCCAGAATATACTGGGCAAGGGCCTCCTCCTGACCTACCACCATGGCAGCAGCCCTCACTTGGCCCGGGGACAGCACCTAGAAGTGGGTTCGTGGTTTGGTGATGGAAAAACAAAAACGGCAACAGCCCATCTTCCACAGGCTGCTCCGTTCTCAGTTCTATGCTGCTGACAGAGCATCACCTGTTCCGTTGCCCGGAAGAAGGCCATCCATGGCTACAATATGCAAATGAGGGCCTCTTCCCAGCAACCCCAGGGTTCAGTCTCCCACCGAAACCCCACCCACCCATTACTTTATTCTGTTGTTGAACCCAATTAAGGAAGCCCCAGCAAGCTGGAGCATGCAAAAATTGCCACAAAACTCAGTTTTGCTCCTCTCCACGGAAATCTTTAGTAAAAGGCGAAAGATTTTTACATTCTGAAGAGAAACCGGAGTATACTGTGCAAAGGCCTCCTCCTGACCTACCACCATGGCAGCAGCCCTCACTTGGCCCGGGGAGAGCACCTAGAAGTGGGTTCGTGGTTTGGTGATGGAAAAAAAAAAACGGCAACAGCCCATCTTCCATAGGATGCTCCGTTCTCAGTTCTATGCTGCTGACAGAGCATCACCTGTTCCGTTGCCCGGAAGAAGGCCATCTATGGCTACAATATGCAAATGAGGGCCTTTTCCCAGGAACCCCAGGGTTCAGTCTCCCACCGAAACCCCACCCACCCATTCCTTTATTCTGTTGTTGAACCCAATTAAGAAAGCCCCAGCAAGCTGGAGCATGCAAAAATTGCCACAAAACTCAGTTTTGCTCCTCTCCACGGAAATCTTTAGTAAAAGGTGAAAGATTTTTACATTCTGAAGAGAAGCCAGAGTATACTGTGCAAAGGCCTCCTCCTGACCTACCACCATGGCAGCAGCCCTCACTTAGCCCGGGGAGAGCACCTAGAAGTGGGTTCGTGGTTTGGTGATGGAAAAACAAAAACGGCAACAGCCCATCTTCCACAGGCTGCTCCGTTCTCAGTTCTATGCTGCTGACAGAGCATCACCTGTTCCGATGCCCGGAAGAAGGCCATCCATGGCTACAATATGCAAATGAGGGCCTCTTCCCAGCAACCCCAGGGTTCAGTCTCCCACCGAAACCCCACCCACCCATTACTTTATTCTGTTGTTGAACCCAATTAAGGAAGCCCCAGCAAGCTGGAGCATGCAAAAATTGCCACAAAACTCAGTTTTGCTCCTCTCCACGGAAATCTTTAGTAAAAGGCGAAAGATTTTTACGTTCTGAAGAGAAGCCATAATATACTGGGCAAGGGCCTCCTCCTGACCTACCACCATGGCAGCAGCCCTCACTTGGCCCGGGGACAGCACCTAGAAGTGGGTTCGTGGTTTGGTGATGGAAAAACAAAAACGGCAACAGCCCATCTTCCACAGGCTGCTCCGTTCTCAGTTCTATGCTGCTGACAGAGCATCACCTGTTCCGTTGCCCGGAAGAAGGCCATCCATGGCTACAATATGCAAATGAGGGCCTTTTCCCAGGAACCCCAGGGTTCAGTCTCCCACCGAAACCCCACCCACCCATTCCTTTATTCTGTTGTTGAACCCAATTAAGAAAGCCCCAGCAAGCTGGAGCATGCAAAAATTGCCACAAAACTCAGTTTTGCTCCTCTCCACGGAAATCTTTAGTAAAAGGCGAAAGATTTTTACGTTCTGAAGAGAAGCCAGAATATACTGGGCAAGGGCCTCCTCCTGACCTACCACCATGGCAGCAGCCCTCACTTGGCCCGGGGACAGCACCTAGAAGTGGGTTCGTGGTTTGGTGATGGAAAAACAAAAACGGCAACAGCCCATCTTCCACAGGCTGCTCCGTTCTCAGTTCTATGCTGCTGACAGAGCATCACCTGTTCCGTTGCCCGGAAGAAGGCCATCCATGGCTACAATAAGCAAATGAGGGCCTTTTCCCAGCAACCCCAGGGTTCAGTCTCCCACCGAAACCCCACCCACCCATTACTTTATTCTGTTGTTGAACCCAATTAAGGAAGCCCCAGCAAGCTGGAGCATGCAAAAATTGCCACAAAACTCAGTTTTGCTCCTCTCCACGGAAATCTTTAGTAAAAGGCGAAAGATTTTTATGTTCTGAAGAGAAGCCAGAATATACTGGGCAAAGGCCTCCTCCTGACCTACCACCATGGCAGCAGCCCTCACTTGGCCCGGGGAGAGCACCTAGAAGTGGGTTCGTGGTTTGGTGATGGAAAAACAAAAACGGCAACAGCCCATCTTCCACAGGATGCTCCGTTCTCAGTTCTATGCTGCTGACAGAGCATCACCTGTTCCGTTGCCCGGAAGAAGGCCATCCATGGCTACAATATGCAAATGAGGGCCTTTTCCCAGGAACCCCAGGGTTCAGTCTCCCACCGAAACCCCACCCACCCATTCCTTTATTCTGTTGTTGAACCCAATTAAGAAAGCCCCAGCAAGCTGGAGCATGCAAAAATTGCCACAAAACTCAGTTTTGCTCCTCTCCACGGAAATCTTTAGTAAAAGGCGAAAGATTTTTACGTTCTGAAGAGAAGCCAGAATATACTGGGCAAGGGCCTCCTCCTGACCTACCACCATGGCAGCAGCCCTCACTTGGCCCGGGGACAGCACCTAGAAGTGGGTTCGTGGTTTGGTGATGGAAAAACAAAAACGGCAACAGCCCATCTTCCACAGGCTGCTCCGTTCTCAGTTCTATGCTGCTGACAGAGCATCACCTGTTCCGTTGCCCGGAAGAAGGCCATCCATGGCTACAATATGCAAATGAGGGCTTCTTCCCAGCAACCCCAGGGTTCAGTCTCCCACCGAAACCCCACCCACCCATTACTTTATTCTGTTGTTGAACCCAATTAAGAAAGCCCCAGCAAGCTGGAGCATGCAAAAATTGCCACAAAACTCAGTTTTGCTCCTCTCCACGGAAATCTTTAGTAAAAGGCGAAAGATTTTTACGTTCTGAAGAGAAGCCAGAGTATACTGGGCAAAGGCCTCCTCCTGACCTACCACCATGGCAGCAGCCCTCACTTGGCCCGGGGAGAGCACCTAGAAGTGGGTTCGTGGTTTGGTGATGGAAAAACAAAAACGGCAACAGCCCATCTTCCACAGGATGCTCCGTTCTCAGTTCTATGCTGCTGACAGAGCATCACCTGTTCCGTTGCCCGGAAGAAGGCCATCCATGGCTACAATATGCAAATGAGGGCCTTTTCCCAGGAACCCCAGGGTTCAGTCTCCCACCGAAACCCCACCCACCCATTCCTTTATTCTGTTGTTGAACCCAATTAAGAAAGCCCCAGCAAGCTGGAGCATGCAAAAATTGCCACAAAACTCAGTTTTGCTCCTCTCCACGGAAATCTTTAGTAAAAGGCGAAAGATTTTTACATTCTGAAGAGAAGCCAGAGTATACTGTGCAAAGGCCTCCTCCTGACCTACCACCATGGCAGCAGCCCTCACTTGGCCCGGGGACAGCACCTAGAAGTGGGTTCGTGGTTTGGTGATGGAAAAACAAAAACGGCAACAGCCCATCTTCCACAGGCTGCTCCGTTCTCAGTTCTATGCTGCTGACAGAGCATCACCTGTTCCGTTGCCCGGAAGAAGGCCATCCATGGCTACAATATGCAAATGAGGGCCTCTTCCCAGCAACCCCAGGGTTCAGTCTCCCACCGAAACCCCACCCACCCATTACTTTATTCTGTTGTTGAACCCAATTAAGGAAGCCCCAGCAAGCTGGAGCATGCAAAAATTGCCACAAAACTCAGTTTTGCTCCTCTCCACGGAAATCTTTAGTAAAAGGCGAAAGATTTTTACATTCTGAAGAGAAGCCAGAATATACTGGGCAAAGGCCTCCTCCTGACCTACCACCATGGCAGCAGCCCTCACTTGGCCCGGGGAGAGCACCTAGAAGTGGGTTCGTGGTTTGGTGATGGAAAAACAAAAACGGCAACAGCCCATCTTCCACAGGATGCTCCGTTCTCAGTTCTATGCTGCTGACAGAGCATCACCTGTTCCGTTGCCCGGAAGAAGGCCATCCATGGCTACAATATGCAAATGAGGGCCTTTTCCCAGGAACCCCAGGGTTCAGTCTCCCACCGAAACCCCACCCACCCATTCCTTTATTCTGTTGTTGAACCCAATTAAGAAAGCCCCAGCAAGCTGGAGCATGCAAGAATTGCCACAAAACTCAGTTTTGCTCCTCTCCACGGAAATCTTTAGTAAAAGGCGAAAGATTTTTACGTTCTGAAGAGAAGCCAGAATATACTGGGCAAGGGCCTCCTCCTGACCTACCACCATGGCAGCAGCCCTCACTTGGCCCGGGGAGAGCACCTAGAAGTGGGTTCGTGGTTTGGTGATGGAAAAACAAAAACGGCAACAGCCCATCTTCCACAGGATGCTCCGTTCTCAGTTCTATGCTGCTGACAGAGCATCACCTGTTCCGTTGCCCGGAAGAAGGCCATCCATGGCTACAATATGCAAATGAGGGCCTTTTCCCAGGAACCCCAGGGTTCAGTCTCCCACCGAAACCCCACCCACCCATTCCTTTATTCTGTTGTTGAACCCAATTAAGAAAGCCCCAGCAAGCTGGAGCATGCAAAAATTGCCACAAAACTCAGTTTTGCTCCTCTCCACGGAAATCTTTAGTAAAAGGCGAAAGATTTTTACATTCTGAAGAGAAGCCAGAGTATACTGTGCAAAGGCCTCCTCCTGACCTACCACCATGGCAGCAGCCCTCACTTGGCCCGGGGAGAGCACCTAGAAGTGGGTTCGTGGTTTGGTGATGGAAAAAAAAAAACGGCAACAGCCCATCTTCCATAGGATGCTCCGTTCTCAGTTCTATGCTGCTGACAGAGCATCACCTGTTCCGTTGCCCGGAAGAAGGCCATCTATGGCTACAATATGCAAATGAGGGCCTTTTCCCAGGAACCCCAGGGTTCAGTCTCCCACCGAAACCCCACCCACCCATTCCTTTATTCTGTTGTTGAACCCAATTAAGAAAGCCCCAGCAAGCTGGAGCATGCAAAAATTGCCACAAAACTCAGTTTTGCTCCTCTCCACGGAAATCTTTAGTAAAAGGCGAAAGATTTTTACATTCTGAAGAGAAGCCAGAGTATACTGTGCAAAGGCCTCCTCCTGACCTACCACCATGGCAGCAGCCCTCACTTGGCCCGGGGAGAGCACCTAGAAGTGGGTTCGTGGTTTGATGATGGAAAAACAAAAACGGCAACAGCCCATCTTCCACAGGCTGCTCCGTTCTCAGTTCTATGCTGCTGACAGAGCATCACCTGTTCCGTTGCCCGGAAGAAGGCCATCCATGGCTACAATATGCAAATGAGGGCCTCTTCCCAGCAACCCCAGGGTTCAGTCTCCCACCGAAACCCCACCCACCCATTACTTTATTCTGTTGTTGAACCCAATTAAGGAAGCCCCAGCAAGCTGGAGCATGCAAAAATTGCCACAAAACTCAGTTTTGCTCCTCTCCACGGAAATCTTTAGTAAAAGGCGAAAGATTTTTACGTTCTGAAGAGAAGCCAGAGTATACTGGGCAAAGGCCTCCTCCTGACCTACCACCATGGCAGCAGCCCTCACTTGGCCCGGGGACAGCACCTAGAAGTGGGTTCGTGGTTTGGTGATGGAAAAACAAAAACGGCAACAGCCCATCTTCCACAGGATGCTCCGTTCTCAGTTCTATGCTGCTGACAGAGCATCACCTGTTCCGTTGCCCGGAAGAAGGCCATCCATGGCTACAATATGCAAATGAGGGCCTTTTCCCAGGAACCCCAGGGTTCAGTCTCCCACCGAAACCCCACCCACCCATTCCTTTATTCTGTTGTTGAACCCAATTAAGAAAGCCCCAGCAAGCTGGAGCATGCAAAAATTGCCACAAAACTCAGTTTTGCTCCTCTCCACGGAAATCTTTAGTAAAAGGCGAAAGATTTTTACGTTCTGAAGAGAAGCCAGAATATACTGGGCAAGGGCCTCCTCCTGACCTACCACCATGGCAGCAGCCCTCACTTGGCCCGGGGACAGCACCTAGAAGTGGGTTCGTGGTTTGGTGATGGAAAAACAAAAACGGCAACAGCCCATCTTCCACAGGCTGCTCCGTTCTCAGTTCTATGCTGCTGACAGAGCATCACCTGTTCCGTTGCTCGGAAGAAGGCCATCCATGGCTACAATATGCAAATGAGGGCCTCTTCCCAGCAACCCCAGGGTTCAGTCTCCCACCGAAACCCCACCCACCCATTACTTTATTCTGTTGTTGAACCCAATTAAGGAAGCCCCAGCAAGCTGGAGCATGCAAAAATTGCCACAAAACTCAGTTTTGCTCCTCTCCACGGAAATCTTTAGTAAAAGGCGAAAGATTTTTACGTTCTGAAGAGAAGCCAGAGTATATTGGGCAAAAGCCTCCTCCTGACCTACCACCATGGCAGCAGCCCTCACTTGGCCCGGGGAGAGCACCTAGAAGTGGGTTCGTGGTTTGGTGATGGAAAAACAAAAACGGCAACAGCCCATCTTCCACAGGATGCTCCGTTCTCAGTTCTATGCTGCTGACAGAGCATCACCTGTTCCGTTGCCCGGAAGAAGGCCATCCATGGCTACAATATGCAAATGAGGGCCTTTTCCCAGGAACCCCAGGGTTCAGTCTCCCACCGAAACCCCACCCACCCACCCATTCCTTTATTCTGTTGTTGAACCCAATTAAGAAAGCCCCAGCAAGCTGGAGCATGCAAAAATTGCCACAAAACTCAGTTTTGCTCCTCTCCACGGAAATCTTTAGTAAAAGGCGAAAGATTTTTACGTTCTGAAGAGAAGCCAGAATATACTGGGCAAGGGCCTCCTCCTGACCTACCACCATGGCAGCAGCCCTCACTTGGCCCGGGGACAGCACCTAGAAGTGGGTTCGTGGTTTGGTGATGGAAAAACAAAAACGGCAACAGCCCATCTTCCACAGGCTGCTCCGTTCTCAGTTCGATGCTGCTGACAGAGCATCACCTGTTCCGTTGCCCGGAAGAAGGCCATCCATGGCTACAATATGCAAATGAGGGCCTCTTCCCCGCAACCCCAGGGTTCAGTCTCCCACCGAAACCCCACCCACCCATTACTTTATTCTGTTGTTGAACCCAATTAACGAAGCCCCAGCAAGCTGGAGCATGCAAAAATTGCCACAAAACTCAGTTTTGCTCCTCTCCACGGAAATCTTTAGTAAAAGGCGAAAGATTTTTACGTTCTGAAGAGAAGCCTGAGTATACAGAGCAAGGGCCTCCTCCTGACCTACCACCATGGCAGCAGCCCTCACTTGGCCCGGGGAGAGCAACTAGAAGTGGGTTCGTGGTTTGGTGATGGAAAAACAAAAACGGCAACAGCCCATCTTCCATAGGCTGCTTCGTTCTCAGTTCTATGCTGCTGACAGAGCATCACCTGTTCCATTGCCCGGAAGAAGGCCATCCATGGCTACAATATGCAAATGAGGGCCTCTTCCCCGCAACCCCAGGGTTCAGTCTCCCAACGAAACCCCACCCACCCATTACTTTATTCTGTTGTTGAACCCAATTAAGGAAGCCCCAGCAAGCTGGAGCATGCAAAAATTGCCACAAAACTCAGTTTTGCTCCTCTCCACGGAAATCTTTAGTAAAAGGCGAAAGATTTTTACGTTCTGAAGAGAATCCAGAGTATACTGGGCAAGGGCCTCCTCCTGACCTACCACCATGGCAGCAGCCCTCACTTGGCCCGGGGAGAGCACCTAGAAGTGGGTTCGTGGTTTGGTGATGGAAAAACAAAAACGGCAACAGCCCATCTTCCACAGGCTGCTCCGTTCTCAGTTCTATGCTGCTGACAGAGCATCACCTGTTCCGTTGCCCGGAAGAAGGCCATCCATGGCTACAATATGCAAATGAGGGCCTTTTCCCAGGAACCCCAGGGTTCAGTCTCCCACCGAAACCCCACCCACCCATTCCTTTATTCTGTTGTTGAACCCAATTAAGAAAGCCCCAGCAAGCTGGAGCATGCAAAAATTGCCACAAAACTCAGTTTTGCTCCTCTCCACGGAAATCTTTAGTAAAAGGCGAAAGATTTTTACATTCTGAAGAGAAGCCAGAGTATACTGTGCAAAGGCCTCCTCCTGACCTACCACCATGGCAGCAGCCCTCACTTGGCCAGGGGAGAGCACCTAGAAGTGGGTTCGTGGTTTGGTGATGGAAAAAAAAAAACGGCAACAGCCCATCTTCCATAGGATGCTCCGTTCTCAGTTCTATGCTGCTGACAGAGCATCACCTGTTCCGTTGCCCGGAAGAAGGCCATCTATGGCTACAATATGCAAATGAGGGCCTTTTCCCAGGAACCCCAGGGTTCAGTCTCCCACCGAAACCCCACCCACCCATTCCTTTATTCTGTTGTTGAACCCAATTAAGAAAGCCCCAGCAAGCTGGAGCATGCAAAAATTGCCACAAAACTCAGTTTTGCTCCTCTCCACGGAAATCTTTAGTAAAAGGCGAAAGATTTTTACATTCTGAAGAGAAGCCAGAGTATACTGTGCAAAGGCCTCCTCCTGACCTACCACCATGGCAGCAGCCCTCACTTGGCCCGGGGAGAGCACCTAGAAGTGGGTTCGTGGTTTGGTGATGGAAAAACAAAAACGGCAACAGCCCATCTTCCACAGGCTGCTCCGTTCTCAGTTCTATGCTGCTGACAGAGCATCACCTGTTCCGTTGCCCGGAAGAAGGCCATCCATGGCTACAATATGCAAATGAGGGCCTCTTCCCAGCAACCCCAGGGTTCAGTCTCCCACCGAAACCCCACCCACCCATTACTTTATTCTGTTGTTGAACCCAATTAAGGAAGCCCCAGCAAGCTGGAGCATGCAAAAATTGCCACAAAACTCAGTTTTGCTCCTCTCCACGGAAATCTTTAGTAAAAGGCGAAAGATTTTTACGTTCTGAAGAGAAGCCAGAGTATACTGGGCAAAGGCCTCCTCCTGACCTACCACCATGGCAGCAGCCCTCACTTGGCCCGGGGAGAGCACCTAGAAGTGGGTTCGTGGTTTGGTGATGGAAAAACAAAAACGGCAACAGCCCATCTTCCACAGGATGCTCCGTTCTCAGTTCTATGCTGCTGACAGAGCATCACCTGTTCCGTTGCCCGGAAGAAGGCCATCCATGGCTACAATATGCAAATGAGGGCCTTTTCCCAGGAACCCCAGGGTTCAGTCTCCCACCGAAACCCCACCCACCCATTCCTTTATTCTGTTGTTGAACCCAATTAAGAAAGCCCCAGCAAGCTGGAGCATGCAAAAATTGCCACAAAACTCAGTTTTGCTCCTCTCCACGGAAATCTTTAGTAAAAGGCGAAAGATTTTTACGTTCTGAAGAGAAGCCAGAATATACTGGGCAAGGGCCTCCTCCTGACCTACCACCATGGCAGCAGCCCTCACTTGGCCCGGGGACAGCACCTAGAAGTGGGTTCGTGGTTTGGTGATGGAAAAACAAAAACGGCAACAGCCCATCTTCCACAGGCTGCTCCGTTCTCAGTTCTATGCTGCTGACAGAGCATCACCTGTTCCGTTGCCCGGAAGAAGGCCATCCATGGCTACAATATGCAAATGAGGGCCTCTTCCCAGCAACCCCAGGGTTCAGTCTCCCACCGAAACCCCACCCACCCATTACTTTATTCTGTTGTTGAACCCAATTAAGGAAGCCCCAGCAAGCTGGAGCATGCAAAAATTGCCACAAAACTCAGTTTTGCTCCTCTCCACGGAAATCTTTAGTAAAAGGCGAAAGATTTTTACGTTCTGAAGAGAAGCCAGAGTATATTGGGCAAAGGCCTCCTCCTGACCTACCACCATGGCAGCAGCCCTCACTTGGCCCTGGGAGAGCACCTAGAAGTGGGTTCGTGGTTTGGTGATGGAAAAACAAAAACGGCAACAGCCCATCTTCCACAGGATGCTCCGTTCTCAGTTCTATGCTGCTGACAGAGCATCACCTGTTCCGTTGCCCGGAAGAAGGCCATCCATGGCTACAATATGCAAATGAGGGCCTTTTCCCAGGAACCCCAGGGTTCTGTCTCCCACCGAAACCCCACCCACCCATTCCTTTATTCTGTTGTTGAACCCAATTAAGAAAGCCCCAGCAAGCTGGAGCATGCAAAAATTGCCACAAAACTCAGTTTTGCTCCTCTCCACGGAAATCTTTAGTAAAAGGCGAAAGATTTTTACGTTCTGAAGAGAAGCCAGAATATACTGGGCAAGGGCCTCCTCCTGACCTACCACCATGGCAGCAGCCCTCACTTGGCCCGGGGACAGCACCTAGAAGTGGGTTCGTGGTTTGGTGATGGAAAAACAAAAACGGCAACAGCCCATCTTCCACAGGCTGCTCCATTCTCAGTTCGATGCTGCTGACAGAGCATCACCTGTTCCGTTGCCCGGAAGAAGGCCATCCATGGCTACAATATGCAAATGAGGGCCTCTTCCCCGCAACCCCAGGGTTCAGTCTCCCACCGAAACCCCACCCACCCATTACTTTATTCTGTTGTTGAACCCAATTAACGAAGCCCCAGCAAGCTGGAGCATGCAAAAATTGCCACAAAACTCAGTTTTGCTCCTCTCCACGGAAATCTTTAGTAAAAGGCGAAAGATTTTTACGTTCTGAAGAGAAGCCAGAGTATACTGGGCAAGGGCCTCCTCCTGACCTACCACCATGGCAGCAGCCCTCACTTGGCCCGGGGAGAGCACCTAGAAGTGGGTTCGTGGTTTGGTGATGGAAAAACAAAAACGGCAACAGCCCATCTTCCACAGGATGCTCCGTTCTCAGTTCTATGCTGCTGACAGAGCATCACCTGTTCCGTTGCCCGGAAGAAGGCCATCCATGGCTACAATATGCAAATGAGGGCCTTTTCCCAGGAACCCCAGGGTTCAGTCTCCCACCGAAACCCCACCCACCCATTCCTTTATTCTGTTGTTGAACCCAATTAAGAAAGCCCCAGCAAGCTGGAGCATGCAAAAATTGCCACAAAACTCAGTTTTGCTCCTCTCCACGGAAATCTTTAGTAAAAGGCGAAAGATTTTTACATTCTGAAGAGAAGCCAGAGTATACTGTGCAAAGGCCTCCTCCTGACCTACCACCATGGCAGCAGCCCTCACTTGGCCAGGGGAGAGCACCTAGAAGTGGGTTCGTGGTTTGGTGATGGAAAAAAAAAAACGGCAACAGCCCATCTTTCATAGGATGCTCCGTTCTCAGTTCTATGCTGCTGACAGAGCATCACCTGTTCCGTTGCCCGGAAGAAGGCCATCTATGGCTACAATATGCAAATGAGAGCCTTTTCCCAGGAACCCCAGGGTTCAGTCTCCCACCGAAACCCCACCCACCCATTCCTTTATTCTGTTGTTGAACCCAATTAAGAAAGCCCCAGCAAGCTGGAGCATGCAAAAATTGCCACAAAACTCAGTTTTGCTCCTCTCCACGGAAATCTTTAGTAAAAGGCGAAAGATTTTTACATTCTGAAGAGAAGCCAGAATATACTGTGCAAAGGCCTCCTCCTGACCTACCACCATGGCAGCAGCCCTCACTTGGCCCGGGGAGAGCACCTAGAAGTGGGTTCGTGGTTTGGTGATGGAAAAACAAAAACAGCAACAGCCCATCTTCCACAGGATGCTCCGTTCTCAGTTCTATGCTGCTGACAGAGCATCACCTGTTCCGTTGCCAGGAAGAAGGCCATCCATGGCTACAATATGCAAATGAGGGCCTTTTCCCAGGAACCCCAGGGTTCAGTCTCCCACCGAAACCCCACCCACCCATTCCTTTATTCTGTTGTTGAACCCAATTAAGAAAGCCCCAGCAAGCTGGAGCATGCAAAAATTGCCACAAAACTCAGTTTTGCTCCTCTCCACGGAAATCTTTAGTAAAAGGCGAAAGATTTTTACATTCTGAAGAGAAGCCAGAGTATACTGTGCAAAGGCCTCCTCCTGACCTACCACCATGGCAGCAGCCCTCACTTGGCCCGGGGAGAGCACCTAGAAGTGGGTTCGTGGTTTGGTGATGGAAAAACAAAAACGGCAACAGCCCATCTTCCACAGGCTGCTCCGTTCTCAGTTCTATGCTGCTGACAGAGCATCACCTGTTCCGTTGCCCGGAAGAAGGCCATCCATGGCTACAATATGCAAATGAGGGCCTCTTCCCAGCAACCCCAGGGTTCAGTCTCCCACCGAAACCCCACCCACCCATTACTTTATTCTGTTGTTGAACCCAATTAAGGAAGCCCCAGCAAGCTGGAGCATGCAAAAATTGCCACAAAACTCAGTTTTGCTCCTCTCCACGGAAATCTTTAGTAAAAGGCGAAAGATTTTTACGTTCTGAAGAGAAGCTAGAGTATACTGGGCAAAGGCCTCCTCCTGACCTACCACCATGGCAGCAGCCCTCACTTGGCCCGGGGAGAGCACCTAGAAGTGGGTTCGTGGTTTGGTGATGGAAAAACAAAAACGGCAACAGCCCATCTTCCACAGGATGCTCCTTTCTCAGTTCTATGCTGCTGACAGAGCATCACCTGTTCCGTTGCCCAGAAGAAGGCCATCCATGGCTACAATATGCAAATGAGGGCCTTTTCCCAGGAACCCCAGGGTTCAGTCTCCCACCGAAACCCCACCCACCCATTCCTTTATTCTGTTGTTGAACCCAATTAAGAAAGCCCCAGCAAGCTGGAGCATGCAAAAATTGCCACAAAACTCAGTTTTGCTCCTCTCCACGGAAATCTTTAGTAAAAGGCGAAAGATTTTTACGTTCTGAAGAGAAGCCAGAGTATACTGTGCAAAGGCCTCCTCCTGACCTACCACCATGGCAGCAGCCCTCACTTGGCCCGGGGAGAGCACCTAGAAGTGGGTTCGTGGTTTGGTGATGGAAAAACAAAAACGGCAACAGCCCATCTTCCACAGGCTGCTCCGTTCTCAGTTCTATGCTGCTGACAGAGCATCACCTGTTCCGTTGCCCGGAAGAAGGCCATCCATGGCTACAATATGCAAATGAGGGCCTCTTCCCAGCAACCCCAGGGTTCAGTCTCCCACCGAAACCCCACCCACCCATTACTTTATTCTGTTGTTGAACCCAATTAAGGAAGCCCCAGCAAGCTGGAGCATGCAAAAATTGCCACAAAACTCAGTTTTGCTCCTCTCCACGGAAATCTTTAGTAAAAGGCGAAAGATTTTTACGTTCTGAAGAGAAGCCAGAGTATACTGGGCAAAGGCCTCCTCCTGACCTACCACCATGGCAGCAGCCCTCACTTGGCCCGGGGAGAGCACCTAGAAGTGGGTTCGTGGTTTGGTGATGGAAAAACAAAAACGGCAACAGCCCATCTTCCACAGGATGCTCCGTTCTCAGTTCTATGCTGCTGACAGAGCATCACCTGTTCCGTTGCCCGGAAGAAGGCCATCCATGGCTACAATATGCAAATGAGGGCCTTTTCCCAGGAACCCCAGGGTTCAGTCTCCCACCGAAACCCCACCCACCCACCCATTCCTTTATTCTGTTGTTGAACCCAATTAAGAAAGCCCCAGCAAGCTGGAGCATGCAAAAATTGCCACAAAACTCAGTTTTGCTCCTCTCCACGGAAATCTTTAGTAAAAGGCGAAAGATTTTTACATTCTGAAGAGAAGCCAGAGTATACTGTGCAAAGGCCTCCTCCTGACCTACCACCATGGCAGCAGCCCTCACTTGGCCCGGGGAGAGCACCTAGAAGTGGGTTCGTGGTTTGGTGATGGAAAAACAAAAACGGCAACAGCCCATCTTCCACAGGCTGCTCCGTTCTCAGTTCTATGCTGCTGACAGAGCATCACCTGTTCCGTTGCCCGGAAGAAGGCCATCCATGGCTACAATATGCAAATGAGGGCCTCTTCCCAGCAACCCCAGGGTTCAGTCTCCCACCGAAACCCCACCCACCCATTACTTTATTCTGTTGTTGAACCCAATTAAGGAAGCCCCAGCAAGCTGGAGCATGCAAAAATTGCCACAAAACTCAGTTTTGCTCCTCTCCACGGAAATCTTTAGTAAAAGGCGAAAGATTTTTACGTTCTGAAGAGAAGCCAGAGTATACTGGGCAAAGGCCTCCTCCTGACCTACCACCATGGCAGCAGCCCTCACTTGGCCCGGGGAGAGCACCTAGAAGTGGGTTCGTGGTTTGGTGATGGAAAAACAAAAACGGCAACAGCCCATCTTCCACAGGATGCTCCGTTCTCAGTTCTATGCTGCTGACAGAGCATCACCTGTTCCGTTGCCCAGAAGAAGGCCATCCATGGCTACAATATGCAAATGAGGGCCTTTTCCCAGGAACCCCAGGGTTCAGTCTCCCACCGAAACCCCACCCACCCATTCCTTTATTCTGTTGTTGAACCCAATTAAGAAAGCCCCAGCAAGCTGGAGCATGCAAAAATTGCCACAAAACTCAGTTTTGCTCCTCTCCACGGAAATCTTTAGTAAAAGGCGAAAGATTTTTACATTCTGAAGAGAAGCCAGAGTATACTGTGCAAAGGCCTCCTCCTGACCTACCACCATGGCAGCAGCCCTCACTTGGCCCGGGGAGAGCACCTAGAAGTGGGTTCGTTGTTTGGTGATGGAAAAACAAAAACGGCAACAGCCCATCTTCCACAGGCTGCTCCGTTCTCAGTTCTATGCTGCTGACAGAGCATCACCTGTTCCGTTGCCCGGAAGAAGGCCATCCATGGCTACAATATGCAAATGAGGGCCTCTTCCCAGCAACCCCAGGGTTCAGTCTCCCACCGAAACCCCACCCACCCATTACTTTATTCTGTTGTTGAACCCAATTAAGGAAGCCCCAGCAAGCTGGAGCATGCAAAAATTGCCACAAAACTCAGTTTTGCTCCTCTCCACGGAAATCTTTAGTAAAAGGCGAAAGATTTTTACATTCTGAAGAGAAGCCAGAGTATACTGTGCAAAGGCCTCCTCCTGACCTACCACCATGGCAGCAGCCCTCACTTGGCCCGGGGAGAGCACCTAGAAGTGGGTTCGTGGTTTGGTGATGGAAAAACAAAAACGGCAACAGCCCATCTTCCACAGGCTGCTCCGTTCTCAGTTCTATGCTGCTGACAGAGCATCACCTGTTCCGTTGCCCGGAAGAAGGCCATCCATGGCTACAATATGCAAATGAGGGCCTCTTCCCAGCAACCCCAGGGTTCAGTCTCCCACCGAAACCCCACCCACCCATTACTTTATTCTGTTGTTGAACCCAATTAAGGAAGCCCCAGCAAGCTGGAGCATGCAAAAATTGCCACAAAACTCAGTTTTGCTCCTCTCCACGGAAATCTTTAGTAAAAGGCGAAAGATTTTTACGTTCTGAAGAGAAGCCAGAGTATACTGGGCAAAGGCCTCCTCCTGACCTACCACCATGGCAGCAGCCCTCACTTGGCCCGGGGAGAGCACCTAGAAGTGGGTTCGTGGTTTGGTGATGGAAAAACAAAAACGGCAACAGCCCATCTTCCACAGGATGCTCCGTTCTCAGTTCTATGCTGCTGACAGAGCATCACCTGTTCCGTTGCCCGGAAGAAGGCTATCTATGGCTACAATATGCAAATGAGGGCCTTTTCCCAGGAACCCCAGGGTTCAGTCTCCCACCGAAACCCCACCCACCCATTCCTTTATTCTGTTGTTGAACCCAATTAAGAAAGCCCCAGCAAGCTGGAGCATGCAAAAATTGCCACAAAACTCAGTTTTGCTCCTCTCCACGGAAATCTTTAGTAAAAGGCGAAAGATTTTTACATTCTGAAGAGAAGCCAGAGTATACTGTGCAAAGGCCTCCTCCTGACCTACCACCATGGCAGCAGCCCTCACTTGGCCCGGGGAGAGCACCTAGAAGTGGGTTCGTGGTTTGGTGATGGAAAAACAAAAACGGCAACAGCCCATCTTCCACAGGCTGCTCCGTTCTCAGTTCTATGCTGCTGACAGAGCATCACCTGTTCCGTTGCCCGGAAGAAGGCCATCCATGGCTACAATATGCAAATGAGGGCCTCTTCCCAGCAACCCCAGGGTTCAGTCTCCCACCGAAACCCCACCCACCCATTACTTTATTCTGTTGTTGAACCCAATTAAGGAAGCCCCAGCAAGCTGGAGCATGCAAAAATTGCCACAAAACTCAGTTTTGCTCCTCTCCACGGAAATCTTTAGTAAAAGGCGAAAGATTTTTACGTTCTGAAGAGAAGCCAGAATATACTGGGCAAAGGCCTCCTCCTGACCTACCACCATGGCAGCAGCCCTCACTTGGCCCGGGGAGAGCACCTAGAAGTGGGTTCGTGGTTTGGTGATGGAAAAACAAAAACGGCAACAGCCCATCTTCCACAGGATGCTCCGTTCTCAGTTCTATGCTGCTGACAGAGCATCACCTGTTCCGTTGCCCGGAAGAAGGCCATCCATGGCTACAATATGCAAATGAGGGCCTTTTCCCAGGAACCCCAGGGTTCAGTCTCCCACCGAAACCCCACCCACCCATTCCTTTATTCTGTTGTTGAACCCAATTAAGAAAGCCCCAGCAAGCTGGAGCATGCAAAAATTGCCACAAAACTCAGTTTTGCTCCTCTCCACGGAAATCTTTAGTAAAAGGCGAAAGATTTTTACGTTCTGAAGAGAAGCCAGAATATACTGGGCAAGGGCCTCCTCCTGACCTACCACCATGGCAGCAGCCCTCACTTGGTCCGGGGACAGCACCTAGAAGTGGGTTCGTGGTTTGGTGATGGAAAAACAAAAACGGCAACAGCCCATCTTCCACAGGCTGCTCCGTTCTCAGTTCTATGCTGCTGACAGAGCATGACCTGTTCCGTTGCCCGGAAGAAGGCCATCCATGGCTACAATATGCAAATGAGGGCCTCTTCCCCGCAACCCCAGGGTCCAGTCTCCCACCGAAACCCCAAACACCCATTACTTTATTCTATTGTTGAACCCAATTAAGGAAGCCCCAGCAAGTTGGAGCATGCAAAAATTGCCACAAAACTCAGTTTTGCTCCTCTCCATGGAAATCTTTAGTAAAAAGCGAAAGATTTTTACGTTCTGAAGAGAAGCCAGAGTATACTGTGCAAAGGCCTCCTCCTGACCTACCACCATGGCAGCAGCCCTCACTTGGCCCGGGGAGAGCACCTAGAAGTGGGTTCGTGGTTTGGTGATGGAAAAACAAAAACGGCAACAGCCCATCTTCCACAGGCTGCTCCGTTCTCAGTTCTATGCTGCTGACAGAGCATCACCTGTTCCGTTGCCCGGAAGAAGGCCATCCATGGCTACAATATGCAAATGAGGGCCTCTTCCCAGCAACCCCAGGGTTCAGTCTCCCACCGAAACCCCACCCACCCATTACTTTATTCTGTTGTTGAACCCAATTAACGAAGCCCCAGCAAGCTAGAGCATGCAAAAATTGCCTCAAAACTCAGTTTTCCTCCTCTCCACGGAAATCTTTAGTAAAAGGCGAAAGATTTTTACGTTCTGAAGAGAAGCCAGAGTATACTGGGCAAGGGCCTCCTCCTGACCTACCACCATGGCAGCAGCCCTCACTTGGCCCGGGGAGAGCACCTAGAAGTGGGTTCGTGGTATGGTGATGGAAAAACAAAAACAGCAACAGCCCATCGTCCACAGGATGCTCCGTTCTCAGTTCTATGCTGCTGACAGAGCATCACCTGTTCCGTTGCCCGGAAGAAGGCCATCCATGGCTACAATATGCAAATGAGGGCCTTTTCCCAGGAACTCCAGGGTTCCGTCTCCCACCGAAACCCCACCCATCCATTCCTTTATTCTGTTGTTGAACCCAATTAAGAAAGCCTCAGCAAGCTGGAGCATGCAAAAATTGCCACAAAACTCAGTTTTGCTCCTCTCCACGGAAATCTTTAGTAAAAGGCGAAAGATTTTTACGTTCTGAAGAGAAGCCAGAGTATACTGGGCAAGGGCCTCCTCCTGACCTACCACCATGGCAGCAGCCCTCACTTGGCCCGGGGAGAGCACCTAGAAGTGGGTTCGTGGTATGGTGATGGAAAAACAAAAACGGCAACAGCCCATCTTCCACAGGATGCTCCGTTCTCAGTTCTATGCTGCTGACAGAGCATCACCTGTTCCGTTGCCCGGAAGAAGACCATCCATGGCTACAATATGCAAATGAGGGCCTCTTCCCAGCAACCCCAGGGTTCAGTCTCCCACCAAAACCCCACCCACCCATTACTTTATTCTGTTGTTGAACCCAATTAAGGAAGCCCCAGCAAGCTGGAGCATGCAAAAATTGCAACAAAACTCAGTTTTGCTCCTCTCCACGGTAATCTTTAGTAAAAGGCGAAAGATTTTTACGTTCTGAAGAGAAGCCAGAGTATACTGTGCAAAGGCCTCCTCCTGACCTACCACCATGGCAGCAGCCCTCACTTGGCCCGAGAAGAGCACCTAGAAGTGGGTTCGTGGTTTGGTGATGGAAAAACAAAAACGGCAACAGCCCATCTTCCACAGGCTGCTCCGTTCTCAGTTCTATGCTGCTGACAGAGCATCACCTGTTCCGTTGCCCGGAAGAAGGCCATCCATGGCTACAATATGCAAATGAGGGCCTCTTCCCAGCAACCCCAGGGTTCAGTCTCCCACCGAAACCCCACCCACCCATTACTTTATTCTGTTGTTGAACCCAATTAACGAAGCCCCAGCAAGTTAGAGCATGCAAAAATTGCCACAAAACTCAGTTTTGCTCCTCTCCACGGAAATCTTTAGTAAAAGGCGAAAGATTTTTACGTTCCGAAAAAAATCCAGAGTATACTGGGCAAGGGCCTCCTCCTGACCTACCACCATGGCAGCAGCCCTCACTTGGCCCGGGGAGAGCACCTAGAAGTGGGTTCGTGGTTTGGTGATGGAAAAACAAAAACGGCAACAGCCCATCTTCCACAGGTTGCTCCGTTCTCAGTTCTATGCTGCTGACAAAGCATCACCTGTTCCGTTGCCCGGAAGAAGGCCATCCATGGCTACAATATGCAAATGAGGGCCTTTTCCCAGGAACCCCAGGGTTCAGTCTCCCACCGAAACCACACCCATCCATTCCTTTATTCTGTTGTTGAACCCAATTAAGAAAGCCCCAGCAAGCTGGAGCATGCAAAAATTGCCACAAAACTCAGTTTTGCTCCTCTCCACGGGAATCTTTAGTAAAAGGCGAAAGATTTTTACGTTCTGAAGAGAAGCCAGAGTATACTGTGCAAAGGCCTCCTCCTGACCTACCACCATGGCAGCAGCCCTCACTTGGCCCAGGGAGAGCACCTAGAATTGGGTTCGTGGTTTGGTGATGGAAAAACAAAAACGGCAACAGCCCATCTTCCACAGGCTGCTCCGTTCTCAGTTCTATGCTGCTGAAAGAGCATCACCTGTTCCGTTGCCCGGAAGAAGGCCATCCATGGCTACAATATGCAACTGAGGGCCTCTTCCCAGCAACCCCAGGGTTCAGTCTCCCACCGAAACCCCACCCACCCATTACTTTATTCTGTTGTTGAACCCAATTAAGGAAGCCCCAGCAAGCTGGAGCATGCAAAAATTGCCACAAAACTCAGTTTTGCTCCTCTCCACGGAAATCTTTAGTAAAAGGCGAAAGATTTTTACGTTCTGAAGAGAAGCCAGAATATACTGGGCAAGGGCCTCCTCCTGACCTACCACCATGGCAGCAGCCCTCACTTGGCCCGGGGACAGCACCTAGAAGTGGGTTCGTGGTTTGGTGATGGAAAAACAAAAACGGCAACAGCCCATCTTCCACAGGCTGCTCCGTTCTCAGTTCTATGCTGCTGACAGAGCATCACCTGTTCCGTTGCCTGGAAGAAGGCCATCCATGGCTACAATATGCAAATGAGGGCCTCTTCCCCGCAACCCCAGGGTTCAGTCTCCCACCGAAACCCCACCCACCCATTACTTTATTCTGTTGTTGAACCCAATTAACGAAGCCCCAGCAAGCTGGAGCATGCAAAAATTGCCACAAAACTCAGTTTTGCTCCTCTCCAAGGAAATCTTTAGTAAAAGCCGAAAGATTTTTACGTTCTGAAGAGAAACTAGAGTATACTGGGCAAGGGCCTCCTCCTGACCTACCACCATGGCAGCAGCCCTCACTTGGCCCGGGGAGAGCACCTAGAAGTGGGTTCGTGGTACGGTGATGGAAAAACAAAAACGGCAACAGCCCATCTTCCACAGGATGCTCCGTTCTCAGTTTTATGCTGCTGACAGAGCATCACCTGTTCCGTTGCCCGGAAGAAGACCATCCATGGCTACAATATGCAAATGAGGGCCTCTTCCCAGCAACCCCAGGGTTCAGTCTCCCACCAAAACCCCACCCACCCATTACTTTATTCTATTGTTGAACCCAATTAAGGAAGCCCCAACAAGCTGGAGCATGCAAAAATTGCAACAAAACTCAGTTTTGCTCCTCTCCACGGAAATCTTTAGTAAAAGGCGAAAGATTTTTACGTTCTGAAGAGAAGCCAGAGTATACTGTGCAAAGGCCTCCTCCTGACCTACCACCATGGCAGCAGCCCTCACTTGGCCCGGGGAGAGCACCTAGAAGTGGGTTCGTGGTTTGGTGATGGAAAAACAAAAACGGCAACAGCCCATCTTCCACAGGCTGCTCCGTTCTCAGTTCTATGCTGCTGACAGAGCATCACCTGTTCCGTTGCCCGGAAGAAGGCCATCCATGGCTACAATATGCAAATGAGGGCCTTTTCCCCGCAACCCCAGGGTTCAGTCTCCCACCAAAACCCCACCCACCCATTACTTTATTCTGTTGTTGAACCCAATTAACGAAGCCCCAGCAAGCTGGAGCATGCAAAAATTGCCACAAAACTCAGTTTTCCTCCTCTCCACGGAAATCTTTAGTAAAAGGCGAAAGATTTTTACGTTCTGAAAAGAAGCCAGAGTATACTGGGCAAGGGCCTCCTCCTGACCTACCACCATGGCAGCAGCCCTCACTTGGCCCGGGGAGAGCACCTAGAAGTGGGTTCGTGGTATGGTGATGGAAAAACAAAAACGGCAACAGCCCATCTTCCACAGGATGCTCCGTTCTCAGTTCTATGCTGCTGACAGAGCATCACCTGTTCCGTTGCCCGGAAGAAGGCCATCCATGGCTACAATATGCAAATGAGGGCCTCTTCACCGGAAACCCCAGGGTTCAGTCTCCCACCGAAACCCCACCCACCCATTACTTTATTCTGTTGTTGAACCCAATTAAGGAAGCCCCAGCAAGTTGAAGCATGCAAAAATTGCCACAAAACTCAGTTTTGCTCCTCTCCACGGAAATCTTTAGTAAAAGGCGAAAGATTTTTACGTTCTGAAGAGAAGCCAGAGTATACTGGGCAAATGCCTCCTCCTGACCTACCACCATGGCAGCAGCCCTCACTTGGCCCGGGGACAGCACCTAGAAGTGGGTTCGTGGTTTGGTGATGGAAAAACAAAAACGGCAACAGCCCATCTTCCACAGGCTGCTCCGTTCTCAGTTCTATGCTGCTGACAGAGCATCACCTGTTCCGTTGCCCGGAAGAAGGCCATCCATGGCTACAATATGCAAATGAGGGCCTCTTCCCAGCAACCCCAGGGTTCAGTCTCCCACCGAAACCCCACCCACCCATTCCTTTATTCTGTTGTTGAACCCAATTAAGGAAGCCCCAGCAAGCTGGAGCATGCAAAAATTGCCACAAAACTCAGTTTTGCTCCTCTCCACAGAAATCTTTAGTAAAAGGCGAAAGAATTTTAAGTTCTGAAGAGAAGCTAGAATATACTGGGCAAGTGCCTCCTCCTGACCTACCACCATGGCAGCAGCCCTCACTTGGCCCGGGGAGAGCACTTAGAAGTGGGTTCGTGGTTTGGTGATGGAAAAACAAAAACGGCAACAGCCCATCTTCCACAGGCTGCTCCGTTCTCAGTTCTATGCTGCTGACAGAACATCACCTGTTCCGTTGCCCGGAAGAAGGCCATCCATGGCTACAATATGCAAATGAGGGCCTTTTCCCCGCAACCCCAGGGTTCAGTCTCCCACCAAAACCCCACCCACCCATTACTTTATTCTGTTGTTGAACCCAATTAACGAAGCCCCAGCAAGCTGGAGCATGCAAAAATTGCCACAAAACTCAGTTTTCCTCCTCTCCACGGAAATCTTTAGTAAAAGGCGAAAGATTTTTACGTTCTGAAAAGAAGCTAGAGTATACTGGGCAAGGGCCTCCTCCTGACCTACCACCATGGCAGCAGCCCTCACTTGGCCCGGGGAGAGCACCTAGAAGTGGGTTCGTGGTATGGTGATGGAAAAACAAAAACGGCAACAGCCCATCTTCCACAGGATGCTCCGTTCTCAGTTCTATGCTGCTGACAGAGCATCACCTGTTCCGTTGCCCGGAAGAAGGCCATCCATGGCTACAATATGCAAATGAGGGCCTCTTCACCGGAAACCCCAGGGTTCAGTCTCCCACCGAAACCCCACCCACCCATTACTTTATTCTGTTGTTGAACCCAATTAAGGAAGCCCCAGCAAGTTGAAGCATGCAAAAATTGCCACAAAACTCAGTTTTGCTCCTCTCCACGGAAATCTTTAGTAAAAGGCGAAAGATTTTTACGTTCTGAAGAGAAGCCAGAGTATACTGGGCAAATGCCTCCTCCTGACCTACCACCATGGCAGCAGCCCTCACTTGGCCCGGGGACAGCACCTAGAAGTGGGTTCGTGGTTTGGTGATGGAAAAACAAAAACGGCAACAGCCCATCTTCCACAGGCTGCTCCGTTCTCAGTTCTATGCTGCTGACAGAGCATCACCTGTTCCGTTGCCCGGAAGAAGGCCATCCATGGCTACAATATGCAAATGAGGGCCTCTTCCCCGCAACCCCAGGTTTCAGTCTCCCACCGAAACGCCAAAAACCCATTACTTTATTCTATTGTTGAACCCAATTAAGGAAGCCCCAGCAAGCTGGAGCATGCAAAAATTGCCACAAAACTCAGTTTTGCTCCTCTCCATGGAAATCTTTAGTAAAAGGCGAAAGATTTTTACGTTCTGAAGAGAAGCCAGAGTATACTGTGCAAAGGCCTCCTCCTGACCTACCACCATGGCAGCAGCCCTCACTTGGCCCGGGGAGAGCACCTAGAAGTGGGTTCGTGGTTTGGTGATGGAAAAACAAAAACGGCAACAGCCCATCTTCCACAGGCTGCTCCGTTCTCAGTTCTATGCTGCTGACAGAACATCACCTGTTCCGTTGCCCGGAAGAAGGCCATCCATGGCTAAAATATGCAAATGATGGCCTCTTTCCAGCATCCCCAGGGTTCAGTCTCCCACCGAAACCCCACCCACCCATTACTTTATTCTGTTGTTGAACCCAATTAAGGAAGCCCCAGCAAGCTGGAGCATGCAAAAATTGCCACAAAACTCAGTTTTGCTCCTCTCCACGGAAATCTTTAGTAAAAGGCGAAAGATTTTTACGTTCTGAAGAGAAACCAGAGTATACTGTGCAAAGGCCTCCTCCTGACCTACCACCATGGCAGCAGCCCTCACTTGGCCCGGGGAGAGCACCTAGAAGTGGGTTCGTGGTTTGGTGATGGAAAAACAAAAACGGCAAAAGCCCATCTTCCACAGGCTGCTCCGTTCTCAGTTCTATGCTGCTGACAGAGCATCACCTGTTCCGTTGCCCGGAAGAAGGCCATCCATGGCTACAATATGCAAATGAGGGCCTCTTCCCAGCAACCCCAGGGTTCAGTCTCCCACCGAAACCCCACCCACCCATTACTTTATTCTGTTGTTGAACCCAATTAAGGAAGCCCCAGCAAGTTGGAGCATGCAAAAATTGCCACAAAACTCAGTTTTGCTCCTCTCCACAGAAATCTTTAGTAAAAGGCGAAAGATTTTTACATTCTGAAGAGAAGCCAGAGTATACTGGGTAAGGGCCTCCTCCTGACCTACCACAATGGCAGCAGCCCTCACTTGGCCCGGGGACAGCACCTAGAAGTGGGTTCGTGGTTTGGTGATGGAAAAACAAAAACGGCAACAGCCCATCTTCCACAGGCTGCTCCGTTCTCAGTTCTATGCTGCTGACAGAGCATCACCTGTTCCGTTGCCCGGAAGAAGGCCATGCATGGCTACAATATGCAAATGAGGGCCTCTTCCCCGCAACCCCAGGGTTCAGTCTCCCACCGAAACCCCAAACACCCATTACTTTATTCTATTGTTGATCCCAATTAAGGAAGCCCCAGCAAGTTGGAGCATGCAAAAATTGCCACAAAACTCAGTTTTGCTCCTCTCCATGGAAATCTTTAGTAAAAGGCGAAAGATTTTTACGTTCTGAAGAGAAACCAGAGTATACTGTGCAAAGGCCTCCTCCTGACCTACCACCATGGCAGCAGCCCTCACTTGGCCCGGGGAGAGCACCTAGAAGTGGGTTCGTGCTTTGGTGATGGAAAAACAAAAACGGCAACAGCCCATCTTCCACAGGCTGCTCCGTTCTCAGTTCTATGCTGCTGACAGAGCATCACCTGTTCCGTTGCCCGGAAGAAGGCCATCCATGGCTACAATATGCAAATAAGGGCCTCTTCCCCGCAACTCCAGGTTTCAGTCTCCCACCGAAACGCCAAACACCCATTACTTTATTCTATTGTTGAACCCAATTTAGGAAGCCCCAGCAAGCTGGAGCATGCAAAAATTGCCACAAAACTCAGTTTTGCTCCTCTCCACGGAAATCTTTAGTAAAAGGCGAAAGATTTTTACGTTCTGAAAAGAAGCCAGAGTATACTGGGCAAGGGCCTCCTCCTGACCTACCACCATGGCAGCAGCCCTCACTTGGCCCGGGGAGAGCACCTAGAAGTGGGTTCGTGGTATGGTGATGGAAAAACAAAAACGGCAACAGCCCATCTTCCACAGGATGCTCCGTTCTCAGTTCTATGCTGCTGACAGAGCATCACCTGTTCCGTTGCCCGGAAGAAGGCCATCCATGGCTACAATATGCAAATGAGGGCCTCTTCCCGGCAACCCCAGGGTTCAGTCTCCCACCGAAACCCCACCCACCCATTACTTTATTCTGTTGTTGAACCCAATTAAGGAAGCCCCAGCAAGTTGAAGCATGCAAAAATTGCCACAAAACTCAGTTTTGCTCCTCTCCACGGAAATCTTTAGTAAAAGGCGAAAGATTTTTACGTTCTGAAAAGAAGCCAGAGTATACTGGGCAAGGGCCTCCTCCTGACCTACCACCATGGCAGCAGCCCTCACTTGGCCCGGGGAGAGCACTTAGAAGTGGGTTCGTGGTTTGGTGATGGAAAAACAAAAACGGCAACAGCCCATCTTCCACAGGCTGCTCCGTTCTCAGTTCTATGCTGCTGACAGAACATCACCTGTTCCGTTGCCCGGAAGAAGGCCAACCATGGCTACAATATGCAAATGAGGGCCTCTTCCCAGCAACCCCAGGGTTCAGTCTCCCACCGAAACCCCACCCACCCATTACTTTATTCTGTTGTTGAACCCAATTAAGGAAGCCCCAGCAAGCTGGAGCATGCAAAAATTGCCACAAAACTCAGTTTTGCTCCTCTCTACGGAAATCTTTAGTAAAAGGCGAAAGATTTTTACATTCTGAAGAGAAGCCAGAGTATACTGTGCAAAGGCCTCCTCCTGACCTACCACCATGGCAGCAGCCCTCACTTGGCCCGGGGAGAGCACCTAGAAGTGGGTTCGTGGTTTGGTGATGGAAAAACAAAAACGGCAACAGCCCATCTTCCACAGGCTGCTCCGTTCTCAGTTCTATGCTGCTGACAGAGCATCACCTGTTCCGTTGCCCGGAAGAAGGCCATCCATGGCTACAATATGCAAATGAGGGCCTCTTCCCAGCAACCCCAGGGTTCAGTCTCCCACCGAAACCCCACCCACCCATTACTTTATTCTGTTGTTGAACCCAATTAAGGAAGCCCCAGCAAGCTGGAGCATGCAAAAATTGCCACAAAACTCAGTTTTGCTCCTCTCCACGGAAATCTTTAGTAAAAGGCGAAAGATTTTTACGTTCTGAAGAGAAGCCAGAATATACTGGGCAAGGGCCTCCTCCTGACCTACCACCATGGCAGCAGCCCTCACTTGGCCCGGGGACAGCACCTAGAAGTGGGTTCGTGGTTTGGTGATGGAAAAAAAAAAACGGCAACAGCCCATCTTCCATAGGATGCTCCGTTCTCAGTTCTATGCTGCTGACAGAGCATCACCTGTTCCGTTGCCCGGAAGAAGGCCATCTATGGCTACAATATGCAAATGAGGGCCTTTTCCCAGGAACCCCAGGGTTCAGTCTCCCACCGAAACCCCACCCACCCATTCCTTTATTCTGTTGTTGAACCCAATTAAGAAAGCCCCAGCAAGTTGGAGCATGCAAAAATTGCCACAAAACTCAGTTTTGCTCCTCTCCACGGAAATCTTTAGTAAAAGGCAAAAGA
The DNA here is from genome assembly GCF_032444005.1 of Ranitomeya imitator. NCBI lineage: Eukaryota > Metazoa > Chordata > Amphibia > Anura > Dendrobatidae > Ranitomeya > Ranitomeya imitator. The sequence goes on from NC_091286.1 coordinate 108,663,310, forward strand.
TTTTTACATTCTGAAGAGAAGCCAGAGTATACTGTGCAAAGGCCTCCTCCTGACCTACCACCATGGCAGCAGCCCTCACTTGGCCCGGGGAGAGCACCTAGAAGTGGGTTCGTGGTTTGGTGATGGAAAAACAAAAACGGCAACAGCCCATCTTCCACAGGCTGCTCCGTTCTCAGTTCTATGCTGCTGACAGAGCATCACCTGTTCCGTTGCCCGGAAGAAGGCCATCCATGGCTACAATATGCAAATGAGGGCCTCTTCCCAGCAACCCCAGGGTTCAGTCTCCCACCGAAACCCCACCCACCCATTACTTTATTCTGTTGTTGAACCCAATTAAGGAAGCCCCAGCAAGCTGGAGCATGCAAAAATTGCCACAAAACTCAGTTTTGCTCCTCTCCACGGAAATCTTTAGTAAAAGGCGAAAGATTTTTACGTTCTGAAGAGAAGCCAGAATACACTGGGCAAGGGCCTCCTCCTGACCTACCACCATGGCAGCAGCCCTCACTTGGCCCGGGGACAGCACCTAGAAGTGGGTTCGTGGTTTGGTGATGGAAAAACAAAAACGGCAACAGCCCATCTTCCACAGGCTGCTCCGTTCTCAGTTCTATGCTGCTGACAGAGCATCACCTGTTCCGTTGCCCGGAAGAAGGCCATCCATGGCTACAATATGCAAATGAGGGCCTCTTCCCAGCAACCCCAGGGTTCAGTCTCCCACCGAAACCCCACCCACCCATTACTTTATTCTGTTGTTGAACCCAATTAAGGAAGCCCCAGCAAGCTGGAGCATGCAAAAATTGCCACAAAACTCAGTTTTGCTCCTCTCCACGGAAATCTTTAGTAAAAGGCGAAAGATTTTTACGTTCTGAAGAGAAGCCAGAGTATACTGGGCAAAGGCCTCCTCCTGACCTACCACCATGGCAGCAGCCATCACTTGGCCCGGGGAGAGCACCTAGAAGTGGGTTCGTGGTTTGGTGATGGAAAAACAAAAACGGCAACAGCCCATCTTCCACAGGATGCTCCGTTCTCAGTTCTATGCTGCTGACAGAGCATCACCTGTTCCGTTGCCCGGAAGAAGGCCATCCATGGCTACAATATGCAAATGAGGGCCTTTTCCCAGGAACCCCAGGGTTCAGTCTCCCACCGAAACCCCACCCACCCATTCCTTTATTCTGTTGTTGAACCCAATTAAGAAAGCCCCAGCAAGCTGGAGCATGCAAAAATTGCCACAAAACTCAGTTTTGCTCCTCTCCACGGAAATCTTTAGTAAAAGGCGAAAGATTTTTACGTTCTGAAGAGAAACCAGAGTATACTGGGCAAGGGCCTCCTCCTGACCTACCACCATGGCAGCAGCCCTCACTTGGCCCGGGGACAGCACCTAGAAGTGGGTTCGTGGTTTGGTGATGGAAAAACAAAAACGGCAACAGCCCATCTTCCACAGGCTGCTCCGTTCTCAGTTCTATGCTGCTGACAGAGCATCACCTGTTCCGTTGCCCGGAAGAAGGCCATCCATGGCTACAATATGCAAATGAGGGCCTCTTCCCAGCAACCCCAGGGTTCAGTCTCCCACCGAAACCCCACCCACCCATTACTTTATTCTGTTGTTGAACCCAATTAAGGAAGCCCCAGCAAGCTGGAGCATGCAAAAATTGCCACAAAACTCAGTTTTGCTCCTCTCCACGGAAATCTTTAGTAAAAGGCGAAAGATTTTTACATTCTGAAGAGAAGCCGGAGTATACTGGGCAAAGGCCTCCTCCTGACCTACCACCATGGCAGCAGCCCTCACTTGGCCCGGGGAGAGCACCTAGAAGTGGGTTCGTGGTTTGGTGATGGAAAAACAAAAACGGCAACAGCCCATCTTCCACAGGATGCTCCGTTCTCAGTTCTATGCTGCTGACAGAGCATCACCTGTTCCGTTGCCCGGAAGAAGGCCATCCATGGCTACAATATGCAAATGAGGGCCTTTTCCCAGGAACCCCAGGGTTCAGTCTCCCACCGAAACCCCACCCACCCATTCCTTTATTCTGTTGTTGAACCCAATTAAGAAAGCCCCAGCAAGCTGGAGCATGCAAAAATTGCCACAAAACTCAGTTTTGCTCCTCTCCACGGAAATCTTTAGTAAAAGGCGAAAGATTTTTACGTTCTGAAGAGAAGCCAGAATATACTGGGCAAGGGCCTCCTCCTGACCTACCACCATGGCAGCAGCCCTCACTTGGCCCGGGGACAGCACCTAGAAGTGGGTTCGTGGTTTGGTGATGGAAAAACAAAAACGGCAACAGCCCATCTTCCACAGGCTGCTCCGTTCTCAGTTCGATGCTGCTGACAGAGCATCACCTGTTCCGTTGCCCGGAAGAAGGCCATCCATGGCTACAATATGCAAATGAGGGCCTCTTCCCCGCAACCCCAGGGTTCAGTCTCCCACCGAAACCCCACCCACCCATTACTTTATTCTGTTGTTGAACCCAATTAACGAAGCCCCAGCAAGCTGGAGCATGCAAAAATTGCCACAAAACTCAGTTTTGCTCCTCTCCACGGAAATCTTTAGTAAAAGGCGAAAGATTTTTACATTCTGAAGAGAAGCCAGAGTATACTGTGCAAAGGCCTCCTCCTGACCTACCACCATGGCAGCAGCCCTCACTTGGCCAGGGGAGAGCACCTAGAAGTGGGTTCGTGGTTTGGTGATGGAAAAACAAAAACGGCAACAGCCCATCTTCCACAGGCTGCTCCGTTCTCAGTTCTATGCTGCTGACAGAACATCACCTGTTCCGTTGCCCGGAAGAAGGCCAACCATGGCTACAATATGCAAATGAGGGCCTCTTCCCAGCAACCCCAGGGTTCAGTCTCCCACCGAAACCCCACCCACCCATTACTTTATTCTGTTGTTGAACCCAATTAAGGAAGCCCCAGCAAGCTGGAGCATACAAAAATTGCCACAAAACTCAGTTTTGCTCCTCTCCACGGAAATCTTTAGTAAAAGGCGAAAGATTTTTACATTCTGAAGAGAAGCCAGAGTATACTGTGCAAAGGCCTCCTCCTGACCTACCACCATGGCAGCAGCCCTCACTTGGCCCGGGGAGAGCACCTAGAAGTGGGTTCGTGGTTTGGTGATGGAAAAAAAAACACGGCAACAGCCCATCTTCCATAGGATGCTCCGTTCTCAATTCTATGCTGCTGACAGAGCATCACATGTTCCGTTGCCCGGAAGAAGGCCATCTATGGCTACAAAATGCAAATGAGGGCCTTTTCCCAGGAACCCCAGGGTTCAGTCTCCCACCAAAACCCCACCTCCCATTCCTTTATTCTGTTGTTGAACCCAATTAAGAAAGCCCCAGCAAGCTGGAGCATGCAAAAATTGCCACAAAACTCAGTTTTGCTCCTCTCCACGGAAATCTTTAGTAAAAGGCGAAAGATTTTTACATTCTGAAGAGAAGCCAGAGTATACAGTGCAAAGGCCTCCTCCTGACCTACCACCATGGCAGCAGCCCTCACTTGGCCCGGGGAGAGCACCTAGAAGTGGGTTCGTGGTTTGGTGATGGAAAAACAAAAACGGCAACAGCCCATCTTCCACAGGCTGCTCCGTTCTATGCTGCTGACAGAGCATCACCTGTTCCGTTGCCCGGAAGAAGGCCATCCATGGCTACAATATGCAAATGAGGGCCTGTTCCCAGCAACCCCAGGGTTCAGTCTCCCACCGAAACCCCACCCACCCATTACTTTATTCTGTTGTTGAACCCAATTAAGGAAGCCCCAGCAAGCTGGAGCATGCAAAAATTGCCACAAAACTCAGTTTTGCTCCTCTCCATGGAAATCTTTAGTAAAAGGCGAAAGATTTTTACGTTCTGAAGAGAAGCCAGAGTATACTGGGCAAAGGCCTCCTCCTGACCTACCACCATGGCAGCAGCCCTCACTTGGCCCGGGGAGAGCACCTAGAAGTGGGTTCGTGGTTTGGTGATGGAAAAACAAAAACGGCAACAGCCCATCTTCCACAGGATGCTCCGTTCTCAGTTCTATGCTGCTGACAGAGCATCACCTGTTCCGTTGCCCGGAAGAAGGCCATCCATGGCTACAATATGCAAATGAGGGCCTTTTCCCAGGAACCCCAGGGTTCAGTCTCCCACCGAAACCCCACCCACCCATTCCTTTATTCTGTTGTTGAACCCAATTAAGAAAGCCCCAGCAAGCTGGAGCATGCAAAAATTGCCACAAAACTCAGTTTTGCTCCTCTCCACGGAAATCTTTAGTAAAAGGCGAAAGATTTTTACATTCTGAAGAGAAGCCAGAATATACTGGGCAAGGGCCTCCTCCTGACCTACCACCATGGCAGCAGCCCTCACTTGGCCCGGGGACAGCACCTAGAAGTGGGTTCGTGGTTTGGTGATGGAAAAACAAAAACGGCAACAGCCCATCTTCCACAGGCTGCTCCGTTCTCAGTTCTATGCTGCTGACAGAGCATCACCTGTTCCGTTGCCTGGAAGAAGGCCATCCATGGCTACAATATGCAAATGAGGGCCTCTTCCCAGCAACCCCAGGGTTCAGTCTCCCACCGAAACCCCACCCACCCATTACTTTATTCTGTTGTTGAACCCAATTAAGGAAGCCACAGCAAGCTGGAGCATGCAAAAATTGCCACAAAACTCAGTTTTGCTCCTCTCCATGGAAATCTTTAGTAAAAGGCGAAAGATTTTTACGTTCTGAAGAGAAGCCAGAGAATACTGGGCAAAAGCCTCCTCCTGACCTACCACCATGGCAGCAGCCCTCACTTGGCCCGGGGAGAGCACCTAGAAGTGGGTTCGTGGTTTGGTGATGGAAAAACAAAAACGGCAACAGCCCATCTTCCACAGGATGCTCCGTTCTCAGTTCTATGCTGCTGACAGAGCATCACCTGTTCCGTTGCCCAGAAGAAGGCCATCCATGGCTACAATATGCAAATGAGGGCCTTTTCCCAGGAACCCCAGGGTTCAGTCTCCCACCGAAACCCCACCCACCCACCCATTCCTTTATTCTGTTGTTGAACCCAATTAAGAAAGCCCCAGCAAGCTGGAGCATGCAAAAATTGCCACAAAACTCAGTTTTGCTCCTCTCCACGGAAATCTTTAGTAAAAGGCGAAAGATTTTTACGTTCTGAAGAGAAGCCAGAATATACTGGGCAAGGGCCTCCTCCTGACCTACCACCATGGCAGCAGCCCTCACTTGGCCCGGGGACAGCACCTAGAAGTGGGTTCGTGGTTTGGTGATGGAAAAACAAAAACGGCAACAGCCCATCTTCCACAGACTGCTCCGTTCTCAGTTCTATGCTGCTGACAGAGCATCACCTGTTCCGTTGCCCGGAAGAAGGCCATCCATGGCTACAATATGCAAATGAGGGCCTCTTCCCAGCAACCCCAGGGTTCAGTCTCCCACCGAAACCCCACCCACCCATTACTTTATTCTGTTGTTGAACCCAATTAAGGAAGCCCCAGCAAGCTGGAGCATGCAAAAATTGCCACAAAACTCAGTTTTGCTCCTCTCCACGGAAATCTTTAGTAAAAGGCGAAAGATTTTTACTTTCTGAAGAGAAGCCAGAGTATACTGGGCAAAGGCCTCCTCCTGACCTACCACCATGGCAGCAGCCCTCACTTGGCCTGGGGAGAGCACCTAGAAGTGGGTTCGTGGTTTGGTGATGGAAAAACAAAAACGGCAACAGCCCATCTTCCACAGGATGCTCCGTTCTCAGTTCTATGCTGCTGACAGAGCATCACCTGTTCCGTCGCCCGGAAGAAGGCCATCCATGGCTACAATATGCAAATGAGGGCCTTTTCCCAGGAACCCCAGGGTTCAGTCTCCCACCGAAACCCCACCCACCCATTCCTTTATTCTGTTGTTGAACCCAATTAAGAAAGCCCCAGCAAGCTGGAGCATGCAAAAATTGCCACAAAACTCAGTTTTGCTCCTCTCCACGGAAATCTTTAGTAAAAGGCGAACGATTTTTACGTTCTGAAGAGAAGCCAGAATATACTGGGCAAGGGCCTCCTCCTGACCTACCACCATGGCAGCAGCCCTCACTTGGCCCGGGGACAGCACCTAGAAGTGGGTTCGTGGTTTGGTGATGGAAAAACAAAAACGGCAACAGCCCATCTTCCACAGGCTGCTCCGTTCTCAGTTCGATGCTGCTGACAGAGAATCACCTGTTCCGTTGCCCGGAAGAAGGCCATCCATGGCTACAATATGCAAATGAGGGCCTCTTCCCCGCAACCCCAGGGTTCAGTCTCCCACCGAAACCCCACCCACCCATTACTTTATTCTGTTGTTGAACCCAATTAACGAAGCCCCAGCAAGCTGGAGCATGCAAAAATTGCCACAAAACTCAGTTTTGCTCCTCTCCACGGAAATCTTTAGTAAAAGGCGAAAGATTTTTACGTTCTGAAGAGAAGCCTGAGTATACAGAGCAAGGGCCTCCTCCTGACCTACCACCATGGCAGCAGCCCTCACTTGGCCCGGGGAGAGCAACTAGAAGTGGGTTCGTGGTTTGGTGATGGAAAAACAAAAACGGCAACAGCCCATCTTCCACAGGCTGCTTCGTTCTCAGTTCTATGCTGCTGACAGAGCATCACCTGTTCCATTGCCCGGAAGAAGGCCATCCATGGCTACAATATGCAAATGAGGGCCTCTTCCCCGCAACCCAAGGGTTCAGTCTCCCACCGATACCCCACCCACCCATTACTTTATTCTGTTGTTGAACCCAATTAACGAAGCCCCAGCAAGCTGGAGCATGCAAAAATTGCCACAAAACTCAGTTTTGCTCCTCTCCACGGAAATCTTTAGTAAAAGGCGAAAGATTTTTACGTTCTGAAGAGAAGCCAGAGAATACTGGGCAAGGGCCTCCTCCTGACCTACCACCATGGCAGCAGCCCTCACTTGGCCCGGGGAGAGCACCTAGAAGTGGGTTCGTGGTTTGGTGATGGAAAAACAAAAACGGCAACAGCCCATCTTCCACAGGATGCTCCGTTCTCAGTTCTATGCTGCTGACAGAGCATCACCTGTTCCGTTGCCCGGAAGAAGGCCATCCATGGCTACAATATGCAAATGAGGGCCTTTTCCCAGGAACCCCAGGGTTCAGTCTCCCACCGAAACCCCACCCACCCATTCCTTTATTCTGTTGTTGAACCCAATTAAGAAAGCCCCAGCAAGCTGGAGCATGCAAAAATTGCCACAAAATTCAGTTTTGCTCCTCTCCACGGAAATCTTTAGTAAAAGGCAAAAGATTTTTACATTCTGAAGAGAAGCCAGAGTATACTGTGCAAAGGCCTCCTCCTGACCTACCACCATGGCAGCAGCCCTCACTTGGCCCGGGGAGAGCACCTAGAAGTGGGTTCGTGGTTTGGTGATGGAAAAAAAAAAACGGCAACAGCCCATCTTCCATAGGATGCTCCGTTCTCAGTTCTATGCTGCTGACAGAGCATCACCTGTTCCGTTGCCCGGAAGAAGGCCATCTATGGCTACAATATGCAAATGAGGGCCTTTTCCCAGGAACCCCAGGGTTCAGTCTCCCACCCACCCATTCCTTTATTCTGTTGTTGAACCCAATTAAGAAAGCCCCAGCAAGCTGGAGCATGCAAAAATTGCCACAAAACTCAGTTTTGCTCCTCTCCACGGAAATCTTTAGTAAAAGGCGAAAGATTTTTACATTCTGAAGAGAAGCCAGAGTATACTGTGCAAAGGCCTCCTCCTGACCTACCACCATGGCAGCAGCCCTCACTTGGCCCGGGGAGAGCACCTAGAAGTGGGTTCGTGGTTTGGTGATGGAAAAACAAAAACGGCAACAGCCCATCTTCCACAGGCTGCTCCGTTCTCAGTTCTATGCTGCTGACAGAGCATCACCTGTTCCGTTGCCCGGAAGAAGGCCATCCATGGCTACAATATGCAAATGAGGGCCTCTTCCCAGCAACCCCAGGGTTCAGTCTCCCACCGAAACCCCACCCACCCATTACTTTATTCTGTTGTTGAACCCAATTAAGGAAGCCCCAGCAAGCTGGAGCATGCAAAAATTGCCACAAAACTCAGTTTTGCTCCTCTCCACGGAAATCTTTAGTAAAAGGCGAAAGATTTTTACGTTCTGAAGAGAAGCCAGAATATACTGGGCAAGGGCCTCCTCCTGACCTACCACCATGGCAGCAGCCCTCACTTGGCCCGGGGACAGCACCTAGAAGTGGGTTCGTGGTTTGGTGATGGAAAAACAAAAACGGCAACAGCCCATCTTCCACAGGCTGCTCCGTTCTCAGTTCTATGCTGCTGACAGAGCATCACCTGTTCCGTTGCCCGGAAGAAGGCCATCCATGGCTACAATATGCAAATGAGGGCCTCTTCCCAGCAACCCCAGGGTTCAGTCTCCCACCGAAACCCCACCCACCCATTACTTTATTCTGTTGTTGAACCCAATTAAGGAAGCCCCAGCAAGCTGGAGCATGCAAAAATTGCCACAAAACTCAGTTTTGCTCCTCTCCACGGAAATCTTTAGTAAAAGGCGAAAGATTTTTACATTCTGAAGAGAAACCAAAGTATACTGGGCAAAGGCCTCCTCCTGACCTACCACCATGGCAGCAGCCCTCACTTGGCCCGGGGACAGCACCTAGAAGTGGGTTCGTGGTTTGGTGATGGAAAAACAAAAACGGCAACAGCCCATCTTCCACAGGATGCTCCGTTCTCAGTTCTATGCTGCTGACAGAGCATCACCTGTTCCGTTGCCCGGAAGAAGGCCATCCATGGCTACAATATGCAAATGAGGGCCTTTTCCCAGGAACCCCAGGGTTCAGTCTCCCACCGAAACCCCACCCACCCATTCCTTTATTCTGTTGTTGAACCCAATTAAGGAAGCCCCAGCAAGCTGGAGCATGCAAAAATTGCCACAAAACTCAGTTTTGCTCCTCTCCACGGAAATCTTTAGTAAAAGGCGAAAGATTTTTACGTTCTGAAGAGAAACCAAAGTATACTGGGCAAAGGCCTCCTCCTGACCTACCACCATGGCAGCAGCCCTCACTTGGCCCGGGGACAGCACCTAGAAGTGGGTTCGTGGTTTGGTGATGGAAAAACAAAAACGGCAACAGCCCATCTTCCACAGGCTGCTCCGTTCTCAGTTCTATGCTGCTGACAGAGCATCACCTGTTCCGTTGCCCGGAAGAAGGCCATCCATGGCTACAATATGCAAATGAGGGCCTCTTCCCAGCAACCCCAGGGTTCAGTCTCCCACCGAAACCCCACCCACCCATTACTTTATTCTGTTGTTGAACCCAATTAAGGAAGCCCCAGCAAGCTGGAGCATGCAAAAATTGCCACAAAACTCAGTTTTGCTCCTCTCCACGGAAATCTTTAGTAAAAGGCGAAAGATTTTTACGTTCTGAAGAGAAACCAGAGTATACTGGGCAAGGGCCTCCTCCTGACCTACCACCATGGCAGCAGCCCTCACTTGGCCCGGGGAGAGCACCTAGAAGTGGGTTCGTGGTTTGGTGATGGAAAAACAAAAACGGCAACAGCCCATCTTCCACAGGATGCTCCGTTCTCAGTTCTATGCTGCTGACAGAGCATCACCTGTTCCGTTGCCCGGAAGAAGGCCATCCATGGCTACAATATGCAAATGAGGGCCTCTTCCCAGCAACCCCAGGGTTCAGTCTCCCACCGAAACCCCACCCACCCATTACTTTATTCTGTTGTTGAACCCAATTAAGGAAGCCCCAGCAAGCTGGAGCATGCAAAAATTGCCACAAAACTCAGTTTTGCTCCTCTCCACGGAAATCTTTAGTAAAAGGCGAAAGATTTTTACGTTCTGAAGAGAAGCCAGAATATACTGGGCAAGGGCCTCCTCCTGACCTACCACCATGGCAGCAGCCCTCACTTGGCCCGGGGAGAGCACCTAGAAGTGGGTTCGTGGTTTGGTGATGGAAAAACAAAAACGGCAACAGCCCATCTTCCACAGGCTGCTCCGTTCTCAGTTCGATGCTGCTGACAGAGCATCACCTGTTCCGTTGCCCGGAAGAAGGCCATCCATGGCTACAATATGCAAATGAGGGCCTTTTCCCAGGAACCCCAGGGTTCAGTCTCCCACCGAAACCCCACCCACCCATTCCTTTATTCTGTTGTTGAACCCAATTAAGAAAGCCCCAGCAAGCTGGAGCATGCAAAAATTGCCACAAAACTCAGTTTTGCTCCTCTCCACGGAAATCTTTAGTAAAAGGCGAAAGATTTTTACGTTCTGAAGAGAAGCCAGAATATACTGGGCAAGGGCCTCCTCCTGACCTACCACCATGGCAGCAGCCCTCACTTGGCCCGGGGACAGCACCTAGAAGTGGGTTCGTGGTTTGGTGATGGAAAAACAAAAACGGCAACAGCCCATCTTCCACAGGCTGCTCCGTTCTCAGTTCGATGCTGCTGACAGAGCATCACCTGTTCCGTTGCCCGGAAGAAGGCCATCCATGGCTACAATATGCAAATGAGGGCCTCTTCCCCGCAACCCCAGGGTTCAGTCTCCCACCGAAACCCCACCCACCCATTACTTTATTCTGTTGTTGAACCCAGTTAACGAAGCCCCAGCAAGCTGGAGCATGCAAAAATTGCCACAAAACTCAGTTTTGCTCCTCTCCACGGAAATCTTTAGTAAAAGGCGAAAGATTTTTACATTCTGAAGAGAAGCCAGAGTATACTGTGCAAAGGCCTCCTCCTGACCTACCACCATGGCAGCAGCCCTCACTTGGCCCGGGGAGAGCACCTAGAAGTGGGTTCGTGGTTTGGTGATGGAAAAACAAAAACGGCAACAGCCCATCTTCCACAGGCTGCTCCGTTCTCAGTTCTATGCTGCTGACAGAGCATCACCTGTTCCGTTGCCCGGAAGAAGGCCATCCATGGCTACAATATGCAAATGAGGGCCTCTTCCCAGCAACCCCAGGGTTCAGTCTCCCACCGAAACCCCACCCACCCATTACTTTATTCTGTTGTTGAACCCAATTAAGGAAGCCCCAGCAAGCTGGAGCATGCAAAAATTGCCACAAAACTCAGTTTTGCTCCTCTCCACGGAAATCTTTAGTAAAAGGCGAAAGATTTTTACGTTCTGAACAGAAGCCAGAGTATACTGGGCAAAGGCCTCCTCCTGACCTACCACCATGGCAGCAGCCCTCACTTGGCCCGGGGAGAGCACCTAGAAGTGGGTTCGTGGTTTGGTGATGGAAAAACAAAAACGGCAACAGCCCATCTTCCACAGGATGCTCCGTTCTCAGTTCTATGCTGCTGACAGAGCATCACCTGTTCCGTTGCCCGGAAGAAGGCCATCCATGGCTACAATATGCAAATGAGGGCCTTTTCCCAGGAACCCCAGGGTTCAGTCTCCCACCGAAACCCCACCCACCCATTCCTTTATTCTGTTGTTGAACCCAATTAAGAAAGCCCCAGCAAGCTGGAGCATGCAAAAATTGCCACAAAACTCAGTTTTGCTCCTCTCCACGGAAATCTTTAGTAAAAGGCGAAAGATTTTTACGTTCTGAAGAGAAGCCAGAATATACTGGGCAAAGGCCTCCTCCTGACCTACCACCATGGCAGCAGCCCTCACTTGGCCCGGGGAGAGCACCTAGAAGTGGGTTCGTGGTTTGGTGATGGAAAAACAAAAACGGCAACAGCCCATCTTCCACAGGCTGCTCCGTTCTCAGTTCGATGCTGCTGACAGAGCATCACCTGTTCCGTTGCCCGGAAGAAGGCCATCCATGGCTACAATATGCAAATGAGGGCCTTTTCCCAGGAACCCCAGGGTTCAGTCTCCCACCGAAACCCCACCCACCCATTCCTTTATTCTGTTGTTGAACCCAATTAAGAAAGCCCCAGCAAGCTGGAGCATGCAAAAATTGCCACAAAACTCAGTTTTGCTCCTCTCCACGGAAATCTTTAGTAAAAGGCGAAAGATTTTTACGTTCTGAAGAGAAGCCAGAATATACTGGGCAAGGGCCTCCTCCTGACCTACCACCATGGCAGCAGCCCTCACTTGGCCCGGGGACAGCACCTAGAAGTGGGTTCGTGGTTTGGTGATGGAAAAACAAAAACGGCAACAGCCCATCTTCCACAGGCTGCTCCGTTCTCAGTTCGATGCTGCTGACAGAGCATCACCTGTTCCGTTGCCCGGAAGAAGGCCATCCATGGCTACAATATGCAAATGAGGGCCTCTTCCCCGCAACCCCAGGGTTCAGTCTCCCACCGAAACCCCACCCACCCATTACTTTATTCTGTTGTTGAACCCAATTAACGAAACCCCAGCAAGCTGGAGCATGCAAAAATTGCCACAAAACTCAGTTTTGCTCCTCTCCACGGAAATCTTTAGTAAAAGGCGAAAGATTTTTACATTCTGAAGAGAAGCCAGAGTATACTGTGCAAAGGCCTCCTCCTGACCTACCACCATGGCAGCAGCCCTCACTTGGCCAGGGGAGAGCACCTAGAAGTGGGTTCGTGGTTTGGTGATGGAAAAACAAAAACGGCAACAGCCCATCTTCCACAGGCTGCTCCGTTCTCAGTTCTATGCTGCTGACAGAGCATCACCTGTTCCGTTGCCCGGAAGAAGGCCATCCATGGCTACAATATGCAAATGAGGGCCTCTTCCCAGCAACCCCAGGGTTCAGTCTCCCACCGAAACCCCACCCACCCATTACTTTATTCTGTTGTTGAACCCAATTAAGGAAGCCCCAGCAAGCTGGAGCATGCAAAAATTGCCACAAAACTCAGTTTTGCTCCTCTCCACGGAAATCTTTAGTAAAAGGCGAAAGATTTTTACGTTCTGAAGAGAAGCCAGAGTATACTGGGCAAAGGCCTCCTCCTGACCTACCACCATGGCAGCAGCCCTCACTTGGCCCGGGGAGAGCACCTAGAAGTGGGTTCGTGGTTTGGTGATGGAAAAAAAAAAACGGCAACAGCCCATCTTCCATAGGATGCTCCGTTCTCAGTTCTATGCTGCTGACAGAGCATCACCTGTTCCGTTGCCCGGAAGAAAGCCATCTATGGCTACAATATGCAAATGAGGGCCTTTTCCCAGGAACCCCAGGGTTCAGTCTCCCACCGAAACCCCACCCACCCATTCCTTTATTCTGTTGTTGAACCCAATTAAGAAAGCCCCAGCAAGCTGGAGCATGCAAAAATTGCCACAAAACTCAGTTTTGCTCCTCTCCACGGAAATCTTTAGTAAAAGGTGAAAGATTTTTACATTCTGAAGAGAAGCCAGAGTATACTGTGCAAAGGCCTCCTCCTGACCTACCACCATGGCAGCAGCCCTCACTTAGCCCGGGGAGAGCACCTAGAAGTGGGTTCGTGGTTTGGTGATGGAAAAACAAAAACGGCAACAGCCCATCTTCCACAGGCTGCTCCGTTCTCAGTTCTATGCTGCTGACAGAGCATCACCTGTTCCGTTGCCCGGAAGAAGGCCATCCATGGCTACAATATGCAAATGAGGGCCTCTTCCCAGCAACCCCAGGGTTCAGTCTCCCACCGAAACCCCACCCACCCATTACTTTATTCTGTTGTTGAACCCAATTAAGGAAGCCCCAGCAAGCTGGAGCATGCAAAAATTGCCACAAAACTCAGTTTTGCTCCTCTCCACGGAAATCTTTAGTAAAAGGCGAAAGATTTTTACGTTCTGAAGAGAAGCCAGAGTATACTGGGCAAAGGCCTCCTCCTGACCTACCACCATGGCAGCAGCCCTCACTTGGCCCGGGGAGAGCACCTAGAAGTGGGTTCGTGGTTTGGTGATGGAAAAAAAAAAACGGCAACAGCCCATCTTCCATAGGATGCTCCGTTCTCAGTTCTATGCTGCTGACAGAGCATCACCTGTTCCGTTGCCCGGAAGAAAGCCATCTATGGCTACAATATGCAAATGAGGGCCTTTTCCCAGGAACCCCAGGGTTCAGTCTCCCACCGAAACCCCACCCACCCATTCCTTTATTCTGTTGTTGAACCCAATTAAGAAAGCCCCAGCAAGCTGGAGCATGCAAAAATTGCCACAAAACTCAGTTTTGCTCCTCTCCACGGAAATCTTTAGTAAAAGGTGAAAGATTTTTACATTCTGAAGAGAAGCCAGAGTATACTGTGCAAAGGCCTCCTCCTGACCTACCACCATGGCAGCAGCCCTCACTTAGCCCGGGGAGAGCACCTAGAAGTGGGTTCGTGGTTTGGTGATGGAAAAACAAAAACGGCAACAGCCCATCTTCCACAGGCTGCTCCGTTCTCAGTTCTATGCTGCTGACAGAGCATCACCTGTTCCGATGCCCGGAAGAAGGCCATCCATGGCTACAATAAGCAAATGAGGGCCTTTTCCCAGCAACCCCAGGGTTCAGTCTCCCACCGAAACCCCACCCACCCATTACTTTATTCTGTTGTTGAACCCAATTAAGGAAGCCCCAGCAAGCTGGAGCATGCAAAAATTGCCACAAAACTCAGTTTTGCTCCTCTCCACGGAAATCTTTAGTAAAAGGCGAAAGATTTTTATGTTCTGAAGAGAAGCCGGAGTATACTGGGCAAAGGCCTCCTCCTGACCTACCACCATGGCAGCAGCCCTCACTTGGCCCGGGGAGAGCACCTAGAAGTGGGTTCGTGGTTTGGTGATGGAAAAACAAAAACGGCAACAGCCCATCTTCCACAGGATGCTCCGTTCTCAGTTCTATGCTGCTGACAGAGCATCACCTGTTCCGTTGCCCGGAAGAAGGCCATCCATGGCTACAATATGCAAATGAGGGCCTTTTCCCAGGAACCCCAGGGTTCAGTCTCCCACCGAAACCCCACCCACCCATTCCTTTATTCTGTTGTTGAACCCAATTAAGAAAGCCCCAGCAAGCTGGAGCATGCAAAAATTGACACAAAACTCAGTTTTGCTCCTCTCCACGGAAATCTTTAGTAAAAGGCGAAAGATTTTTACGTTCTGAAGAGAAGCCAGAATATACTGGGCAAGGGCCTCCTCCTGACCTACCACCATGGCAGCAGCCCTCACTTGGCCCGGGGACAGCACCTAGAAGTGGGTTCGTGGTTTGGTGATGGAAAAACAAAAACGGCAACAGCCCATCTTCCACAGGCTGCTCCGTTCTCAGTTCTATGCTGCTGACAGAGCATCACCTGTTCCGTTGCCCGGAAGAAGGCCATCCATGGCTACAATATGCAAATGAGGGCCTCTTCCCAGCAACCCCAGGGTTCAGTCTCCCACCGAAACCCCACCCACCCATTACTTTATTCTGTTGTTGAACCCAATTAAGGAAGCCCCAGCAAGCTGGAGCATGCAAAAATTGCCACAAAACTCAGTTTTGCTCCTCTCCACGGAAATCTTTAGTAAAAGGCGAAAGATTTTTACATTCTGAAGAGAAACCGGAGTATACTGTGCAAAGGCCTCCTCCTGACCTACCACCATGGCAGCAGCCCTCACTTGGCCCGGGGAGAGCACCTAGAAGTGGGTTCGTGGTTTGGTGATGGAAAAAAAAAAACGGCAACAGCCCATCTTCCATAGGATGCTCCGTTCTCAGTTCTATGCTGCTGACAGAGCATCACCTGTTCCGTTGCCCGGAAGAAGGCCATCTATGGCTACAATATGCAAATGAGGGCCTTTTCCCAGGAACCCCAGGGTTCAGTCTCCCACCGAAACCCCACCCACCCATTCCTTTATTCTGTTGTTGAACCCAATTAAGAAAGCCCCAGCAAGCTGGAGCATGCAAAAATTGCCACAAAACTCAGTTTTGCTCCTCTCCACGGAAATCTTTAGTAAAAGGTGAAAGATTTTTACATTCTGAAGAGAAGCCAGAGTATACTGTGCAAAGGCCTCCTCCTGACCTACCACCATGGCAGCAGCCCTCACTTAGCCCGGGGAGAGCACCTAGAAGTGGGTTCGTGGTTTGGTGATGGAAAAACAAAAACGGCAACAGCCCATCTTCCACAGGCTGCTCCGTTCTCAGTTCTATGCTGCTGACAGAGCATCACCTGTTCCGATGCCCGGAAGAAGGCCATCCATGGCTACAATATGCAAATGAGGGCCTCTTCCCAGCAACCCCAGGGTTCAGTCTCCCACCGAAACCCCACCCACCCATTACTTTATTCTGTTGTTGAACCCAATTAAGGAAGCCCCAGCAAGCTGCAGCATGCAAAAATTGCCACAAAACTCAGTTTTGCTCCTCTCCACGGAAATCTTTAGTAAAAGGCGAAAGATTTTTACGTTCTGAAGAGAAGCCAGAATATACTGGGCAAGGGCCTCCTCCTGACCTACCACCATGGCAGCAGCCCTCACTTGGCCCGGGGACAGCACCTAGAAGTGGGTTCGTGGTTTGGTGATGGAAAAACAAAAACGGCAACAGCCCATCTTCCACAGGCTGCTCCGTTCTCAGTTCTATGCTGCTGACAGAGCATCACCTGTTCCGTTGCCCGCAAGAAGGCCATCCATGGCTACAATATGCAAATGAGGGCCTTTTCCCAGGAACCCCAGGGTTCAGTCTCCCACCGAAACCCCACCCACCCATTCCTTTATTCTGTTGTTGAACCCAATTAAGAAAGCCCCAGCAAGCTGGAGCATGCAAAAATTGCCACAAAACTCAGTTTTGCTCCTCTCCACGGAAATCTTTAGTAAAAGGCGAAAGATTTTTACGTTCTGAAGAGAAGCCAGAGTATACTGTGCAAAGGCCTCCTCCTGACCTACCACCATGGCAGCAGCCCTCACTTGGCCCGGGGAGAGCACCTAGAAGTGGGTTCGTGGTTTGGTGATGGAAAAACAAAAACGGCAACAGCCCATCTTCCACAGGCTGCTCCGTTCTCAGTTCTATGCTGCTGACAGAGCATCACCTGTTCCGTTGCCCGGAAGAAGGCCATCCATGGCTACAATATGCAAATGAGGGCCTCTTCCCAGCAACCCCAGGGTTCAGTCTCCCACCGAAACCCCACCCACCCATTCCTTTATTCTGTTGTTGAACCCAATTAAGGAAGCCCCAGCAAGCTGGAGCATGCAAAAATTGCCACAAAACTCAGTTTTGCTCCTCTCCACGGAAATCTTTAGTAAAAGGCGAAAGATTTTTACATTCTGAAGAGAAGCCAGAGTATACTGTGCAAAGGCCTCCTCCTGACCTACCACCATGGCAGCAGCCCTCACTTGGCCCGGGGAGAGCACCTAGAAGTGGGTTCGTGGTTTGGTGATGGAAAAAAAAAAACGGCAACAGCCCATCTTCCATAGGATGCTCCGTTCTCAGTTCTATGCTGCTGACAGAGCATCACCTGTTCCGTTGCCCGGAAGAAGGCCATCTATGGCTACAATATGCAAATGAGGGCCTTTTCCCAGGAACCCCAGGGTTCAGTCTCCCACCGAAACCCCACCCACCCATTCCTTTATTCTGTTGTTGAACCCAATTAAGAAAGCCCCAGCAAGCTGGAGCATGCAAAAATTGCCACAAAACTCAGTTTTGCTCCTCTCCACGGAAATCTTTAGTAAAAGGCGAAAGATTTTTACATTCTGAAGAGAAGCCAGAGTATACTGTGCAAAGGCCTCCTCCTGACCTACCACCATGGCAGCAGCCCTCACTTGGCCCGGGGAGAGCACCTAGAAGTGGGTTCGTGGTTTGATGATGGAAAAACAAAAACGGCAACAGCCCATCTTCCACAGGCTGCTCCGTTCTCAGTTCTATGCTGCTGACAGAGCATCACCTGTTCCGTTGCCCGGAAGAAGGCCATCCATGGCTACAATATGCAAATGAGGGCCTCTTCCCAGCAACCCCAGGGTTCAGTCTCCCACCGAAACCCCACCCACCCATTACTTTATTCTGTTGTTGAACCCAATTAAGGAAGCCCCAGCAAGCTGGAGCATGCAAAAATTGCCACAAAACTCAGTTTTGCTCCTCTCCACGGAAATCTTTAGTAAAAGGCGAAAGATTTTTACGTTCTGAAGAGAAGCCAGAGTATACTGGGCAAAGGCCTCCTCCTGACCTACCACCATGGCAGCAGCCCTCACTTGGCCCGGGGACAGCACCTAGAAGTGGGTTCGTGGTTTGGTGATGGAAAAACAAAAACGGCAACAGCCCATCTTCCACAGGATGCTCCGTTCTCAGTTCTATGCTGCTGACAGAGCATCACCTGTTCCGTTGCCCGGAAGAAGGCCATCCATGGCTACAATATGCAAATGAGGGCCTTTTCCCAGGAACCCCAGGGTTCAGTCTCCCACCGAAACCCCACCCACCCATTCCTTTATTCTGTTGTTGAACCCAATTAAGAAAGCCCCAGCAAGCTGGAGCATGCAAAAATTGCCACAAAACTCAGTTTTGCTCCTCTCCACGGAAATCTTTAGTAAAAGGCGAAAGATTTTTACGTTCTGAAGAGAAGCCAGAATATACTGGGCAAGGGCCTCCTCCTGACCTACCACCATGGCAGCAGCCCTCACTTGGCCCGGGGACAGCACCTAGAAGTGGGTTCGTGGTTTGGTGATGGAAAAACAAAAACGGCAACAGCCCATCTTCCACAGGCTGCTCCGTTCTCAGTTCTATGCTGCTGACAGAGCATCACCTGTTCCGTTGCTCGGAAGAAGGCCATCCATGGCTACAATATGCAAATGAGGGCCTCTTCCCAGCAACCCCAGGGTTCAGTCTCCCACCGAAACCCCACCCACCCATTACTTTATTCTGTTGTTGAACCCAATTAAGGAAGCCCCAGCAAGCTGGAGCATGCAAAAATTGCCACAAAACTCAGTTTTGCTCCTCTCCACGGAAATCTTTAGTAAAAGGCGAAAGATTTTTACGTTCTGAAGAGAAGCCAGAGTATATTGGGCAAAGGCCTCCTCCTGACCTACCACCATGGCAGCAGCCCTCACTTGGCCCGGGGAGAGCACCTAGAAGTGGGTTCGTGGTTTGGTGATGGAAAAACAAAAACGGCAACAGCCCATCTTCCACAGGATGCTCCGTTCTCAGTTCTATGCTGCTGACAGAGCATCACCTGTTCCGTTGCCCGGAAGAAGGCCATCCATGGCTACAATATGCAAATGAGGGCCTTTTCCCAGGAACCCCAGGGTTCAGTCTCCCACCGAAACCCCACCCACCCACCCATTCCTTTATTCTGTTGTTGAACCCAATTAAGAAAGCCCCAGCAAGCTGGAGCATGCAAAAATTGCCACAAAACTCAGTTTTGCTCCTCTCCACGGAAATCTTTAGTAAAAGGCGAAAGATTTTTACGTTCTGAAGAGAAGCCAGAATATACTGGGCAAGGGCCTCCTCCTGACCTACCACCATGGCAGCAGCCCTCACTTGGCCCGGGGACAGCACCTAGAAGTGGGTTCGTGGTTTGGTGATGGAAAAACAAAAACGGCAACAGCCCATCTTCCACAGGCTGCTCCGTTCTCAGTTCGATGCTGCTGACAGAGCATCACCTGTTCCGTTGCCCGGAAGAAGGCCATCCATGGCTACAATATGCAAATGAGGGCCTCTTCCCCGCAACCCCAGGGTTCAGTCTCCCACCGAAACCCCACCCACCCATTACTTTATTCTGTTGTTGAACCCAATTAACGAAGCCCCAGCAAGCTGGAGCATGCAAAAATTGCCACAAAACTCAGTTTTGCTCCTCTCCACGGAAATCTTTAGTAAAAGGCGAAAGATTTTTACGTTCTGAAGAGAAGCCTGAGTATACAGAGCAAGGGCCTCCTCCTGACCTACCACCATGGCAGCAGCCCTCACTTGGCCCGGGGAGAGCAACTAGAAGTGGGTTCGTGGTTTGGTGATGGAAAAACAAAAACGGCAACAGCCCATCTTCCATAGGCTGCTTCGTTCTCAGTTCTATGCTGCTGACAGAGCATCACCTGTTCCATTGCCCGGAAGAAGGCCATCCATGGCTACAATATGCAAATGAGGGCCTCTTCCCCGCAACCCCAGGGTTCAGTCTCCCAACGAAACCCCACCCACCCATTACTTTATTCTGTTGTTGAACCCAATTAAGGAAGCCCCAGCAAGCTGGAGCATGCAAAAATTGCCACAAAACTCAGTTTTGCTCCTCTCCACGGAAATCTTTAGTAAAAGGCGAAAGATTTTTACGTTCTGAAGAGAATCCAGAGTATACTGGGCAAGGGCCTCCTCCTGACCTACCACCATGGCAGCAGCCCTCACTTGGCCCGGGGAGAGCACCTAGAAGTGGGTTCGTGGTTTGGTGATGGAAAAACAAAAACGGCAACAGCCCATCTTCCACAGGCTGCTCCGTTCTCAGTTCTATGCTGCTGACAGAGCATCACCTGTTCCGTTGCCCGGAAGAAGGCCATCCATGGCTACAATATGCAAATGAGGGCCTTTTCCCAGGAACCCCAGGGTTCAGTCTCCCACCGAAACCCCACCCACCCATTCCTTTATTCTGTTGTTGAACCCAATTAAGAAAGCCCCAGCAAGCTGGAGCATGCAAAAATTGCCACAAAACTCAGTTTTGCTCCTCTCCACGGAAATCTTTAGTAAAAGGCGAAAGATTTTTACATTCTGAAGAGAAGCCAGAGTATACTGTGCAAAGGCCTCCTCCTGACCTACCACCATGGCAGCAGCCCTCACTTGGCCAGGGGAGAGCACCTAGAAGTGGGTTCGTGGTTTGGTGATGGAAAAAAAAAAACGGCAACAGCCCATCTTCCATAGGATGCTCCGTTCTCAGTTCTATGCTGCTGACAGAGCATCACCTGTTCCGTTGCCCGGAAGAAGGCCATCTATGGCTACAATATGCAAATGAGGGCCTTTTCCCAGGAACCCCAGGGTTCAGTCTCCCACCGAAACCCCACCCACCCATTCCTTTATTCTGTTGTTGAACCCAATTAAGAAAGCCCCAGCAAGCTGGAGCATGCAAAAATTGCCACAAAACTCAGTTTTGCTCCTCTCCACGGAAATCTTTAGTAAAAGGCGAAAGATTTTTACATTCTGAAGAGAAGCCAGAGTATACTGTGCAAAGGCCTCCTCCTGACCTACCACCATGGCAGCAGCCCTCACTTGGCCCGGGGAGAGCACCTAGAAGTGGGTTCGTGGTTTGGTGATGGAAAAACAAAAACGGCAACAGCCCATCTTCCACAGGCTGCTCCGTTCTCAGTTCTATGCTGCTGACAGAGCATCACCTGTTCCGTTGCCCGGAAGAAGGCCATCCATGGCTACAATATGCAAATGAGGGCCTCTTCCCAGCAACCCCAGGGTTCAGTCTCCCACCGAAACCCCACCCACCCATTACTTTATTCTGTTGTTGAACCCAATTAAGGAAGCCCCAGCAAGCTGGAGCATGCAAAAATTGCCACAAAACTCAGTTTTGCTCCTCTCCACGGAAATCTTTAGTAAAAGGCGAAAGATTTTTACGTTCTGAAGAGAAGCCAGAATATACTGGGCAAAGGCCTCCTCCTGACCTACCACCATGGCAGCAGCCCTCACTTGGCCCGGGGAGAGCACCTAGAAGTGGGTTCGTGGTTTGGTGATGGAAAAACAAAAACGGCAACAGCCCATCTTCCACAGGCTGCTCCGTTCTCAGTTCTATGCTGCTGACAGAGCATCACCTGTTCCGTTGCCCGGAAGAAGGCCATCCATGGCTACAATATGCAAATGAGGGCCTCTTCCCAGCAACCCCAGGGTTCAGTCTCCCACCGAAACCCCACCCACCCATTACTTTATTCTGTTGTTGAACCCAATTAAGGAAGCCCCAGCAAGCTGGAGCATGCAAAAATTGCCACAAAACTCAGTTTTGCTCCTCTCCACGGAAATCTTTAGTAAAAGGCGAAAGATTTTTACGTTCTGAAGAGAAGCCAGAGTATATTGGGCAAAGGCCTCCTCCTGACCTACCACCATGGCAGCAGCCCTCACTTGGCCCTGGGAGAGCACCTAGAAGTGGGTTCGTGGTTTGGTGATGGAAAAACAAAAACGGCAACAGCCCATCTTCCACAGGATGCTCCGTTCTCAGTTCTATGCTGCTGACAGAGCATCACCTGTTCCGTTGCCCGGAAGAAGGCCATCCATGGCTACAATATGCAAATGAGGGCCTTTTCCCAGGAACCCCAGGGTTCTGTCTCCCACCGAAACCCCACCCACCCATTCCTTTATTCTGTTGTTGAACCCAATTAAGAAAGCCCCAGCAAGCTGGAGCATGCAAAAATTGCCACAAAACTCAGTTTTGCTCCTCTCCACGGAAATCTTTAGTAAAAGGCGAAAGATTTTTACGTTCTGAAGAGAAGCCAGAATATACTGGGCAAGGGCCTCCTCCTGACCTACCACCATGGCAGCAGCCCTCACTTGGCCCGGGGACAGCACCTAGAAGTGGGTTCGTGGTTTGGTGATGGAAAAACAAAAACGGCAACAGCCCATCTTCCACAGGCTGCTCCATTCTCAGTTCGATGCTGCTGACAGAGCATCACCTGTTCCGTTGCCCGGAAGAAGGCCATCCATGGCTACAATATGCAAATGAGGGCCTCTTCCCCGCAACCCCAGGGTTCAGTCTCCCACCGAAACCCCACCCACCCATTACTTTATTCTGTTGTTGAACCCAATTAACGAAGCCCCAGCAAGCTGGAGCATGCAAAAATTGCCACAAAACTCAGTTTTGCTCCTCTCCACGGAAATCTTTAGTAAAAGGCGAAAGATTTTTACGTTCTGAAGAGAAGCCAGAGTATACTGGGCAAGGGCCTCCTCCTGACCTACCACCATGGCAGCAGCCCTCACTTGGCCCGGGGAGAGCACCTAGAAGTGGGTTCGTGGTTTGGTGATGGAAAAACAAAAACGGCAACAGCCCATCTTCCACAGGATGCTCCGTTCTCAGTTCTATGCTGCTGACAGAGCATCACCTGTTCCGTTGCCCGGAAGAAGGCCATCCATGGCTACAATATGCAAATGAGGGCCTTTTCCCAGGAACCCCAGGGTTCAGTCTCCCACCGAAACCCCACCCACCCATTCCTTTATTCTGTTGTTGAACCCAATTAAGAAAGCCCCAGCAAGCTGGAGCATGCAAAAATTGCCACAAAACTCAGTTTTGCTCCTCTCCACGGAAATCTTTAGTAAAAGGCGAAAGATTTTTACATTCTGAAGAGAAGCCAGAGTATACTGTGCAAAGGCCTCCTCCTGACCTACCACCATGGCAGCAGCCCTCACTTGGCCAGGGGAGAGCACCTAGAAGTGGGTTCGTGGTTTGGTGATGGAAAAAAAAAACGGCAACAGCCCATCTTTCATAGGATGCTCCGTTCTCAGTTCTATGCTGCTGACAGAGCATCACCTGTTCCGTTGCCCGGAAGAAGGCCATCTATGGCTACAATATGCAAATGAGAGCCTTTTCCCAGGAACCCCAGGGTTCAGTCTCCCACCGAAACCCCACCCACCCATTCCTTTATTCTGTTGTTGAACCCAATTAAGAAAGCCCCAGCAAGCTGGAGCATGCAAAAATTGCCACAAAACTCAGTTTTGCTCCTCTCCACGGAAATCTTTAGTAAAAGGCGAAAGATTTTTACATTCTGAAGAGAAGCCAGAGTATACTGTGCAAAGGCCTCCTCCTGACCTACCACCATGGCAGCAGCCCTCACTTGGCCCGGGGAGAGCACCTAGAAGTGGGTTCGTGGTTTGGTGATGGAAAAACAAAAACAGCAACAGCCCATCTTCCACAGGATGCTCCGTTCTCAGTTCTATGCTGCTGACAGAGCATCACCTGTTCCGTTGCCCGGAAGAAGGCCATCCATGGCTACAATATGCAAATGAGGGCCTTTTCCCAGGAACCCCAGGGTTCAGTCTCCCACCGAAACCCCACCCACCCATTCCTTTATTCTGTTGTTGAACCCAATTAAGAAAGCCCCAGCAAGCTGGAGCATGCAAAAATTGCCACAAAACTCAGTTTTGCTCCTCTCCACGGAAATCTTTAGTAAAAGGCGAAAGATTTTTACATTCTGAAGAGAAGCCAGAGTATACTGTGCAAAGGCCTCCTCCTGACCTACCACCATGGCAGCAGCCCTCACTTGGCCCGGGGAGAGCACCTAGAAGTGGGTTCGTGGTTTGGTGATGGAAAAACAAAAACGGCAACAGCCCATCTTCCACAGGCTGCTCCGTTCTCAGTTCTATGCTGCTGACAGAGCATCACCTGTTCCGTTGCCCGGAAGAAGGCCATCCATGGCTACAATATGCAAATGAGGGCCTCTTCCCAGCAACCCCAGGGTTCAGTCTCCCACCGAAACCCCACCCACCCATTACTTTATTCTGTTGTTGAACCCAATTAAGGAAGCCCCAGCAAGCTGGAGCATGCAAAAATTGCCACAAAACTCAGTTTTGCTCCTCTCCACGGAAATCTTTAGTAAAAGGCGAAAGATTTTTACGTTCTGAAGAGAAGCTAGAGTATACTGGGCAAAGGCCTCCTCCTGACCTACCACCATGGCAGCAGCCCTCACTTGGCCCGGGGAGAGCACCTAGAAGTGGGTTCGTGGTTTGGTGATGGAAAAACAAAAACGGCAACAGCCCATCTTCCACAGGATGCTCCGTTCTCAGTTCTATGCTGCTGACAGAGCATCACCTGTTCCGTTGCCCAGAAGAAGGCCATCCATGGCTACAATATGCAAATGAGGGCCTTTTCCCAGGAACCCCAGGGTTCAGTCTCCCACCGAAACCCCACCCACCCATTCCTTTATTCTGTTGTTGAACCCAATTAAGAAAGCCCCAGCAAGCTGGAGCATGCAAAAATTGCCACAAAACTCAGTTTTGCTCCTCTCCACGGAAATCTTTAGTAAAAGGCGAAAGATTTTTACGTTCTGAAGAGAAGCCAGAGTATACTGTGCAAAGGCCTCCTCCTGACCTACCACCATGGCAGCAGCCCTCACTTGGCCCGGGGAGAGCACCTAGAAGTGGGTTCGTGGTTTGGTGATGGAAAAACAAAAACGGCAACAGCCCATCTTCCACAGGCTGCTCCGTTCTCAGTTCTATGCTGCTGACAGAGCATCACCTGTTCCGTTGCCCGGAAGAAGGCCATCCATGGCTACAATATGCAAATGAGGGCCTCTTCCCAGCAACCCCAGGGTTCAGTCTCCCACCGAAACCCCACCCACCCATTACTTTATTCTGTTGTTGAACCCAATTAAGGAAGCCCCAGCAAGCTGGAGCATGCAAAAATTGCCACAAAACTCAGTTTTGCTCCTCTCCACGGAAATCTTTAGTAAAAGGCGAAAGATTTTTACGTTCTGAAGAGAAGCCAGAGTATACTGGGCAAAGGCCTCCTCCTGACCTACCACCATGGCAGCAGCCCTCACTTGGCCCGGGGAGAGCACCTAGAAGTGGGTTCGTGGTTTGGTGATGGAAAAACAAAAACGGCAACAGCCCATCTTCCACAGGATGCTCCGTTCTCAGTTCTATGCTGCTGACAGAGCATCACCTGTTCCGTTGCCCGGAAGAAGGCCATCCATGGCTACAATATGCAAATGAGGGCCTTTTCCCAGGAACCCCAGGGTTCAGTCTCCCACCGAAACCCCACCCACCCACCCATTCCTTTATTCTGTTGTTGAACCCAATTAAGAAAGCCCCAGCAAGCTGGAGCATGCAAAAATTGCCACAAAACTCAGTTTTGCTCCTCTCCACGGAAATCTTTAGTAAAAGGCGAAAGATTTTTACATTCTGAAGAGAAGCCAGAGTATACTGTGCAAAGGCCTCCTCCTGACCTACCACCATGGCAGCAGCCCTCACTTGGCCCGGGGAGAGCACCTAGAAGTGGGTTCGTGGTTTGGTGATGGAAAAACAAAAACGGCAACAGCCCATCTTCCACAGGCTGCTCCGTTCTCAGTTCTATGCTGCTGACAGAGCATCACCTGTTCCGTTGCCCGGAAGAAGGCCATCCATGGCTACAATATGCAAATGAGGGCCTCTTCCCAGCAACCCCAGGGTTCAGTCTCCCACCGAAACCCCACCCACCCATTACTTTATTCTGTTGTTGAACCCAATTAAGGAAGCCCCAGCAAGCTGGAGCATGCAAAAATTGCCACAAAACTCAGTTTTGCTCCTCTCCACGGAAATCTTTAGTAAAAGGCGAAAGATTTTTACGTTCTGAAGAGAAGCCAGAGTATACTGGGCAAAGGCCTCCTCCTGACCTACCACCATGGCAGCAGCCCTCACTTGGCCCGGGGAGAGCACCTAGAAGTGGGTTCGTGGTTTGGTGATGGAAAAACAAAAACGGCAACAGCCCATCTTCCACAGGATGCTCCGTTCTCAGTTCTATGCTGCTGACAGAGCATCACCTGTTCCGTTGCCCAGAAGAAGGCCATCCATGGCTACAATATGCAAATGAGGGCCTTTTCCCAGGAACCCCAGGGTTCAGTCTCCCACCGAAACCCCACCCACCCATTCCTTTATTCTGTTGTTGAACCCAATTAAGAAAGCCCCAGCAAGCTGGAGCATGCAAAAATTGCCACAAAACTCAGTTTTGCTCCTCTCCACGGAAATCTTTAGTAAAAGGCGAAAGATTTTTACATTCTGAAGAGAAGCCAGAGTATACTGTGCAAAGGCCTCCTCCTGACCTACCACCATGGCAGCAGCCCTCACTTGGCCCGGGGAGAGCACCTAGAAGTGGGTTCGTTGTTTGGTGATGGAAAAACAAAAACGGCAACAGCCCATCTTCCACAGGCTGCTCCGTTCTCAGTTCTATGCTGCTGACAGAGCATCACCTGTTCCGTTGCCCGGAAGAAGGCCATCCATGGCTACAATATGCAAATGAGGGCCTCTTCCCAGCAACCCCAGGGTTCAGTCTCCCACCGAAACCCCACCCACCCATTACTTTATTCTGTTGTTGAACCCAATTAAGGAAGCCCCAGCAAGCTGGAGCATGCAAAAATTGCCACAAAACTCAGTTTTGCTCCTCTCCACGGAAATCTTTAGTAAAAGGCGAAAGATTTTTACGTTCTGAAGGGAAGCCAGAGTATACTGGGCAAAGGCCTCCTCCTGACCTACCACCATGGCAGCAGCCCTCACTTGGCCCGGGGAGAGTACCTAGAAGTGGGTTCGTGGTTTGGTGATGGAAAAACAAAAACGGCAACAGCCCATCTTCCACAGGCTGCTCCGTTCTCAGTTCTATGCTGCTGACAGAGCATCACCTGTTCCGTTGCCCGGAAGAAGGCCATCCATGGCTACAATATGCAAATGAGGGCCTTTTCCCAGGAACCCCAGGGTTCAGTCTCCCACCGAAACCCCACCCACCCATTCCTTTATTCTGTTGTTGAACCCAATTAAGAAAGCCCCAGCAAGCTGGAGCATGCAAAAATTGCCACAAAACTCAGTTTTGCTCCTCTCCACGGAAATCTTTAGTAAAAGGCGAAAGATTTTTACATTCTGAAGAGAAGCCAGAGTATACTGTGCAAAGGCCTCCTCCTGACCTACCACCATGGCAGCAGCCCTCACTTGGCCCGGGGAGAGCACCTAGAAGTGGGTTCGTGGTTTGGTGATGGAAAAACAAAAACGGCAACAGCCCATCTTCCACAGGCTGCTCCGTTCTCAGTTCTATGCTGCTGACAGAGCATCACCTGTTCCGTTGCCCGGAAGAAGGCCATCCATGGCTACAATATGCAAATGAGGGCCTCTTCCCAGCAACCCCAGGGTTCAGTCTCCCACCGAAACCCCACCCACCCATTCCTTTATTCTGTTGTTGAACCCAATTAAGAAAGCCCCAGCAAGCTGGAGCATGCAAAAATTGCCACAAAACTCAGTTTTGCTCCTCTCCACGGAAATCTTTAGTAAAAGGCGAAAGATTTTTACATTCTGAAGAGAAGCCAGAGTATACTGTGCAAAGGCCTCCTCCTGACCTACCACCATGGCAGCAGCCCTCACTTGGCCCGGGGAGAGCACCTAGAAGTGGGTTCGTGGTTTGGTGATGGAAAAACAAAAACGGCAACAGCCCATCTTCCACAGGCTGCTCCGTTCTCAGTTCTATGCTGCTGACAGAGCATCACCTGTTCCGTTGCCCGGAAGAAGGCCATCCATGGCTACAATATGCAAATGAGGGCCTCTTCCCAGCAACCCCAGGGTTCAGTCTCCCACCGAAACCCCACCCACCCATTACTTTATTCTGTTGTTGAACCCAATTAAGGAAGCCCCAGCAAGCTGGAGCATGCAAAAATTGCCACAAAACTCAGTTTTGCTCCTCTCCACGGAAATCTTTAGTAAAAGGCGAAAGATTTTTACGTTCTGAAGAGAAGCCAGAGTATACTGGGCAAAGGCCTCCTCCTGACCTACCACCATGGCAGCAGCCCTCACTTGGCCCGGGGAGAGCACCTAGAAGTGGGTTCGTGGTTTGGTGATGGAAAAACAAAAACGGCAACAGCCCATCTTCCACAGGATGCTCCGTTCTCAGTTCTATGCTGCTGACAGAGCATCACCTGTTCCGTTGCCCAGAAGAAGGCCATCCATGGCTACAATATGCAAATGAGGGCCTTTTCCCAGGAACCCCAGGGTTCAGTCTCCCACCGAAACCCCACCCACCCATTCCTTTATTCTGTTGTTGAACCCAATTAAGAAAGCCCCAGCAAGCTGGAGCATGCAAAAATTGCCACAAAACTCAGTTTTGCTCCTCTCCACGGAAATCTTTAGTAAAAGGCGAAAGATTTTTACATTCTGAAGAGAAGCCAGAGTATACTGTGCAAAGGCCTCCTCCTGACCTACCACCATGGCAGCAGCCCTCACTTGGCCCGGGGAGAGCACCTAGAAGTGGGTTCGTTGTTTGGTGATGGAAAAACAAAAACGGCAACAGCCCATCTTCCACAGGCTGCTCCGTTCTCAGTTCTATGCTGCTGACAGAGCATCACCTGTTCCGTTGCCCGGAAGAAGGCCATCCATGGCTACAATATGCAAATGAGGGCCTCTTCCCAGCAACCCCAGGGTTCAGTCTCCCACCGAAACCCCACCCACCCATTACTTTATTCTGTTGTTGAACCCAATTAAGGAAGCCCCAGCAAGCTGGAGCATGCAAAAATTGCCACAAAACTCAGTTTTGCTCCTCTCCACGGAAATCTTTAGTAAAAGGCGAAAGATTTTTACGTTCTGAAGGGAAGCCAGAGTATACTGGGCAAAGGCCTCCTCCTGACCTACCACCATGGCAGCAGCCCTCACTTGGCCCGGGGAGAGCACCTAGAAGTGGGTTCGTGGTTTGGTGATGGAAAAACAAAAACGGCAACAGCCCATCTTCCACAGGCTGCTCCGTTCTCAGTTCTATGCTGCTGACAGAGCATCACCTGTTCCGTTGCCCGGAAGAAGGCCATCCATGGCTACAATATGCAAATGAGGGCCTTTTCCCAGGAACCCCAGGGTTCAGTCTCCCACCGAAACCCCACCCACCCATTCCTTTATTCTGTTGTTGAACCCAATTAAGAAAGCCCCAGCAAGCTGTAGCATGCAAAAATTGCCACAAAACTCAGTTTTGCTCCTCTCCACGGAAATCTTTAGTAAAAGGCGAAAGATTTTTACATTCTGAAGAGAAGCCAGAGTATACTGTGCAAAGGCCTCCTCCTGACCTACCACCATGGCAGCAGCCCTCACTTGGCCCGGGGAGAGCACCTAGAAGTGGGTTCGTGGTTTGGTGATGGAAAAAAAAAAACGGCAACAGCCCATCTTCCATAGGATGCTCCGTTCTCAGTTCTATGCTGCTGACAGAGCATCACCTGTTCCGTTGCCCGGAAGAAGGCTATCTATGGCTACAATATGCAAATGAGGGCCTTTTCCCAGGAACCCCAGGGTTCAGTCTCCCACCGAAACCCCACCCACCCATTCCTTTATTCTGTTGTTGAACCCAATTAAGAAAGCCCCAGCAAGCTGGAGCATGCAAAAATTGCCACAAAACTCAGTTTTGCTCCTCTCCACGGAAATCTTTAGTAAAAGGCGAAAGATTTTTACATTCTGAAGAGAAGCCAGAGTATACTGTGCAAAGGCCTCCTCCTGACCTACCACCATGGCAGCAGCCCTCACTTGGCCCGGGGAGAGCACCTAGAAGTGGGTTCGTGGTTTGGTGATGGAAAAACAAAAACGGCAACAGCCCATCTTCCACAGGCTGCTCCGTTCTCAGTTCTATGCTGCTGACAGAGCATCACCTGTTCCGTTGCCCGGAAGAAGGCCATCCATGGCTACAATATGCAAATGAGGGCCTCTTCCCAGCAACCCCAGGGTTCAGTCTCCCACCGAAACCCCACCCACCCATTACTTTATTCTGTTGTTGAACCCAATTAAGGAAGCCCCAGCAAGCTGGAGCATGCAAAAATTGCCACAAAACTCAGTTTTGCTCCTCTCCACGGAAATCTTTAGTAAAAGGCGAAAGATTTTTACGTTCTGAAGAGAAGCCAGAATATACTGGGCAAGGGCCTCCTCCTGACCTACCACCATGGCAGCAGCCCTCACTTGGCCCGGGGACAGCACCTAGAAGTGGGTTCGTGGTTTGGTGATGGAAAAACAAAAACGGCAACAGCCCATCTTCCACAGGCTGCTCCGTTCTCAGTTCTATGCTGCTGACAGAGCATCACCTGTTCCGTTGCCCGGAAGAAGGCCATCCATGGCTACAATATGCAAATGAGGGCCTCTTCCCAGCAACCCCAGGGTTCAGTCTCCCACCGAAACCCCACCCACCCATTACTTTATTCTGTTGTTGAACCCAATTAAGGAAGCCCCAGCAAGCTGGAGCATGCAAAAATTGCCACAAAACTCAGTTTTGCTACTCTCCACGGAAATCTTTAGTAAAAGGCGAAAGATTTTTACGTTCTGAAGAGAAGCCAGAGTATACTGGGCAAAGGCCTCCTCCTGACCTACCACCATGGCAGCAGCCCTCACTTGGCCCGGGGAGAGCACCTAGAAGTGGGTTCGTGGTTTGGTGATGGAAAAACAAAAACGGCAACAGCCCATCTTCCACAGGATGCTCCGTTCTCAGTTCTATGCTGCTGACAGAGCATCACCTGTTCCGTTGCCCGGAAGAAGGCCATCCATGGCTACAATATGGAAATGAGGGCCTTTTCCCAGGAACCCCAGGGTTCAGTCTCCCACCGAAACCCCACCCACCCATTCCTTTATTCTGTTGTTGAACCCAATTAAGAAAGCCCCAGCAAGCTGGAGCATGCAAAAATTGCCACAAAACTCAGTTTTGCTCCTCTCCACGGAAATCTTTAGTAAAAGGCGAAAGATTTTTACGTTCTGAAGAGAAGCCAGAATATACTGGGCAAGGGCCTCCTCCTGACCTACCACCATGGCAGCAGCCCTCACTTGGCCCGGGGACAGCACCTAGAAGTGGGTTCGTGGTTTGGTGATGGAAAAACAAAAACGGCAACAGCCCATCTTCCACAGGCTGCTCCGTTCTCAGTTCTATGCTGCTGACAGAGCATCACCTGTTCCGTTGCCCGGAAGAAGGCCATCCATGGCTACAATATGCAAATGAGGGCCTCTTCCCAGCAACCCCAGGGTTCAGTCTCCCACCGAAACCCCACCCACCCATTCCTTTATTCTGTTGTTGAACCCAATTAAGAAAGCCCCAGCAAGCTGGAGCATGCAAGAATTGCCACAAAACTCAGTTTTGCTCCTCTCCACGGAAATCTTTAGTAAAAGGCGAAAGATTTTTACGTTCTGAAGAGAAGCCAGAATATACTGGGCAAGGGCCTCCTCCTGACCTACCACCATGGCAGCAGCCCTCACTTGGCCCGGGGACAGCACCTAGAAGTGGGTTCGTGGTTTGGTGATGGAAAAACAAAAACGGCAACAGCCCATCTTCCACAGGCTGCTCCGTTCTCAGTTCTATGCTGCTGACAGAGCATCACCTGTTCCGTTGCCCGGAAGAAGGCCATCCATGGCTACAATATGCAAATGAGGGCCTCTTCCCAGCAACCCCAGGGTTCAGTCTCCCACCGAAACCCCACCCACCCATTACTTTATTCTGTTGTTGAACCCAATTAAGGAAGCCCCAGCAAGCTGGAGCATGCAAAAATTGCCACAAAACTCAGTTTTGCTCCTCTCCACGGAAATCTTTAGTAAAAGGCGAAAGATTTTTACGTTCTGAAGAGAAGCCAGAGTATACTGGGCAAAGGCCTCCTCCTGACCTACCACCATGGCAGCAGCCCTCACTTGGCCCGGGGAGAGCACCTAGAAGTGGGTTCGTGGTTTGGTGATGGAAAAACAAAAACGGCAACAGCCCATCTTCCACAGGATGCTCCGTTCTCAGTTCTATGCTGCTGACAGAGCATCACCTGTTCCGTTGCCCGGAAGAAGGCCATCCATGGCTACAATATGGAAATGAGGGCCTTTTCCCAGGAACCCCAGGGTTCAGTCTCCCACCGAAACCCCACCCACCCATTCCTTTATTCTGTTGTTGAACCCAATTAAGAAAGCCCCAGCAAGCTGGAGCATGCAAAAATTGCCACAAAACTCAGTTTTGCTCCTCTCCACGGAAATCTTTAGTAAAAGGCGAAAGATTTTTACGTTCTGAAGAGAAGCCAGAATATACTGGGCAAGGGCCTCCTCCTGACCTACCACCATGGCAGCAGCCCTCACTTGGCCCGGGGACAGCACCTAGAAGTGGGTTCGTGGTTTGGTGATGGAAAAACAAAAACGGCAACAGCCCATCTTCCACAGGCTGCTCCGTTCTCAGTTCGATGCTGCTGACAGAGCATCACCTGTTCCGTTGCCCGGAAGAAGGCCATCCATGGCTACAATATGCAAATGAGGGCCTCTTCCCCGCAACCCCAGGGTTCAGTCTCCCACCGAAACCCCACCCACCCATTACTTTATTCTGTTGTTGAACCCAATTAACGAAGCCCCAGCAAGCTGGAGCATGCAAAAATTGCCACAAAACTCAGTTTTGCTCCTCTCCACGGAAATCTTTAGTAAAAGGCGAAAGATTTTTACGTTCTGAAGAGAAGCCTGAGTATACAGAGCAAGGGCCTCCTCCTGACCTACCACCATGGCAGCAGCCCTCACTTGGCCCGGGGAGAGCTACTAGAAGTGGGTTCGTGGTTTGGTGATGGAAAAACAAAAACGGCAACAGCCCATCTTCCACAGACTGCTTCGTTCTCAGTTCTATGCTGCTGACAGAGCATCACCTGTTCCATTGCCCGGAAGAAGGCCATCCATGGCTACAATATGCAAATGAGGGCCTCTTCCCCGCAACCCCAGGGTTCAGTCTCCCACCGAAACCCCACCCACCCATTACTTTATTCTGTTGTTGAACCCAATTAACGAAGCCCCAGCAAGCTGGAGCATGCAAAAATTGCCACAAAACTCAGTTTTGCTCCTCTCCACGGAAATCTTTAGTAAAAGGCGAAAGATTTTTACGTTCTGAAGAGAAGCCAGAGTATACTGTGCAAAGGCCTCCTCCTGACCTACCACCATGGCAGCAGCCCTCACTTGGCCCGGGGAGAGCACCTAGAAGTGGGTTCGTGGTTTGGTGATGGAAAAACAAAAACGGCAACAGCCCATCTTCCACAGGCTGCTCCGTTCTCAGTTCTATGCTGCTGACAGAGCATCACCTGTTCCGTTGCCCGGAAGAAGGCCATCCATGGCTACAATATGCAAATGAGGGCCTCTTCCCAGCAACCCCAGGGTTCAGTCTCCCACCGAAACCCCACCCACCCATTACTTTATTCTGTTGTTGAACCCAATTAAGGAAGCCCCAGCAAGCTGGAGCATGCAAAAATTGCCACAAAACTCAGTTTTGCTCCTCTCCACGGAAATCTTTAGTAAAAGGCGAAAGATTTTTACGTTCTGAAGAGAAGCCAGAGTATACTGGGCAAAGGCCACCTCCTGACCTACCACCATGGCAGCAGCCCTCACTTGGCCCGGGGAGAGCACCTAGAAGTGGGTTCGTGGTTTGGTGATGGAAAAACAAAAACGGCAACAGCCCATCTTCCACAGGATGCTCCGTTCTCAGTTCTATGCTGCTGACAGAGCATCACCTGTTCCGTTGCCCAGAAGAAGGCCATCCATGGCTACAATATGCAAATGAGGGCCTTTTCCCAGGAACCCCAGGGTTCAGTCTCCCACCGAAACCCCACCCACCCATTCCTTTATTCTGTTGTTGAACCCAATTAAGAAAGCCCCAGCAAGCTGGAGCATGCAAAAATTGCCACAAAACTCAGTTTTGCTCCTCTCCACGGAAATCTTTAGTAAAAGGCGAAAGATTTTTACATTCTGAAGAGAAGCCAGAGTATACTGTGCAAAGGCCTCCTCCTGACCTACCACCATGGCAGCAGCCCTCACTTGGCCCGGGGAGAGCACCTAGAAGTGGGTTCGTTGTTTGGTGATGGAAAAACAAAAACGGCAACAGCCCATCTTCCACAGGCTGCTCCGTTCTCAGTTCTATGCTGCTGACAGAGCATCACCTGTTCCGTTGCCCGGAAGAAGGCCATCCATGGCTACAATATGCAAATGAGGGCCTCTTCCCAGCAACCCCAGGGTTCAGTCTCCCACCGAAACCCCACCCACCCATTACTTTATTCTGTTGTTGAACCCAATTAAGGAAGCCCCAGCAAGCTGGAGCATGCAAAAATTGCCACAAAACTCAGTTTTGCTCCTCTCCACGGAAATCTTTAGTAAAAGGCGAAAGATTTTTACGTTCTGAAGGGAAGCCAGAGTATACTGGGCAAAGGCCTCCTCCTGACCTACCACCATGGCAGCAGCCCTCACTTGGCCCGGGGAGAGCACCTAGAAGTGGGTTCGTGGTTTGGTGATGGAAAAACAAAAACGGCAACAGCCCATCTTCCACAGGCTGCTCCGTTCTCAGTTCTATGCTGCTGACAGAGCATCACCTGTTCCGTTGCCCGGAAGAAGGCCATCCATGGCTACAATATGCAAATGAGGGCCTTTTCCCAGGAACCCCAGGGTTCAGTCTCCCACCGAAACCCCACCCACCCATTCCTTTATTCTGTTGTTGAACCCAATTAAGAAAGCCCCAGCAAGCTGGAGCATGCAAAAATTGCCACAAAACTCAGTTTTGCTCCTCTCCACGGAAATCTTTAGTAAAAGGCGAAAGATTTTTACGTTCTGAAGAGAAGCCAGAGTATACTGTGCAAAGGCCTCCTCCTGACCTACCACCATGGCAGCAGCCCTCACTTGGCCCGGGGAGAGCACCTAGAAGTGGGTTCGTGGTTTGGTGATGGAAAAACAAAAACGGCAACAGCCCATCTTCCACAGGCTGCTCCGTTCTCAGTTCTATGCTGCTGACAGAGCATCACCTGTTCCGTTGCCCGGAAGAAGGCCATCCATGGCTACAATATGCAAATGAGGGCCTCTTCCCAGCAACCCCAGGGTTCAGTCTCCCACCGAAACCCCACCCACCCATTACTTTATTCTGTTGTTGAACCCAATTAAGGAAGCCCCAGCAAGCTGGAGCATGCAAAAATTGCCACAAAACTCAGTTTTGCTCCTCTCCACGGAAATCTTTAGTAAAAGGCGAAAGATTTTTACGTTCTGAAGAGAAGCCAGAGTATACTGGGCAAAGGCCTCCTCCTGACCTACCACCATGGCAGCAGCCCTCACTTGGCCCGGGGAGAGCACCTAGAAGTGGGTTCGTGGTTTGGTGATGGAAAAACAAAAACGGCAACAGCCCATCTTCCACAGGATGCTCCGTTCTCAGTTCTATGCTGCTGACAGAGCATCACCTGTTCCGTTGCCCGGAAGAAGGCCATCCATGGCTACAATATGCAAATGAGGGCCTTTTCCCAGGAACCCCAGGGTTCAGTCTCCCACCGAAACCCCACCCACCCATTCCTTTATTCTGTTGTTGAACCCAATTAAGAAAGCCCCAGCAAGCTGGAGCATGCAAAAATTGCCACAAAACTCAGTTTTGCTCCTCTCCACGGAAATCTTTAGTAAAAGGCGAAAGATTTTTACATTCTGAAGAGAAGCCAGAGTATACTGTGCAAAGGCCTCCTCCTGACCTACCACCATGGCAGCAGCCCTCACTTGGCCCGGGGAGAGCACCTAGAAGTGGGTTCGTTGTTTGGTGATGGAAAAACAAAAACGGCAACAGCCCATCTTCCACAGGCTGCTCCGTTCTCAGTTCTATGCTGCTGACAGAGCATCACCTGTTCCGTTGCCCGGAAGAAGGCCATCCATGGCTACAATATGCAAATGAGGGCCTCTTCCCAGCAACCCCAGGGTTCAGTCTCCCACCGAAACCCCACCCACCCATTACTTTATTCTGTTGTTGAACCCAATTAAGGAAGCCCCAGCAAGCTGGAGCATGCAAAAATTGCCACAAAACTCAGTTTTGCTCCTCTCCACGGAAATCTTTAGTAAAAGGCGAAAGATTTTTACGTTCTGAAGGGAAGCCAGAGTATACTGGGCAAAGGCCTCCTCCTGACCTACCACCATGGCAGCAGCCCTCACTTGGCCCGGGGAGAGTACCTAGAAGTGGGTTCGTGGTTTGGTGATGGAAAAACAAAAACGGCAACAGCCCATCTTCCACAGGCTGCTCCGTTCTCAGTTCTATGCTGCTGACAGAGCATCACCTGTTCCGTTGCCCGGAAGAAGGCCATCCATGGCTACAATATGCAAATGAGGGCCTTTTCCCAGGAACCCCAGGGTTCAGTCTCCCACCGAAACCCCACCCACCCATTCCTTTATTCTGTTGTTGAACCCAATTAAGAAAGCCCCAGCAAGCTGGAGCATGCAAAAATTGCCACAAAACTCAGTTTTGCTCCTCTCCACGGAAATCTTTAGTAAAAGGCGAAAGATTTTTACATTCTGAAGAGAAGCCAGAGTATACTGTGCAAAGGCCTCCTCCTGACCTACCACCATGGCAGCAGCCCTCACTTGGCCCGGGGAGAGCACCTAGAAGTGGGTTCGTGGTTTGGTGATGGAAAAACAAAAACGGCAACAGCCCATCTTCCACAGGCTGCTCCGTTCTCAGTTCTATGCTGCTGACAGAGCATCACCTGTTCCGTTGCCCGGAAGAAGGCCATCCATGGCTACAATATGCAAATGAGGGCCTCTTCCCAGCAACCCCAGGGTTCAGTCTCCCACCGAAACCCCACCCACCCATTCCTTTATTCTGTTGTTGAACCCAATTAAGAAAGCCCCAGCAAGCTGGAGCATGCAAAAATTGCCACAAAACTCAGTTTTGCTCCTCTCCACGGAAATCTTTAGTAAAAGGCGAAAGATTTTTACATTCTGAAGAGAAGCCAGAGTATACTGTGCAAAGGCCTCCTCCTGACCTACCACCATGGCAGCAGCCCTCACTTGGCCCGGGGAGAGCACCTAGAAGTGGGTTCGTGGTTTGGTGATGGAAAAACAAAAACGGCAACAGCCCATCTTCCACAGGCTGCTCCGTTCTCAGTTCTATGCTGCTGACAGAGCATCACCTGTTCCGTTGCCCGGAAGAAGGCCATC
Organism: Ranitomeya imitator; assembly: GCF_032444005.1. Lineage (NCBI taxonomy): Eukaryota > Metazoa > Chordata > Amphibia > Anura > Dendrobatidae > Ranitomeya > Ranitomeya imitator. Next base: position 108,700,593 of record NC_091286.1, read on the forward strand.
CATGGCTACAATATGCAAATGAGGGCCTCTTCCCAGCAACCCCAGGGTTCAGTCTCCCACCGAAACCCCACCCACCCATTACTTTATTCTGTTGTTGAACCCAATTAAGGAAGCCCCAGCAAGCTGGAGCATGCAAAAATTGCCACAAAACTCAGTTTTGCTCCTCTCCACGGAAATCTTTAGTAAAAGGCGAAAGATTTTTACGTTCTGAAGAGAAGCCAGAGTATACTGGGCAAAGGCCTCCTCCTGACCTACCACCATGGCAGCAGCCCTCACTTGGCCCGGGGAGAGCACCTAGAAGTGGGTTCGTGGTTTGGTGATGGAAAAACAAAAACGGCAACAGCCCATCTTCCACAGGATGCTCCGTTCTCAGTTCTATGCTGCTGACAGAGCATCACCTGTTCCGTTGCCCAGAAGAAGGCCATCCATGGCTACAATATGCAAATGAGGGCCTTTTCCCAGGAACCCCAGGGTTCAGTCTCCCACCGAAACCCCACCCACCCATTCCTTTATTCTGTTGTTGAACCCAATTAAGAAAGCCCCAGCAAGCTGGAGCATGCAAAAATTGCCACAAAACTCAGTTTTGCTCCTCTCCACGGAAATCTTTAGTAAAAGGCGAAAGATTTTTACATTCTGAAGAGAAGCCAGAGTATACTGTGCAAAGGCCTCCTCCTGACCTACCACCATGGCAGCAGCCCTCACTTGGCCCGGGGAGAGCACCTAGAAGTGGGTTCGTTGTTTGGTGATGGAAAAACAAAAACGGCAACAGCCCATCTTCCACAGGCTGCTCCGTTCTCAGTTCTATGCTGCTGACAGAGCATCACCTGTTCCGTTGCCCGGAAGAAGGCCATCCATGGCTACAATATGCAAATGAGGGCCTCTTCCCAGCAACCCCAGGGTTCAGTCTCCCACCGAAACCCCACCCACCCATTACTTTATTCTGTTGTTGAACCCAATTAAGGAAGCCCCAGCAAGCTGGAGCATGCAAAAATTGCCACAAAACTCAGTTTTGCTCCTCTCCACGGAAATCTTTAGTAAAAGGCGAAAGATTTTTACGTTCTGAAGGGAAGCCAGAGTATACTGGGCAAAGGCCTCCTCCTGACCTACCACCATGGCAGCAGCCCTCACTTGGCCCGGGGAGAGCACCTAGAAGTGGGTTCGTGGTTTGGTGATGGAAAAACAAAAACGGCAACAGCCCATCTTCCACAGGCTGCTCCGTTCTCAGTTCTATGCTGCTGACAGAGCATCACCTGTTCCGTTGCCCGGAAGAAGGCCATCCATGGCTACAATATGCAAATGAGGGCCTTTTCCCAGGAACCCCAGGGTTCAGTCTCCCACCGAAACCCCACCCACCCATTCCTTTATTCTGTTGTTGAACCCAATTAAGAAAGCCCCAGCAAGCTGTAGCATGCAAAAATTGCCACAAAACTCAGTTTTGCTCCTCTCCACGGAAATCTTTAGTAAAAGGCGAAAGATTTTTACATTCTGAAGAGAAGCCAGAGTATACTGTGCAAAGGCCTCCTCCTGACCTACCACCATGGCAGCAGCCCTCACTTGGCCCGGGGAGAGCACCTAGAAGTGGGTTCGTGGTTTGGTGATGGAAAAAAAAAAACGGCAACAGCCCATCTTCCATAGGATGCTCCGTTCTCAGTTCTATGCTGCTGACAGAGCATCACCTGTTCCGTTGCCCGGAAGAAGGCTATCTATGGCTACAATATGCAAATGAGGGCCTTTTCCCAGGAACCCCAGGGTTCAGTCTCCCACCGAAACCCCACCCACCCATTCCTTTATTCTGTTGTTGAACCCAATTAAGAAAGCCCCAGCAAGCTGGAGCATGCAAAAATTGCCACAAAACTCAGTTTTGCTCCTCTCCACGGAAATCTTTAGTAAAAGGCGAAAGATTTTTACATTCTGAAGAGAAGCCAGAGTATACTGTGCAAAGGCCTCCTCCTGACCTACCACCATGGCAGCAGCCCTCACTTGGCCCGGGGAGAGCACCTAGAAGTGGGTTCGTGGTTTGGTGATGGAAAAACAAAAACGGCAACAGCCCATCTTCCACAGGCTGCTCCGTTCTCAGTTCTATGCTGCTGACAGAGCATCACCTGTTCCGTTGCCCGGAAGAAGGCCATCCATGGCTACAATATGCAAATGAGGGCCTCTTCCCAGCAACCCCAGGGTTCAGTCTCCCACCGAAACCCCACCCACCCATTACTTTATTCTGTTGTTGAACCCAATTAAGGAAGCCCCAGCAAGCTGGAGCATGCAAAAATTGCCACAAAACTCAGTTTTGCTCCTCTCCACGGAAATCTTTAGTAAAAGGCGAAAGATTTTTACGTTCTGAAGAGAAGCCAGAATATACTGGGCAAAGGCCTCCTCCTGACCTACCACCATGGCAGCAGCCCTCACTTGGCCCGGGGAGAGCACCTAGAAGTGGGTTCGTGGTTTGGTGATGGAAAAACAAAAACGGCAACAGCCCATCTTCCACAGGATGCTCCGTTCTCAGTTCTATGCTGCTGACAGAGCATCACCTGTTCCGTTGCCCGGAAGAAGGCCATCCATGGCTACAATATGCAAATGAGGGCCTTTTCCCAGGAACCCCAGGGTTCAGTCTCCCACCGAAACCCCACCCACCCATTCCTTTATTCTGTTGTTGAACCCAATTAAGAAAGCCCCAGCAAGCTGGAGCATGCAAAAATTGCCACAAAACTCAGTTTTGCTCCTCTCCACGGAAATCTTTAGTAAAAGGCGAAAGATTTTTACGTTCTGAAGAGAAGCCAGAATATACTGGGCAAGGGCCTCCTCCTGACCTACCACCATGGCAGCAGCCCTCACTTGGCCCGGGGACAGCACCTAGAAGTGGGTTCGTGGTTTGGTGATGGAAAAACAAAAACGGCAACAGCCCATCTTCCACAGGCTGCTCCGTTCTCAGTTCTATGCTGCTGACAGAGCATCACCTGTTCCGTTGCCCGGAAGAAGGCCATCCATGGCTACAATATGCAAATGAGGGCCTCTTCCCAGCAACCCCAGGGTTCAGTCTCCCACCGAAACCCCACCCACCCATTACTTTATTCTGTTGTTGAACCCAATTAAGGAAGCCCCAGCAAGCTGGAGCATGCAAAAATTGCCACAAAACTCAGTTTTGCTACTCTCCACGGAAATCTTTAGTAAAAGGCGAAAGATTTTTACGTTCTGAAGAGAAGCCAGAGTATACTGGGCAAAGGCCTCCTCCTGACCTACCACCATGGCAGCAGCCCTCACTTGGCCCGGGGAGAGCACCTAGAAGTGGGTTCGTGGTTTGGTGATGGAAAAACAAAAACGGCAACAGCCCATCTTCCACAGGATGCTCCGTTCTCAGTTCTATGCTGCTGACAGAGCATCACCTGTTCCGTTGCCCGGAAGAAGGCCATCCATGGCTACAATATGGAAATGAGGGCCTTTTCCCAGGAACCCCAGGGTTCAGTCTCCCACCGAAACCCCACCCACCCATTCCTTTATTCTGTTGTTGAACCCAATTAAGAAAGCCCCAGCAAGCTGGAGCATGCAAAAATTGCCACAAAACTCAGTTTTGCTCCTCTCCACGGAAATCTTTAGTAAAAGGCGAAAGATTTTTACGTTCTGAAGAGAAGCCAGAATATACTGGGCAAGGGCCTCCTCCTGACCTACCACCATGGCAGCAGCCCTCACTTGGCCCGGGGACAGCACCTAGAAGTGGGTTCGTGGTTTGGTGATGGAAAAACAAAAACGGCAACAGCCCATCTTCCACAGGCTGCTCCGTTCTCAGTTCTATGCTGCTGACAGAGCATCACCTGTTCCGTTGCCCGGAAGAAGGCCATCCATGGCTACAATATGCAAATGAGGGCCTCTTCCCAGCAACCCCAGGGTTCAGTCTCCCACCGAAACCCCACCCACCCATTCCTTTATTCTGTTGTTGAACCCAATTAAGAAAGCCCCAGCAAGCTGGAGCATGCAAGAATTGCCACAAAACTCAGTTTTGCTCCTCTCCACGGAAATCTTTAGTAAAAGGCGAAAGATTTTTACGTTCTGAAGAGAAGCCAGAATATACTGGGCAAGGGCCTCCTCCTGACCTACCACCATGGCAGCAGCCCTCACTTGGCCCGGGGACAGCACCTAGAAGTGGGTTCGTGGTTTGGTGATGGAAAAACAAAAACGGCAACAGCCCATCTTCCACAGGCTGCTCCGTTCTCAGTTCTATGCTGCTGACAGAGCATCACCTGTTCCGTTGCCCGGAAGAAGGCCATCCATGGCTACAATATGCAAATGAGGGCCTCTTCCCAGCAACCCCAGGGTTCAGTCTCCCACCGAAACCCCACCCACCCATTACTTTATTCTGTTGTTGAACCCAATTAAGGAAGCCCCAGCAAGCTGGAGCATGCAAAAATTGCCACAAAACTCAGTTTTGCTCCTCTCCACGGAAATCTTTAGTAAAAGGCGAAAGATTTTTACGTTCTGAAGAGAAGCCAGAGTATACTGGGCAAAGGCCTCCTCCTGACCTACCACCATGGCAGCAGCCCTCACTTGGCCCGGGGAGAGCACCTAGAAGTGGGTTCGTGGTTTGGTGATGGAAAAACAAAAACGGCAACAGCCCATCTTCCACAGGATGCTCCGTTCTCAGTTCTATGCTGCTGACAGAGCATCACCTGTTCCGTTGCCCGGAAGAAGGCCATCCATGGCTACAATATGGAAATGAGGGCCTTTTCCCAGGAACCCCAGGGTTCAGTCTCCCACCGAAACCCCACCCACCCATTCCTTTATTCTGTTGTTGAACCCAATTAAGAAAGCCCCAGCAAGCTGGAGCATGCAAAAATTGCCACAAAACTCAGTTTTGCTCCTCTCCACGGAAATCTTTAGTAAAAGGCGAAAGATTTTTACGTTCTGAAGAGAAGCCAGAATATACTGGGCAAGGGCCTCCTCCTGACCTACCACCATGGCAGCAGCCCTCACTTGGCCCGGGGACAGCACCTAGAAGTGGGTTCGTGGTTTGGTGATGGAAAAACAAAAACGGCAACAGCCCATCTTCCACAGGCTGCTCCGTTCTCAGTTCGATGCTGCTGACAGAGCATCACCTGTTCCGTTGCCCGGAAGAAGGCCATCCATGGCTACAATATGCAAATGAGGGCCTCTTCCCCGCAACCCCAGGGTTCAGTCTCCCACCGAAACCCCACCCACCCATTACTTTATTCTGTTGTTGAACCCAATTAACGAAGCCCCAGCAAGCTGGAGCATGCAAAAATTGCCACAAAACTCAGTTTTGCTCCTCTCCACGGAAATCTTTAGTAAAAGGCGAAAGATTTTTACGTTCTGAAGAGAAGCCTGAGTATACAGAGCAAGGGCCTCCTCCTGACCTACCACCATGGCAGCAGCCCTCACTTGGCCCGGGGAGAGCTACTAGAAGTGGGTTCGTGGTTTGGTGATGGAAAAACAAAAACGGCAACAGCCCATCTTCCACAGACTGCTTCGTTCTCAGTTCTATGCTGCTGACAGAGCATCACCTGTTCCATTGCCCGGAAGAAGGCCATCCATGGCTACAATATGCAAATGAGGGCCTCTTCCCCGCAACCCCAGGGTTCAGTCTCCCACCGAAACCCCACCCACCCATTACTTTATTCTGTTGTTGAACCCAATTAACGAAGCCCCAGCAAGCTGGAGCATGCAAAAATTGCCACAAAACTCAGTTTTGCTCCTCTCCACGGAAATCTTTAGTAAAAGGCGAAAGATTTTTACGTTCTGAAGAGAAGCCAGAGTATACTGTGCAAAGGCCTCCTCCTGACCTACCACCATGGCAGCAGCCCTCACTTGGCCCGGGGAGAGCACCTAGAAGTGGGTTCGTGGTTTGGTGATGGAAAAACAAAAACGGCAACAGCCCATCTTCCACAGGCTGCTCCGTTCTCAGTTCTATGCTGCTGACAGAGCATCACCTGTTCCGTTGCCCGGAAGAAGGCCATCCATGGCTACAATATGCAAATGAGGGCCTCTTCCCAGCAACCCCAGGGTTCAGTCTCCCACCGAAACCCCACCCACCCATTACTTTATTCTGTTGTTGAACCCAATTAAGGAAGCCCCAGCAAGCTGGAGCATGCAAAAATTGCCACAAAACTCAGTTTTGCTCCTCTCCACGGAAATCTTTAGTAAAAGGCGAAAGATTTTTACGTTCTGAAGAGAAGCCAGAGTATACTGGGCAAAGGCCTCCTCCTGACCTACCACCATGGCAGCAGCCCTCACTTGGCCCGGGGAGAGCACCTAGAAGTGGGTTCGTGGTTTGGTGATGGAAAAACAAAAACGGCAACAGCCCATCTTCCACAGGATGCTCCGTTCTCAGTTCTATGCTGCTGACAGAGCATCACCTGTTCCGTTGCCCAGAAGAAGGCCATCCATGGCTACAATATGCAAATGAGGGCCTTTTCCCAGGAACCCCAGGGTTCAGTCTCCCACCGAAACCCCACCCACCCATTCCTTTATTCTGTTGTTGAACCCAATTAAGAAAGCCCCAGCAAGCTGGAGCATGCAAAAATTGCCACAAAACTCAGTTTTGCTCCTCTCCACGGAAATCTTTAGTAAAAGGCGAAAGATTTTTACATTCTGAAGAGAAGCCAGAGTATACTGTGCAAAGGCCTCCTCCTGACCTACCACCATGGCAGCAGCCCTCACTTGGCCCGGGGAGAGCACCTAGAAGTGGGTTCGTTGTTTGGTGATGGAAAAACAAAAACGGCAACAGCCCATCTTCCACAGGCTGCTCCGTTCTCAGTTCTATGCTGCTGACAGAGCATCACCTGTTCCGTTGCCCGGAAGAAGGCCATCCATGGCTACAATATGCAAATGAGGGCCTCTTCCCAGCAACCCCAGGGTTCAGTCTCCCACCGAAACCCCACCCACCCATTACTTTATTCTGTTGTTGAACCCAATTAAGGAAGCCCCAGCAAGCTGGAGCATGCAAAAATTGCCACAAAACTCAGTTTTGCTCCTCTCCACGGAAATCTTTAGTAAAAGGCGAAAGATTTTTACGTTCTGAAGGGAAGCCAGAGTATACTGGGCAAAGGCCTCCTCCTGACCTACCACCATGGCAGCAGCCCTCACTTGGCCCGGGGAGAGCACCTAGAAGTGGGTTCGTGGTTTGGTGATGGAAAAACAAAAACGGCAACAGCCCATCTTCCACAGGCTGCTCCGTTCTCAGTTCTATGCTGCTGACAGAGCATCACCTGTTCCGTTGCCCGGAAGAAGGCCATCCATGGCTACAATATGCAAATGAGGGCCTTTTCCCAGGAACCCCAGGGTTCAGTCTCCCACCGAAACCCCACCCACCCATTCCTTTATTCTGTTGTTGAACCCAATTAAGAAAGCCCCAGCAAGCTGGAGCATGCAAAAATTGCCACAAAACTCAGTTTTGCTCCTCTCCACGGAAATCTTTAGTAAAAGGCGAAAGATTTTTACGTTCTGAAGAGAAGCCAGAGTATACTGTGCAAAGGCCTCCTCCTGACCTACCACCATGGCAGCAGCCCTCACTTGGCCCGGGGAGAGCACCTAGAAGTGGGTTCGTGGTTTGGTGATGGAAAAACAAAAACGGCAACAGCCCATCTTCCACAGGCTGCTCCGTTCTCAGTTCTATGCTGCTGACAGAGCATCACCTGTTCCGTTGCCCGGAAGAAGGCCATCCATGGCTACAATATGCAAATGAGGGCCTCTTCCCAGCAACCCCAGGGTTCAGTCTCCCACCGAAACCCCACCCACCCATTACTTTATTCTGTTGTTGAACCCAATTAAGGAAGCCCCAGCAAGCTGGAGCATGCAAAAATTGCCACAAAACTCAGTTTTGCTCCTCTCCACGGAAATCTTTAGTAAAAGGCGAAAGATTTTTACGTTCTGAAGAGAAGCCAGAGTATACTGGGCAAAGGCCTCCTCCTGACCTACCACCATGGCAGCAGCCCTCACTTGGCCCGGGGAGAGCACCTAGAAGTGGGTTCGTGGTTTGGTGATGGAAAAACAAAAACGGCAACAGCCCATCTTCCACAGGATGCTCCGTTCTCAGTTCTATGCTGCTGACAGAGCATCACCTGTTCCGTTGCCCGGAAGAAGGCCATCCATGGCTACAATATGCAAATGAGGGCCTTTTTCCAGGAACCCCAGGGTTCAGTCTCCCACCGAAACCCCACCCACCCATTCCTTTATTCTGTTGTTGAACCCAATTAAGAAAGCCCCAGCAAGCTGGAGCATGCAAAAATTGCCACAAAACTCAGTTTTGCTCCTCTCCACGGAAATCTTTAGTAAAAGGCGAAAGATTTTTACATTCTGAAGAGAAGCCAGAGTATACTGTGCAAAGGCCTCCTCCTGACCTACCACCATGGCAGCAGCCCTCACTTGGCCCGGGGAGAGCACCTAGAAGTGGGTTCGTGGTTTGGTGATGGAAAAACAAAAACGGCAACAGCCCATCTTCCACAGGCTGCTCCGTTCTCAGTTCTATGCTGCTGACAGAGCATCACCTGTTCCGTTGCCCGGAAGAAGGCCATCCATGGCTACAATATGCAAATGAGGGCCTCTTCCCAGCAACCCCAGGGTTCAGTCTCCCACCGAAACCCCACCCACCCATTACTTTATTCTGTTGTTGAACCCAATTAAGGAAGCCCCAGCAAGCTGGAGCATGCAAAAATTGCCACAAAACTCAGTTTTGCTCCTCTCCACGGAAATCTTTAGTAAAAGGCGAAAGATTTTTACGTTCTGAAGAGAAGCCAGAGTATACTGGGCAAAGGCCTCCTCCTGACCTACCACCATGGCAGCAGCCCTCACTTGGCCCGGGGAGAGCACCTAGAAGTGGGTTCGTGGTTTGGTGATGGAAAAACAAAAACGGCAACAGCCCATCTTCCACAGGATGCTCCGTTCTCAGTTCTATGCTGCTGACAGAGCATCACCTGTTCCGTTGCCCAGAAGAAGGCCATCCATGGCTACAATATGCAAATGAGGGCCTTTTCCCAGGAACCCCAGGGTTCAGTCTCCCACCGAAACCCCACCCACCCATTCCTTTATTCTGTTGTTGAACCCAATTAAGAAAGCCCCAGCAAGCTGGAGCATGCAAAAATTGCCACAAAACTCAGTTTTGCTCCTCTCCACGGAAATCTTTAGTAAAAGGCGAAAGATTTTTACATTCTGAAGAGAAGCCAGAGTATACTGTGCAAAGGCCTCCTCCTGACCTACCACCATGGCAGCAGCCCTCACTTGGCCCGGGGAGAGCACCTAGAAGTGGGTTCGTTGTTTGGTGATGGAAAAACAAAAACGGCAACAGCCCATCTTCCACAGGCTGCTCCGTTCTCAGTTCTATGCTGCTGACAGAGCATCACCTGTTCCGTTGCCCGGAAGAAGGCCATCCATGGCTACAATATGCAAATGAGGGCCTCTTCCCAGCAACCCCAGGGTTCAGTCTCCCACCGAAACCCCACCCACCCATTACTTTATTCTGTTGTTGAACCCAATTAAGGAAGCCCCAGCAAGCTGGAGCATGCAAAAATTGCCACAAAACTCAGTTTTGCTCCTCTCCACGGAAATCTTTAGTAAAAGGCGAAAGATTTTTACGTTCTGAAGGGAAGCCAGAGTATACTGTGCAAAGGCCTCCTCCTGACCTACCACCATGGCAGCAGCCCTCACTTGGCCCGGGGAGAGCACCTAGAAGTGGGTTCGTGGTTTGGTGATGGAAAAACAAAAACGGCAACAGCCCATCTTCCACAGGCTGCTCCGTTCTCAGTTCTATGCTGCTGACAGAGCATCACCTGTTCCGTTGCCCGGAAGAAGGCCATCCATGGCTACAATATGCAAATGAGGGCCTCTTCCCAGCAACCCCAGGGTTCAGTCTCCCACCGAAACCCCACCCACCCATTACTTTATTCTGTTGTTGAACCCAATTAAGGAAGCCCCAGCAAGCTGGAGCATGCAAAAATTGCCACAAAACTCAGTTTTGCTCCTCTCCACGGAAATCTTTAGTAAAAGGCGAAAGATTTTTACGTTCTGAAGAGAAGCCAGAATATACTGGGCAAAGGCCTCCTCCTGACCTACCACCATGGCAGCAGCCCTCACTTGGCCCGGGGAGAGCACCTAGAAGTGGGTTCGTGGTTTGGTGATGGAAAAACAAAAACGGCAACAGCCCATCTTCCACAGGATGCTCCGTTCTCAGTTCTATGCTGCTGACAGAGCATCACCTGTTCCGTTGCCCGGAAGAAGGCCATCCATGGCTACAATATGCAAATGAGGGCCTTTTCCCAGGAACCCCAGGGTTCAGTCTCCCACCGAAACCCCACCCACCCATTCCTTTATTCTGTTGTTGAACCCAATTAAGAAAGCCCCAGCAAGCTGGAGCATGCAAGAATTGCCACAAAACTCAGTTTTGCTCCTCTCCACGGAAATCTTTAGTAAAAGGCGAAAGATTTTTACGTTCTGAAGAGAAGCCAGAATATACTGGGCAAGGGCCTCCTCCTGACCTACCACCATGGCAGCAGCCCTCACTTGGCCCGGGGACAGCACCTAGAAGTGGGTTCGTGGTTTGGTGATGGAAAAACAAAAACGGCAACAGCCCATCTTCCACAGGCTGCTCCGTTCTCAGTTCTATGCTGCTGACAGAGCATCACCTGTTCCGTTGCCCGGAAGAAGGCCATCCATGGCTACAATATGCAAATGAGGGCCTCTTCCCAGCAACCCCAGGGTTCAGTCTCCCACCGAAACCCCACCCACCCATTACTTTATTCTGTTGTTGAACCCAATTAAGGAAGCCCCAGCAAGCTGGAGCATGCAAAAATTGCCACAAAACTCAGTTTTGCTCCTCTCCACGGAAATCTTTAGTAAAAGGCGAAAGATTTTTACGTTCTGAAGAGAAGCCAGAGTATACTGGGCAAAGGCCTCCTCCTGACCTACCACCATGGCAGCAGCCCTCACTTGGCCCGGGGAGAGCACCTAGAAGTGGGTTCGTGGTTTGGTGATGGAAAAACAAAAACGGCAACAGCCCATCTTCCACAGGATGCTCCGTTCTCAGTTCTATGCTGCTGACAGAGCATCACCTGTTCCGTTGCCCGGAAGAAGGCCATCCATGGCTACAATATGGAAATGAGGGCCTTTTCCCAGGAACCCCAGGGTTCAGTCTCCCACCGAAACCCCACCCACCCATTCCTTTATTCTGTTGTTGAACCCAATTAAGAAAGCCCCAGCAAGCTGGAGCATGCAAAAATTGCCACAAAACTCAGTTTTGCTCCTCTCCACGGAAATCTTTAGTAAAAGGCGAAAGATTTTTACGTTCTGAAGAGAAGCCAGAATATACTGGGCAAGGGCCTCCTCCTGACCTACCACCATGGCAGCAGCCCTCACTTGGCCCGGGGACAGCACCTAGAAGTGGGTTCGTGGTTTGGTGATGGAAAAACAAAAACGGCAACAGCCCATCTTCCACAGGCTGCTCCGTTCTCAGTTCTATGCTGCTGACAGAGCATCACCTGTTCCGTTGCCCGGAAGAAGGCCATCCATGGCTACAATATGCAAATGAGGGCCTCTTCCCAGCAACCCCAGGGTTCAGTCTCCCACCGAAACCCCACCCACCCATTACTTTATTCTGTTGTTGAACCCAATTAAGGAAGCCCCAGCAAGCTGGAGCATGCAAAAATTGCCACAAAACTCAGTTTTGCTCCTCTCCACGGAAATCTTTAGTAAAAGGCGAAAGATTTTTACGTTCTGAAGAGAAGCCAGAGTATACTGGGCAAAGGCCTCCTCCTGACCTACCACCATGGCAGCAGCCCTCACTTGGCCCGGGGAGAGCACCTAGAAGTGGGTTCGTGGTTTGGTGATGGAAAAACAAAAACGGCAACAGCCCATCTTCCACAGGATGCTCCGTTCTCAGTTCTATGCTGCTGACAGAGCATCACCTGTTCCGTTGCCCGGAAGAAGGCCATCCATGGCTACAATATGGAAATGAGGGCCTTTTCCCAGGAACCCCAGGGTTCAGTCTCCCACCGAAACCCCACCCACCCATTCCTTTATTCTGTTGTTGAACCCAATTAAGAAAGCCCCAGCAAGCTGGAGCATGCAAAAATTGCCACAAAACTCAGTTTTGCTCCTCTCCACGGAAATCTTTAGTAAAAGGCGAAAGATTTTTACGTTCTGAAGAGAAGCCAGAATATACTGGGCAAGGGCCTCCTCCTGACCTACCACCATGGCAGCAGCCCTCACTTGGCCCGGGGACAGCACCTAGAAGTGGGTTCGTGGTTTGGTGATGGAAAAACAAAAACGGCAACAGCCCATCTTCCACAGGCTGCTCCGTTCTCAGTTCGATGCTGCTGACAGAGCATCACCTGTTCCGTTGCCCGGAAGAAGGCCATCCATGGCTACAATATGCAAATGAGGGCCTCTTCCCCGCAACCCCAGGGTTCAGTCTCCCACCGAAACCCCACCCACCCATTACTTTATTCTGTTGTTGAACCCAATTAACGAAGCCCCAGCAAGCTGGAGCATGCAAAAATTGCCACAAAACTCAGTTTTGCTCCTCTCCACGGAAATTTTTAGTAAAAGGCGAAAGATTTTTACGTTCTGAAGAGAAGCCTGAGTATACAGAGCAAGGGCCTCCTCCTGACCTACCACCATGGCAGCAGCCCTCACTTGGCCCGGGGAGAGCTACTAGAAGTGGGTTCGTGGTTTGGTGATGGAAAAACAAAAACGGCAACAGCCCATCTTCCACAGACTGCTTCGTTCTCAGTTCTATGCTGCTGACAGAGCATCACCTGTTCCATTGCCCGGAAGAAGGCCATCCATGGCTACAATATGCAAATGAGGGCCTCTTCCCCGCAACCCCAGGGTTCAGTCTCCCACCGAAACCCCACCCACCCATTACTTTATTCTGTTGTTGAACCCAATTAACGAAGCCCCAGCAAGCTGGAGCATGCAAAAATTGCCACAAAACTCAGTTTTGCTCCTCTCCACGGAAATCTTTAGTAAAAGGCGAAAGATTTTTACGTTCTGAAGAGAAGCCAGAGTATACTGGGCAAGGGCCTCCTCCTGACCTACCACCATGGCAGCAGCCCTCACTTGGCCCGGGGAGAGCACCTAGAAGTGGGTTCGTGGTTTGGTGATGGAAAAACAAAAACAGCAACAGCCCATCTTCCACAGGATGCTCCGTTCTCAGTTCTATGCTGCTGACAGAGCATCACCTGTTCCGTTGCCCGGAAGAAGGCCATCCATGGCTACAATATGCAAATGAGGGCCTTTTCCCAGGAACCCCAGGGTTCAGTCTCCCACCGAAACCCCACCCACCCATTCCTTTATTCTGTTGTTGAACCCAATTAAGAAAGCCCCAGCAAGCTGGAGCATGCAAAAATTGCCGCAAAACTCAGTTTTGCTCCTCTCCACGGAAATCTTTAGTAAAAGGCGAAAGATTTTTACATTCTGAAGAGAAGCCAGAGTATACTGTGCAAAGGCCTCCTCCTGACCTACCACCATGGCAGCAGCCCTCACTTGGCCCGGGGAGAGCACCTAGAAGTGGGTTCGTGGTTTGGTGATGGAAAAAAAAAAACGGCAACAGCCCATCTTCCATAGGATGCTCCGTTCTCAGTTCTATGCTGCTGACAGAGCATCACCTGTTCCGTTGCCCGGAAGAAGGCCATCTATGGCTACAATATGCAAATGAGGGCCTTTTCCCAGGAACCCCAGGGTTCAGTCTCCCACCGAAACCCCACCCACCCATTCCTTTATTCTGTTGTTGAACCCAATTAAGAAAGCCCCAGCAAGCTGGAGCATGCAAAAATTGCCACAAAACTCAGTTTTGCTCCTCTCCACGGAAATCTTTAGTAAAAGGCGAAAGATTTTTACATTCTGAAGAGAAGCCAGAGTATACTGTGCAAAGGCCTCCTCCTGACCTACCACCATGGCAGCAGCCCTCACTTGGCCCGGGGAGAGCACCTAGAAGTGGGTTCGTGGTTTGATGATGGAAAAACAAAAACGGCAACAGCCCATCTTCCACAGGCTGCTCCGTTCTCAGTTCTATGCTGCTGACAGAGCATCACCTGTTCCGTTGCCCGGAAGAAGGCCATCCATGGCTACAATATGCAAATGAGGGCCTCTTCCCAGCAACCCCAGGGTTCAGTCTCCCACCGAAACCCCACCCACCCATTACTTTATTGTGTTGTTGAACCCAATTAAGGAAGCCCCAGCAAGCTGGAGCATGCAAAAATTGCCACAAAACTCAGTTTTGCTCCTCTCCACGGAAATCTTTAGTAAAAGGCGAAAGATTTTTACGTTCTGAAGAGAAGCCAGAGTATACTGGGCAAAGGCCTCCTCCTGACCTACCACCATGGCAGCAGCCCTCACTTGGCCCGGGGAGAGCACCTAGAAGTGGGTTCGTGGTTTGGTGATGGAAAAACAAAAACGGCAACAGCCCATCTTCCACAGGATGCTCCGTTCTCAGTTCTATGCTGCTGACAGAGCATCACCTGTTCCGTTGCCCGGAAGAAGGCCATCCATGGCTACAATATGCAAATGAGGGCCTTTTCCCAGGAACCCCAGGGTTCAGTCTCCCACCGAAACCCCACCCACCCATTACTTTATTCTGTTGTTGAACCCAATTAAGAAAGCCCCAGCAAGCTGGAGCATGCAAAAATTGCCACAAAACTCAGTTTTACTCCTCTCCACGGAAATCTTTAGTAAAAGGCGAAAGATTTTTACATTCTGAAGAGAAGCCAGAGTATACTGTGCAAAGGCCTCCTCCTGACCTACCACCATGGCAGCAGCCCTCACTTGGCCCGGGGAGAGCACCTAGAAGTGGGTTCGTGGTTTGGTGATGGAAAAAAAAAAACGGCAACAGCCCATCTTCCATAGGATGCTCCGTTCTCAGTTCTATGCTGCTGACAGAGCATCACCTGTTCCGTTGCCCGGAAGAAGGCTATCTATGGCTACAATATGCAAATGAGGGCCTTTTCCCAGGAACCCCAGGGTTCAGTCTCCCACCGAAACCCCACCCACCCATTCCTTTATTCTGTTGTTGAACCCAATTAAGAAAGCCCCAGCAAGCTGGAGCATGCAAAAATTGCCACAAAACTCAGTTTTGCTCCTCTCCACGGAAATCTTTAGTAAAAGGCGAAAGATTTTTACATTCTGAAGAGAAGCCAGAGTATACTGTGCAAAGGCCTCCTCCTGACCTACCACCATGGCAGCAGCCCTCACTTGGCCCGGGGAGAGCAACTAGAAGTGGGTTCGTGGTTTGGTGATGGAAAAACAAAAACGGCAACAGCCCATCTTCCACAGGCTGCTCCGTTCTCAGTTCTATGCTGCTGACAGAGCATCACCTGTTCCGTTGCCCGGAAGAAGGCCATCCATGGCTACAATATGCAAATGAGGGCCTTTTCCCAGGAACCCCAGGGTTCAGTCTCCCACCGAAACCCCACCCACCCATTCCTTTATTCTGTTGTTGAACCCAATTAAGAAAGCCCCAGCAAGTTGGACCATGCAAAAATTGCCACAAAACTCAGTTTTGCTCCTCTCCACGGAAATCTTTAGTAAAAGGCGAAAGATTTTTACATTCTGAAGAGAAGCCAGAGTATACTGTGCAAAGGCCTCCTCCTGACCTACCACCATGGCAGCAGCCCTCACTTGGCCCGGGGAGAGCACCTAGAAGTGGGTTCGTGGTTTGGTGATGGAAAAACAAAAACGGCAACAGCCCATCTTCCACAGGCTGCTCCGTTCTCAGTTCTATGCTGCTGACAGAGCATCACCTGTTCCGTTGCCCGGAAGAAGGCCATCCATGGCTACAATATGCAAATGAGGGCCTCTTCCCAGCAACCCCAGGGTTCAGTCTCCCACCGAAACCCCACCCACCCATTACTTTATTCTGTTGTTGAACCCAATTAAGAAAGCCCCAGCAAGCTGGAGCATGCAAAAATTGCCACAAAACTCAGTTTTGCTCCTCTCCACGGAAATCTTTAGTAAAAGGCGAAAGATTTTTACGTTCTGAACAGAAGCCAGAGTATAATGGGCAAAGGCCTCCTCCTGACCTACCACCATGGCAGCAGCCCTCACTTGGCCCGGGGAGAGCACCTAGAAGTGGGTTCGTGGTTTGGTGATGGAAAAACAAAAACGGCAACAGCCCATCTTCCACAGGATGCTCGGTTCTCAGTTCTATGCTGCTGACAGAGCATCACCTGTTCCGTTGCCCAGAAGAAGGCCATCCATGGCTACAATATGCAAATGAGGGCCTTTTCCCAGGAACCCCAGGGTTCAGTCTCCCACCGAAACCCCACCCACCCATTCCTTTATTCTGTTGTTGAACCCAATTAAGAAAGCCCCAGCAAGCTGGAGCATGCAAAAATTGCCACAAAACTCAGTTTTGCGCCTCTCCACAGAAATCTTTAGTAAAAGGCGAAAGATTTTTACGTTCTGAAGAGAAGCCAGAGTATACTGGGCAAAGGACTCCTCCTGACCTACCACCATGGCAGCAGCCCTCACTTGGCCCGGGGAGAGCACCTAGAAGTGGGTTCGTGGTTTGGTGATGGAAAAACAAAAACGGCAACAGCCCATCTTCCACAGGCTGCTCCGTTCTCAGTTCTATGCTGCTGACAGAGCATCACCTGTTCCGTTGCCCGGAAGAAGGCCATCCATGGCTACAATATGCAAATGAGGGCCTCTTCCCAGCAACCCCAGGGTTCAGTCTCCCACCGAAACCCCACCCACCCATTACTTTATTCTGTTGTTGAACCCAATTAAGGAAGCCCCAGCAAGCTGGAGCATGCAAAAATTGCCACAAAACTCAGTTTTGCTCCTCTCCACGGAAATCTTTAGTAAAAGGCGAAAGATTTTTACGTTCTGAAGAGAAGCCAGAGTATACTGGGCAAAGGCCTCCTCCTGACCTACCACCATGGCAGCAGCCCTCACTTGGCCCGGGGAGAGCACCTAGAAGTGGGTTCGTGGTTTGGTGATGGAAAAACAAAAACGGCAACAGCCCATCTTCCACAGGATGCTCCGTTCTCAGTTCTATGCTGCTGACAGAGCATCACCTGTTCCGTTGCCCAGAAGAAGGCCATCCATGGCTACAATATGCAAATGAGGGCCTTTTCCCAGGAACCCCAGGGTTCAGTCTCCCACCCACCCACCCATTCCTTTATTCTGTTGTTGAACCCAATTAAGAAAGCCCCAGCAAGCTGGAGCATGCAAAAATTGCCACAAAACTCAGTTTTGCTCCTCTCCACGGAAATCTTTAGTAAAAGGCGAAAGATTTTTACATTCTGAAGAGAAGCCAGAGTATACTGTGCAAAGGCCTCCTCCTGACCTACCACCATGGCAGCAGCCCTCACTTGGCCCGGGGAGAGCACCTAGAAGTGGGTTCGTGGTTTGGTGATGGAAAAACAAAAACGGCAACAGCCCATCTTCCACAGGCTGCTCCGTTCTCAGTTCTATGCTGCTGACAGAGCATCACCTGTTCCGTTGCCCGGAAGAAGGCCATCCATGGCTACAATATGCAAATGAGGGCCTCTTCCCAGCAACCCCAGGGTTCAGTCTCCCACCGAAACCCCACCCACCCATTACTTTATTCTGTTGTTGAACCCAATTAAGGAAGCCCCAGCAAGCTGGAGCATGCAAAAATTGCCACAAAACTCAGTTTTGCTCCTCTCCACGGAAATCTTTAGTAAAAGGCGAAAGATTTTTACGTTCTGAAGAGAAGCCAGAGTATACTGGGCAAAGGCCTCCTCCTGACCTACCACCATGGCAGCAGCCCTCACTTGGCCCGGGGAGAGCACCTAGAAGTGGGTTCGTGGTTTGGTGATGGAAAAACAAAAACGGCAACAGCCCATCTTCCACAGGATGCTCCGTTCTCAGTTCTATGCTGCTGACAGAGCATCACCTGTTCCGTTGCCCGGAAGAAGGCCATCCATGGCTACAATATGCAAATGAGGGCCTTTTCCCAGGAACCCCAGGGTTCAGTCTCCCACCGAAACCCCACCCACCCATTCCTTTATTCTGTTGTTGAACCCAATTAAGAAAGCCCCAGCAAGCTGGAGCATGCAAAAATTGCCACAAAACTCAGTTTTGCTCCTCTCCACGGAAATCTTTAGTAAAAGGCGAAAGATTTTTACGTTCTGAAGAGAAGCCAGAGTATACTGGGCAAAGGCCTCCTCCTGACCTACCACCATGGCAGCAGCCCTCACTTGGCCCGGGGAGAGCACCTAGAAGTGGGTTCGTGGTTTGGTGATGGAAAAACAAAAACGGCAACAGCCCATCTTCCACAGGATGCTCCGTTCTCAGTTCTATGCTGCTGACAGAGCATCACCTGTTCCGTTGCCCAGAAGAAGGCCATCCATGGCTACAATATGCAAATGAGGGCCTTTTCCCAGGAACCCCAGGGTTCAGTCTCCCACCCACCCACCCACCCATTCCTTTATTCTGTTGTTGAACCCAATTAAGAAAGCCCCAGCAAGCTGGAGCATGCAAAAATTGCCACAAAACTCAGTTTTGCTCCTCTCCACGGAAATCTTTAGTAAAAGGCGAAAGATTTTTACATTCTGAAGAGAAGCCAGAGTATACTGTGCAAAGGCCTCCTCCTGACCTACCACCATGGCAGCAGCCCTCACTTGGCCCGGGGAGAGCACCTAGAAGTGGGTTCGTGGTTTGGTGATGGAAAAACAAAAACGGCAACAGCCCATCTTCCACAGGCTGCTCCGTTCTCAGTTCTATGCTGCTGACAGAGCATCACCTGTTCCGTTGCCCGGAAGAAGGCCATCCATGGCTACAATATGCAAATGAGGGCCTCTTCCCAGCAACCCCAGGGTTCAGTCTCCCACCGAAACCCCACCCACCCATTACTTTATTCTGTTGTTGAACCCAATTAAGGAAGCCCCAGCAAGCTGGAGCATGCAAAAATTGCCACAAAACTCAGTTTTGCTCCTCTCCACGGAAATCTTTAGTAAAAGGCGAAAGATTTTTACGTTCTGAAGAGAAGCCAGAGTATACTGGGCAAAGGCCTCCTCCTGACCTACCACCATGGCAGCAGCCCTCACTTGGCCCGGGGAGAGCACCTAGAAGTGGGTTCGTGGTTTGGTGATGGAAAAACAAAAACGGCAACAGCCCATCTTCCACAGGATGCTCCGTTCTCAGTTCTATGCTGCTGACAGAGCATCACCTGTTCCGTTGCCCGGAAGAAGGCCATCCATGGCTACAATATGCAAATGAGGGCCTTTTCCCAGGAACCCCAGGGTTCAGTCTCCCACCGAAACCCCACCCACCCATTCCTTTATTCTGTTGTTGAACCCAATTAAGAAAGCCCCAGCAAGCTGGAGCATGCAAAAATTGCCACAAAACTCAGTTTTGCTCCTCTCCACGGAAATCTTTAGTAAAATGCGAAAGATTTTTACGTTCTGAAGAGAAGCCAGAGTATACTGGGCAAAGGCCTCCTCCTGACCTACCACCATGGCAGCAGCCCTCACTTGGCCCGGGGAGAGCACCTAGAAGTGGGTTCGTGGTTTGGTGATGGAAAAACAAAAACGGCAACAGCCCATCTTCCACAGGATGCTCCGTTCTCAGTTCTATGCTGCTGACAGAGCATCACCTGTTCCGTTGCCCGGAAGAAGGCCATCCATGGCTACAATATGCAAATGAGGGCCTTTTCCCAGGAACCCCAGGGTTCAGTCTCCCACCGAAACCCCACCCACCCATTCCTTTATTCTGTTGTTGAACCCAATTAAGAAAGCCCCAGCAAGCTGGAGCATGCAAAAATTGCCACAAAACTCAGTTTTGCTCCTCTCCACGGAAATCTTTAGTAAAAGGCGAAAGATTTTTACGTTCTGAAGAGAAGCCAGAGTATACTGGGCAAAGGCCTCCTCCTGACCTACCACCATGGCAGCAGCCCTCACTTGGCCCGGGGAGAGCACCTAGAAGTGGGTTCGTGGTTTGGTGATGGAAAAACAAAAACGGCAACAGCCCATCTTCCACAGGATGCTCCGTTCTCAGTTCTATGCTGCTGACAGAGCATCACCTGTTCCGTTGCCCGGAAGAAGGCCATCCATGGCTACAATATGCAAATGAGGGCCTTTTCCCAGGAACCCCAGGGTTCAGTCTCCCACCGAAACCCCACCCACCCATTCCTTTATTCTGTTGTTGAACCCAATTAAGAAAGCCCCAGCAAGCTGGAGCATGCAAAAATTGCCACAAAACTCAGTTTTGCTCCTCTCCACGGAAATCTTTAGTAAAATGCGAAAGATTTTTACGTTCTGAAGAGAAGCCAGAGTATACTGGGCAAAGGCCTCCTCCTGACCTACCACCATGGCAGCAGCCCTCACTTGGCCCGGGGAGAGCACCTAGAAGTGGGTTCGTGGTTTGGTGATGGAAAAACAAAAACGGCAACAGCCCATCTTCCACAGGATGCTCCGTTCTCAGTTCTATGCTGCTGACAGAGCATCACCTGTTCCGTTGCCCGGAAGAAGGCCATCCATGGCTACAATATGCAAATGAGGGCCTTTTCCCAGGAACCCCAGGGTTCAGTCTCCCACCGAAACCCCACCCACCCATTCCTTTATTCTGTTGTTGAACCCAATTAAGAAAGCCCCAGCAAGCTGGAGCATGCAAAAATTGCCACAAAACTCAGTTTTGCTCCTCTCCACGGAAATCTTTAGTAAAAGGCGAAAGATTTTTACATTCTGAAGAGAAGCCAGAGTATACTGTGCAAAGGCCTCCTCCTGACCTACCACCATGGCAGCAGCCCTCACTTGGCCCGGGGAGAGCACCTAGAAGTGGGTTCGTGGTTTGGTGATGGAAAAAAAAAAACGGCAACAGCCCATCTTCCATAGGATGCTCCGTTCTCAGTTCTATGCTGCTGACAGAGCATCACCTGTTCCGTTGCCCGGAAGAAGGCTATCTATGGCTACAATATGCAAATGAGGGCCTTTTCCCAGGAACCCCAGGGTTCAGTCTCCCACCGAAACCCCACCCACCCATTCCTTTATTCTGTTGTTGAACCCAATTAAGAAAGCCCCAGCAAGCTGGAGCATGCAAAAATTGCCACAAAACTCAGTTTTGCTCCTCTCCACGGAAATCTTTAGTAAAAGGCGAAAGATTTTTACATTCTGAAGAGAAGCCAGAGTATACTGTGCAAAGGCCTCCTCCTGACCTACCACCATGGCAGCAGCCCTCACTTGGCCCGGGGAGAGCACCTAGAAGTGGGTTCGTGGTTTGGTGATGGAAAAACAAAAACGGCAACAGCCCATCTTCCACAGGCTGCTCCGTTCTCAGTTCTATGCTGCTGACAGAGCATCACCTGTTCCGTTGCCCGGAAGAAGGCCATCCATGGCTACAATATGCAAATGAGGGCCTCTTCCCAGCAACCCCAGGGTTCAGTCTCCCACCGAAACCCCACCCACCCATTACTTTATTCTGTTGTTGAACCCAATTAAGGAAGCCCCAGCAAGCTGGAGCATGCAAAAATTGCCACAAAACTCAGTTTTGCTCCTCTCCACGGAAATCTTTAGTAAAAGGCGAAAGATTTTTACGTTCTGAAGAGAAGCCAGAGTATACTGGGCAAAGGCCTCCTCCTGACCTACCACCATGGCAGCAGCCCTCACTTGGCCCGGGGAGAGCACCTAGAAGTGGGTTCGTGGTTTGGTGATGGAAAAACAAAAACGGCAACAGCCCATCTTCCACAGGATGCTCCGTTCTCAGTTCTATGCTGCTGACAGAGCATCACCTGTTCCGTTGCCCGGAAGAAGGCCATCTATGGCTACAATATGCAAATGAGGGCCTTTTCCCAGGAACCCCAGGGTTCAGTCTCCCACCGAAACCCCACCCACCCATTCCTTTATTCTGTTGTTGAACCCAATTAAGAAAGCCCCAGCAAGCTGGAGCATGCAAAAATTGCCACAAAACTCAGTTTTGCTCCTCTCCACGGAAATCTTTAGTAAAAGGCGAAAGATTTTTACATTCTGAAGAGAAGCCAGAGTATACTGTGCAAAGGCCTCCTCCTGACCTACCACCATGGCAGCAGCCCTCACTTGGCCCGGGGAGAGCACCTAGAAGTGGGTTCGTGGTTTGATGATGGAAAAACAAAAACGGCAACAGCCCATCTTCCACAGGCTGCTCCGTTCTCAGTTCTATGCTGCTGACAGAGCATCACCTGTTCCGTTGCCCGGAAGAAGGCCATCCATGGCTACAATATGCAAATGAGGGCCTCTTCCCAGCAACCCCAGGGTTCAGTCTCCCACCGAAACCCCACCCACCCATTACTTTATTCTGTTGTTGAACCCAATTAAGGAAGCCCCAGCAACCTGGAGCATGCAAAAATTGCCACAAAACTCAGTTTTGCTCCTCTCCACGGAAATCTTTAGTAAAAGGCGAAAGATTTTTACATTCTGAAGAGAAGCCAGAGTATACTGTGCAAAGGCCTCCTTCTGACCTACCACCATGGCAGCAGCCCTCACTTGGCCAGGGGAGAGCACCTAGTAGTGGGTTCGTGGTTTGGTGATGGAAAAAAAAAAACGGCAACAGCCCATCTTCCACAGGATGCTCCGTTCTCAGTTCTATGCTGCTGACAGAGCATCACCTGTTCCGTTGCCCGGAAGAAGGCCATCTATGGCTACAATATGCAAATGAGGGCCTTTTCCCAGGAACCCCAGGGTTCAGTCTCCCACCGAAACCCCACCCACCCATTCCTTTATTCTGTTGTTGAACCCAATTAAGAAAGCCCCAGCAAGCTGGAGCATGCAAAAATTGCCACAAAACTCAGTTTTGCTCCTCTCCACGGAAATCTTTAGTAAAAGGCGAAAGATTTTTACATTCTGAAGAGAAGCCAGAGTATACTGTGCAAAGGCCTCCTCCTGACCTACCACCATGGCAGCAGCCCTCACTTGGCCCGGGGAGAGCACCTAGAAGTGGGTTCGTGGTTTGGTGATGGAAAAACAAAAACAGCAACAGCCCATCTTCCACAGGCTGCTCCGTTCTCAGTTCTATGCTGCTGACAGAGCATCACCTGTTCCGTTGTCCGGAAGAAGGCCATCCATGGCTACAATATGCAAATGAGGGCCTTTTCCCAGGAACCCCAGGGTTCAGTCTCCCACCGAAACCCCACCCACCCATTCCTTTATTCTGTTGTTGAACCCAATTAAGAAAGCCCCAGCAAGCTGGAGCATGCAAAAATTGCCACAAAACTCAGTTTTGCTCCTCTCCACGGAAATCTTTAGTAAAAGGCGAAAGATTTTTACATTCTGAAGAGAAGCCAGAGTATACTGTGCAAAGGCCTCCTCCTGACCTACCACCATGGCAGCAGCCCTCACTTGGCCCGGGGAGAGCACCTAGAAGTGGGTTCGTGGTTTGATGATGGAAAAACAAAAACGGCAACAGCCCATCTTCCACAGGCTGCTCCGTTCTCAGTTCTATGCTGCTGACAGAGCATCACCTGTTCCGTTGCCCGGAAGAAGGCCATCCATGGCTATAATATGCAAATGAGGGCCTCTTCCCAGCAACCCCAGGGTTCAGTCTCCCACCGAAACCCCACCCACCCATTACTTTATTCTGTTGTTGAACCCAATTAAGGAAGCCCCAGCAAGCTGAAGCATGCAAAAATTGCCACAAAACTCAGTTTTGCTCCTCTCCACGGAAATCTTTAGTAAAAGGCGAAAGATTTTTACATTCTGAAGAGAAGCCAGAGTATACTGGGCAAAGGCCTCCTCCTGACCTACCACCATGGCAGCAGCCCTCACTTGGCCCGGGGAGAGCACCTAGAAGTGGGTTCGTGGTTTGGTGATGGAAAAACAAAAACGGCAACAGCCCATCTTCCACAGGATGCTCCGTTCTCAGTTCTATGCTGCTGACAGAGCATCACCTGTTCCGTTGCCCGGAAGAAGGCCATCCATGGCTACAATATGCAAATGAGGGCCTTTTCCCAGGAACCCCAGGGTTCAGTCTCCCACCGAAACCCCACCCACCCATTCCTTTATTCTGTTGTTGAACCCAATTAAGAAAGCCCCAGCAAGCTGGAGCATGCAAAAATTGCCACAAAACTCAGTTTTGCTCCTCTCCACGGAAATCTTTAGTAAAAGGCGAAAGATTTTTACGTTCTGAAGAGAAGCCAGAATATACTGGGCAAGGGCCTCCTCCTGACCTACCACCATGGCAGCAGCCCTCACTTGGCCCGGGGACAGCACCTAGAAGTGGGTTCGTGGTTTGGTGATGGAAAAACAAAAACGGCAACAGCCCATCTTCCACAGGCTGCTCCGTTCTCAGTTCTATGCTGCTGACAGAGCATCACCTGTTCCGTTGCCCGGAAGAAGGCCATCCATGGCTACAATATGCAAATGAGGGCCTCTTCCCAGCAACCCCAGGGTTCAGTCTCCCACCGAAACCCCACCCACCCATTACTTTATTCTGTTGTTGAACCCAATTAAGGAAGCCCCAGCAAGCTGGAGCATGCAAAAATTGCCACAAAACTCAGTTTTGCTCCTCTCCACGGAAATCTTTAGTAAAAGGCGAAAGATTTTTACGTTCTGAAGAGAAGCCAGAGTATATTGGGCAAAGGCCTCCTCCTGACCTACCACCATGGCAGCAGCCCTCACTTGGCCCGGGGAGAGCACCTAGAAGTGGGTTCGTGGTTTGGTGATGGAAAAACAAAAACGGCAACAGCCCATCTTCCACAGGATGCTCCGTTCTCAGTTCTATGCTGCTGACAGAGCATCACCTGTTCCGTTGCCCGGAAGAAGGCCATCCATGGCTACAATATGCAAATGAGGGCCTCTTCCCAGCAACCCCAGGGTTCAGTCTCCCACCGAAACCCCACCCACCCATTACTTTATTTTGTTGTTGAACCCAATTAAGGAAGCCCCAGCAAGCTGGAGCATGCAAAAATTGCCACAAAACTCAGTTTTGCTCCTCTCCACGGAAATCTTTAGTAAAAGGCGAAAGATTTTTACGTTCTGAAGAGAAGCCAGAGTATATTGGGCAAAGGCCTCCTCCTGACCTACCACCATGGCAGCAGCCCTCACTTGGCCCGGGGAGAGCACCTAGAAGTGTGTTCGTGGTTTGGTGATGGAAAAACAAAAACGGCAACAGCCCATCTTCCACAGGATGCTCCGTTCTCAGTTCTATGCTGCTGACAGAGCATCACCTGTTCCGTTGCCCGGAAGAAGGCCATCCATGGCTACAATATGCAAATGAGGGCCTTTTCCCAGGAACCCCAGGGTTCAGTCTCCCACCGAAACCCCACCCACCCATTCCTTTATTCTGTTGTTGAACCCAATTAAGAAAGCCCCAGCAAGCTGGAGCATGCAAAAATTGCCACAAAACTCAGTTTTGCTCCTCTCCACGGAAATCTTTAGTAAAAGGCGAAAGATTTTTACGTTCTGAAGAGAAGCCAGAATATACTGGGCAAGGGCCTCCTCCTGACCTACCACCATGGCAGCAGCCCTCACTTGGCCCGGGGACAGCACCTAGAAGTGGGTTCGTGGTTTGGTGATGGAAAAACAAAAACGGCAACAGCCCATCTTCCACAGGCTGCTCCGTTCTCAGTTCGATGCTGCTGACAGAGCATCACCTGTTCCATTGCCCGGAAGAAGGCCATCCATGGCTACAATATGCAAATGAGGGCCTCTTCCCAGCAACCCCAGGGTTCAGTCTCCCACCGAAACCCCACCCACCCATTACATTATTCTGTTGTTGAACCCAATTAACGAAGCCCCAGCAAGCTGGAGCATGCAAAAATTGCCACAAAACTCAGTTTTGCTCCTCTCCACGGAAATCTTTAGTAAAAGGCGAAAGATTTTTACGTTCTGAAGAGAAGCCAGAGTATACTGGGCAAGGGCCTCCTCCTGACCTACCACCATGGCAGCAGCCCTCACTTGGCCCGGGGAGAGCACCTAGAAGTGGGTTCGTGGTTTGGTGATGGAAAAACAAAAACGGCAACAGCCCATCTTCCACAGGATGCTCCGTTCTCAGTTCTATGCTGCTGACAGAGCATCACCTGTTCCGTTGCCCGGAAGAAGGCCATCCATGGCTACAATATGCAAATGAGGGCCTTTTCCCAGGAACCCCAGGGTTCAGTCTCCCAACGAAACCCCACCCACCCATTCCTTTATTCTGTTGTTGAACCCAATTAAGAAAGCCCCAGCAAGCTGGAGCATGCAAAAATTGCCACAAAACTCAGTTTTGCTCCTCTCCACGGAAATCTTTAGTAAAAGGCGAAAGATTTTTACGTTCTGAAG
Source organism: Ranitomeya imitator (assembly GCF_032444005.1). Classification (NCBI taxonomy): domain Eukaryota; kingdom Metazoa; phylum Chordata; class Amphibia; order Anura; family Dendrobatidae; genus Ranitomeya; species Ranitomeya imitator. The sequence goes on from NC_091286.1 coordinate 108,726,782, forward strand.
AGAAGCCAGAGTATACTGGGCAAAGGCCTCCTCCTGACCTACCACCATGGCAGCAGCCCTCACTTGGCCCGGGGAGAGCACCTAGAAGTGGGTTCGTGGTTTGGTGATGGAAAAACAAAAACGGCAACAGCCCATCTTCCACAGGATGCTCCGTTCTCAGTTCTATGCTGCTGACAGAGCATCACCTGTTCCGTTGCCCAGAAGAAGGCCATCCATGGCTACAATATGCAAATGAGGGCCTTTTCCCAGGAACCCCAGGGTTCAGTCTCCCACCCACCCACCCATTCCTTTATTCTGTTGTTGAACCCAATTAAGAAAGCCCCAGCAAGCTGGAGCATGCAAAAATTGCCACAAAACTCAGTTTTGCTCCTCTCCACGGAAATCTTTAGTAAAAGGCGAAAGATTTTTACATTCTGAAGAGAAGCCAGAGTATACTGTGCAAAGGCCTCCTCCTGACCTACCACCATGGCAGCAGCCCTCACTTGGCCCGGGGAGAGCACCTAGAAGTGGGTTCGTGGTTTGGTGATGGAAAAACAAAAACGGCAACAGCCCATCTTCCACAGGCTGCTCCGTTCTCAGTTCTATGCTGCTGACAGAGCATCACCTGTTCCGTTGCCCGGAAGAAGGCCATCCATGGCTACAATATGCAAATGAGGGCCTCTTCCCAGCAACCCCAGGGTTCAGTCTCCCACCGAAACCCCACCCACCCATTACTTTATTCTGTTGTTGAACCCAATTAAGGAAGCCCCAGCAAGCTGGAGCATGCAAAAATTGCCACAAAACTCAGTTTTGCTCCTCTCCACGGAAATCTTTAGTAAAAGGCGAAAGATTTTTACGTTCTGAAGAGAAGCCAGAGTATACTGGGCAAAGGCCTCCTCCTGACCTACCACCATGGCAGCAGCCCTCACTTGGCCCGGGGAGAGCACCTAGAAGTGGGTTCGTGGTTTGGTGATGGAAAAACAAAAACGGCAACAGCCCATCTTCCACAGGATGCTCCGTTCTCAGTTCTATGCTGCTAACAGAGCATCACCTGTTCCGTTGCCCGGAAGAAGGCCATCCATGGCTACAATATGCAAATGAGGGCCTTTTCCCAGGAACCCCAGGGTTCAGTCTCCCACCGAAACCCCACCCACCCATTCCTTTATTCTGTTGTTGAACCCAATTAAGAAAGCCCCAGCAAGCTGGAGCATGCAAAAATTGCCACAAAACTCAGTTTTGCTCCTCTCCACGGAAATCTTTAGTAAAAGGCGAAAGATTTTTACATTCTGAAGAGAAGCCAGAGTATACTGTGCAAAGGCCTCCTCCTGACCTACCACCATGGCAGCAGCCCTCACTTGGCCCGGGGAGAGCACCTAGAAGTGGGTTCGTGGTTTGGTGATGGAAAAAAAAAAACGGCAACAGCCCATCTTCCATAGGATGCTCCGTTCTCAGTTCTATGCTGCTGACAGAGCATCACCTGTTCCGTTGCCCGGAAGAAGGCTATCTATGGCTACAATATGCAAATGAGGGCCTTTTCCCAGGAACCCCAGGGTTCAGTCTCCCACCGAAACCCCACCCACCCATTCCTTTATTCTGTTGTTGAACCCAATTAAGAAAGCCCCAGCAAGCTGGAGCATGCAAAAATTGCCACAAAACTCAGTTTTGCTCCTCTCCACGGAAATCTTTAGTAAAAGGCGAAAGATTTTTACATTCTGAAGAGAAGCCAGAGTATACTGTGCAAAGGCCTCCTCCTGACCTACCACCATGGCAGCAGCCCTCACTTGGCCCGGGGAGAGCAGCTAGAAGTGGGTTCGTGGTTTGGTGATGGAAAAACAAAAACGGCAACAGCCCATCTTCCACAGGCTGCTCCGTTCTCAGTTCTATGCTGCTGACAGAGCATCACCTGTTCCGTTGCCCGGAAGAAGGCCATCCATGGCTACAATATGCAAATGAGGGCCTCTTCCCAGCAACCCCAGGGTTCAGTCTCCCACCGAAACCCCACCCACCCATTACTTTATTCTGTTGTTGAACCCAATTAAGGAAGCCCCAGCAAGCTGGAGCATGCAAAAATTGCCACAAAACTCAGTTTTGCTCCTCTCCACGGAAATCTTTAGTAAAAGGCGAAAGATTTTTACGTTCTGAAGAGAAGCCAGAGTATACTGGGCAAAGGCCTCCTCCTGACCTACCACCATGGCAGCAGCCCTCACTTGGCCCGGGGAGAGCACCTAGAAGTGGGTTCGTGGTTTGGTGATGGAAAAACAAAAACGGCAACAGCCCATCTTCCACAGGATGCTCCGTTCTCAGTTCTATGCTGCTGACAGAGCATCACCTGTTCCGTTGCCCGGAAGAAGGCCATCCATGGCTACAATATGCAAATGAGGGCCTTTTCCCAGGAACCCCAGGGTTCAGTCTCCCACCGAAACCCCACCCACCCATTCCTTTATTCTGTTGTTGAACCCAATTAAGAAAGCCCCAGCAAGCTGGAGCATGCAAGAATTGCCACAAAACTCAGTTTTGCTCCTCTCCACGGAAATCTTTAGTAAAAGGCGAAAGATTTTTACGTTCTGAAGAGAAGCCAGAATATACTGGGCAAGGGCCTCCTCCTGACCTACCACCATGGCAGCAGCCCTCACTTGGCCCGGGGACAGCACCTAGAAGTGGGTTCGTGGTTTGGTGATGGAAAAACAAAAACGGCAACAGCCCATCTTCCACAGGCTGCTCCGTTCTCAGTTCGATGCTGCTGACAGAGCATCACCTGTTCCGTTGCCCGGAAGAAGGCCATCCATGGCTACAATATGCAAATGAGGGCCTCTTCCCCGCAACCCCAGGGTTCAGTCTCCCACCGAAACCCCACCCACCCATTACTTTATTCTGTTGTTGAACCCAATTAACGAAGCCCCAGCAAGCTGGAGCATGCAAAAATTGCCACAAAACTCAGTTTTGCTCCTCTCCACGGAAATCTTTAGTAAAAGGCGAAAGATTTTTACGTTCTGAAGAGAAGCCTGAGTATACAGAGCAAGGGCCTCCTCCTGACCTACCACCATGGCAGCAGCCCTCACTTGGCCCGGGGAGAGCAACTAGAAGTGGGTTCGTGGTTTGGTGATGGAAAAACAAAAACGGCAACAGCCCATCTTCCACAGGCTGCTTCGTTCTCAGTTCTATGCTGCTGACAGAGCATCACCTGTTCCATTGCCCGGAAGAAGGCCATCCATGGCTACAATATGCAAATGAGGGCCTCTTCCCCGCAACCCCAGGGTTCAGTCTCCCACCGAAACCCCACCCACCCATTACTTTATTCTGTTGTTGTACCCAATTAACGAAGCCCCAGCAAGCTGGAGCATGCAAAAATTGCCACAAAACTCAGTTTTGCTCCTCTCCACGGAAATCTTTAGTAAAAGGCGAAAGATTTTTACGTTCTGAAGAGAAGCCAGAGTATACTGGGCAAGGGCCTCCACCTGACCTACCACCATGGCAGCAGCCCTCACTTGGCCCGGGGAGAGCACCTAGAAGTGGGTTCGTGGTTTGGTGATGGAAAAACAAAAACGGCAACAGCCCATCTTCCACAGGATGCTCCGTTCTCAGTTCTATGCTGCTGACAGAGCATCACCTGTTCCGTTGCCCGGAAGAAGGCCATCCATGGCTACAATATGCAAATGAGGGCCTTTTCCCAGGAACCCCAGGGTTCAGTCTCCCACCGAAACCCCACCCACCCATTCCTTTATTCTGTTGTTGAACCCAATTAAGAAAGCCCCAGCAAGCTGGAGCATGCAAAAATTGCCACAAAACTCAGTTTTGCTCCTCTCCACGGAAATCTTTAGTAAAAGGCGAAAGATTTTTACATTCTGAAGAGAAGCCAGAGTATACTGTGCAAAGGCCTCCTCCTGACCTACCACCATGGCAGCAGCCCTCACTTGGCCCGGGGAGAGCACCTAGAAGTGGGTTCGTGGTTTGGTGATGGAAAAAAAAAAACGGCAACAGCCCATCTTCCATAGGATGCTCCGTTCTCAGTTCTATGCTGCTGACAGAGCATCACCTGTTCCGTTGCCCGGAAGAAGGCCATCTATGGCTACAATATGCAAATGAGGGCCTTTTCCCAGGAACCCCAGGGTTCAGTCTCCCACCGAAACCCCACCCACCCATTCCTTTATTCTGTTGTTGAACCCAATTAAGAAAGCCCCAGCAAGCTGGAGCATGCAAAAATTGCCACAAAACTCAGTTTTGCTCCTCTCCACGGAAATCTTTAGTAAAAGGCGAAAGATTTTTACATTCTGAAGAGAAGCCAGAGTATACTGTGCAAAGGCCTCCTCCTGACCTACCACCATGGCAGCAGCCCTCACTTGGCCCGGGGAGAGCACCTAGAAGTGGGTTCGTGGTTTGATGATGGAAAAACAAAAACGGCAACAGCCCATCTTCCACAGGCTGCTCCGTTCTCAGTTCTATGCTGCTGACAGAGCATCACCTGTTCCGTTGCCCGGAAGAAGGCCATCCATGGCTACAATATGCAAATGAGGGCCTCTTCCCAGCAACCCCAGGGTTCAGTCTCCCACCGAAACCCCACCCACCCATTACTTTATTCTGTTGTTGAACCCAATTAAGGAAGCCCCAGCAACCTGGAGCATGCAAAAATTGCCACAAAACTCAGTTTTGCTCCTCTCCACGGAAATCTTTAGTAAAAGGCGAAAGATTTTTACATTCTGAAGAGAAGCCAGAGTATACTGTGCAAAGGCCTCCTCCTGACCTACCACCATGGCAGCAGCCCTCACTTGGCCCGGGGAGAGCACCTAGAAGTGGGTTCGTGGTTTGGTGATGGAAAAACAAAAACAGCAACAGCCCATCTTCCACAGGCTGCTCCGTTCTCAGTTCTATGCTGCTGACAGAGCATCACCTGTTCCGTTGCCCGGAAGAAGGCCATCCATGGCTACAATATGCAAATGAGGGCCTTTTCCCAGGAACCCCAGGGTTCAGTCTCCCACCGAAACCCCACCCACCCATTCCTTTATTCTGTTGTTGAACCCAATTAAGAAAGCCCCAGCAAGCTGGAGCATGCAAAAATTGCCACAAAACTCAGTTTTGCTCCTCTCCACGGAAATCTTTAGTAAAAGGCGAAAGATTTTTACATTCTGAAGAGAAGCCAGAGTATACTGTGCAAAGGCCTCCTCCTGACCTACCACCATGGCAGCAGCCCTCACTTGGCCCGGGGAGAGCACCTAGAAGTGGGTTCGTGGTTTGATGATGGAAAAACAAAAACGGCAACAGCCCATCTTCCACAGGCTGCTCCGTTCTCAGTTCTATGCTGCTGACAGAGCATCACCTGTTCCGTTGCCCGGAAGAAGGCCATCCATGGCTATAATATGCAAATGAGGGCCTCTTCCCAGCAACCCCAGGGTTCAGTCTCCCACCAAAACCCCACCCACCCATTACTTTATTTTGTTGTTGAACCCAATTAAGGAAGCCCCAGCAAGCTGGAGCATGCAAAAATTGCCACAAAACTCAGTTTTGCTCCTCTCCACGGAAATCTTTAGTAAAAGGCGAAAGATTTTTACATTCTGAAGAGAAGCCAGAGTATACTGGGCAAAGGCCTCCTCCTGACCTACCACCATGGCAGCAGCCCTCACTTGGCCCGGGGAGAGCACCTAGAAGTGGGTTCATGGTTTGGTGATGGAAAAACAAAAACGGCAACAGCCCATCTTCCACAGGATGCTCCGTTCTCAGTTCTATGCTGCTGACAGAGCATCACCTGTTCCGTTGCCCGGAAGAAGGCCATCCATGGCTACAATATGCAAATGAGGGCCTTTTCCCAGGAACCCCAGGGTTCAGTCTCCCACCGAAACCCCACCCACCCATTCCTTTATTCTGTTGTTGAACCCAATTAAGAAAGCCCCAGCAAGCTGGAGCATGCAAAAATTGCCACAAAACTCAGTTTTGCTCCTCTCCACGGAAATCTTTAGTAAAAGGCGAAAGATTTTTACGTTCTGAAGAGAAGCCAGAATATACTGGGCAAGGGCCTCCTCCTGACCTACCACCATGGCAGCAGCCCTCACTTGGCCCGGGGACAGCACCTAGAAGTGGGTTCGTGGTTTGGTGATGGAAAAACAAAAACGGCAACAGCCCATCTTCCACAGGCTGCTCCGTTCTCAGTTCTATGCTGCTGACAGAGCATCACCTGTTCCGTTGCCCGGAAGAAGGCCATCCATGGCTACAATATGCAAATGAGGGCCTCTTCCCAGCAACCCCAGGGTTCAGTCTCCCACCGAAACCCCACCCACCCATTACTTTATTCTGTTGTTGAACCCAATTAAGGAAGCCCCAGCAAGCTGGAGCATGCAAAAATTGCCACAAAACTCAGTTTTGCTCCTCTCCACGGAAATCTTTAGTAAAAGGCGAAAGATTTTTACGTTCTGAAGAGAAGCCAGAGTATATTGGGCAAAGGCCTCCTCCTGACCTACCACCATGGCAGCAGCCCTCACTTGGCCCGGGGAGAGCACCTAGAAGTGGGTTCGTGGTTTGGTGATGGAAAAACAAAAACGGCAACAGCCCATCTTCCACAGGATGCTCCGTTCTCAGTTCTATGCTGCTGACAGAGCATCACCTGTTCCGTTGCCCAGAAGAAGGCCATCCATGGCTACAATATGCAAATGAGGGCCTCTTCCCAGCAACCCCAGGGTTCAGTCTCCCACCGAAACCCCACCCACCCATTACTTTATTCTGTTGTTGAACCCAATTAAGGAAGCCCCAGCAAGCTGGAGCATGCAAAAATTGCCACAAAACTCAGTTTTGCTCCTCTCCACGGAAATCTTTAGTAAAAGGCGAAAGATTTTTACGTTCTGAAGAGAAGCCAGAGTATATTGGGCAAAGGCCTCCTCCTGACCTACCACCATGGCAGCAGCCCTCACTTGGCCCGGGGAGAGCACCTAGAAGTGGGTTCGTGGTTTGGTGATGGAAAAACAAAAACGGCAACAGCCCATCTTCCACAGGATGCTCCGTTCTCAGTTCTATGCTGCTGACAGAGCATCACCTGTTCCGTTGCCCGGAAGAAGGCCATCCATGGCTACAATATGCAAATGAGGGCCTTTTCCCAGGAACCCCAGGGTTCAGTCTCCCACCGAAACCCCACCCACCCATTCCTTTATTCTGTTGTTGAACCCAATTAAGAAAGCCCCAGCAAGCTGGAGCATGCAAAAATTGCCACAAAACTCAGTTTTGCTCCTCTCCACGGAAATCTTTAGTAAAAGGCGAAAGATTTTTACGTTCTGAAGAGAAGCCAGAATATACTGGGCAAGGGCCTCCTCCTGACCTACCACCATGGCAGCAGCCCTCACTTGGCCCGGGGACAGCACCTAGAAGTGGGTTCGTGGTTTGGTGATGGAAAAACAAAAACGGCAACAGCCCATCTTCCACAGGCTGCTCCGTTCTCAGTTCGATGCTGCTGACAGAGCATCACCTGTTCCATTGCCCGGAAGAAGGCCATCCATGGCTACAATATGCAAATGAGGGCCTCTTCCCAGCAACCCCAGGGTTCAGTCTCCCACCGAAACCCCACCCACCCATTACATTATTCTGTTGTTGAACCCAATTAACGAAGCCCCAGCAAGCTGGAGCATGCAAAAATTGCCACAAAACTCAGTTTTGCTCCTCTCCACGGAAATCTTTAGTAAAAGGCGAAAGATTTTTACGTTCTGAAGAGAAGCCAGAGTATACTGGGCAAGGGCCTCCTCCTGACCTACCACCATGGCAGCAGCCCTCACTTGGCCCGGGGAGAGCACCTAGAAGTGGGTTCGTGGTTTGGTGATGGAAAAACAAAAACGGCAACAGCCCATCTTCCACAGGATGCTCCGTTCTCAGTTCTATGCTGCTGACAGAGCATCACCTGTTCCGTTGCCCGGAAGAAGGCCATCTATGGCTACAATATGCAAATGAGGGCCTTTTCCCAGGAACCCCAGGGTTCAGTCTCCCACCGAAACCCCACCCACCCATTCCTTTATTCTGTTGTTGAACCCAATTAAGAAAGCCCCAGCAAGCTGGAGCATGCAAAAATTGCCACAAAACTCAGTTTTGCTCCTCTCCACGGAAATCTTTAGTAAAAGACGAAAGATTTTTACATTCTGAAGAGAAGCCAGAGTATACTGTGCAAAGGCCTCCTCCTGACCTACCACCATGGCAGCAGCCCTCACTTGGCCCGGGGAGAGCACCTAGAAGTGGGTTCGTGGTTTGGTGATGGAAAAAAAAAAACGGCAACAGCCCATCTTCCATAGGATGCTCCGTTCTCAGTTCTATGCTGCTGACAGAGCATCACCTGTTCCGTTGCCCGGAAGAAGGCCATCTATGGCTACAATATGCAAATGAGGGCCTTTTCCCAGGAACCCCAGGGTTCAGTCTCCCACCGAAACCCCACCCACCCATTCCTTTATTCTGTTGTTGAACCCAATTAAGAAAGCCCCAGCAAGCTGGAGCATGCAAAAATTGCCACAAAACTCAATTTTGCTCCTCTCCACGGAAATCTTTAGTAAAAGGCGAAAGATTTTTACATTCTGAAGAGAAGCCAGAGTATACTGTGCAAAGGCCTCCTCCTGACCTACCACCATGGCAGCAGCCCTCACTTGGCCCGGGGAGAGCACCTAGAAGTGGGTTCGTGGTTTGGTGATGGAAAAAAAAAAACGGCAACAGCCCATCTTCCATAGGATGCTCCGTTCTCAGTTCTATGCTGCTGACAGAGCATCACCTGTTCCGTTGCCCGGAAGAAGGCCATCTATGGCTACAATATGCAAATGAGGGCCTTTTCCCAGGAACCCCAGGGTTCAGTCTCCCACCGAAACCCCACCCACCCATTCCTTTATTCTGTTGTTGAACCCAATTAAGAAAGCCCCAGCAAGCTGGAGCATGCAAAAATTGCCACAAAACTCAGTTTTGCTCCTCTCCACGGAAATCTTTAGTAAAAGACGAAAGATTTTTACATTCTGAAGAGAAGCCAGAGTATACTGTGCAAAGGCCTCCTCCTGACCTACCACCATGGCAGCAGCCCTCACTTGGCCCGGGGAGAGCACCTAGAAGTGGGTTCGTGGTTTGCTGATGGAAAAACAAAAACGGCAACAGCCCATCTTCCACAGGCTGCTCCGTTCTCAGTTCTATGCTGCTGACAGAGCATCACCTGTTCCGTTGCCCGGAAGAAGGCCATCCATGGCTACAATATGCAAATGAGGGCCTCTTCCCAGCAACCCCAGGGTTCAGTCTCCCACCGAAACCCCACCCACCCATTACTTTATTCTGTTGTTGAACCCAATTAAGGAAGCCCCAGCAAGCTGGAGCATGCAAAAATTGCCACAAAACTCAGTTTTGCTCCTCTCCACGGAAATCTTTAGTAAAAGGCGAAAGATTTTTACATTCTGAAGAGAAGCCAGAGTATACTGTGCAAAGGCCTCCTCCTGACCTACCACCATGGCAGCAGCCCTCACTTGGCCCGGGGAGAGCACCTAGAAGTGGGTTCGTGGTTTGGTGATGGAAAAAAAAAACGGCAACAGCCCATCTTCCATAGGATGCTCCGTTCTCAGTTCTATGCTGCTGACAGAGCATCACCTGTTCCGTTGCCCGGAAGAAGGCCATCTATGGCTACAATATGCAAATGAGGGCCTTTTCCCAGGAACCCCAGGGTTCAGTCTCCCACCGAAACCCCACCCACCCATTCCTTTATTCTGTTGTTGAACCCAATTAAGAAAGCCCCAGCAAGCTGGAGCATGCAAAAATTGCCACAAAACTCAGTTTTGCTCCTCTCCACGGAAATCTTTAGTAAAAGGCGAAAGATTTTTACGTGCTGAAGAGAAGCCAGAGTATACTGGGCAAAGGCCTCCTCCTGACCTACCACCATGGCAGCAGCCCTCACTTGGCCCGGGGAGAGCACCTAGAAGTGGGTTCGTGGTTTGGTGATGGAAAAACAAAAACGGCAACAGCCCATCTTCCACAGGATGCTCCGTTCTCAGTTCTATGCTGCTGACAGAGCATCACCTGTTCCGTTGCCCGGAAGAAGGCCATCCATGGCTACAATATGCAAATGAGGGCCTTTTCCCAGGAACCCCAGGGTTCAGTCTCCCACCGAAACCCCACCCACCCATTCCTTTATTCTGTTGTTGAACCCAATTAAGAAAGCCCCAGCAAGCTGGAGCATGCAAAAATTGCCACAAAACTCAGTTTTGCTCCTCTCCACGGAAATCTTTAGTAAAAGGCGAAAGATTTTTACGTTCTGAAGAGAAGCCAGAATATTCTGGGCAAGGGCCTCCTCCTGACCTACCACCATGGCAGCAGCCCTCACTTGGCCCGGGGACAGCACCTAGAAGTGGGTTCGTGGTTTGGTGATGGAAAAACAAAAACGGCAACAGCCCATCTTCCACAGGCTGCTCCGTTCTCAGTTCGATGCTGCTGACAGAGCATCACCTGTTCCGTTGCCCGGAAGAAGGCCATCCATGGCTACAATATGCAAATGAGGGCCTCTTCCCCGCAACCCCAGGGTTCAGTCTCCCACCGAAACCCCACCCACCCATTACTTTATTCTGTTGTTGAACCCAATTAACGAAGCCCCAGCAAGCTGGAGCATGCAAAAATTGCCACAAAACTCAGTTTTGCTCCTCTCCACGGAAATCTTTAGTAAAAGGCGAAAGATTTTTACGTTCTGAAGAGAAGCCTGAGTATACAGAGCAAGGGCCTCCTCCTGACCTACCACCATGGCAGCAGCCCTCACTTGGCCCGGGGAGAGCAACTAGAAGTGGGTTCGTGGTTTGGTGATGGAAAAACAAAAACGGCAACAGCCCATCTTCCACAGGCTGCTTCGTTCTCAGTTCTATGCTGCTGACAGAGCATCACCTGTTCCATTGCCCGGAAGAAGGCCATCCATGGCTACAATATGCAAATGAGGGCCTCTTCCCCGCAACCCCAGGGTTCAGTCTCCTACCGAAACCCCACCCACCCATTACTTTATTCTGTTGTTGAACCCAATTAACGAAGCCCCAGCAAGCTGGAGCATGCAAAAATTGCCACAAAACTCAGTTTTGCTCCTCTCCACGGAAATCTTTAGTAAAAGGCGAAAGATTTTTACGTTCTGAAGAGAAGCCAGAGTATACTGGGCAAGTGCCTCCTCCTGACCTACCACCATGGCAGCAGCCCTCACTTGGCCCGGGGAGAGCACCTAGAAGTGGGTTCGTGGTTTGGTGATGGAAAAACAAAAACGGCAACAGCCCATCTTCCACAGGATGCTCCGTTCTCAGTTCTATGCTGCTGACAGAGCATCACCTGTTCCGTTGCCCGGAAGAAGGCCATCCATGGCTACAATATGCAAATGAGGGCCTTTTCCCAGGAACCCCAGGGTTCAGTCTCCCACCGAAACCCCACCCACCCATTCCTTTATTCTGTTGTTGAACCCAATTAAGAAAGCCCCAGCAAGCTGGAGCATGCAAAAATTGCCACAAAACTCAGTTTTGCTCCTCTCCACGGAAATCTTTAGTAAAAGGCGAAAGATTTTTACATTCTGAAGAGAAGCCAGAGTATACTGTGCAAAGGCCTCCTCCTGACCTACCACCATGGCAGCAGTCCTCACTTGGCCCGGGGAGAGCACCTAGAAGTGGGTTCGTGGTTTGGTGATGGAAAAAAAAAAACGGCAACAGCCCATCTTCCACAGGATGCTCCGTTCTCAGTTCTATGCTGCTGACAGAGCATCACCTGTTCCGTTGCCCGGAAGAAGGCCATCCATGGCTACAATATGCAAATGAGGGCCTCTTCCCAGCAACCCCAGGGTTCAGTCTCCCACCGAAACCCCACCCACCCATTACTTTATTCTGTTGTTGAACCCAATTAAGGAAGCCCCAGCAAGCTGGAGCATGCAAAAATTGCCACAAAACTCAGTTTTGCTCCTCTCCACGGAAATCTTTAGTAAAAGGCGAAAGATTTTTACGTTCTGAAGAGAAGCCAGAATATTCTGGGCAAGGGCCTCCTCCTGACCTACCACCATGGCAGCAGCCCTCACTTGGCCCGGGGACAGCACCTAGAAGTGGGTTCGTGGTTTGGTGATGGAAAAACAAAAACGGCAACAGCCCATCTTCCACAGGCTGCTCCGTTCTCAGTTCGATGCTGCTGACAGAGCATCACCTGTTCCGTTGCCCGGAAGAAGGCCATCCATGGCTACAATATGCAAATGAGGGCCTCTTCCCCGCAACCCCAGGGTTCAGTCTCCCACCGAAACCCCACCCACCCATTACTTTATTCTGTTGTTGAACCCAATTAACGAAGCCCCAGCAAGCTGGAGCATGCAAAAATTGCCACAAAACTCAGTTTTGCTCCTCTCCACGGAAATCTTTAGTAAAAGGCGAAAGATTTTTACGTTCTGAAGAGAAGCCTGAGTATACAGAGCAAGGGTCTCCTCCTGACCTACCACCATGGCAGCAGCCCTCACTTGGCCCGGGGAGAGCAACTAGAAGTGGGTTCGTGGTTTGGTGATGGAAAAACAAAAACGGCAACAGCCCATCTTCCACAGGCTGCTTCGTTCTCAGTTCTATGCTGCTGACAGAGCATCACCTGTTCCATTGCCCGGAAGAAGGCCATCCATGGCTACAATATGCAAATGAGGGCCTCTTCCCCGCAACCCCAGGGTTCAGTCTCCCACCGAAACCCCACCCACCCATTACTTTATTCTGTTGTTGAACCCAATTAAGGAAGCCCCAGCAAGCTGGAGCATGCAAAAATTGCCACAAAACTCAGTTTTGCTCCTCTCCACGGAAATCTTTAGTAAAAGGCGAAAGATTTTTACGTTCTGAAGAGAAGCCAGAGTATACTGGGCAAAGGCCTCCTCCTGACCTACCACCATGGCAGCAGCCCTCACTTGGCCCGGGGAGAGCACCTAGAAGTGGGTTCGTGGTTTGGTGATGGAAAAACAAAAACGGCAACAGCCCATCTTCCACAGGATGCTCCGTTCTCAGTTCTATGCTGCTGACAGAGCATCACCTGTTCCGTTGCCCGGAAGAAGGCCATCCATGGCTACAATATGCAAATGAGGGCCTTTTCCCAGGAACCCCAGGGTTCAGTCTCCCACCGAAACCCCACCCACCCATTCCTTTATTCTGTTGTTGAACCCAATTAAGAAAGCCCCAGCAAGCTGGAGCATGCAAAAATTGCCACAAAACTCAGTTTTGCTCCTCTCCACGGAAATCTTTAGTAAAAGGTGAAAGATTTTTACATTCTGAAGAGAAGCCAGAGTATACTGTGCAAAGGCCTCCTCCTGACCTACCACCATGGCAGCAGCCCTCACTTGGCCCGGGGAGAGCACCTAGAAGTGGGTTCGTGGTTTGGTGATGGAAAAAAAAAAACGGCAACAGCCCATCTTCCATAGGATGCTCCGTTCTCAGTTCTATGCTGCTGACAGAGCATCACCTGTTCCGTTGCCCGGAAGAAGGCCATCTATGGCTACAATATGCAAATGAGGGCCTTTTCCCAGGAACCCCAGGGTTCAGTCTCCCACCGAAACCCCACCCACCCATTCCTTTATTCTGTTGTTGAACCCAATTAAAAAAGCCCCAGCAAGCTGGAGCATGCAAAAATTGCCACAAAACTCAGTTTTGCTCCTCTCCACGGAAATCTTTAGTAAAAGGCGAAAGATTTTTACATTCTGAAGAGAAGCCAGAGTATACTGTGCAAAGGCCTCCTCCTGACCTACCACCATGGCAGCAGCCCTCACTTGGCCCGGGGAGAGCACCTAGAAGTGGGTTCGTGGTTTGGTGATGGAAAAACAAAAACGGCAACAGCCCATCTTCCACAGGCTGCTCCGTTCTCAGTTCTATGCTGCTGACAGAGCATCACCTGTTCCGTTGCCCGGAAGAAGGCCATCCATGGCTACAATATGCAAATGAGGGCCTCTTCCCAGCAACCCCAGGGTTCAGTCTCCCACCGAAACCCCACCCACCCATTACTTTATTCTGTTGTTGAACCCAATTAAGGAAGCCCCAGCAAGCTGGAGCATGCAAAAATTGCCACAAAACTCAGTTTTGCTCCTCTCCACGGAAATCTTTAGTAAAAGGCGAAAGATTTTTACGTTCTGAAGAGAAGCTAGAGTATACTGGGCAAAGGCCTCCTCCTGACCTACCACCATGGCAGCAGCCCTCACTTGGCCCGGGGAGAGCACCTAGAAGTGGGTTCGTGGTTTGGTGATGGAAAAACAAAAACGGCAACAGCCCATCTTCCACAGGATGCTCCGTTCTCAGTTCTATGCTGCTGACAGAGCATCACCTGTTCCGTTGCCCAGAAGAAGGCCATCCATGGCTACAATATGCAAATGAGGGCCTTTTCCCAGGAACCCCAGGGTTCAGTCTCCCACCGAAACCCCACCCACCCATTCCTTTATTCTGTTGTTGAACCCAATTAAGAAAGCCCCAGCAAGCTGGAGCATGCAAAAATTGCCACAAAACTCAGTTTTGCTCCTCTCCACGGAAATCTTTAGTAAAAGGCGAAAGATTTTTACGTTCTGAAGAGAAGCCAGAGTATACTGTGCAAAGGCCTCCTCCTGACCTACCACCATGGCAGCAGCCCTCACTTGGCCCGGGGAGAGCACCTAGAAGTGGGTTCGTGGTTTGGTGATGGAAAAACAAAAACGGCAACAGCCCATCTTCCACAGGCTGCTCCGTTCTCAGTTCTATGCTGCTGACAGAGCATCACCTGTTCCGTTGCCCGGAAGAAGGCCATCCATGGCTACAATATGCAAATGAGGGCCTCTTCCCAGCAACCCCAGGGTTCAGTCTCCCACCGAAACCCCACCCACCCATTACTTTATTCTGTTGTTGAACCCAATTAAGGAAGCCCCAGCAAGCTGGAGCATGCAAAAATTGCCACAAAACTCAGTTTTGCTCCTCTCCACGGAAATCTTTAGTAAAAGGCGAAAGATTTTTACGTTCTGAAGAGAAGCCAGAGTATACTGGGCAAAGGCCTCCTCCTGACCTACCACCATGGCAGCAGCCCTCACTTGGCCCGGGGAGAGCACCTAGAAGTGGGTTCGTGGTTTGGTGATGGAAAAACAAAAACGGCAACAGCCCATCTTCCACAGGATGCTCCGTTCTCAGTTCTATGCTGCTGACAGAGCATCACCTGTTCCGTTGCCCGGAAGAAGGCCATCCATGGCTACAATATGCAAATGAGGGCCTTTTCCCAGGAACCCCAGGGTTCAGTCTCCCACCGAAACCCCACCCATTCCTTTATTCTGTTGTTGAACCCAATTAAGAAAGCCCCAGCAAGCTGGAGCATGCAAAAATTGCCACAAAACTCAGTTTTGCTCCTCTCCACGGAAATCTTTAGTAAAAGGCGAAAGATTTTTACATTCTGAAGAGAAGCCAGAGTATAGTGTGCAAAGGCCTCCTCCTGACCTACCACCATGGCAGCAGCCCTCACTTGGCCCGGGGAGAGCACCTAGAAGTGGGTTCGTGGTTTGGTGATGGAAAAACAAAAACGGCAACAGCCCATCTTCCACAGGCTGCTCCGTTCTCAGTTCTATGCTGCTGACAGAGCATCACCTGTTCCGTTGCCCGGAAGAAGGCCATCCATGGCTACAATATGCAAATGAGGGCCTCTTCCCAGCAACCCCAGGGTTCAGTCTCCCACCGAAACCCCACCCACCCATTACTTTATTCTGTTGTTGAACCCAATTAAGGAAGCCCCAGCAAGCTGGAGCATGCAAAAATTGCCACAAAACTCAGTTTTGCTCCTCTCCACGGAAATCTTTAGTAAAAGGCGAAAGATTTTTACGTTCTGAAGAGAAGCCAGAGTATACTGGGCAAAGGCCTCCTCCTGACCTACCACCATGGCAGCAGCCCTCACTTGGCCCGGGGAGAGCACCTAGAAGTGGGTTCGTGGTTTGGTGATGGAAAAACAAAAACGGCAACAGCCCATCTTCCACAGGATGCTCCGTTCTCAGTTCTATGCTGCTGACAGAGCATCACCTGTTCCGTTGCCCAGAAGAAGGCCATCCATGGCTACAATATGCAAATGAGGGCCTTTTCCCAGGAACCCCAGGGTTCAGTCTCCCACCGAAACCCCACCCACCCATTCCTTTATTCTGTTGTTGAACCCAATTAAGAAAGCCCCAGCAAGCTGGAGCATGCAAAAATTGCCACAAAACTCAGTTTTGCTCCTCTCCACGGAAATCTTTAGTAAAAGGCGAAAGATTTTTACATTCTGAAGAGAAGCCAGAGTATACTGTGCAAAGGCCTCCTCCTGACCTACCACCATGGCAGCAGCCCTCACTTGGCCCGGGGAGAGCACCTAGAAGAGGGTTCGTTGTTTGGTGATGGAAAAACAAAAACGGCAACAGCCCATCTTCCACAGGCTGCTCCGTTCTCAGTTCTATGCTGCTGACAGAGCATCACCTGTTCCGTTGCCCGGAAGAAGGCCATCCATGGCTACAATATGCAAATGAGGGCCTCTTCCCAGCAACCCCAGGGTTCAGTCTCCCACCGAAACCCCACCCACCCATTACTTTATTCTGTTGTTGAACCCAATTAAGGAAGCCCCAGCAAGCTGGAGCATGCAAAAATTGCCACAAAACTCAGTTTTGCTCCTCTCCACGGAAATCTTTAGTAAAAGGCGAAAGATTTTTACGTTCTGAAGGGAAGCCAGAGTATACTGGGCAAAGGCCTCCTCCTGACCTACCACCATGGCAGCAGCCCTCACTTGGCCCGGGGAGAGTACCTAGAAGTGGGTTCGTGGTTTGGTGATGGAAAAACAAAAACGGCAACAGCCCATCTTCCACAGGCTGCTCCGTTCTCAGTTCTATGCTGCTGACAGAGCATCACCTGTTCCGTTGCCCGGAAGAAGGCCATCCATGGCTACAATATGCAAATGAGGGCCTTTTCCCAGGAACCCCAGGGTTCAGTCTCCCACCGAAACCCCACCCACCCATTCCTTTATTCTGTTGTTGAACCCAATTAAGAAAGCCCCAGCAAGCTGGAGCATGCAAAAATTGCCACAAAACTCAGTTTTGCTCCTCTCCACGGAAATCTTTAGTAAAAGGCGAAAGATTTTTACGTTCTGAAGAGAAGCCAGAGTATACTGTGCAAAGGCCTCCTCCTGACCTACCACCATGGCAGCAGCCCTCACTTGGCCCGGGGAGAGCACCTAGAAGTGGGTTCGTGGTTTGGTGATGGAAAAACAAAAACGGCAACAGCCCATCTTCCACAGGCTGCTCCGTTCTCAGTTCTATGCTGCTGACAGAGCATCACCTGTTCCGTTGCCCGGAAGAAGGCCATCCATGGCTACAATATGCAAATGAGGGCCTCTTCCCAGCAACCCCAGGGTTCAGTCTCCCACCGAAACCCCACCCACCCATTCCTTTATTCTGTTGTTGAACCCAATTAAGAAAGCCCCAGCAAGCTGGAGCATGCAAAAATTGCCACAAAACTCAGTTTTGCTCCTCTCCACGGAAATCTTTAGTAAAAGGCGAAAGATTTTTACATTCTGAAGAGAAGCCAGAGTATACTGTGCAAAGGCCTCCTCCTGACCTACCACCATGGCAGCAGCCCTCACTTGGCCCGGGGAGAGCACCTAGAAGTGGGTTCGTGGTTTGGTGATGGAAAAACAAAAACGGCAACAGCCCATCTTCCACAGGCTGCTCCGTTCTCAGTTCTATGCTGCTGACCGAGCATCACCTGTTCCGTTGCCCGGAAGAAGGCCATCCATGGCTACAATATGCAAATGAGGGCCTCTTCCCAGCAACCCCAGGGTTCAGTCTCCCACCGAAACCCCACCCACCCATTACTTTATTCTGTTGTTGAACCCAATTAAGGAAGCCCCAGCAAGCTGGAGCATGCAAAAATTGCCACAAAACTCAGTTTTGCTCCTCTCCACGGAAATCTTTAGTAAAAGGCGAAAGATTTTTACGTTCTGAAGAGAAGCCAGAGTATACTGGGCAAAGGCCTCCTCCTGACCTACCACCATGGCAGCAGCCCTCACTTGGCCCGGGGAGAGCACCTAGAAGTGGGTTCGTGGTTTGGTGATGGAAAAACAAAAACGGCAACAGCCCATCTTCCACAGGATGCTCCGTTCTCAGTTCTATGCTGCTGACAGAGCATCACCTGTTCCGTTGCCCAGAAGAAGGCCATCCATGGCTACAATATGCAAATGAGGGCCTTTTCCCAGGAACCCCAGGGTTCAGTCTCCCACCGAAACCCCACCCACCCATTCCTTTATTCTGTTGTTGAACCCAATTAAGAAAGCCCCAGCAAGCTGGAGCATGCAAAAATTGCCACAAAACTCAGTTTTGCTCCTCTCCACGGAAATCTTTAGTAAAAGGCGAAAGATTTTTACATTCTGAAGAGAAGCCAGAGAATACTGTGCAAAGGCCTCCTCCTGACCTACCACCATGGCAGCAGCCCTCACTTGGCCCGGGGAGAGCACCTAGAAGTGGGTTCGTTGTTTGGTGATGGAAAAACAAAAACGGCAACAGCCCATCTTCCACAGGCTGCTCCGTTCTCAGTTCTATGCTGCTGACAGAGCATCACCTGTTCCGTTGCCCGGAAGAAGGCCATCCATGGCTACAATATGCAAATGAGGGCCTCTTCCCAGCAACCCCAGGGTTCAGTCTCCCACCGAAACCCCACCCACCCATTACTTTATTCTGTTGTTGAACCCAATTAAGGAAGCCCCAGCAAGCTGGAGCATGCAAAAATTGCCACAAAACTCAGTTTTGCTCCTCTCCACGGAAATCTTTAGTAAAAGGCGAAAGATTTTTACGTTCTGAAGGGAAGCCAGAGTATACTGGGCAAAGGCCTCCTCCTGACCTACCACCATGGCAGCAGCCCTCACTTGGCCCGGGGAGAGCACCTAGAAGTGGGTTCGTGGTTTGGTGATGGAAAAACAAAAACGGCAACAGCCCATCTTCCACAGGCTGCTCCGTTCTCAGTTCTATGCTGCTGACAGAGCATCACCTGTTCCGTTGCCCGGAAGAAGGCCATCCATGGCTACAATATGCAAATGAGGGCCTTTTCCCAGGAACCCCAGGGCTCAGTCTCCCACCGAAACCCCACCCACCCATTCCTTTATTCTGTTGTTGAACCCAATTAAGAAAGCCCCAGCAAGCTGTAGCATGCAAAAATTGCCACAACACTCAGTTTTGCTCCTCTCCACGGAAATCTTTAGTAAAAGGCGAAAGATTTTTACATTCTGAAGAGAAGCCAGAGTATACTGTGCAAAGGCCTCCTCCTGACCTACCACCATGGCAGCAGCCCTCACTTGGCCCGGGGAGAGCACCTAGAAGTGGGTTCGTGGTTTGGTGATGGAAAAAAAAAAACGGCAACAGCCCATCTTCCATAGGATGCTCCGTTCTCAGTTCTATGCTGCTGACAGAGCATCACCTGTTCCGTTGCCCGGAAGAAGGCTATCTATGGCTACAATATGCAAATGAGGGCCTTTTCCCAGGAACCCCAGGGTTCAGTCTCCCACCGAAACCCCACCCACCCATTCCTTTATTCTGTTGTTGAACCCAATTAAGAAAGCCCCAGCAAGCTGGAGCATGCAAAAATTGCCACAAAACTCAGTTTTGCTCCTCTCCACGGAAATCTTTAGTAAAAGGCGAAAGATTTTTACATTCTGAAGAGAAGCCAGAGTATACTGTGCAAAGGCCTCCTCCTGACCTACCACCATGGCAGCAGCCCTCACTTGGCCCGGGGAGAGCACCTAGAAGTGGGTTCGTGGTTTGGTGATGGAAAAACAAAAACGGCAACAGCCCATCTTCCACAGGCTGCTCCGTTCTCAGTTCTATGCTGCTGACAGAGCATCACCTGTTCCGTTGCCCGGAAGAAGGCCATCCATGGCTACAATATGCAAATGAGGGCCTCTTCCCAGCAACCCCAGGGTTCAGTCTCCCACCGAAACCCCACCCACCCATTCCTTTATTCTGTTGTTGAACCCAATTAAGGAAGCCCCAGCAAGCTGGAGCATGCAAAAATTGCCACAAAACTCAGTTTTGCTCCTCTCCACGGAAATCTTTAGTAAAAGGCGAAAGATTTTTACGTTCTGAAGAGAAGCCAGAATATACTGGGCAAAGGCCTCCTCCTGACCTACCACCATGGCAGCAGCCCTCACTTGGCCCGGGGAGAGCACCTAGAAGTGGGTTCGTGGTTTGGTGATGGAAAAACAAAAACGGCAACAGCCCATCTTCCACAGGATGCTCCGTTCTCAGTTCTATGCTGCTGACAGAGCATCACCTGTTCCGTTGCCCGGAAGAAGGCCATCCATGGCTACAATATGCAAATGAGGGCCTTTTCCCAGGAACCCCAGGGTTCAGTCTCCCACCGAAACCCCACCCACCCATTCCTTTATTCTGTTGTTGAACCCAATTAAGAAAGCCCCAGCAAGCTGGAGCATGCAAAAATTGCCACAAAACTCAGTTTTGCTCCTCTCCACGGAAATCTTTAGTAAAAGGCGAAAGATTTTTACGTTCTGAAGAGAAGCCAGAATATACTGGGCAAGGGCCTCCTCCTGACCTACCACCATGGCAGCAGCCCTCACTTGGCCCGGGGACAGCACCTAGAAGTGGGTTCGTGGTTTGGTGATGGAAAAACAAAAACGGCAACAGCCCATCTTCCACAGGCTGCTCCGTTCTCAGTTCTATGCTGCTGACAGAGCATCACCTGTTCCGTTGCCCGGAAGAAGGCCATCCATGGCTACAATATGCAAATGAGGGCCTCTTCCCAGCAACCCCAGGGTTCAGTCTCCCACCGAAACCCCACCCACCCATTACTTTATTCTGTTGTTGAACCCAATTAAGGAAGCCCCAGCAAGCTGGAGCATGCAAAAATTGCCACAAAACTCAGTTTTGCTACTCTCCACGGAAATCTTTAGTAAAAGGCGAAAGATTTTTACGTTCTGAAGAGAAGCCAGAGTATACTGGGCAAAGGCCTCCTCCTGACCTACCACCATGGCAGCAGCCCTCACTTGGCCCGGGGAGAGCACCTAGAAGTGGGTTCGTGGTTTGGTGATGGAAAAACAAAAACGGCAACAGCCCATCTTCCACAGGATGCTCCGTTCTCAGTTCTATGCTGCTGACAGAGCATCACCTGTTCCGTTGCCCGGAAGAAGGCCATCCATGGCTACAATATGGAAATGAGGGCCTTTTCCCAGGAACCCCAGGGTTCAGTCTCCCACCGAAACCCCACCCACCCATTCCTTTATTCTGTTGTTGAACCCAATTAAGAAAGCCCCAGCAAGCTGGAGCATGCAAAAATTGCCACAAAACTCAGTTTTGCTCCTCTCCACGGAAATCTTTAGTAAAAGGCGAAAGATTTTTACGTTCTGAAGAGAAGCCAGAATATACTGGGCAAGGGCCTCCTCCTGACCTACCACCATGGCAGCAGCCCTCACTTGGCCCGGGGACAGCACCTAGAAGTGGGTTCGTGGTTTGGTGATGGAAAAACAAAAACGGCAACAGCCCATCTTCCACAGGCTGCTCCGTTCTCAGTTCTATGCTGCTGACAGAGCATCACCTGTTCCGTTGCCCGGAAGAAGGCCATCCATGGCTACAATATGCAAATGAGGGCCTCTTCCCAGCAACCCCAGGGTTCAGTCTCCCACCGAAACCCCACCCACCCATTCCTTTATTCTGTTGTTGAACCCAATTAAGAAAGCCCCAGCAAGCTGGAGCATGCAAGAATTGCCACAAAACTCAGTTTTGCTCCTCTCCACGGAAACCTTTAGTAAAAGGCGAAAGATTTTTACGTTCTGAAGAGAAGCCAGAATATACTGGGCAAGGGCCTCCTCCTGACCTACCACCATGGCAGCAGCCCTCACTTGGCCCGGGGACAGCACCTAGAAGTGGGTTCGTGGTTTGGTGATGGAAAAACAAAAACGGCAACAGCCCATCTTCCACAGGCTGCTCCGTTCTCAGTTCTATGCTGCTGACAGAGCATCACCTGTTCCGTTGCCCGGAAGAAGGCCATCCATGGCTACAATATGCAAATGAGGGCCTCTTCCCAGCAACCCCAGGGTTCAGTCTCCCACCGAAACCCCACCCACCCATTACTTTATTCTGTTGTTGAACCCAATTAAGGAAGCCCCAGCAAGCTGGAGCATGCAAAAATTGCCACAAAACTCAGTTTTGCTCCTCTCCACGGAAATCTTTAGTAAAAGGCGAAAGATTTTTACGTTCTGAAGAGAAGCCAGAGTATACTGGGCAAAGGCCTCCTCCTGACCTACCACCATGGCAGCAGCCCTCACTTGGCCCGGGGAGAGCACCTAGAAGTGGGTTCGTGGTTTGGTGATGGAAAAACAAAAACGGCAACAGCCCATCTTCCACAGGATGCTCCGTTCTCAGTTCTATGCTGCTGACAGAGCATCACCTGTTCCGTTGCCCGGAAGAAGGCCATCCATGGCTACAATATGGAAATGAGGGCCTTTTCCCAGGAACCCCAGGGTTCAGTCTCCCACCGAAACCCCACCCACCCATTCCTTTATTCTGTTGTTGAACCCAATTAAGAAAGCCCCAGCAAGCTGGAGCATGCAAAAATTGCCACAAAACTCAGTTTTGCTCCTCTCCACGGAAATCTTTAGTAAAAGGCGAAAGATTTTTACGTTCTGAAGAGAAGCCAGAATATACTGGGCAAGGGCCTCCTCCTGACCTACCACCATGGCAGCAGCCCTCACTTGGCCCGGGGACAGCACCTAGAAGTGGGTTCGTGGTTTGGTGATGGAAAAACAAAAACGGCAACAGCCCATCTTCCACAGGCTGCTCCGTTCTCAGTTCGATGCTGCTGACAGAGCATCACCTGTTCCGTTGCCCGGAAGAAGGCCATCCATGGCTACAATATGCAAATGAGGGCCTCTTCCCCGCAACCCCAGGGTTCAGTCTCCCACCGAAACCCCACCCACCCATTACTTTATTCTGTTGTTGAACCCAATTAACGAAGCCCCAGCAAGCTGGAGCATGCAAAAATTGCCACAAAACTCAGTTTTGCTCCTCTCCACGGAAATCTTTAGTAAAAGGCGAAAGATTTTTACGTTCTGAAGAGAAGCCTGAGTATACAGAGCAAGGGCCTCCTCCTGACCTACCACCATGGCAGCAGCCCTCACTTGGCCCGGGGAGAGCTACTAGAAGTGGGTTCGTGGTTTGGTGATGGAAAAACAAAAACGGCAACAGCCCATCTTCCACAGACTGCTTCGTTCTCAGTTCTATGCTGCTGACAGAGCATCACCTGTTCCATTGCCCGGAAGAAGGCCATCCATGGCTACAATATGCAAATGAGGGCCTCTTCCCCGCAACCCCAGGGTTCAGTCTCCCACCGAAACCCCACCCACCCATTACTTTATTCTGTTGTTGAACCCAATTAACGAAGCCCCAGCAAGCTGGAGCATGCAAAAATTGCCACAAAACTCAGTTTTGCTCCTCTCCACGGAAATCTTTAGTAAAAGGCGAAAGATTTTTACGTTCTGAAGAGAAGCCAGAGTATACTGTGCAAAGGCCTCCTCCTGACCTACCACCATGGCAGCAGCCCTCACTTGGCCCGGGGAGAGCACCTAGAAGTGGGTTCGTGGTTTGGTGATGGAAAAACAAAAACGGCAACAGCCCATCTTCCACAGGCTGCTCCGTTCTCAGTTCTATGCTGCTGACAGAGCATCACCTGTTCCGTTGCCCGGAAGAAGGCCATCCATGGCTACAATATGCAAATGAGGGCCTCTTCCCAGCAACCCCAGGGTTCAGTCTCCCACCGAAACCCCACCCACCCATTACTTTATTCTGTTGTTGAACCCAATTAAGGAAGCCCCAGCAAGCTGGAGCATGCAAAAATTGCCACAAAACTCAGTTTTGCTCCTCTCCACGGAAATCTTTAGTAAAAGGCGAAAGATTTTTACGTTCTGAAGAGAAGCCAGAGTATACTGGGCAAAGGCCTCCTCCTGACCTACCACCATGGCAGCAGCCCTCACTTGGCCCGGGGAGAGCACCTAGAAGTGGGTTCGTGGTTTGGTGATGGAAAAACAAAAACGGCAACAGCCCATCTTCCACAGGATGCTCCGTTCTCAGTTCTATGCTGCTGACAGAGCATCACCTGTTCCGTTGCCCAGAAGAAGGCCATCCATGGCTACAATATGCAAATGAGGGCCTTTTCCCAGGAACCCCAGGGATCAGTCTCCCACCGAAACCCCACCCACCCATTCCTTTATTCTGTTGTTGAACCCAATTAAGAAAGCCCCAGCAAGCTGGAGCATGCAAAAATTGCCACAAAACTCAGTTTTGCTCCTCTCCACGGAAATCTTTAGTAAAAGGCGAAAGATTTTTACATTCTGAAGAGAAGCCAGAGTATACTGTGCAAAGGCCTCCTCCTGACCTACCACCATGGCAGCAGCCCTCACTTGGCCCGGGGAGAGCACCTAGAAGTGGGTTCGTTGTTTGGTGATGGAAAAACAAAAACGGCAACAGCCCATCTTCCACAGGCTGCTCCGTTCTCAGTTCTATGCTGCTGACAGAGCATCACCTGTTCCGTTGCCCGGAAGAAGGCCATCCATGGCTACAATATGCAAATGAGGGCCTCTTCCCAGCAACCCCAGGGTTCAGTCTCCCACCGAAACCCCACCCACCCATTACTTTATTCTGTTGTTGAACCCAATTAAGGAAGCCCCAGCAAGCTGGAGCATGCAAAAATTGCCACAAAACTCAGTTTTGCTCCTCTCCACGGAAATCTTTAGTAAAAGGCGAAAGATTTTTACGTTCTGAAGGGAAGCCAGAGTATACTGGGCAAAGGCCTCCTCCTGACCTACCACCATGGCAGCAGCCCTCACTTGGCCCGGGGAGAGCACCTAGAAGTGGGTTCGTGGTTTGGTGATGGAAAAACAAAAACGGCAACAGCCCATCTTCCACAGGCTGCTCCGTTCTCAGTTCTATGCTGCTGACAGAGCATCACCTGTTCCGTTGCCCGGAAGAAGGCCATCCATGGCTACAATATGCAAATGAGGGCCTTTTCCCAGGAAGCCCAGGGTTCAGTCTCCCACCGAAACCCCACCCACCCATTCCTTTATTCTGTTGTTGAACCCAATTAAGAAAGCCCCAGCAAGCTGGAGCATGCAAAAATTGCCACAAAACTCAGTTTTGCTCCTCTCCACGGAAATCTTTAGTAAAAGGCGAAAGATTTTTACGTTCTGAAGAGAAGCCAGAGTATACTGTGCAAAGGCCTCCTCCTGACCTACCACCATGGCAGCAGCCCTCACTTGGCCCGGGGAGAGCACCTAGAAGTGGGTTCGTGGTTTGGTGATGGAAAAACAAAAACGGCAACAGCCCATCTTCCACAGGCTGCTCCGTTCTCAGTTCTATGCTGCTGACAGAGCATCACCTGTTCCGTTGCCCGGAAGAAGGCCATCCATGGCTACAATATGCAAATGAGGGCCTCTTCCCAGCAACCCCAGGGTTCAGTCTCCCACCGAAACCCCACCCACCCATTACTTTATTCTGTTGTTGAACCCAATTAAGGAAGCCCCAGCAAGCTGGAGCATGCAAAAATTGCCACAAAACTCAGTTTTGCTCCTCTCCACGGAAATCTTTAGTAAAAGGCGAAAGATTTTTACGTTCTGAAGAGAAGCCAGAGTATACTGTGCAAAGGCCTCCTCCTGACCTACCACCATGGCAGCAGCCCTCACTTGGCCCGGGGAGAGCACCTAGAAGTGGGTTCGTGGTTTGGTGATGGAAAAACAAAAACGGCAACAGCCCATCTTCCACAGGCTGCTCCGTTCTCAGTTCTATGCTGCTGACAGAGCATCACCTGTTCCGTTGCCCGGAAGAAGGCCATCCATGGCTACAATATGCAAATGAGGGCCTCTTCCCAGCAACCCCAGGGTTCAGTCTCCCACCGAAACCCCACCCACCCATTCCTTTATTCTGTTGTTGAACCCAATTAAGAAAGCCCCAGCAAGCTGGAGCATGCAAAAATTGCCACAAAACTCAGTTTTGCTCCTCTCCACGGAAATCTTTAGTAAAAGGCGAAAGATTTTTACATTCTGAAGAGAAGCCAGAGTATACTGTGCAAAGGCCTCCTCCTGACCTACCACCATGGCAGCAGCCCTCACTTGGCCCGGGGAGAGCACCTAGAAGTGGGTTCGTGGTTTGGTGATGGAAAAACAAAAACGGCAACAGCCCATCTTCCACAGGCTGCTCCGTTCTCAGTTCTATGCTGCTGACAGAGCATCACCTGTTCCGTTGCCCGGAAGAAGGCCATCCATGGCTACAATATGCAAATGAGGGCCTCTTCCCAGCAACCCCAGGGTTCAGTCTCCCACCGAAACCCCACCCACCCATTACTTTATTCTGTTGTTGAACCCAATTAAGGAAGCCCCAGCAAGCTGGAGCATGCAAAAATTGCCACAAAACTCAGTTTTGCTCCTCTCCACGGAAATCTTTAGTAAAAGGCGAAAGATTTTTACGTTCTGAAGAGAAGCCAGAGTATACTGGGCAAAGGCCTCCTCCTGACCTACCACCATGGCAGCAGCCCTCACTTGGCCCGGGGAGAGCACCTAGAAGTGGGTTCGTGGTTTGGTGATGGAAAAACAAAAACGGCAACAGCCCATCTTCCACAGGCTGCTCCGTTCTCAGTTCTATGCTGCTGACAGAGCATCACCTGTTCCGTTGCCCGGAAGAAGGCCATCCATGGCTACAATATGCAAATGAGGGCCTTTTCCCAGGAACCCCAGGGCTCAGTCTCCCACCGAAACCCCACCCACCCATTCCTTTATTCTGTTGTTGAACCCAATTAAGAAAGCCCCAGCAAGCTGTAGCATGCAAAAATTGCCACAACACTCAGTTTTGCTCCTCTCCACGGAAATCTTTAGTAAAAGGCGAAAGATTTTTACATTCTGAAGAGAAGCCAGAGTATACTGTGCAAAGGCCTCCTCCTGACCTACCACCATGGCAGCAGCCCTCACTTGGCCCGGGGAGAGCACCTAGAAGTGGGTTCGTGGTTTGGTGATGGAAAAAAAAAAACGGCAACAGCCCATCTTCCATAGGATGCTCCGTTCTCAGTTCTATGCTGCTGACAGAGCATCACCTGTTCCGTTGCCCGGAAGAAGGCTATCTATGGCTACAATATGCAAATGAGGGCCTTTTCCCAGGAACCCCAGGGTTCAGTCTCCCACCGAAACCCCACCCACCCATTCCTTTATTCTGTTGTTGAACCCAATTAAGAAAGCCCCAGCAAGCTGGAGCATGCAAAAATTGCCACAAAACTCAGTTTTGCTCCTCTCCACGGAAATCTTTAGTAAAAGGCGAAAGATTTTTACATTCTGAAGAGAAGCCAGAGTATACTGTGCAAAGGCCTCCTCCTGACCTACCACCATGGCAGCAGCCCTCACTTGGCCCGGGGAGAGCACCTAGAAGTGGGTTCGTGGTTTGGTGATGGAAAAACAAAAACGGCAACAGCCCATCTTCCACAGGCTGCTCCGTTCTCAGTTCTATGCTGCTGACAGAGCATCACCTGTTCCGTTGCCCGGAAGAAGGCCATCCATGGCTACAATATGCAAATGAGGGCCTCTTCCCAGCAACCCCAGGGTTCAGTCTCCCACCGAAACCCCACCCACCCATTCCTTTATTCTGTTGTTGAACCCAATTAAGGAAGCCCCAGCAAGCTGGAGCATGCAAAAATTGCCACAAAACTCAGTTTTGCTCCTCTCCACGGAAATCTTTAGTAAAAGGCGAAAGATTTTTACGTTCTGAAGAGAAGCCAGAATATACTGGGCAAAGGCCTCCTCCTGACCTACCACCATGGCAGCAGCCCTCACTTGGCCCGGGGAGAGCACCTAGAAGTGGGTTCGTGGTTTGGTGATGGAAAAACAAAAACGGCAACAGCCCATCTTCCACAGGATGCTCCGTTCTCAGTTCTATGCTGCTGACAGAGCATCACCTGTTCCGTTGCCCGGAAGAAGGCCATCCATGGCTACAATATGCAAATGAGGGCCTTTTCCCAGGAACCCCAGGGTTCAGTCTCCCACCGAAACCCCACCCACCCATTCCTTTATTCTGTTGTTGAACCCAATTAAGAAAGCCCCAGCAAGCTGGAGCATGCAAAAATTGCCACAAAACTCAGTTTTGCTCCTCTCCACGGAAATCTTTAGTAAAAGGCGAAAGATTTTTACGTTCTGAAGAGAAGCCAGAATATACTGGGCAAGGGCCTCCTCCTGACCTACCACCATGGCAGCAGCCCTCACTTGGCCCGGGGACAGCACCTAGAAGTGGGTTCGTGGTTTGGTGATGGAAAAACAAAAACGGCAACAGCCCATCTTCCACAGGCTGCTCCGTTCTCAGTTCTATGCTGCTGACAGAGCATCACCTGTTCCGTTGCCCGGAAGAAGGCCATCCATGGCTACAATATGCAAATGAGGGCCTCTTCCCAGCAACCCCAGGGTTCAGTCTCCCACCGAAACCCCACCCACCCATTACTTTATTCTGTTGTTGAACCCAATTAAGGAAGCCCCAGCAAGCTGGAGCATGCAAAAATTGCCACAAAACTCAGTTTTGCTACTCTCCACGGAAATCTTTAGTAAAAGGCGAAAGATTTTTACGTTCTGAAGAGAAGCCAGAGTATACTGGGCAAAGGCCTCCTCCTGACCTACCACCATGGCAGCAGCCCTCACTTGGCCCGGGGAGAGCACCTAGAAGTGGGTTCGTGGTTTGGTGATGGAAAAACAAAAACGGCAACAGCCCATCTTCCACAGGATGCTCCGTTCTCAGTTCTATGCTGCTGACAGAGCATCACCTGTTCCGTTGCCCGGAAGAAGGCCATCCATGGCTACAATATGGAAATGAGGGCCTTTTCCCAGGAACCCCAGGGTTCAGTCTCCCACCGAAACCCCACCCACCCATTCCTTTATTCTGTTGTTGAACCCAATTAAGAAAGCCCCAGCAAGCTGGAGCATGCAAAAATTGCCACAAAACTCAGTTTTGCTCCTCTCCACGGAAATCTTTAGTAAAAGGCGAAAGATTTTTACGTTCTGAAGAGAAGCCAGAATATACTGGGCAAGGGCCTCCTCCTGACCTACCACCATGGCAGCAGCCCTCACTTGGCCCGGGGACAGCACCTAGAAGTGGGTTCGTGGTTTGGTGATGGAAAAACAAAAACGGCAACAGCCCATCTTCCACAGGCTGCTCCGTTCTCAGTTCTATGCTGCTGACAGAGCATCACCTGTTCCGTTGCCCGGAAGAAGGCCATCCATGGCTACAATATGCAAATGAGGGCCTCTTCCCAGCAACCCCAGGGTTCAGTCTCCCACCGAAACCCCACCCACCCATTCCTTTATTCTGTTGTTGAACCCAATTAAGAAAGCCCCAGCAAGCTGGAGCATGCAAGAATTGCCACAAAACTCAGTTTTGCTCCTCTCCACGGAAACCTTTAGTAAAAGGCGAAAGATTTTTACGTTCTGAAGAGAAGCCAGAATATACTGGGCAAGGGCCTCCTCCTGACCTACCACCATGGCAGCAGCCCTCACTTGGCCCGGGGACAGCACCTAGAAGTGGGTTCGTGGTTTGGTGATGGAAAAACAAAAACGGCAACAGCCCATCTTCCACAGGCTGCTCCGTTCTCAGTTCTATGCTGCTGACAGAGCATCACCTGTTCCGTTGCCCGGAAGAAGGCCATCCATGGCTACAATATGCAAATGAGGGCCTCTTCCCAGCAACCCCAGGGTTCAGTCTCCCACCGAAACCCCACCCACCCATTACTTTATTCTGTTGTTGAACCCAATTAAGGAAGCCCCAGCAAGCTGGAGCATGCAAAAATTGCCACAAAACTCAGTTTTGCTCCTCTCCACGGAAATCTTTAGTAAAAGGCGAAAGATTTTTACGTTCTGAAGAGAAGCCAGAGTATACTGGGCAAAGGCCTCCTCCTGACCTACCACCATGGCAGCAGCCCTCACTTGGCCCGGGGAGAGCACCTAGAAGTGGGTTCGTGGTTTGGTGATGGAAAAACAAAAACGGCAACAGCCCATCTTCCACAGGATGCTCCGTTCTCAGTTCTATGCTGCTGACAGAGCATCACCTGTTCCGTTGCCCGGAAGAAGGCCATCCATGGCTACAATATGGAAATGAGGGCCTTTTCCCAGGAACCCCAGGGTTCAGTCTCCCACCGAAACCCCACCCACCCATTCCTTTATTCTGTTGTTGAACCCAATTAAGAAAGCCCCAGCAAGCTGGAGCATGCAAAAATTGCCACAAAACTCAGTTTTGCTCCTCTCCACGGAAATCTTTAGTAAAAGGCGAAAGATTTTTACGTTCTGAAGAGAAGCCAGAATATACTGGGCAAGGGCCTCCTCCTGACCTACCACCATGGCAGCAGCCCTCACTTGGCCCGGGGACAGCACCTAGAAGTGGGTTCGTGGTTTGGTGATGGAAAAACAAAAACGGCAACAGCCCATCTTCCACAGGCTGCTCCGTTCTCAGTTCGATGCTGCTGACAGAGCATCACCTGTTCCGTTGCCCGGAAGAAGGCCATCCATGGCTACAATATGCAAATGAGGGCCTCTTCCCCGCAACCCCAGGGTTCAGTCTCCCACCGAAACCCCACCCACCCATTACTTTATTCTGTTGTTGAACCCAATTAACGAAGCCCCAGCAAGCTGGAGCATGCAAAAATTGCCACAAAACTCAGTTTTGCTCCTCTCCACGGAAATCTTTAGTAAAAGGCGAAAGATTTTTACGTTCTGAAGAGAAGCCTGAGTATACAGAGCAAGGGCCTCCTCCTGACCTACCACCATGGCAGCAGCCCTCACTTGGCCCGGGGAGAGCTACTAGAAGTGGGTTCGTGGTTTGGTGATGGAAAAACAAAAACGGCAACAGCCCATCTTCCACAGACTGCTTCGTTCTCAGTTCTATGCTGCTGACAGAGCATCACCTGTTCCATTGCCCGGAAGAAGGCCATCCATGGCTACAATATGCAAATGAGGGCCTCTTCCCCGCAACCCCAGGGTTCAGTCTCCCACCGAAACCCCACCCACCCATTACTTTATTCTGTTGTTGAACCCAATTAACGAAGCCCCAGCAAGCTGGAGCATGCAAAAATTGCCACAAAACTCAGTTTTGCTCCTCTCCACGGAAATCTTTAGTAAAAGGCGAAAGATTTTTACGTTCTGAAGAGAAGCCAGAGTATACTGTGCAAAGGCCTCCTCCTGACCTACCACCATGGCAGCAGCCCTCACTTGGCCCGGGGAGAGCACCTAGAAGTGGGTTCGTGGTTTGGTGATGGAAAAACAAAAACGGCAACAGCCCATCTTCCACAGGCTGCTCCGTTCTCAGTTCTATGCTGCTGACAGAGCATCACCTGTTCCGTTGCCCGGAAGAAGGCCATCCATGGCTACAATATGCAAATGAGGGCCTCTTCCCAGCAACCCCAGGGTTCAGTCTCCCACCGAAACCCCACCCACCCATTACTTTATTCTGTTGTTGAACCCAATTAAGGAAGCCCCAGCAAGCTGGAGCATGCAAAAATTGCCACAAAACTCAGTTTTGCTCCTCTCCACGGAAATCTTTAGTAAAAGGCGAAAGATTTTTACGTTCTGAAGAGAAGCCAGAGTATACTGGGCAAAGGCCTCCTCCTGACCTACCACCATGGCAGCAGCCCTCACTTGGCCCGGGGAGAGCACCTAGAAGTGGGTTCGTGGTTTGGTGATGGAAAAACAAAAACGGCAACAGCCCATCTTCCACAGGATGCTCCGTTCTCAGTTCTATGCTGCTGACAGAGCATCACCTGTTCCGTTGCCCAGAAGAAGGCCATCCATGGCTACAATATGCAAATGAGAGCCTTTTCCCAGGAACCCCAGGGATCAGTCTCCCACCGAAACCCCACCCACCCATTCCTTTATTCTGTTGTTGAACCCAATTAAGAAAGCCCCAGCAAGCTGGAGCATGCAAAAATTGCCACAAAACTCAGTTTTGCTCCTCTCCACGGAAATCTTTAGTAAAAGGCGAAAGATTTTTACATTCTGAAGAGAAGCCAGAGTATACTGTGCAAAGGCCTCCTCCTGACCTACCACCATGGCAGCAGCCCTCACTTGGCCCGGGGAGAGCACCTAGAAGTGGGTTCGTTGTTTGGTGATGGAAAAACAAAAACGGCAACAGCCCATCTTCCACAGGCTGCTCCGTTCTCAGTTCTATGCTGCTGACAGAGCATCACCTGTTCCGTTGCCCGGAAGAAGGCCATCCATGGCTACAATATGCAAATGAGGGCCTCTTCCCAGCAACCCCAGGGTTCAGTCTCCCACCGAAACCCCACCCACCCATTACTTTATTCTGTTGTTGAACCCAATTAAGGAAGCCCCAGCAAGCTGGAGCATGCAAAAATTGCCACAAAACTCAGTTTTGCTCCTCTCCACGGAAATCTTTAGTAAAAGGCGAAAGATTTTTACGTTCTGAAGGGAAGCCAGAGTATACTGGGCAAAGGCCTCCTCCTGACCTACCACCATGGCAGCAGCCCTCACTTGGCCCGGGGAGAGCACCTAGAAGTGGGTTCGTGGTTTGGTGATGGAAAAACAAAAAC
Source organism: Ranitomeya imitator (assembly GCF_032444005.1). NCBI lineage: Eukaryota > Metazoa > Chordata > Amphibia > Anura > Dendrobatidae > Ranitomeya > Ranitomeya imitator. The sequence goes on from NC_091286.1 coordinate 108,759,268, forward strand.
GGCAACAGCCCATCTTCCACAGGCTGCTCCGTTCTCAGTTCTATGCTGCTGACAGAGCATCACCTGTTCCGTTGCCCGGAAGAAGGCCATCCATGGCTACAATATGCAAATGAGGGCCTTTTCCCAGGAACCCCAGGGTTCAGTCTCCCACCGAAACCCCACCCACCCATTCCTTTATTCTGTTGTTGAACCCAATTAAGAAAGCCCCAGCAAGCTGGAGCATGCAAAAATTGCCACAAAACTCAGTTTTGCTCCTCTCCACGGAAATCTTTAGTAAAAGGCGAAAGATTTTTACGTTCTGAAGAGAAGCCAGAGTATACTGTGCAAAGGCCTCCTCCTGACCTACCACCATGGCAGCAGCCCTCACTTGGCCCGGGGAGAGCACCTAGAAGTGGGTTCGTGGTTTGGTGATGGAAAAACAAAAACGGCAACAGCCCATCTTCCACAGGCTGCTCCGTTCTCAGTTCTATGCTGCTGACAGAGCATCACCTGTTCCGTTGCCCGGAAGAAGGCCATCCATGGCTACAATATGCAAATGAGGGCCTCTTCCCAGCAACCCCAGGGTTCAGTCTCCCACCGAAACCCCACCCACCCATTACTTTATTCTGTTGTTGAACCCAATTAAGGAAGCCCCAGCAAGCTGGAGCATGCAAAAATTGCCACAAAACTCAGTTTTGCTCCTCTCCACGGAAATCTTTAGTAAAAGGCGAAAGATTTTTACGTTCTGAAGAGAAGCCAGAGTATACTGTGCAAAGGCCTCCTCCTGACCTACCACCATGGCAGCAGCCCTCACTTGGCCCGGGGAGAGCACCTAGAAGTGGGTTCGTGGTTTGGTGATGGAAAAACAAAAACGGCAACAGCCCATCTTCCACAGGCTGCTCCGTTCTCAGTTCTATGCTGCTGACAGAGCATCACCTGTTCCGTTGCCCGGAAGAAGGCCATCCATGGCTACAATATGCAAATGAGGGCCTCTTCCCAGCAACCCCAGGGTTCAGTCTCCCACCGAAACCCCACCCACCCATTCCTTTATTCTGTTGTTGAACCCAATTAAGAAAGCCCCAGCAAGCTGGAGCATGCAAAAATTGCCACAAAACTCAGTTTTGCTCCTCTCCACGGAAATCTTTAGTAAAAGGCGAAAGATTTTTACATTCTGAAGAGAAGCCAGAGTATACTGTGCAAAGGCCTCCTCCTGACCTACCACCATGGCAGCAGCCCTCACTTGGCCCGGGGAGAGCACCTAGAAGTGGGTTCGTGGTTTGGTGATGGAAAAACAAAAACGGCAACAGCCCATCTTCCACAGGCTGCTCCGTTCTCAGTTCTATGCTGCTGACAGAGCATCACCTGTTCCGTTGCCCGGAAGAAGGCCATCCATGGCTACAATATGCAAATGAGGGCCTCTTCCCAGCAACCCCAGGGTTCAGTCTCCCACCGAAACCCCACCCACCCATTACTTTATTCTGTTGTTGAACCCAATTAAGGAAGCCCCAGCAAGCTGGAGCATGCAAAAATTGCCACAAAACTCAGTTTTGCTCCTCTCCACGGAAATCTTTAGTAAAAGGCGAAAGATTTTTACGTTCTGAAGAGAAGCCAGAGTATACTGGGCAAAGGCCTCCTCCTGACCTACCACCATGGCAGCAGCCCTCACTTGGCCCGGGGAGAGCACCTAGAAGTGGGTTCGTGGTTTGGTGATGGAAAAACAAAAACGGCAACAGCCCATCTTCCACAGGATGCTCCGTTCTCAGTTCTATGCTGCTGACAGAGCATCACCTGTTCCGTTGCCCAGAAGAAGGCCATCCATGGCTACAATATGCAAATGAGGGCCTTTTCCCAGGAACCCCAGGGTTCAGTCTCCCACCGAAACCCCACCCACCCATTCCTTTATTCTGTTGTTGAACCCAATTAAGAAAGCCCCAGCAAGCTGGAGCATGCAAAAATTGCCACAAAACTCAGTTTTGCTCCTCTCCACGGAAATCTTTAGTAAAAGGCGAAAGATTTTTACATTCTGAAGAGAAGCCAGAGAATACTGTGCAAAGGCCTCCTCCTGACCTACCACCATGGCAGCAGCCCTCACTTGGCCCGGGGAGAGCACCTAGAAGTGGGTTCGTTGTTTGGTGATGGAAAAACAAAAACGGCAACAGCCCATCTTCCACAGGCTGCTCCGTTCTCAGTTCTATGCTGCTGACAGAGCATCACCTGTTCCGTTGCCCGGAAGAAGGCCATCCATGGCTACAATATGCAAATGAGGGCCTCTTCCCAGCAACCCCAGGGTTCAGTCTCCCACCGAAACCCCACCCACCCATTACTTTATTCTGTTGTTGAACCCAATTAAGGAAGCCCCAGCAAGCTGGAGCATGCAAAAATTGCCACAAAACTCAGTTTTGCTCCTCTCCACGGAAATCTTTAGTAAAAGGCGAAAGATTTTTACGTTCTGAAGGGAAGCCAGAGTATACTGGGCAAAGGCCTCCTCCTGACCTACCACCATGGCAGCAGCCCTCACTTGGCCCGGGGAGAGCACCTAGAAGTGGGTTCGTGGTTTGGTGATGGAAAAACAAAAACGGCAACAGCCCATCTTCCACAGGCTGCTCCGTTCTCAGTTCTATGCTGCTGACAGAGCATCACCTGTTCCGTTGCCCGGAAGAAGGCCATCCATGGCTACAATATGCAAATGAGGGCCTTTTCCCAGGAACCCCAGGGCTCAGTCTCCCACCGAAACCCCACCCACCCATTCCTTTATTCTGTTGTTGAACCCAATTAAGAAAGCCCCAGCAAGCTGTAGCATGCAAAAATTGCCACAACACTCAGTTTTGCTCCTCTCCACGGAAATCTTTAGTAAAAGGCGAAAGATTTTTACATTCTGAAGAGAAGCCAGAGTATACTGTGCAAAGGCCTCCTCCTGACCTACCACCATGGCAGCAGCCCTCACTTGGCCCGGGGAGAGCACCTAGAAGTGGGTTCGTGGTTTGGTGATGGAAAAAAAAAAACGGCAACAGCCCATCTTCCATAGGATGCTCCGTTCTCAGTTCTATGCTGCTGACAGAGCATCACCTGTTCCGTTGCCCGGAAGAAGGCCATCCATGGCTACAATATGCAAATGAGGGCCTCTTCCCAGCAACCCCAGGGTTCAGTCTCCCACCGAAACCCCACCCACCCATTACTTTATTCTGTTGTTGAACCCAATTAAGGAAGCCCCAGCAAGCTGGAGCATGCAAAAATTGCCACAAAACTCAGTTTTGCTCCTCTCCACGGAAATCTTTAGTAAAAGGCGAAAGATTTTTACGTTCTGAAGAGAAGCCAGAGTATACTGTGCAAAGGCCTCCTCCTGACCTACCACCATGGCAGCAGCCCTCACTTGGCCCGGGGAGAGCACCTAGAAGTGGGTTCGTGGTTTGGTGATGGAAAAACAAAAACGGCAACAGCCCATCTTCCACAGGCTGCTCCGTTCTCAGTTCTATGCTGCTGACAGAGCATCACCTGTTCCGTTGCCCGGAAGAAGGCCATCCATGGCTACAATATGCAAATGAGGGCCTCTTCCCAGCAACCCCAGGGTTCAGTCTCCCACCGAAACCCCACCCACCCATTCCTTTATTCTGTTGTTGAACCCAATTAAGAAAGCCCCAGCAAGCTGGAGCATGCAAAAATTGCCACAAAACTCAGTTTTGCTCCTCTCCACGGAAATCTTTAGTAAAAGGCGAAAGATTTTTACATTCTGAAGAGAAGCCAGAGTATACTGTGCAAAGGCCTCCTCCTGACCTACCACCATGGCAGCAGCCCTCACTTGGCCCGGGGAGAGCACCTAGAAGTGGGTTCGTGGTTTGGTGATGGAAAAACAAAAACGGCAACAGCCCATCTTCCACAGGCTGCTCCGTTCTCAGTTCTATGCTGCTGACAGAGCATCACCTGTTCCGTTGCCCGGAAGAAGGCCATCCATGGCTACAATATGCAAATGAGGGCCTCTTCCCAGCAACCCCAGGGTTCAGTCTCCCACCGAAACCCCACCCACCCATTACTTTATTCTGTTGTTGAACCCAATTAAGGAAGCCCCAGCAAGCTGGAGCATGCAAAAATTGCCACAAAACTCAGTTTTGCTCCTCTCCACGGAAATCTTTAGTAAAAGGCGAAAGATTTTTACGTTCTGAAGAGAAGCCAGAGTATACTGGGCAAAGGCCTCCTCCTGACCTACCACCATGGCAGCAGCCCTCACTTGGCCCGGGGAGAGCACCTAGAAGTGGGTTCGTGGTTTGGTGATGGAAAAACAAAAACGGCAACAGCCCATCTTCCACAGGATGCTCCGTTCTCAGTTCTATGCTGCTGACAGAGCATCACCTGTTCCGTTGCCCAGAAGAAGGCCATCCATGGCTACAATATGCAAATGAGGGCCTTTTCCCAGGAACCCCAGGGTTCAGTCTCCCACCGAAACCCCACCCACCCATTCCTTTATTCTGTTGTTGAACCCAATTAAGAAAGCCCCAGCAAGCTGGAGCATGCAAAAATTGCCACAAAACTCAGTTTTGCTCCTCTCCACGGAAATCTTTAGTAAAAGGCGAAAGATTTTTACATTCTGAAGAGAAGCCAGAGAATACTGTGCAAAGGCCTCCTCCTGACCTACCACCATGGCAGCAGCCCTCACTTGGCCCGGGGAGAGCACCTAGAAGTGGGTTCGTTGTTTGGTGATGGAAAAACAAAAACGGCAACAGCCCATCTTCCACAGGCTGCTCCGTTCTCAGTTCTATGCTGCTGACAGAGCATCACCTGTTCCGTTGCCCGGAAGAAGGCCATCCATGGCTACAATATGCAAATGAGGGCCTCTTCCCAGCAACCCCAGGGTTCAGTCTCCCACCGAAACCCCACCCACCCATTACTTTATTCTGTTGTTGAACCCAATTAAGGAAGCCCCAGCAAGCTGGAGCATGCAAAAATTGCCACAAAACTCAGTTTTGCTCCTCTCCACGGAAATCTTTAGTAAAAGGCGAAAGATTTTTACGTTCTGAAGGGAAGCCAGAGTATACTGGGCAAAGGCCTCCTCCTGACCTACCACCATGGCAGCAGCCCTCACTTGGCCCGGGGAGAGCACCTAGAAGTGGGTTCGTGGTTTGGTGATGGAAAAACAAAAACGGCAACAGCCCATCTTCCACAGGCTGCTCCGTTCTCAGTTCTATGCTGCTGACAGAGCATCACCTGTTCCGTTGCCCGGAAGAAGGCCATCCATGGCTACAATATGCAAATGAGGGCCTTTTCCCAGGAACCCCAGGGCTCAGTCTCCCACCGAAACCCCACCCACCCATTCCTTTATTCTGTTGTTGAACCCAATTAAGAAAGCCCCAGCAAGCTGTAGCATGCAAAAATTGCCACAACACTCAGTTTTGCTCCTCTCCACGGAAATCTTTAGTAAAAGGCGAAAGATTTTTACATTCTGAAGAGAAGCCAGAGTATACTGTGCAAAGGCCTCCTCCTGACCTACCACCATGGCAGCAGCCCTCACTTGGCCCGGGGAGAGCACCTAGAAGTGGGTTCGTGGTTTGGTGATGGAAAAAAAAAAACGGCAACAGCCCATCTTCCATAGGATGCTCCGTTCTCAGTTCTATGCTGCTGACAGAGCATCACCTGTTCCGTTGCCCGGAAGAAGGCTATCTATGGCTACAATATGCAAATGAGGGCCTTTTCCCAGGAACCCCAGGGTTCAGTCTCCCACCGAAACCCCACCCACCCATTCCTTTATTCTGTTGTTGAACCCAATTAAGAAAGCCCCAGCAAGCTGGAGCATGCAAAAATTGCCACAAAACTCAGTTTTGCTCCTCTCCACGGAAATCTTTAGTAAAAGGCGAAAGATTTTTACATTCTGAAGAGAAGCCAGAGTATACTGTGCAAAGGCCTCCTCCTGACCTACCACCATGGCAGCAGCCCTCACTTGGCCCGGGGAGAGCACCTAGAAGTGGGTTCGTGGTTTGGTGATGGAAAAACAAAAACGGCAACAGCCCATCTTCCACAGGCTGCTCCGTTCTCAGTTCTATGCTGCTGACAGAGCATCACCTGTTCCGTTGCCCGGAAGAAGGCCATCCATGGCTACAATATGCAAATGAGGGCCTCTTCCCAGCAACCCCAGGGTTCAGTCTCCCACCGAAACCCCACCCACCCATTCCTTTATTCTGTTGTTGAACCCAATTAAGGAAGCCCCAGCAAGCTGGAGCATGCAAAAATTGCCACAAAACTCAGTTTTGCTCCTCTCCACGGAAATCTTTAGTAAAAGGCGAAAGATTTTTACGTTCTGAAGAGAAGCCAGAATATACTGGGCAAAGGCCTCCTCCTGACCTACCACCATGGCAGCAGCCCTCACTTGGCCCGGGGAGAGCACCTAGAAGTGGGTTCGTGGTTTGGTGATGGAAAAACAAAAACGGCAACAGCCCATCTTCCACAGGATGCTCCGTTCTCAGTTCTATGCTGCTGACAGATCATCACCTGTTCCGTTGCCCGGAAGAAGGCCATCCATGGCTACAATATGCAAATGAGGGCCTTTTCCCAGGAACCCCAGGGTTCAGTCTCCCACCGAAACCCCACCCACCCATTCCTTTATTCTGTTGTTGAACCCAATTAAGAAAGCCCCAGCAAGCTGGAGCATGCAAAAATTGCCACAAAACTCAGTTTTGCTCCTCTCCACGGAAATCTTTAGTAAAAGGCGAAAGATTTTTACGTTCTGAAGAGAAGCCAGAATATACTGGGCAAGGGCCTCCTCCTGACCTACCACCATGGCAGCAGCCCTCACTTGGCCCGGGGACAGCACCTAGAAGTGGGTTCGTGGTTTGGTGATGGAAAAACAAAAACGGCAACAGCCCATCTTCCACAGGCTGCTCCGTTCTCAGTTCTATGCTGCTGACAGAGCATCACCTGTTCCGTTGCCCGGAAGAAGGCCATCCATGGCTACAATATGCAAATGAGGGCCTCTTCCCAGCAACCCCAGGGTTCAGTCTCCCACCGAAACCCCACCCACCCATTCCTTTATTCTGTTGTTGAACCCAATTAAGGAAGCCCCAGCAAGCTGGAGCATGCAAAAATTGCCACAAAACTCAGTTTTGCTCCTCTCCACGGAAATCTTTAGTAAAAGGCGAAAGATTTTTACGTTCTGAAGAGAAGCCAGAATATACTGGGCAAAGGCCTCCTCCTGACCTACCACCATGGCAGCAGCCCTCACTTGGCCCGGGGAGAGCACCTAGAAGTGGGTTCGTGGTTTGGTGATGGAAAAACAAAAACGGCAACAGCCCATCTTCCACAGGATGCTCCGTTCTCAGTTCTATGCTGCTGACAGATCATCACCTGTTCCGTTGCCCGGAAGAAGGCCATCCATGGCTACAATATGCAAATGAGGGCCTTTTCCCAGGAACCCCAGGGTTCAGTCTCCCACCGAAACCCCACCCACCCATTCCTTTATTCTGTTGTTGAACCCAATTAAGAAAGCCCCAGCAAGCTGGAGCATGCAAAAATTGCCACAAAACTCAGTTTTGCTCCTCTCCACGGAAATCTTTAGTAAAAGGCGAAAGATTTTTACGTTCTGAAGAGAAGCCAGAATATACTGGGCAAGGGCCTCCTCCTGACCTACCACCATGGCAGCAGCCCTCACTTGGCCCGGGGACAGCACCTAGAAGTGGGTTCGTGGTTTGGTGATGGAAAAACAAAAACGGCAACAGCCCATCTTCCACAGGCTGCTCCGTTCTCAGTTCTATGCTGCTGACAGAGCATCACCTGTTCCGTTGCCCGGAAGAAGGCCATCCATGGCTACAATATGCAAATGAGGGCCTCTTCCCAGCAACCCCAGGGTTCAGTCTCCCACCGAAACCCCACCCACCCATTACTTTATTCTGTTGTTGAACCCAATTAAGGAAGCCCCAGCAAGCTGGAGCATGCAAAAATTGCCACAAAACTCAGTTTTGCTACTCTCCACGGAAATCTTTAGTAAAAGGCGAAAGATTTTTACGTTCTGAAGAGAAGCCAGAGTATACTGGGCAAAGGCCTCCTCCTGACCTACCACCATGGCAGCAGCCCTCACTTGGCCCGGGGAGAGCACCTAGAAGTGGGTTCGTGGTTTGGTGATGGAAAAACAAAAACGGCAACAGCCCATCTTCCACAGGATGCTCCGTTCTCAGTTCTATGCTGCTGACAGAGCATCACCTGTTCCGTTGCCCGGAAGAAGGCCATCCATGGCTACAATATGGAAATGAGGGCCTTTTCCCAGGAACCCCAGGGTTCAGTCTCCCACCGAAACCCCACCCACCCATTCCTTTATTCTGTTGTTGAACCCAATTAAGAAAGCCCCAGCAAGCTGGAGCATGCAAAAATTGCCACAAAACTCAGTTTTGCTCCTCTCCACGGAAATCTTTAGTAAAAGGCGAAAGATTTTTACGTTCTGAAGAGAAGCCAGAATATACTGGGCAAGGGCCTCCTCCTGACCTACCACCATGGCAGCAGCCCTCACTTGGCCCGGGGACAGCACCTAGAAGTGGGTTCGTGGTTTGGTGATGGAAAAACAAAAACGGCAACAGCCCATCTTCCACAGGCTGCTCCGTTCTCAGTTCTATGCTGCTGACAGAGCATCACCTGTTCCGTTGCCCGGAAGAAGGCCATCCATGGCTACAATATGCAAATGAGGGCCTCTTCCCAGCAACCCCAGGGTTCAGTCTCCCACCGAAACCCCACCCACCCATTCCTTTATTCTGTTGTTGAACCCAATTAAGAAAGCCCCAGCAAGCTGGAGCATGCAAGAATTGCCACAAAACTCAGTTTTGCTCCTCTCCACGGAAATCTTTAGTAAAAGGCGAAAGATTTTTACGTTCTGAAGAGAAGCCAGAATATACTGGGCAAGGGCCTCCTCCTGACCTACCACCATGGCAGCAGCCCTCACTTGGCCCGGGGACAGCACCTAGAAGTGGGTTCGTGGTTTGGTGATGGAAAAACAAAAACGGCAACAGCCCATCTTCCACAGGCTGCTCCGTTCTCAGTTCTATGCTGCTGACAGAGCATCACCTGTTCCGTTGCCCGGAAGAAGGCCATCCATGGCTACAATATGCAAATGAGGGCCTCTTCCCAGCAACCCCAGGGTTCAGTCTCCCACCGAAACCCCACCCACCCATTACTTTATTCTGTTGTTGAACCCAATTAAGGAAGCCCCAGCAAGCTGGAGCATGCAAAAATTGCCACAAAACTCAGTTTTGCTCCTCTCCACGGAAATCTTTAGTAAAAGGCGAAAGATTTTTACGTTCTGAAGAGAAGCCAGAGTATACTGGGCAAAGGCCTCCTCCTGACCTACCACCATGGCAGCAGCCCTCACTTGGCCCGGGGAGAGCACCTAGAAGTGGGTTCGTGGTTTGGTGATGGAAAAACAAAAACGGCAACAGCCCATCTTCCACAGGATGCTCCGTTCTCAGTTCTATGCTGCTGACAGAGCATCACCTGTTCCGTTGCCCGGAAGAAGGCCATCCATGGCTACAATATGGAAATGAGGGCCTTTTCCCAGGAACCCCAGGGTTCAGTCTCCCACCGAAACCCCACCCACCCATTCCTTTATTCTGTTGTTGAACCCAATTAAGAAAGCCCCAGCAAGCTGGAGCATGCAAAAATTGCCACAAAACTCAGTTTTGCTCCTCTCCACGGAAATCTTTAGTAAAAGGCGAAAGATTTTTACGTTCTGAAGAGAAGCCAGAATATACTGGGCAAGGGCCTCCTCCTGACCTACCACCATGGCAGCAGCCCTCACTTGGCCCGGGGACAGCACCTAGAAGTGGGTTCGTGGTTTGGTGATGGAAAAACAAAAACGGCAACAGCCCATCTTCCACAGGCTGCTCCGTTCTCAGTTCGATGCTGCTGACAGAGCATCACCTGTTCCGTTGCCCGGAAGAAGGCCATCCATGGCTACAATATGCAAATGAGGGCCTCTTCCCCGCAACCCCAGGGTTCAGTCTCCCACCGAAACCCCACCCACCCATTACTTTATTCTGTTGTTGAACCCAATTAACGAAGCCCCAGCAAGCTGGAGCATGCAAAAATTGCCACAAAACTCAGTTTTGCTCCTCTCCACGGAAATCTTTAGTAAAAGGCGAAAGATTTTTACGTTCTGAAGAGAAGCCTGAGTATACAGAGCAAGGGCCTCCTCCTGACCTACCACCATGGCAGCAGCCCTCACTTGGCCCGGGGAGAGCTACTAGAAGTGGGTTCGTGGTTTGGTGATGGAAAAACAAAAACGGCAACAGCCCATCTTCCACAGACTGCTTCGTTCTCAGTTCTATGCTGCTGACAGAGCATCACCTGTTCCATTGCCCGGAAGAAGGCCATCCATGGCTACAATATGCAAATGAGGGCCTCTTCCCCGCAACCCCAGGGTTCAGTCTCCCACCGAAACCCCACCCACCCATTACTTTATTCTGTTGTTGAACCCAATTAACGAAGCCCCAGCAAGCTGGAGCATGCAAAAATTGCCACAAAACTCAGTTTTGCTCCTCTCCACGGAAATCTTTAGTAAAAGGCGAAAGATTTTTACGTTCTGAAGAGAAGCCAGAGTATACTGTGCAAAGGCCTCCTCCTGACCTACCACCATGGCAGCAGCCCTCACTTGGCCCGGGGAGAGCACCTAGAAGTGGGTTCGTGGTTTGGTGATGGAAAAACAAAAACGGCAACAGCCCATCTTCCACAGGCTGCTCCGTTCTCAGTTCTATGCTGCTGACAGAGCATCACCTGTTCCGTTGCCCGGAAGAAGGCCATCCATGGCTACAATATGCAAATGAGGGCCTCTTCCCAGCAACCCCAGGGTTCAGTCTCCCACCGAAACCCCACCCACCCATTACTTTATTCTGTTGTTGAACCCAATTAAGGAAGCCCCAGCAAGCTGGAGCATGCAAAAATTGCCACAAAACTCAGTTTTGCTCCTCTCCACGGAAATCTTTAGTAAAAGGCGAAAGATTTTTACGTTCTGAAGAGAAGCCAGAGTATACTGGGCAAAGGCCTCCTCCTGACCTACCACCATGGCAGCAGCCCACACTTGGCCCGGGGAGAGCACCTAGAAGTGGGTTCGTGGTTTGGTGATGGAAAAACAAAAACGGCAACAGCCCATCTTCCACAGGATGCTCCGTTCTCAGTTCTATGCTGCTGACAGAGCATCACCTGTTCCGTTGCCCAGAAGAAGGCCATCCATGGCTACAATATGCAAATGAGGGCCTTTTCCCAGGAACCCCAGGGTTCAGTCTCCCACCGAAACCCCACCCACCCATTCCTTTATTCTGTTGTTGAACCCAATTAAGAAAGCCCCAGCAAGCTGGAGCATGCAAAAATTGCCACAAAACTCAGTTTTGCTCCTCTCCACGGAAATCTTTAGTAAAAGGCGAAAGATTTTTACATTCTGAAGAGAAGCCAGAGTATACTGTGCAAAGGCCTCCTCCTGACCTACCACCATGGCAGCAGCCCTCACTTGGCCCGGGGAGAGCACCTAGAAGTGGGTTCGTTGTTTGGTGATGGAAAAACAAAAACGGCAACAGCCCATCTTCCACAGGCTGCTCCGTTCTCAGTTCTATGCTGCTGACAGAGCATCACCTGTTCCGTTGCCCGGAAGAAGGCCATCCATGGCTACAATATGCAAATGAGGGCCTCTTCCCAGCAACCCCAGGGTTCAGTCTCCCACCGAAACCCCACCCACCCATTACTTTATTCTGTTGTTGAACCCAATTAAGGAAGCCCCAGCAAGCTGGAGCATGCAAAAATTGCCACAAAACTCAGTTTTGCTCCTCTCCACGGAAATCTTTAGTAAAAGGCGAAAGATTTTTACGTTCTGAAGGGAAGCCAGAGTATACTGGGCAAAGGCCTCCTCCTGACCTACCACCATGGCAGCAGCCCTCACTTGGCCCGGGGAGAGCACCTAGAAGTGGGTTCGTGGTTTGGTGATGGAAAAACAAAAACGGCAACAGCCCATCTTCCACAGGCTGCTCCGTTCTCAGTTCTATGCTGCTGACAGAGCATCACCTGTTCCGTTGCCCGGAAGAAGGCCATCCATGGCTACAATATGCAAATGAGGGCCTTTTCCCAGGAACCCCAGGGTTCAGTCTCCCACCGAAACCCCACCCACCCATTCCTTTATTCTGTTGTTGAACCCAATTAAGAAAGCCCCAGCAAGCTGGAGCATGCAAAAATTGCCACAAAACTCAGTTTTGCTCCTCTCCACGGAAATCTTTAGTAAAAGGCGAAAGATTTTTACGTTCTGAAGAGAAGCCAGAGTATACTGTGCAAAGGCCTCCTCCTGACCTACCACCATGGCAGCAGCCCTCACTTGGCCCGGGGAGAGCACCTAGAAGTGGGTTCGTGGTTTGGTGATGGAAAAACAAAAACGGCAACAGCCCATCTTCCACAGGATGCTCCGTTCTCAGTTCTATGCTGCTGACAGAGCATCACCTGTTCCGTTGCCCGGAAGAAGGCCATCCATGGCTACAATATGCAAATGAGGGCCTTTTCCCAGGAACCCCAGGGTTCAGTCTCCCACCGAAACCCCACCCACCCATTCCTTTATTCTGTTGTTGAACCCAATTAAGAAAGCCCCAGCAAGCTGGAGCATGCAAAAATTGCCACAAAACTCAGTTTTGCTCCTCTCCACGGAAATCTTTAGTAAAAGGCGAAAGATTTTTACATTCTGAAGAGAAGCCAGAGTATACTGTGCAAAGGCCTCCTCCTGACCTACCACCATGGCAGCAGCCCTCACTTGGCCCGGGGAGAGCACCTAGAAGTGGGTTCGTGGTTTGGTGATGGAAAAACAAAAACGGCAACAGCCCATCTTCCACAGGCTGCTCCGTTCTCAGTTCTATGCTGCTGACAGAGCATCACCTGTTCCGTTGCCCGGAAGAAGGCCATCCATGGCTACAATATGCAAATGAGGGCCTCTTCCCAGCAACCCCAGGGTTCAGTCTCCCACCGAAACCCCACCCACCCATTACTTTATTCTGTTGTTGAACCCAATTAAGGAAGCCCCAGCAAGCTGGAGCATGCAAAAATTGCCACAAAACTCAGTTTTGCTCCTCTCCACGGAAATCTTTAGTAAAAGGCGAAAGATTTTTACGTTCTGAAGAGAAGCCAGAGTATACTGGGCAAAGGCCTCCTCCTGACCTACCACCATGGCAGCAGCCCTCACTTGGCCCGGGGAGAGCACCTAGAAGTGGGTTCGTGGTTTGGTGATGGAAAAACAAAAACGGCAACAGCCCATCTTCCACAGGATGCTCCGTTCTCAGTTCTATGCTGCTGACAGAGCATCACCTGTTCCGTTGCCCAGAAGAAGGCCATCCATGGCTACAATATGCAAATGAGGGCCTTTTCCCAGGAACCCCAGGGTTCAGTCTCCCACCGAAACCCCACCCACCCATTCCTTTATTCTGTTGTTGAACCCAATTAAGAAAGCCCCAGCAAGCTGGAGCATGCAAAAATTGCCACAAAACTCAGTTTTGCTCCTCTCCACGGAAATCTTTAGTAAAAGGCGAAAGATTTTTACATTCTGAAGAGAAGCCAGAGTATACTGTGCAAAGGCCTCCTCCTGACCTACCACCATGGCAGCAGCCCTCACTTGGCCCGGGGAGAGCACCTAGAAGTGGGTTCGTTGTTTGGTGATGGAAAAACAAAAACGGCAACAGCCCATCTTCCACAGGCTGCTCCGTTCTCAGTTCTATGCTGCTGACAGAGCATCACCTGTTCCGTTGCCCGGAAGAAGGCCATCCATGGCTACAATATGCAAATGAGGGCCTCTTCCCAGCAACCCCAGGGTTCAGTCTCCCACCGAAACCCCACCCACCCATTACTTTATTCTGTTGTTGAACCCAATTAAGGAAGCCCCAGCAAGCTGGAGCATGCAAAAATTGCCACAAAACTCAGTTTTGCTCCTCTCCACGGAAATCTTTAGTAAAAGGCGAAAGATTTTTACGTTCTGAAGGGAAGCCAGAGTATACTGTGCAAAGGCCTCCTCCTGACCTACCACCATGGCAGCAGCCCTCACTTGGCCCGGGGAGAGCACCTAGAAGTGGGTTCGTGGTTTGGTGATGGAAAAACAAAAACGGCAACAGCCCATCTTCCACAGGCTGCTCCGTTCTCAGTTCTATGCTGCTGACAGAGCATCACCTGTTCCGTTGCCCGGAAGAAGGCCATCCATGGCTACAATATGCAAATGAGGGCCTCTTCCCAGCAACCCCAGGGTTCAGTCTCCCACCGAAACCCCACCCACCCATTACTTTATTCTGTTGTTGAACCCAATTAAGGAAGCCCCAGCAAGCTGGAGCATGCAAAAATTGCCACAAAACTCAGTTTTGCTCCTCTCCACGGAAATCTTTAGTAAAAGGCGAAAGATTTTTACGTTCTGAAGAGAAGCCAGAATATACTGGGCAAAGGCCTCCTCCTGACCTACCACCATGGCAGCAGCCCTCACTTGGCCCGGGGAGAGCACCTAGAAGTGGGTTCGTGGTTTGGTGATGGAAAAACAAAAACGGCAACAGCCCATCTTCCACAGGCTGCTCCGTTCTCAGTTCTATGCTGCTGACAGAGCATCACCTGTTCCGTTGCCCGGAAGAAGGCCATCCATGGCTACAATATGCAAATGAGGGCCTTTTCCCAGGAACCCCAGGGCTCAGTCTCCCACCGAAACCCCACCCACCCATTCCTTTATTCTGTTGTTGAACCCAATTAAGAAAGCCCCAGCAAGCTGTAGCATGCAAAAATTGCCACAACACTCAGTTTTGCTCCTCTCCACGGAAATCTTTAGTAAAAGGCGAAAGATTTTTACATTCTGAAGAGAAGCCAGAGTATACTGTGCAAAGGCCTCCTCCTGACCTACCACCATGGCAGCAGCCCTCACTTGGCCCGGGGAGAGCACCTAGAAGTGGGTTCGTGGTTTGGTGATGGAAAAAAAAAAACGGCAACAGCCCATCTTCCATAGGATGCTCCGTTCTCAGTTCTATGCTGCTGACAGAGCATCACCTGTTCCGTTGCCCGGAAGAAGGCTATCTATGGCTACAATATGCAAATGAGGGCCTTTTCCCAGGAACCCCAGGGTTCAGTCTCCCACCGAAACCCCACCCACCCATTCCTTTATTCTGTTGTTGAACCCAATTAAGAAAGCCCCAGCAAGCTGGAGCATGCAAAAATTGCCACAAAACTCAGTTTTGCTCCTCTCCACGGAAATCTTTAGTAAAAGGCGAAAGATTTTTACATTCTGAAGAGAAGCCAGAGTATACTGTGCAAAGGCCTCCTCCTGACCTACCACCATGGCAGCAGCCCTCACTTGGCCCGGGGAGAGCACCTAGAAGTGGGTTCGTGGTTTGGTGATGGAAAAACAAAAACGGCAACAGCCCATCTTCCACAGGCTGCTCCGTTCTCAGTTCTATGCTGCTGACAGAGCATCACCTGTTCCGTTGCCCGGAAGAAGGCCATCCATGGCTACAATATGCAAATGAGGGCCTCTTCCCAGCAACCCCAGGGTTCAGTCTCCCACCGAAACCCCACCCACCCATTCCTTTATTCTGTTGTTGAACCCAATTAAGGAAGCCCCAGCAAGCTGGAGCATGCAAAAATTGCCACAAAACTCAGTTTTGCTCCTCTCCACGGAAATCTTTAGTAAAAGGCGAAAGATTTTTACGTTCTGAAGAGAAGCCAGAGTATACTGGGCAAAGGCCTCCTCCTGACCTACCACCATGGCAGCAGCCCTCACTTGGCCCGGGGAGAGCACCTAGAAGTGGGTTCGTGGTTTGGTGATGGAAAAACAAAAACGGCAACAGCCCATCTTCCACAGGATGCTCCGTTCTCAGTTCTATGCTGCTGACAGAGCATCACCTGTTCCGTTGCCCGGAAGAAGGCCATCCATGGCTACAATATGCAAATGAGGGCCTTTTCCCAGGAACCCCAGGGTTCAGTCTCCCACCGAAACCCCACCCACCCATTCCTTTATTCTGTTGTTGAACCCAATTAAGAAAGCCCCAGCAAGCTGGAGCATGCAAAAATTGCCACAAAACTCAGTTTTGCTCCTCTCCACGGAAATCTTTAGTAAAAGGCGAAAGATTTTTACGTTCTGAAGAGAAGCCAGAATATACTGGGCAAGGGCCTCCTCCTGACCTACCACCATGGCAGCAGCCCTCACTTGGCCCGGGGACAGCACCTAGAAGTGGGTTCGTGGTTTGGTGATGGAAAAACAAAAACGGCAACAGCCCATCTTCCACAGGCTGCTCCGTTCTCAGTTCTATGCTGCTGACAGAGCATCACCTGTTCCGTTGCCCGGAAGAAGGCCATCCATGGCTACAATATGCAAATGAGGGCCTCTTCCCAGCAACCCCAGGGTTCAGTCTCCCACCGAAACCCCACCCACCCATTACTTTATTCTGTTGTTGAACCCAATTAAGGAAGCCCCAGCAAGCTGGAGCATGCAAAAATTGCCACAAAACTCAGTTTTGCTACTCTCCACGGAAATCTTTAGTAAAAGGCGAAAGATTTTTACGTTCTGAAGAGAAGCCAGAGTATACTGGGCAAAGGCCTCCTCCTGACCTACCACCATGGCAGCAGCCCTCACTTGGCCCGGGGAGAGCACCTAGAAGTGGGTTCGTGGTTTGGTGATGGAAAAACAAAAACGGCAACAGCCCATCTTCCACAGGATGCTCCGTTCTCAGTTCTATGCTGCTGACAGAGCATCACCTGTTCCGTTGCCCGGAAGAAGGCCATCCATGGCTACAATATGGAAATGAGGGCCTTTTCCCAGGAACCCCAGGGTTCAGTCTCCCACCGAAACCCCACCCACCCATTCCTTTATTCTGTTGTTGAACCCAATTAAGAAAGCCCCAGCAAGCTGGAGCATGCAAAAATTGCCACAAAACTCAGTTTTGCTCCTCTCCACGGAAATCTTTAGTAAAAGGCGAAAGATTTTTACGTTCTGAAGAGAAGCCAGAATATACTGGGCAAGGGCCTCCTCCTGACCTACCACCATGGCAGCAGCCCTCACTTGGCCCGGGGACAGCACCTAGAAGTGGGTTCGTGGTTTGGTGATGGAAAAACAAAAACGGCAACAGCCCATCTTCCACAGGCTGCTCCGTTCTCAGTTCTATGCTGCTGACAGAGCATCACCTGTTCCGTTGCCCGGAAGAAGGCCATCCATGGCTACAATATGCAAATGAGGGCCTCTTCCCAGCAACCCCAGGGTTCAGTCTCCCACCGAAACCCCACCCACCCATTCCTTTATTCTGTTGTTGAACCCAATTAAGAAAGCCCCAGCAAGCTGGAGCATGCAAGAATTGCCACAAAACTCAGTTTTGCTCCTCTCCACGGAAATCTTTAGTAAAAGGCGAAAGATTTTTACGTTCTGAAGAGAAGCCAGAATATACTGGGCAAGGGCCTCCTCCTGACCTACCACCATGGCAGCAGCCCTCACTTGGCCCGGGGACAGCACCTAGAAGTGGGTTCGTGGTTTGGTGATGGAAAAACAAAAACGGCAACAGCCCATCTTCCACAGGCTGCTCCGTTCTCAGTTCTATGCTGCTGACAGAGCATCACCTGTTCCGTTGCCCGGAAGAAGGCCATCCATGGCTACAATATGCAAATGAGGGCCTCTTCCCAGCAACCCCAGGGTTCAGTCTCCCACCGAAACCCCACCCACCCATTACTTTATTCTGTTGTTGAACCCAATTAAGGAAGCCCCAGCAAGCTGGAGCATGCAAAAATTGCCACAAAACTCAGTTTTGCTCCTCTCCACGGAAATCTTTAGTAAAAGGCGAAAGATTTTTACGTTCTGAAGAGAAGCCAGAGTATACTGGGCAAAGGCCTCCTCCTGACCTACCACCATGGCAGCAGCCCTCACTTGGCCCGGGGAGAGCACCTAGAAGTGGGTTCGTGGTTTGGTGATGGAAAAACAAAAACGGCAACAGCCCATCTTCCACAGGATGCTCCGTTCTCAGTTCTATGCTGCTGACAGAGCATCACCTGTTCCGTTGCCCGGAAGAAGGCCATCCATGGCTACAATATGGAAATGAGGGCCTTTTCCCAGGAACCCCAGGGTTCAGTCTCCCACCGAAACCCCACCCACCCATTCCTTTATTCTGTTGTTGAACCCAATTAAGAAAGCCCCAGCAAGCTGGAGCATGCAAAAATTGCCACAAAACTCAGTTTTGCTCCTCTCCACGGAAATCTTTAGTAAAAGGCGAAAGATTTTTACGTTCTGAAGAGAAGCCAGAATATACTGGGCAAGGGCCTCCTCCTGACCTACCACCATGGCAGCAGCCCTCACTTGGCCCGGGGACAGCACCTAGAAGTGGGTTCGTGGTTTGGTGATGGAAAAACAAAAACGGCAACAGCCCATCTTCCACAGGCTGCTCCGTTCTCAGTTCGATGCTGCTGACAGAGCATCACCTGTTCCGTTGCCCGGAAGAAGGCCATCCATGGCTACAATATGCAAATGAGGGCCTCTTCCCCGCAACCCCAGGGTTCAGTCTCCCACCGAAACCCCACCCACCCATTACTTTATTCTGTTGTTGAACCCAATTAACGAAGCCCCAGCAAGCTGGAGCATGCAAAAATTGCCACAAAACTCAGTTTTGCTCCTCTCCACGGAAATCTTTAGTAAAAGGCGAAAGATTTTTACGTTCTGAAGAGAAGCCTGAGTATACAGAGCAAGGGCCTCCTCCTGACCTACCACCATGGCAGCAGCCCTCACTTGGCCCGGGGAGAGCTACTAGAAGTGGGTTCGTGGTTTGGTGATGGAAAAACAAAAACGGCAACAGCCCATCTTCCACAGACTGCTTCGTTCTCAGTTCTATGCTGCTGACAGAGCATCACCTGTTCCATTGCCCGGAAGAAGGCCATCCATGGCTACAATATGCAAATGAGGGCCTCTTCCCAGCAACCCCAGGGTTCAGTCTCCCACCGAAACCCCACCCACCCATTACTTTATTCTGTTGTTGAACCCAATTAACGAAGCCCCAGCAAGCTGGAGCATGCAAAAATTGCCACAAAACTCAGTTTTGCTCCTCTCCACGGAAATCTTTAGTAAAAGGCGAAAGATTTTTACGTTCTGAAGAGAAGCCAGAGTATACTGTGCAAAGGCCTCCTCCTGACCTACCACCATGGCAGCAGCCCTCACTTGGCCCGGGGAGAGCACCTAGAAGTGGGTTCGTGGTTTGGTGATGGAAAAACAAAAACGGCAACAGCCCATCTTCCACAGGCTGCTCCGTTCTCAGTTCTATGCTGCTGACAGAGCATCACCTGTTCCGTTGCCCGGAAGAAGGCCATCCATGGCTACAATATGCAAATGAGGGCCTCTTCCCAGCAACCCCAGGGTTCAGTCTCCCACCGAAACCCCACCCACCCATTACTTTATTCTGTTGTTGAACCCAATTAAGGAAGCCCCAGCAAGCTGGAGCATGCAAAAATTGCCACAAAACTCAGTTTTGCTCCTCTCCACGGAAATCTTTAGTAAAAGGCGAAAGATTTTTACGTTCTGAAGAGAAGCCAGAGTATACTGGGCAAAGGCCTCCTCCTGACCTACCACCATGGCAGCAGCCCACACTTGGCCCGGGGAGAGCACCTAGAAGTGGGTTCGTGGTTTGGTGATGGAAAAACAAAAACGGCAACAGCCCATCTTCCACAGGATGCTCCGTTCTCAGTTCTATGCTGCTGACAGAGCATCACCTGTTCCGTTGCCCAGAAGAAGGCCATCCATGGCTACAATATGCAAATGAGGGCCTTTTCCCAGGAACCCCAGGGTTCAGTCTCCCACCGAAACCCCACCCACCCATTCCTTTATTCTGTTGTTGAACCCAATTAAGAAAGCCCCAGCAAGCTGGAGCATGCAAAAATTGCCACAAAACTCAGTTTTGCTCCTCTCCACGGAAATCTTTAGTAAAAGGCGAAAGATTTTTACATTCTGAAGAGAAGCCAGAGTATACTGTGCAAAGGCCTCCTCCTGACCTACCACCATGGCAGCAGCCCTCACTTGGCCCGGGGAGAGCACCTAGAAGTGGGTTCGTTGTTTGGTGATGGAAAAACAAAAACGGCAACAGCCCATCTTCCACAGGCTGCTCCGTTCTCAGTTCTATGCTGCTGACAGAGCATCACCTGTTCCGTTGCCCGGAAGAAGGCCATCCATGGCTACAATATGCAAATGAGGGCCTCTTCCCAGCAACCCCAGGGTTCAGTCTCCCACCGAAACCCCACCCACCCATTACTTTATTCTGTTGTTGAACCCAATTAAGGAAGCCCCAGCAAGCTGGAGCATGCAAAAATTGCCACAAAACTCAGTTTTGCTCCTCTCCACGGAAATCTTTAGTAAAAGGCGAAAGATTTTTACGTTCTGAAGGGAAGCCAGAGTATACAGGGCAAAGGCCTCCTCCTGACCTACCACCATGGCAGCAGCCCTCACTTGGCCCGGGGAGAGCACCTAGAAGTGGGTTCGTGGTTTGGTGATGGAAAAACAAAAACGGCAACAGCCCATCTTCCACAGGCTGCTCCGTTCTCAGTTCTATGCTGCTGACAGAGCATCACCTGTTCCGTTGCCCGGAAGAAGGCCATCCATGGCTACAATATGCAAATGAGGGCCTTTTCCCAGGAACCCCAGGGTTCAGTCTCCCACCGAAACCCCACCCACCCATTCCTTTATTCTGTTGTTGAACCCAATTAAGAAAGCCCCAGCAAGCTGGAGCATGCAAAAATTGCCACAAAACTCAGTTTTGCTCCTCTCCACGGAAATCTTTAGTAAAAGGCGAAAGATTTTTACGTTCTGAAGAGAAGCCAGAGTATACTGTGCAAAGGCCTCCTCCTGACCTACCACCATGGCAGCAGCCCTCACTTGGCCCGGGGAGAGCACCTAGAAGTGGGTTCGTGGTTTGGTGATGGAAAAACAAAAACGGCAACAGCCCATCTTCCACAGGCTGCTCCGTTCTCAGTTCTATGCTGCTGACAGAGCATCACCTGTTCCGTTGCCCGGAAGAAGGCCATCCATGGCTACAATATGCAAATGAGGGCCTCTTCCCAGCAACCCCAGGGTTCAGTCTCCCACCGAAACCCCACCCACCCATTACTTTATTCTGTTGTTGAACCCAATTAAGGAAGCCCCAGCAAGCTGGAGCATGCAAAAATTGCCACAAAACTCAGTTTTGCTCCTCTCCACGGAAATCTTTAGTAAAAGGCGAAAGATTTTTACGTTCTGAAGAGAAGCCAGAGTATACTGGGCAAAGGCCTCCTCCTGACCTACCACCATGGCAGCAGCCCTCACTTGGCCCGGGGAGAGCACCTAGAAGTGGGTTCGTGGTTTGGTGATGGAAAAACAAAAACGGCAACAGCCCATCTTCCACAGGATGCTCCGTTCTCAGTTCTATGCTGCTGACAGAGCATCACCTGTTCCGTTGCCCGGAAGAAGGCCATCCATGGCTACAATATGCAAATGAGGGCCTTTTCCCAGGAACCCCAGGGTTCAGTCTCCCACCGAAACCCCACCCACCCATTCCTTTATTCTGTTGTTGAACCCAATTAAGAAAGCCCCAGCAAGCTGGAGCATGCAAAAATTGCCACAAAACTCAGTTTTGCTCCTCTCCACGGAAATCTTTAGTAAAAGGCGAAAGATTTTTACATTCTGAAGAGAAGCCAGAGTATACTGTGCAAAGGCCTCCTCCTGACCTACCACCATGGCAGCAGCCCTCACTTGGCCCGGGGAGAGCACCTAGAAGTGGGTTCGTGGTTTGGTGATGGAAAAACAAAAACGGCAACAGCCCATCTTCCACAGGCTGCTCCGTTCTCAGTTCTATGCTGCTGACAGAGCATCACCTGTTCCGTTGCCCGGAAGAAGGCCATCCATGGCTACAATATGCAAATGAGGGCCTCTTCCCAGCAACCCCAGGGTTCAGTCTCCCACCGAAACCCCACCCACCCATTACTTTATTCTGTTGTTGAACCCAATTAAGGAAGCCCCAGCAAGCTGGAGCATGCAAAAATTGCCACAAAACTCAGTTTTGCTCCTCTCCACGGAAATCTTTAGTAAAAGGCGAAAGATTTTTACGTTCTGAAGAGAAGCCAGAGTATACTGGGCAAAGGCCTCCTCCTGACCTACCACCATGGCAGCAGCCCTCACTTGGCCCGGGGAGAGCACCTAGAAGTGGGTTCGTGGTTTGGTGATGGAAAAACAAAAACGGCAACAGCCCATCTTCCACAGGATGCTCCGTTCTCAGGTCTATGCTGCTGACAGAGCATCACCTGTTCCGTTGCCCAGAAGAAGGCCATCCATGGCTACAATATGCAAATGAGGGCCTTTTCCCAGGAACCCCAGGGTTCAGTCTCCCACCGAAACCCCACCCACCCATTCCTTTATTCTGTTGTTGAACCCAATTAAGAAAGCCCCAGCAAGCTGGAGCATGCAAAAATTGCCACAAAACTCAGTTTTGCTCCTCTCCACGGAAATCTTTAGTAAAAGGCGAAAGATTTTTACATTCTGAAGAGAAGCCAGAGTATACTGTGCAAAGGCCTCCTCCTGACCTACCACCATGGCAGCAGCCCTCACTTGGCCCGGGGAGAGCACCTAGAAGTGGGTTCGTTGTTTGGTGATGGAAAAACAAAAACGGCAACAGCCCATCTTCCACAGGCTGCTCCGTTCTCAGTTCTATGCTGCTGACAGAGCATCACCTGTTCCGTTGCCCGGAAGAAGGCCATCCATGGCTACAATATGCAAATGAGGGCCTCTTCCCAGCAACCCCAGGGTTCAGTCTCCCACCGAAACCCCACCCACCCATTACTTTATTCTGTTGTTGAACCCAATTAAGGAAGCCCCAGCAAGCTGGAGCATGCAAAAATTGCCACAAAACTCAGTTTTGCTCCTCTCCACGGAAATCTTTAGTAAAAGGCGAAAGATTTTTACGTTCTGAAGGGAAGCCAGAGTATACTGTGCAAAGGCCTCCTCCTGACCTACCACCATGGCAGCAGCCCTCACTTGGCCCGGGGAGAGCACCTAGAAGTGGGTTCGTGGTTTGGTGATGGAAAAACAAAAACGGCAACAGCCCATCTTCCACAGGCTGCTCCGTTCTCAGTTCTATGCTGCTGACAGAGCATCACCTGTTCCGTTGCCCGGAAGAAGGCCATCCATGGCTACAATATGCAAATGAGGGCCTCTTCCCAGCAACCCCAGGGTTCAGTCTCCCACCGAAACCCCACCCACCCATTACTTTATTCTGTTGTTGAACCCAATTAAGGAAGCCCCAGCAAGCTGGAGCATGCAAAAATTGCCACAAAACTCAGTTTTGCTCCTCTCCACGGAAATCTTTAGTAAAAGGCGAAAGATTTTTACGTTCTGAAGAGAAGCCAGAATATACTGGGCAAAGGCCTCCTCCTGACCTACCACCATGGCAGCAGCCCTCACTTGGCCCGGGGAGAGCACCTAGAAGTGGGTTCGTGGTTTGGTGATGGAAAAACAAAAACGGCAACAGCCCATCTTCCACAGGATGCTCCGTTCTCAGTTCTATGCTGCTGACAGAGCATCACCTGTTCCGTTGCCCGGAAGAAGGCCATCCATGGCTACAATATGCAAATGAGGGCCTTTTCCCAGGAACCCCAGGGTTCAGTCTCCCACCGAAACCCCACCCACCCATTCCTTTATTCTGTTGTTGAACCCAATTAAGAAAGCCCCAGCAAGCTGGAGCATGCAAGAATTGCCACAAAACTCAGTTTTGCTCCTCTCCACGGAAATCTTTAGTAAAAGGCGAAAGATTTTTACGTTCTGAAGAGAAGCCAGAATATACTGGGCAAGGGCCTCCTCCTGACCTACCACCATGGCAGCAGCCCTCACTTGGCCCGGGGACAGCACCTAGAAGTGGGTTCGTGGTTTGGTGATGGAAAAACAAAAACGGCAACAGCCCATCTTCCACAGGCTGCTCCGTTCTCAGTTCTATGCTGCTGACAGAGCATCACCTGTTCCGTTGCCCGGAAGAAGGCCATCCATGGCTACAATATGCAAATGAGGGCCTCTTCCCAGCAACCCCAGGGTTCAGTCTCCCACCGAAACCCCACCCACCCATTACTTTATTCTGTTGTTGAACCCAATTAAGGAAGCCCCAGCAAGCTGGAGCATGCAAAAATTGCCACAAAACTCAGTTTTGCTCCTCTCCACGGAAATCTTTAGTAAAAGGCGAAAGATTTTTACGTTCTGAAGAGAAGCCAGAGTATACTGGGCAAAGGCCTCCTCCTGACCTACCACCATGGCAGCAGCCCTCACTTGGCCCGGGGAGAGCACCTAGAAGTGGGTTCGTGGTTTGGTGATGGAAAAACAAAAACGGCAACAGCCCATCTTCCACAGGATGCTCCGTTCTCAGTTCTATGCTGCTGACAGAGCATCACCTGTTCCGTTGCCCGGAAGAAGGCCATCCATGGCTACAATATGGAAATGAGGGCCTTTTCCCAGGAACCCCAGGGTTCAGTCTCCCACCGAAACCCCACCCACCCATTCCTTTATTCTGTTGTTGAACCCAATTAAGAAAGCCCCAGCAAGCTGGAGCATGCAAAAATTGCCACAAAACTCAGTTTTGCTCCGCTCCACGGAAATCTTTAGTAAAAGGCGAAAGATTTTTACGTTCTGAAGAGAAGCCAGAATATACTGGGCAAGGGCCTCCTCCTGACCTACCACCATGGCAGCAGCCCTCACTTGGCCCGGGGAGAGCACCTAGAAGTGGGTTCGTGGTTTGGTGATGGAAAAACAAAAACGGCAACAGCCCATCTTCCACAGGCTGCTCCGTTCTCAGTTCTATGCTGCTGACAGAGCATCACCTGTTCCGTTGCCCGGAAGAAGGCCATCCATGGCTACAATATGCAAATGAGGGCCTCTTCCCAGCAACCCCAGGGTTCAGTCTCCCACCGAAACCCCACCCACCCATTCCTTTATTCTGTTGTTGAACCCAATTAAGAAAGCCCCAGCAAGCTGGAGCATGCAAGAATTGCCACAAAACTCAGTTTTGCTCCTCTCCACGGAAATCTTTAGTAAAAGGCGAAAGATTTTTACGTTCTGAAGAGAAGCCAGAATATACTGGGCAAGGGCCTCCTCCTGACCTACCACCATGGCAGCAGCCCTCACTTGGCCCGGGGACAGCACCTAGAAGTGGGTTCGTGGTTTGGTGATGGAAAAACAAAAACGGCAAAAGCCCATCTTCCACAGGCTGCTCCGTTCTCAGTTCTATGCTGCTGACAGAGCATCACCTGTTCCGTTGCCCGGAAGAAGGCCATCCATGGCTACAATATGCAAATGAGGGCCTCTTCCCAGCAACCCCAGGGTTCAGTCTCCCACCGAAACCCCACCCACCCATTACTTTATTCTGTTGTTGAACCCAATTAAGGAAGCCCCAGCAAGCTGGAGCATGCAAAAATTGCCACAAAACTCAGTTTTGCTCCTCTCCACGGAAATCTTTAGTAAAAGGCGAAAGATTTTTACGTTCTGAAGAGAAGCCAGAGTATACTGGGCAAAGGCCTCCTCCTGACCTACCACCATGGCAGCAGCCCTCACTTGGCCCGGGGAGAGCACCTAGAAGTGGGTTCGTGGTTTGGTGATGGAAAAACAAAAACGGCAACAGCCCATCTTCCACAGGATGCTCCGTTCTCAGTTCTATGCTGCTGACAGAGCATCACCTGTTCCGTTGCCCGGAAGAAGGCCATCCATGGCTACAATATGGAAATGAGGGCCTTTTCCCAGGAACCCCAGGGTTCAGTCTCCCACCGAAACCCCACCCACCCATTCCTTTATTCTGTTGTTGAACCCAATTAAGAAAGCCCCAGCAAGCTGGAGCATGCAAAAATTGCCACAAAACTCAGTTTTGCTCCTCTCCACGGAAATCTTTAGTAAAAGGCGAAAGATTTTTACGTTCTGAAGAGAAGCCAGAATATACTGGGCAAGGGCCTCCTCCTGACCTACCACCATGGCAGCAGCCCTCACTTGGCCCGGGGACAGCACCTAGAAGTGGGTTCGTGGTTTGGTGATGGAAAAACAAAAACGGCAACAGCCCATCTTCCACAGGCTGCTCCGTTCTCAGGTCGATGCTGCTGACAGAGCATCACCTGTTCCGTTGCCCGGAAGAAGGCCATCCATGGCTACAATATGCAAATGAGGGCCTCTTCCCCGCAACCCCAGGGTTCAGTCTCCCACCGAAACCCCACCCACCCATTACTTTATTCTGTTGTTGAACCCAATTAACGAAGCCCCAGCAAGCTGGAGCATGCAAAAATTGCCACAAAACTCAGTTTTGCTCCTCTCCACGGAAATTTTTAGTAAAAGGCGAAAGATTTTTACGTTCTGAAGAGAAGCCTGAGTATACAGAGCAAGGGCCTCCTCCTGACCTACCACCATGGCAGCAGCCCTCACTTGGCCCGGGGAGAGCTACTAGAAGTGGGTTCGTGGTTTGGTGATGGAAAAACAAAAACGGCAACAGCCCATCTTCCACAGACTGCTTCGTTCTCAGTTCTATGCTGCTGACAGAGCATCACCTGTTCCATTGCCCGGAAGAAGGCCATCCATGGCTACAATATGCAAATGAGGGCCTCTTCCCCGCAACCCCAGGGTTCAGTCTCCCACCGAAACCCCACCCACCCATTACTTTATTCTGTTGTTGAACCCAATTAACGAAGCCCCAGCAAGCTGGAGCATGCAAAAATTGCCACAAAACTCAGTTTTGCTCCTCTCCACGGAAATCTTTAGTAAAAGGCGAAAGATTTTTACGTTCTGGAGAGAAGCCAGAGTATACTGGGCAAGGGCCTCCTCCTGACCTACCACCATGGCAGCAGCCCTCACTTGGCCCGGGGAGAGCACCTAGAAGTGGGTTCGTGGTTTGGTGATGGAAAAACAAAAACGGCAACAGCCCATCTTCCACAGGATGCTCCGTTCTCAGTTCTATGCTGCTGACAGAGCATCACCTGTTCCGTTGCCCGGAAGAAGGCCATCCATGGCTACAATATGCAAATGAGGGCCTTTTCCCAGGAACCCCAGGGTTCAGTCTCCCACCGAAACCCCACCCACCCATTCCTTTATTCTGTTGTTGAACCCAATTAAGAAAGCCCCAGCAAGCTGGAGCATGCAAAAATTGCCACAAAACTCAGTTTTGCTCCTCTCCACGGAAATCTTTAGTAAAAGGCGAAAGTTTTTTACATTCTGAAGAGAAGCCAGAGTATACTGTGCAAAGGCCTCCTCCTGACCTACCACCATGGCAGCAGCCCTCACTTGGCCCGGGGAGAGCACCTAGAAGTGGGTTCGTGGTTTGGTGATGGAAAAAAAAAACCGGCAACAGCCCATCTTCCATAGGATGCTCCGTTCTCAGTTCTATGCTGCTGACAGAGCATCACCTGTTCCGTTGCCCGGAAGAAGGCCATCTATGGCTACAATATGCAAATGAGGGCCTTTTCCCAGGAACCCCAGGGTTCAGTCTCCCACCGAAACCCCACCCACCCATTCCTTTATTCTGTTGTTGAACCCAATTAAGAAAGCCCCAGCAAGCTGGAGCATGCAAAAATTGCCACAAAACTCAGTTTTGCTCCTCTCCACGGAAATCTTTAGTAAAAGGCGAAAGATTTTTACATTCTGAAGAGAAGCCAGAGTATACTGTGCAAAGGCCTCCTCCTGACCTACCACCATGGCAGCAGCCCTCACTTGGCCCGGGGAGAGCACCTAGAAGTGGGTTCGTGGTTTGATGATGGAAAAACAAAAACGGCAACAGCCCATCTTCCACAGGCTGCTCCGTTCTCAGTTCTATGCTGCTGACAGAGCATCACCTGTTCCGTTGCCCGGAAGAAGGCCATCCATGGCTACAATATGCAAATGAGGGCCTCTTCCCAGCAACCCCAGGGTTCAGTCTCCCACCGAAACCCCACCCACCCATTACTTTATTGTGTTGTTGAACCCAATTAAGGAAGCCCCAGCAAGCTGGAGCATGCAAAAATTGCCACAAAACTCAGTTTTGCTCCTCTCCACGGAAATCTTTAGTAAAAGGCGAAAGATTTTTACGTTCTGAAGAGAAGCCAGAGTATACTGGGCAAAGGCCTCCTCCTGACCTACCACCATGGCAGCAGCCCTCACTTGGCCCGGGGAGAGCACCTAGAAGTGGGTTCGTGGTTTGGTGATGGAAAAACAAAAACGGCAACAGCCCATCTTCCACAGGATGCTCCGTTCTCAGTTCTATGCTGCTGACAGAGCATCACCTGTTCCGTTGCCCGGAAGAAGGCCATCCATGGCTACAATATGCAAATGAGGGCCTTTTCCCAGGAACCCCAGGGTTCAGTCTCCCACCGAAACCCCACCCACCCATTACTTTATTCTGTTGTTGAACCCAATTAAGAAAGCCCCAGCAAGCTGGAGCATGCAAAAATTGCCACAAAACTCAGTTTTACTCCTCTCCACGGAAATCTTTAGTAAAAGGCGAAAGATTTTTACATTCTGAAGAGAAGCCAGAGTATACTGTGCAAAGGCCTCCTCCTGACCTACCACCATGGCAGCAGCCCTCACTTGGCCCGGGGAGAGCACCTAGAAGTGGGTTCGTGGTTTGGTGATGGAAAAAAAAAAACGGCAACAGCCCATCTTCCATAGGATGCTCCGTTCTCAGTTCTATGCTGCTGACAGAGCATCACCTGTTCCGTTGCCCGGAAGAAGGCTATCTATGGCTACAATATGCAAATGAGGGCCTTTTCCCAGGAACCCCAGGGTTCAGTCTCCCACCGAAACCCCACCCACCCATTCCTTTATTCTGTTGTTGAACCCAATTAAGAAAGCCCCAGCAAGCTGGAGCATGCAAAAATTGCCACAAAACTCAGTTTTGCTCCTCTCCACGGAAATCTTTAGTAAAAGGCGAAAGATTTTTACATTCTGAAGAGAAGCCAGAGTATACTGTGCAAAGGCCTCCTCCTGACCTACCACCATGGCAGCAGCCCTCACTTGGCCCGGGGAGAGCAACTAGAAGTGGGTTCGTGGTTTGGTGATGGAAAAACAAAAACGGCAACAGCCCATCTTCCACAGGCTGCTCCGTTCTCAGTTCTATGCTGCTGACAGAGCATCACCTGTTCCGTTGCCCGGAAGAAGGCCATCCATGGCTACAATATGCAAATGAGGGCCTTTTCCCAGGAACCCCAGGGTTCAGTCTCCCACCGAAACCCCACCCACCCATTCCTTTATTCTGTTGTTGAACCCAATTAAGAAAGCCCCAGCAAGTTGGACCATGCAAAAATTGCCACAAAACTCAGTTTTGCTCCTCTCCACGGAAATCTTTAGTAAAAGGCGAAAGATTTTTACATTCTGAAGAGAAGCCAGAGTATACTGTGCAAAGGCCTCCTCCTGACCTACCACCATGGCAGCAGCCCTCACTTGGCCCGGGGAGAGCACCTAGAAGTGGGTTCGTGGTTTGGTGATGGAAAAACAAAAACGGCAACAGCCCATCTTCCACAGGCTGCTCCGTTCTCAGTTCTATGCTGCTGACAGAGCATCACCTGTTCCGTTGCCCGGAAGAAGGCCATCCATGGCTACAATATGCAAATGAGGGCCTCTTCCCAGCAACCCCAGGGTTCAGTCTCCCACCGAAACCCCACCCACCCATTACTTTATTCTGTTGTTGAACCCAATTAAGAAAGCCCCAGCAAGCTGGAGCATGCAAAAATTGCCACAAAACTCAGTTTTGCTCCTCTCCACGGAAATCTTTAGTAAAAGGCGAAAGATTTTTACGTTCTGAACAGAAGACAGAGTATAATGGGCAAAGGCCTCCTCCTGACCTACCACCATGGCAGCAGCCCTCACTTGGCCCGGGGAGAGCACCTAGAAGTGGGTTCGTGGTTTGGTGATGGAAAAACAAAAACGGCAACAGCCCATCTTCCACAGGATGCTCCGTTCTCAGTTCTATGCTGCTGACAGAGCATCACCTGTTCCGTTGCCCAGAAGAAGGCCATCCATGGCTACAATATGCAAATGAGGGCCTTTTCCCAGGAACCCCAGGGTTCAGTCTCCCACCGAAACCCCACCCACCCATTCCTTTATTCTGTTGTTGAACCCAATTAAGAAAGCCCCAGCAAGCTGGAGCATGCAAAAATTGCCACAAAACTCAGTTTTGCGCCTCTCCACAGAAATCTTTAGTAAAAGGCGAAAGATTTTTACGTTCTGAAGAGAAACCAGAGTATACTGGGCAAAGGACTCCTCCTGACCTACCACCATGGCAGCAGCCCTCACTTGGCCCGGGGAGAGCACCTAGAAGTGGGTTCGTGGTTTGGTGATGGAAAAACAAAAACGGCAACAGCCCATCTTCCACAGGCTGCTCCGTTCTCAGTTCTATGCTGCTGACAGAGCATCACCTGTTCCGTTGCCCGGAAGAAGGCCATCCATGGCTACAATATGCAAATGAGGGCCTCTTCCCAGCAACCCCAGGGTTCAGTCTCCCACCGAAACCCCACCCACCCATTACTTTATTCTGTTGTTGAACCCAATTAAGGAAGCCCCAGCAAGCTGGAGCATGCAAAAATTGCCACAAAACTCAGTTTTGCTCCTCTCCACGGAAATCTTTAGTAAAAGGCGAAAGATTTTTACGTTCTGAAGAGAAGCTAGAGTATACTGGGCAAAGGCCTCCTCCTGACCTACCACCATGGCAGCAGCCCTCACTTGGCCCGGGGAGAGCACCTAGAAGTGGGTTCGTGGTTTGGTGATGGAAAAACAAAAACGGCAACAGCCCATCTTCCACAGGATGCTCCGTTCTCAGTTCTATGCTGCTGACAGAGCATCACCTGTTCCGTTGCCCAGAAGAAGGCCATCCATGGCTACAATATGCAAATGAGGGCCTTTTCCCAGGAACCCCAGGGTTCAGTCTCCCACCCACCCACCCATTCCTTTATTCTGTTGTTGAACCCAATTAAGAAAGCCCCAGCAAGCTGGAGCATGCAAAAATTGCCACAAAACTCAGTTTTGCTCCTCTCCACGGAAATCTTTAGTAAAAGGCGAAAGATTTTTACATTCTGAAGAGAAGCCAGAGTATACTGTGCAAAGGCCTCCTCCTGACCTACCACCATGGCAGCAGCCCTCACTTGGCCCGGGGAGAGCACCTAGAAGTGGGTTCGTGGTTTGGTGATGGAAAAACAAAAACGGCAACAGCCCATCTTCCACAGGCTGCTCCGTTCTCAGTTCTATGCTGCTGACAGAGCATCACCTGTTCCGTTGCCCGGAAGAAGGCCATCCATGGCTACAATATGCAAATGAGGGCCTCTTCCCAGCAACCCCAGGGTTCAGTCTCCCACCGAAACCCCACCCACCCATTACTTTATTCTGTTGTTGAACCCAATTAAGGAAGCCCCAGCAAGCTGGAGCATGCAAAAATTGCCACAAAACTCAGTTTTGCTCCTCTCCACGGAAATCTTTAGTAAAAGGCGAAAGATTTTTACGTTCTGAAGAGAAGCCAGAGTATACTGGGCAAAGGCCTCCTCCTGACCTACCACCATGGCAGCAGCCCTCACTTGGCCCGGGGAGAGCACCTAGAAGTGGGTTCGTGGTTTGGTGATGGAAAAACAAAAACGGCAACAGCCCATCTTCCACAGGATGCTCCATTCTCAGTTCTATGCTGCTGACAGAGCATCACCTGTTCCGTTGCCCGGAAGAAGGCCATCCATGGCTACAATATGCAAATGAGGGCCTTTTCCCAGGAACCCCAGGGTTCAGTCTCCCACCGAAACCCCACCCACCCATTCCTTTATTCTGTTGTTGAACCCAATTAAGAAAGCCCCAGCAAGCTGGAGCATGCAAAAATTGCCACAAAACTCAGTTTTGCTCCTCTCCACGGAAATCTTTAGTAAAAGGCGAAAGATTTTTACGTTCTGAAGAGAAGCCAGAGTATACTGGGCAAAGGCCTCCTCCTGACCTACCACCATGGCAGCAGCCCTCACTTGGCCCGGGGAGAGCACCTAGAAGTGGGTTCGTGGTTTGGTGATGGAAAAACAAAAACGGCAACAGCCCATCTTCCACAGGATGCTCCGTTCTCAGTTCTATGCTGCTGACAGAGCATCACCTGTTCCGTTGCCCGGAAGAAGGCCATGCATGGCTACAATATGCAAATGAGGGCCTCTTCCCAGCAACCCCAGGGTTCAGTCTCCCACCGAAACCCCACCCACCCATTACTTTATTCTGTTGTTGAACCCAATTAAGGAAGCCCCAGCAAGCTGGAGCATGCAAAAATTGCCACAAAACTCAGTTTTGCTCCTCTCCACGGAAATCTTTAGTAAAAGGCGAAAGATTTTTACGTTCTGAAGAGAAGCCAGAGTATACTGGGCAAAGGCCTCCTCCTGACCTACCACCATGGCAGCAGCCCTCACTTGGCCCGGGGAGAGCACCTAGAAGTGGGTTCGTGGTTTGGTGATGGAAAAACAAAAACGGCAACAGCCCATCTTCCACAGGATGCTCCGTTCTCAGTTCTATGCTGCTGACAGAGCATCACCTGTTCCGTTGCCCGGAAGAAGGCCATCCATGGCTACAATATGCAAATGAGGGCCTTTTCCCAGGAACCCCAGGGTTCAGTCTCCCACCGAAACCCCACCCACCCATTCCTTTATTCTGTTGTTGAACCCAATTAAGAAAGCCCCAGCAAGCTGGAGCATGCAAAAATTGCCACAAAACTCAGTTTTGCTCCTCTCCACGGAAATCTTTAGTAAAAGGCGAAAGATTTTTACGTTCTGAAGAGAAGCCAGAGTATACTGGGCAAAGGCCTCCTCCTGACCTACCACCATGGCAGCAGCCCTCACTTGGCCCGGGGAGAGCACCTAGAAGTGGGTTCGTGGTTTGGTGATGGAAAAACAAAAACGGCAACAGCCCATCTTCCACAGGATGCTCCGTTCTCAGTTCTATGCTGCTGACAGAGCATCACCTGTTCCGTTGCCCGGAAGAAGGCCATCCATGGCTACAATATGCAAATGAGGGCCTTTTCCCAGGAACCCCAGGGTTCAGTCTCCCACCGAAACCCCACCCACCCATTCCTTTATTCTGTTGTTGAACCCAATTAAGAAAGCCCCAGCAAGCTGGAGCATGCAAAAATTGCCACAAAACTCAGTTTTGCTCCTCTCCACGGAAATCTTTAGTAAAAGGCGAAAGATTTTTACATTCTGAAGAGAAGCCAGAGTATACTGTGCAAAGGCCTCCTCCTGACCTACCACCATGGCAGCAGCCCTCACTTGGCCCGGGGAGAGCACCTAGAAGTGGGTTCGTGGTTTGGTGATGGAAAAAAAAAAACGGCAACAGCCCATCTTCCATAGGATGCTCCGTTCTCAGTTCTATGCTGCTGACAGAGCATCACGTGTTCCGTTGCCCGGAAGAAGGCTATCTATGGCTACAATATGCAAATGAGGGCCTTTTCCCAGGAACCCCAGGGTTCAGTCTCCCACCGAAACCCCACCCACCCATTCCTTTATTCTGTTGTTGAACCCAATTAAGAAAGCCCCAGCAAGCTGGAGCATGCAAAAATTGCCACAAAACTCAGTTTTGCTCCTCTCCACGGAAATCTTTAGTAAAAGGCGAAAGATTTTTACATTCTGAAGAGAAGCCAGAGTATACTGTGCAAAGGCCTCCTCCTGACCTACCACCATGGCAGCAGCCCTCACTTGGCCCGGGGAGAGCACCTAGAAGTGGGTTCGTGGTTTGGTGATGGAAAAACAAAAACGGCAACAGCCCATCTTCCACAGGCTGCTCCGTTCTCAGTTCTATGCTGCTGACAGAGCATCACCTGTTCCGTTGCCCGGAAGAAGGCCATCCATGGCTACAATATGCAAATGAGGGCCTCTTCCCAGCAACCCCAGGGTTCAGTCTCCCACCGAAACCCCACCCACCCATTACTTTATTCTGTTGTTGAACCCAATTAAGGAAGCCCCAGCAAGCTGGAGCATGCAAAAATTGCCACAAAACTCAGTTTTGCTCCTCTCCACGGAAATCTTTAGTAAAAGGCGAAAGATTTTTACGTTCTGAAGAGAAGCCAGAGTATACTGGGCAAAGGCCTCCTCCTGACCTACCACCATGGCAGCAGCCCTCACTTGGCCCGGGGAGAGCACCTAGAAGTGGGTTCGTGGTTTGGTGATGGAAAAACAAAAACGGCAACAGCCCATCTTCCACAGGATGCTCCGTTCTCAGTTCTATGCTGCTGACAGAGCATCACCTGTTCCGTTGCCCGGAAGAAGGCCATCCATGGCTACAATATGCAAATGAGGGCCTTTTCCCAGGAACCCCAGGGTTCAGTCTCCCACCGAAACCCCACCCACCCATTCCTTTATTCTGTTGTTGAACCCAATTAAGAAAGCCCCAGCAAGCTGGAGCATGCAAGAATTGCCACAAAACTCAGTTTTGCTCCTCTCCACGGAAATCTTTAGTAAAAGGCGAAAGATTTTTACGTTCTGAAGAGAAGCCAGAATATACTGGGCAAGGGCCTCCTCCTGACCTACCACCATGGCAGCAGCCCTCACTTGGCCCGGGGACAGCACCTAGAAGTGGGTTCGTGGTTTGGTGATGGAAAAACAAAAACGGCAACAGCCCATCTTCCACAGGCTGCTCCGTTCTCAGTTCGATGCTGCTGACAGAGCATCACCTGTTCCGTTGCCCGGAAGAAGGCCATCCATGGCTACAATATGCAAATGAGGGCCTCTTCCCCGCAACCCCAGGGTTCAGTCTCCCACCGAAACCCCACCCACCCATTACTTTATTCTGTTGTTGAACCCAATTAACGAAGCCCCAGCAAGCTGGAGCATGCAAAAATTGCCACAAAACTCAGTTTTGCTCCTCTCCACGGAAATCTTTAGTAAAAGGCGAAAGATTTTTACGTTCTGAAGAGAAGCCTGAGTATACAGAGCAAGGGCCTCCTCCTGACCTACCACCATGGCAGCAGCCCTCACTTGGCCCGGGGAGAGCAACTAGAAGTGGGTTCGTGGTTTGGTGATGGAAAAACAAAAACGGCAACAGCCCATCTTCCACAGGCTGCTTCGTTCTCAGTTCTATGCTGCTGACAGAGCATCACCTGTTCCATTGCCCGGAAGAAGGCCATCCATGGCTACAATATGCAAATGAGGGCCTCTTCCCCGCAACCCCAGGGTTCAGTCTCCCACCGAAACCCCACCCACCCATTACTTTATTCTGTTGTTGTACCCAATTAACGAAGCCCCAGCAAGCTGGAGCATGCAAAAATTGCCACAAAACTCAGTTTTGCTCCTCTCCACGGAAATCTTTAGTAAAAGGCGAAAGATTTTTACGTTCTGAAGAGAAGTCAGAGTATACTGGGCAAGGGCCTCCACCTGACCTACCACCATGGCAGCAGCCCTCACTTGGCCCGGGGAGAGCACCTAGAAGTGGGTTCGTGGTTTGGTGATGGAAAAACAAAAACGGCAACAGCCCATCTTCCACAGGATGCTCCGTTCTCAGTTCTATGCTGCTGACAGAGCATCACCTGTTCCGTTGCCCGGAAGAAGGCCATCCATGGCTACAATATGCAAATGAGGGCCTTTTCCCAGGAACCCCAGGGTTCAGTCTCCCACCGAAACCCCACCCACCCATTCCTTTATTCTGTTGTTGAACCCAATTAAGAAAGCCCCAGCAAGCTGGAGCATGCAAAAATTGCCACAAAACTCAGTTTTGCTCCTCTCCACGGAAATCTTTAGTAAAAGGCGAAAGATTTTTACATTCTGAAGAGAAGCCAGAGTATACTGTGCAAAGGCCTCCTCCTGACCTACCACCATGGCAGCAGCCCTCACTTGGCCCGGGGAGAGCACCTAGAAGTGGGTTCGTGGTTTGGTGATGGAAAAAAAAAAAAAAAGGCAACAGCCCATCTTCCATAGGATGCTCCGTTCTCAGTTCTATGCTGCTGACAGAGCATCACCTGTTCCGTTGCCCGGAAGAAGGCCATCTATGGCTACAATATGCAAATGAGGGCCTTTTCCCAGGAACCCCAGGGTTCAGTCTCCCACCGAAACCCCACCCACCCATTCCTTTATTCTGTTGTTGAACCCAATTAAGAAAGCCGCAGCAAGCTGGAGCATGCAAAAATTGCCACAAAACTCAGTTTTGCTCCTCTCCACGGAAATCTTTAGTAAAAGGCGAAAGATTTTAACATTCTGAAGAGAAGCCAGAGTATACTGTGCAAAGGCCTCCTCCTGACCTACCACCATGGCAGCAGCCCTCACTTGGCCCGGGGAGAGCACCTAGAAGTGGGTTCGTGGTTTGGTGATGGAAAAACAAAAACAGCAACAGCCCATCTTCCACAGGCTGCTCCGTTCTCAGTTCTATGCTGCTGACAGAGCATCACCTGTTCCGTTGTCCGGAAGAAGGCCATCCATGGCTACAATATGCAAATGAGGGCCTTTTCCCAGGAACCCCAGGGTTCAGTCTCCCACCGAAACCCCACCCACCCATTCCTTTATTCTGTTGTTGAACCCAATTAAGAAAGCCCCAGCAAGCTGGAGCATGCAAAAATTGCCACAAAACTCAGTTTTGCTCCTCTCCACGGAAATCTTTAGTAAAAGGCGAAAGATTTTTACATTCTGAAGAGAAGCCAGAGTATACTGTGCAAAGGCCTCCTCCTGACCTACCACCATGGCAGCAGCCCTCACTTGGCCCGGGGAGAGCACCTAGAAGTGGGTTCGTGGTTTGATGATGGAAAAACAAAAACGGCAACAGCCCATCTTCCACAGGCTGCTCCGTTCTCAGTTCTATGCTGCTGACAGAGCATCACCTGTTCCGTTGCCCGGAAGAAGGCCATCCATGGCTATAATATGCAAATGAGGGCCTCTTCCCAGCAACCCCAGGGTTCAGTCTCCCACCGAAACCCCACCCACCCATTACTTTATTCTGTTGTTGAACCCAATTAAGGAAGCCCCAGCAAGCTGGAGCATGCAAAAATTGCCACAAAACTCAGTTTTGCTCCTCTCCACGGAAATCTTTAGTAAAAGGCGAAAGATCTTTACATTCTGAAGAGAAGCCAGAGTATACTGGGCAAAGGCCTCCTCCTGACCTACCACCATGGCAGCAGCCCTCACTTGGCCCGGGGAAAGCACCTAGAAGTGGGTTCGTGGTTTGGTGATGGAAAAACAAAAACGGCAACAGCCCATCTTCCACAGGATGCTCCGTTCTCAGTTCTATGCTGCTGACAGAGCATCACCTGTTCCGTTGCCCGGAAGAAGGCCATCCATGGCTACAATATGCAAATGAGGGCCTTTTCCCAGGAACCCCAGGGTTCAGTCTCCCACCGAAACCCCACCCACCCATTCCTTTATTCTGTTGTTGAACCCAATTAAGAAAGCCCCAGCAAGCTGGAGCATGCAAAAATTGCCACAAAACTCAGTTTTGCTCCTCTCCACGGAAATCTTTAGTAAAAGGCGAAAGATTTTTACGTTCTGAAGAGAAGCCAGAATATACTGGGCAAGGGCCTCCTCCTGACCTACCACCATGGCAGCAGCCCTCACTTGGCCCGGGGACAGCACCTAGAAGTGGGTTCGTGGTTTGGTGATGGAAAAACAAAAACGGCAACAGCCCATCTTCCACAGGCTGCTCCGTTCTCAGTTCTATGCTGCTGACAGAGCATCACCTGTTCCGTTGCCCGGAAGAAGGCCATCCATGGCTACAATATGCAAATGAGGGCCTCTTCCCAGCAACCCCAGGGTTCAGTCTCCCACCGAAACCCCACCCACCCATTACTTTATTCTGTTGTTGAACCCAATTAAGGAAGCCCCAGCAAGCTGGAGCATGCAAAAATTGCCACAAAACTCAGTTTTGCTCCTCTCCACGGAAATCTTTAGTAAAAGGCGAAAGATTTTTACGTTCTGAAGAGAAGCCAGAGTATATTGGGCAAAGGCCTCCTCCTGACCTACCACCATGGCAGCAGCCCTCACTTGGCCCGGGGAGAGCACCTAGAAGTGGGTTCGTGGTTTGGTGATGGAAAAACAAAAACGGCAACAGCCCATCTTCCACAGGATGCTCCGTTCTCAGTTCTATGCTGCTGACAGAGCATCACCTGTTCCGTTGCCCGGAAGAAGGCCATCCATGGCTACAATATGCAAATGAGGGCCTCTTCCCAGCAACCCCAGGGTTCAGTCTCCCACCGAAACCCCACCCACCCATTACTTTATTCTGTTGTTGAACCCAATTAAGGAAGCCCCAGCAAGCTGGAGCATGCAAAAATTGCCACAAAACTCAGTTTTGCTCCTCTCCACGGAAATCTTTAGTAAAAGGCGAAAGATTTTTACATTCTGAAGAGAAGCCAGAGTATATTGGGCAAAGGCCTCCTCCTGACCTACCACCATGGCAGCAGCCCTCACTTGGCCCGGGGAGAGCACCTAGAAGTGGGTTCGTGGTTTGGTGATGGAAAAACAAAAACGGCAACAGCCCATCTTCCACAGGATGCTCCGTTCTCAGTTCTATGCTGCTGACAGAGCATCACCTGTTCCGTTGCCCGGAAGAAGGCCATCCATGGCTACAATATGCAAATGAGGGCCTTTTCCCAGGAACCCCAGGGTTCAGTCTCCCACCGAAACCCCACCCACCCATTCCTTTATTCTGTTGTTGAACCCAATTAAGAAAGCCCCAGCAAGCTGGAGCATGCAAAAATTGCCACAAAACTCAGTTTTGCTCCTCTCCACGGAAATCTTTAGTAAAAGGCGAAAGATTTTTACGTTCTGAAGAGAAGCCAGAATATACTGGGCAAGGGCCTCCTCCTGACCTACCACCATGGCAGCAGCCCTCACTTGGCCCGGGGACAGCACCTAGAAGTGGGTTCGTGGTTTGGTGATGGAAAAACAAAAACGGCAACAGCCCATCTTCCACAGGCTGCTCCGTTCTCAGTTCGATGCTGCTGACAGAGCATCACCTGTTCCATTGCCCGGAAGAAGGCCATCCATGGCTACAATATGCAAATGAGGGCCTCTTCCCAGCAACCCCAGGGTTCAGTCTCCCACCGAAACCCCACCCACCCATTACATTATTCTGTTGTTGAACCCAATTAACGAAGCCCCAGCAAGCTGGAGCATGCAAAAATTGCCACAAAACTCAGTTTTGCTCCTCTCCACGGAAATCTTTAGTAAAAGGCGAAAGATTTTTACGTTCTGAAGAGAAGCCAGAGTATACTGGGCAAAGGCCTCCTCCTGACCTACCACCATGGCAGCAGCCCTCACTTGGCCCGGGGAGAGCACCTAGAAGTGGGTTCGTGGTTTGGTGATGGAAAAACAAAAACGGCAACAGCCCATCTTCCACAGGATGCTCCGTTCTCAGTTCTATGCTGCTGACAGAGCATCACCTGTTCCGTTGCCCAGAAGAAGGCCATCCATGGCTACAATATGCAAATGAGGGCCTTTTCCCAGGAACCCCAGGGTTCAGTCTCCCACCCACCCACCCACCCACCCATTCCTTTATTCTGTTGTTGAACCCAATTAAGAAAGCCCCAGCAAGCTGGAGCATGCAAAAATTGCCACAAAACTCAGTTTTGCTCCTCTCCACGGAAATCTTTAGTAAAAGGCGAAAGATTTTTACATTCTGAAGAGAAGCCAGAGTATACTGTGCAAAGGCCTCCTCCTGACCTACCACCATGGCAGCAGCCCTCACTTGGCCCGGGGAGAGCACCTAGAAGTGGGTTCGTGGTTTGGTGATGGAAAAACAAAAACGGCAACAGCCCATCTTCCACAGGCTGCTCCGTTCTCAGTTCTATGCTGCTGACAGAGCATCACCTGTTCCGTTGCCCGGAAGAAGGCCATCCATGGCTACAATATGCAAATGAGGGCCTCTTCCCAGCAACCCCAGGGTTCAGTCTCCCACCGAAACCCCACCCACCCATTACTTTATTCTGTTGTTGAACCCAATTAAGGAAGCCCCAGCAAGCTGGAGCATGCAAAAATTGCCACAAAACTCAGTTTTGCTCCTCTCCACGGAAATCTTTAGTAAAAGGCGAAAGATTTTTACGTTCTGAAGAGAAGCCAGAGTATACTGGGCAAAGGCCTCGTCCTGACCTACCACCATGGCAGCAGCCCTCACTTGGCCCGGGGAGAGCACCTAGAAGTGGGTTCGTGGTTTGGTGATGGAAAAACAAAAACGGCAACAGCCCATCTTCCA
Source organism: Ranitomeya imitator (assembly GCF_032444005.1). NCBI lineage: Eukaryota > Metazoa > Chordata > Amphibia > Anura > Dendrobatidae > Ranitomeya > Ranitomeya imitator. The sequence goes on from NC_091286.1 coordinate 108,799,328, forward strand.
CAGGATGCTCCGTTCTCAGTTCTATGCTGCTGACAGAGCATCACCTGTTCCGTTGCCCGGAAGAAGGCCATCCATGGCTACAATATGCAAATGAGGGCCTTTTCCCAGGAACCCCAGGGTTCAGTCTCCCACCGAAACCCCACCCACCCATTCCTTTATTCTGTTGTTGAACCCAATTAAGAAAGCCCCAGCAAGCTGGAGCATGCAAGAATTGCCACAAAACTCAGTTTTGCTCCTCTCCACGGAAATCTTTAGTAAAAGGCGAAAGATTTTTACGTTCTGAAGAGAAGCCAGAATATACTGGGCAAGGGCCTCCTCCTGACCTACCACCATGGCAGCAGCCCTCACTTGGCCCGGGGACAGCACCTAGAAGTGGGTTCGTGGTTTGGTGATGGAAAAACAAAAACGGCAACAGCCCATCTTCCACAGGCTGCTCCGTTCTCAGTTCGATGCTGCTGACAGAGCATCACCTGTTCCGTTGCCCGGAAGAAGGCCATCCATGGCTACAATATGCAAATGAGGGCCTCTTCCCCGCAACCCCAGGGTTCAGTCTCCCACCGAAACCCCACCCACCCATTACTTTATTCTGTTGTTGAACCCAATTAACGAAGCCCCAGCAAGCTGGAGCATGCAAAAATTGCCACAAAACTCAGTTTTGCTCCTCTCCACGGAAATCTTTAGTAAAAGGCGAAAGATTTTTACGTTCTGAAGAGAAGCCTGAGTATACAGAGCAAGGGCCTCCTCCTGACCTACCACCATGGCAGCAGCCCTCACTTGGCCCGGGGAGAGCAACTAGAAGTGGGTTCGTGGTTTGGTGATGGAAAAACAAAAACGGCAACAGCCCATCTTCCACAGGCTGCTTCGTTCTCAGTTCTATGCTGCTGACAGAGCATCACCTGTTCCATTGCCCGGAAGAAGGCCATCCATGGCTACAATATGCAAATGAGGGCCTCTTCCCCGCAACCCCAGGGTTCAGTCTCCCACCGAAACCCCACCCACCCATTACTTTATTCTGTTGTTGTACCCAATTAACGAAGCCCCAGCAAGCTGGAGCATGCAAAAATTGCCACAAAACTCAGTTTTGCTCCTCTCCACGGAAATCTTTAGTAAAAGGCGAAAGATTTTTACGTTCTGAAGAGAAGCCAGAGTATACTGGGCAAGGGCCTCCACCTGACCTACCACCATGGCAGCAGCCCTCACTTGGCCCGGGGAGAGCACCTAGAAGTGGGTTCGTGGTTTGGTGATGGAAAAACAAAAACGGCAACAGCCCATCTTCCACAGGATGCTCCGTTCTCAGTTCTATGCTGCTGACAGAGCATCACCTGTTCCGTTGCCCGGAAGAAGGCCATCCATGGCTACAATATGCAAATGAGGGCCTTTTCCCAGGAACCCCAGGGTTCAGTCTCCCACCGAAACCCCACCCACCCATTCCTTTATTCTGTTGTTGAACCCAATTAAGAAAGCCCCAGCAAGCTGGAGCATGCAAAAATTGCCACAAAACTCAGTTTTGCTCCTCTCCACGGAAATCTTTAGTAAAAGGCGAAAGATTTTTACATTCTGAAGAGAAGCCAGAGTATACTGTGCAAAGGCCTCCTCCTGACCTACCACCATGGCAGCAGCCCTCACTTGGCCCGGGGAGAGCACCTAGAAGTGGGTTCGTGGTTTGGTGATGGAAAAAAAAAAACGGCAACAGCCCATCTTCCATAGGATGCTCCGTTCTCAGTTCTATGCTGCTGACAGAGCATCACCTGTTCCGTTGCCCGGAAGAAGGCCATCTATGGCTACAATATGCAAATGAGGGCCTTTTCCCAGGAACCCCAGGGTTCAGTCTCCCACCGAAACCCCACCCACCCATTCCTTTATTCTGTTGTTGAACCCAATTAAGAAAGCCCCAGCAAGCTGGAGCATGCAAAAATTGCCACAAAACTCAGTTTTGCTCCTCTCCACGGAAATCTTTAGTAAAAGGCGAAAGATTTTTACATTCTGAAGAGAAGCCAGAGTATACTGTGCAAAGGCCTCCTCCTGACCTACCACCATGGCAGCAGCCCTCACTTGGCCCGGGGAGAGCACCTAGAAGTGGGTTCGTGGTTTGATGATGGAAAAACAAAAACGGCAACAGCCCATCTTCCACAGGCTGCTCCGTTCTCAGTTCTATGCTGCTGACAGAGCATCACCTGTTCCGTTGCCCGGAAGAAGGCCATCCATGGCTACAATATGCAAATGAGGGCCTCTTCCCAGCAACCCCAGGGTTCAGTCTCCCACCGAAACCCCACCCACCCATTACTTTATTCTGTTGTTGAACCCAATTAAGGAAGCCCCAGCAACCTGGAGCATGCAAAAATTGCCACAAAACTCAGTTTTGCTCCTCTCCACGGAAATCTTTAGTAAAAGGCGAAAGATTTTTACATTCTGAAGAGAAGCCAGAGTATACTGTGCAAAGGCCTCCTTCTGACCTACCACCATGGCAGCAGCCCTCACTTGGCCAGGGGAGAGCACCTAGAAGTGGGTTCGTGGTTTGGTGATGGAAAAAAAAAAACGGCAACAGCCCATCTTCCACAGGATGCTCCGTTCTCAGTTCTATGCTGCTGACAGAGCATCACCTGTTCCGTTGCCCGGAAGAAGGCCATCTATGGCTACAATATGCAAATGAGGGCCTTTTCCCAGGAACCCCAGGGTTCAGTCTCCCACCGAAACCCCACCCGCCCACCCACCCATTCCTTTATTCTGTTGTTGAACCCAATTAAGAAAACCCCAGCAAGCTGGAGCATGCAAAAATTGCCACAAAACTCAGTTTTGCTCCTCTCCACGGAAATCTTTAGTAAAAGGCGAAAGATTTTTACATTCTGAAGAGAAGCCAGAGTATACTGTGCAAAGGCCTCCTCCTGACCTACCACCATGGCAGCAGCCCTCACTTGGCCCGGGGAGAGCACCTAGAAGTGGGTTCGTGGTTTGGTGATGGAAAAACAAAAACAGCAACAGCCCATCTTCCACAGGCTGCTCCGTTCTCAGTTCTATGCTGCTGACAGAGCATCACCTGTTCCGTTGCCCGGAAGAAGGCCATCCATGGCTACAATATGCAAATGAGGGCCTTTTCCCAGGAACCCCAGGGTTCAGTCTCCCACCGAAACCCCACCCACCCATTCCTTTATTCTGTTGTTGAACCCAATTAAGAAAGCCCCAGCAAGCTGGAGCATGCAAAAATTGCCACAAAACTCAGTTTTGCTCCTCTCCACGGAAATCTTTAGTAAAAGGCGAAAGATTTTTACATTCTGAAGAGAAGCCAGAGTATACTGTGCAAAGGCCTCCTCCTGACCTACCACCATGGCAGCAGCCCTCACTTGGCCCGGGGAGAGCACCTAGAAGTGGGTTCGTGGTTTGATGATGGAAAAACAAAAACGGCAACAGCCCATCTTCCACAGGCTGCTCCGTTCTCAGTTCTATGCTGCTGACAGAGCATCACCTGTTCCGTTGCCCGGAAGAAGGCCATCCATGGCTATAATATGCAAATGAGGGCCTCTTCCCAGCAACCCCAGGGTTCAGTCTCCCACCGAAACCCCACCCACCCATTACTTTATTTTGTTGTTGAACCCAATTAAGGAAGCCCCAGCAAGCTGGAGCATGCAAAAATTGCCACAAAACTCAGTTTTGCTCCTCTCCACGGAAATCTTTAGTAAAAGGCGAAAGATTTTTACATTCTGAAGAGAAGCCAGAGTATACTGGGCAAAGGCCTCCTCCTGACCTACCACCATGGCAGCAGCCCTCACTTGGCCCGGGGAGAGCACCTAGAAGTGGGTTCGTGGTTTGGTGATGGAAAAACAAAAACGGCAACAGCCCATCTTCCACAGGATGCTCCGTTCTCAGTTCTATGCTGCTGACAGAGCATCACCTGTTCCGTTGCCCGGAGGAAGGCCATCCATGGCTACAATATGCAAATGAGGGCCTTTTCCCAGGAACCCCAGGGTTCAGTCTCCCACCGAAACCCCACCCACCCATTCCTTTATTCTGTTGTTGAACCCAATTAAGAAAGCCCCAGCAAGCTGGAGCATGCAAAAATTGCCACAAAACTCAGTTTTGCTCCTCTCCACGGAAATCTTTAGTAAAAGGCGAAAGATTTTTACGTTCTGAAGAGAAGCCAGAATATACTGGGCAAGGGCCTCCTCCTGACCTACCACCATGGCAGCAGCCCTCACTTGGCCCGGGGACAGCACCTAGAAGTGGGTTCGTGGTTTGGTGATGGAAAAACAAAAACGGCAACAGCCCATCTTCCACAGGCTGCTCCGTTCTCAGTTCTATGCTGCTGACAGAGCATCACCTGTTCCGTTGCCCGGAAGAAGGCCATCCATGGCTACAATATGCAAATGAGGGCCTCTTCCCAGCAACCCCAGGGTTCAGTCTCCCACCGAAACCCCACCCACCCATTACTTTATTCTGTTGTTGAACCCAATTAAGGAAGCCCCAGCAAGCTGGAGCATGCAAAAATTGCCACAAAACTCAGTTTTGCTCCTCTCCACGGAAATCTTTAGTAAAAGGCGAAAGATTTTTACGTTCTGAAGAGAAGCCAGAGTATATTGGGCAAAGGCCTCCTCCTGACCTACCACCATGGCAGCAGCCCTCACTTGGCCCGGGGAGAGCACCTAGAAGTGGGTTCGTGGTTTGGTGATGGAAAAACAAAAACGGCAACAGCCCATCTTCCACAGGATGCTCCGTTCTCAGTTCTATGCTGCTGACAGAGCATCACCTGTTCCGTTGCCCAGAAGAAGGCCATCCATGGCTACAATATGCAAATGAGGGCCTCTTCCCAGCAACCCCAGGGTTCAGTCTCCCACCGAAACCCCACCCACCCATTACTTTATTCTGTTGTTGAACCCAATTAAGGAAGCCCCAGCAAGCTGGAGCATGCAAAAATTGCCACAAAACTCAGTTTTGCTCCTCTCCACGGAAATCTTTAGTAAAAGGCGAAAGATTTTTACGTTCTGAAGAGAAGCCAGAGTATATTGGGCAAAGGCCTCCTCCTGACCTACCACCATGGCAGCAGCCCTCACTTGGCCCGGGGAGAGCACCTAGAAGTGGGTTCGTGGTTTGGTGATGGAAAAACAAAAACGGCAACAGCCCATCTTCCACAGGATGCTCCGTTCTCAGTTCTATGCTGCTGACAGAGCATCACCTGTTCCGTTGCCCGGAAGAAGGCCATCCATGGCTACAATATGCAAATGAGGGCCTTTTCCCAGGAACCCCAGGGTTCAGTCTCCCACCGAAACCCCACCCACCCATTCCTTTATTCTGTTGTTGAACCCAATTAAGAAAGCCCCAGCAAGCTGGAGCATGCAAAAATTGCCACAAAACTCAGTTTTGCTCCTCTCCACGGAAATCTTTAGTAAAAGGCGAAAGATTTTTACGTTCTGAAGAGAAGCCAGAATATACTGGGCAAGGGCCTCCTCCTGACCTACCACCATGGCAGCAGCCCTCACTTGGCCCGGGGACAGCACCTAGAAGTGGGTTCGTGGTTTGGTGATGGAAAAACAAAAACGGCAACAGCCCATCTTCCACAGGCTGCTCCGTTCTCAGTTCGATGCTGCTGACAGAGCATCACCTGTTCCATTGCCCGGAAGAAGGCCATCCATGGCTACAATATGCAAATGAGGGCCTCTTCCCAGCAACCCCAGGGTTCAGTCTCCCACCGAAACCCCACCCACCCATTACATTATTCTGTTGTTGAACCCAATTAACGAAGCCCCAGCAAGCTGGAGCATGCAAAAATTGCCACAAAACTCAGTTTTGCTCCTCTCCACGGAAATCTTTAGTAAAAGGCGAAAGATTTTTACGTTCTGAAGAGAAGCCAGAGTATACTGGGCAAGGGCCTCCTCCTGACCTACCACCATGGCAGCAGCCCTCACTTGGCCCGGGGAGAGCACCTAGAAGTGGGTTCGTGGTTTGGTGATGGAAAAACAAAAACGGCAACAGCCCATCTTCCACAGGATGCTCCGTTCTCAGTTCTATGCTGCTGACAGAGCATCACCTGTTCCGTTGCCCGGAAGAAGGCCATCTATGGCTACAATATGCAAATGAGGGCCTTTTCCCAGGAACCCCAGGGTTCAGTCTCCCACCGAAACCCCACCCACCCATTCCTTTATTCTGTTGTTGAACCCAATTAAGAAAGCCCCAGCAAGCTGGAGCATGCAAAAATTGCCACAAAACTCAGTTTTGCTCCTCTCCACGGAAATCTTTAGTAAAAGACGAAAGATTTTTACATTCTGAAGAGAAGCCAGAGTATACTGTGCAAAGGCCTCCTCCTGACCTACCACCATGGCAGCAGCCCTCACTTGGCCCGGGGAGAGCACCTAGAAGTGGGTTCGTGGTTTGGTGATGGAAAAAAAAAAACGGCAACAGCCCATCTTCCATAGGATGCTCCGTTCTCAGTTCTATGCTGCTGACAGAGCATCACCTGTTCCGTTGCCCGGAAGAAGGCCATCTATGGCTACAATATGCAAATGAGGGCCTTTTCCCAGGAACCCCAGGGTTCAGTCTCCCACCGAAACCCCACCCACCCACCCATTCCTTTATTCTGTTGTTGAACCCAATTAAGAAAGCCCCAGCAAGCTGGAGCATGCAAAAATTGCCACAAAACTCAATTTTGCTCCTCTCCACGGAAATCTTTAGTAAAAGGAGAAAGATTTTTACATTCTGAAGAGAAGCCAGAGTATACTGTGCAAAGGCCTCCTCCTGACCTACCACCATGGCAGCAGCCCTCACTTGGCCCGGGGAGAGCACCTAGAAGTGGGTTCGTGGTTTGGTGATGGAAAAAAAAAAACGGCAACAGCCCATCTTCCATAGGATGCTCCGTTCTCAGTTCTATGCTGCTGACAGAGCATCACCTGTTCCGTTGCCCGGAAGAAGGCCATCTATGGCTACAATATGCAAATGAGGGCCTTTTCCCAGGAACCCCAGGGTTCAGTCTCCCACCGAAACCCCACCCACCCATTACTTTATTCTGTTGTTGAACCCAATTAAGAAAGCCCCAGCAAGCTGGAGCATGCAAAAATTGCCACAAAACTCAGTTTTGCTCCTCTCCACGGAAATCTTTAGTAAAAGACGAAAGATTTTTACATTCTGAAGAGAAGCCAGAGTATACTGTGCAAAGGCCTCCTCCTGACCTACCACCATGGCAGCAGCCCTCACTTGGCCCGGGGAGAGCACCTAGAAGTGGGTTCGTGGTTTGCTGATGGAAAAACAAAAACGGCAACAGCCCATCTTCCACAGGCTGCTCCGTTCTCAGTTCTATGCTGCTGACAGAGCATCACCTGTTCCGTTGCCCGGAAGAAGGCCATCCATGGCTACAATATGCAAATGAGGACCTCTTCCCAGCAACCCCAGGGTTCAGTCTCCCACCGAAACCCCACCCACCCATTACTTTATTCTGTTGTTGAACCCAATTAAGGAAGCCCCAGCAAGCTGGAGCATGCAAAAATTGCCACAAAACTCAGTTTTGCTCCTCTCCACGGAAATCTTTAGTAAAAGGCGAAAGATTTTTACGTTCTGAAGAGAAGCCAGAGTATACTGGGCAAAGGCCTCCTCCTGACCTACCACCATGGCAGCAGCCCTCACTTGGCCCGGGGAGAGCACCTAGAAGTGGGTTCGTGGTTTGGTGATGGAAAAACAAAAACGGCAACAGCCCATCTTCCACAGGATGCTCCGTTCTCAGTTCTATGCTGCTGACAGAGCATCACCTGTTCCGTTGCCCGGAAGAAGGCCATCCATGGCTACAATATGCAAATGAGGGCCTTTTCCCAGGAACCCCAGGGTTCAGTCTCCCACCGAAACCCCACCCACCCATTCCTTTATTCTGTTGTTGAACCCAATTAAGAAAGCCCCAGCAAGCTGGAGCATGCAAAAATTGCCACAAAACTCAGTTTTGCTCCTCTCCACGGAAATCTTTAGTAAAAGGCGAAATATTTTTACATTCTGAAGAGAAGCCAGAGTATACTGTGCAAAGGCCTCCTCCTGACCTACCACCATGGCAGCAGCCCTCACTTGGCCCGGGGAGAGCACCTAGAAGTGGGTTCGTGGTTTGGTGATGGAAAAAAAAAACGGCAACAGCCCATCTTCCATAGGATGCTCCGTTCTCAGTTCTATGCTGCTGACAGAGCATCACCTGTTCCGTTGCCCGGAAGAAGGCCATCTATGGCTACAATATGCAAATGAGGGCCTTTTCCCAGAAACCCCAGGGTTCAGTCTCCCACCGAAACCCCACCCACCCATTCCTTTATTCTGTTGTTGAACCCAATTAAGAAAGCCCCAGCAAGCTGGAGCATGCAAAAATTGCCACAAAACTCAGTTTTGCTCCTCTCCACGGAAATCTTTAGTAAAAGGCGAAAGATTTTTACGTGCTGAAGAGAAGCCAGAGTATACTGGGCAAAGGCCTCCTCCTGACCTACCACCATGGCAGCAGCCCTCACTTGGCCCGGGGAGAGCACCTAGAAGTGGGTTCGTGGTTTGGTGATGGAAAAACAAAAACGGCAACAGCCCATCTTCCACAGGATGCTCCGTTCTCAGTTCTATGCTGCTGACAGAGCATCACCTGTTCTGTTGCCCGGAAGAAGGCCATCCATGGCTACAATATGCAAATGAGGGCCTTTTCCCAGGAACCCCAGGGTTCAGTCTCCCACCGAAACCCCACCCACCCATTCCTTTATTCTGTTGTTGAACCCAATTAAGAAAGCCCCAGCAAGCTGGAGCATGCAAAAACTGCCACAAAACTCAGTTTTGCTCCTCTCCACGGAAATCTTTAGTAAAAGGCGAAAGATTTTTACGTTCTGAAGAGAAGCCAGAATATTCTGGGCAAGGGCCTCCTCCTGACCTACCACCATGGCAGCAGCCCTCACTTGGCCCGGGGACAGCACCTAGAAGTGGGTTCGTGGTTTGGTGATGGAAAAACAAAAACGGCAACAGCCCATCTTCCACAGGCTGCTCCGTTCTCAGTTCGATGCTGCTGACAGAGCATCACCTGTTCCGTTGCCCGGAAGAAGGCCATCCATGGCTACAATATGCAAATGAGGGCCTCTTCCCCGCAACCCCAGGGTTCAGTCTCCCACCGAAACCCCACCCACCCATTACTTTATTCTGTTGTTGAACCCAATTAACGAAGCCCCAGCAAGCTGGAGCATGCAAAAATTGCCACAAAACTCAGTTTTGCTCCTCTCCACGGAAATCTTTAGTAAAAGGCGAAAGATTTTTACGTTCTGAAGAGAAGCCTGAGTATACAGAGCAAGGGCCTCCTCCTGACCTACCACCATGGCAGCAGCCCTCACTTGGCCCGGGGAGAGCAACTAGAAGTGGGTTCGTGGTTTGGTGATGGAAAAACAAAAACGGCAACAGCCCATCTTCCACAGGCTGCTTCGTTCTCAGTTCTATGCTGCTGACAGAGCATCACCTGTTCCATTGCCCGGAAGAAGGCCATCCATGGCTACAATATGCAAATGAGGGCCTCTTCCCCGCAACCCCAGGGTTCAGTCTCCCACCGAAACCCCACCCACCCATTACTTTATTCTGTTGTTGAACCCAATTAACGAAGCCCCAGCAAGCTGGAGCATGCAAAAATTGCCACAAAACTCAGTTTTGCTCCTCTCCACGGAAATCTTTAGTAAAAGGCGAAAGATTTTTACGTTCTGAAGAGAAGCCAGAGTATACTGGGCAAGTGCCTCCTCCTGACCTACCACCATGGCAGCAGCCCTCACTTGGCCCGGGGAGAGCACCTAGAAGTGGGTTCGTGGTTTGGTGATGGAAAAACAAAAACGGCAACAGCCCATCTTCCACAGGATGCTCCGTTCTCAGTTCTATGCTGCTGACAGAGCATCACCTGTTCCGTTGCCCGGAAGAAGGCCATCCATGGCTACAATATGCAAATGAGGGCGTTTTCCCAGGAACCCCAGGGTTCAGTCTCCCACCGAAACCCCACCCACCCATTCCTTTATTCTGTTGTTGAACCCAATTAAGAAAGCCCCAGCAAGCTGGAGCATGCAAAAATTGCCACAAAACTCAGTTTTGCTCCTCTCCACGGAAATCTTTAGTAAAAGGCGAAAGATTTTTACATTCTGAAGAGAAGCCAGAGTATACTGTGCAAAGGCCTCCTCCTGACCTACCACCATGGCAGCAGTCCTCACTTGGCCCGGGGAGAGCACCTAGAAGTGGGTTCGTGGTTTGGTGATGGAAAAAAAAAAACGGCAACAGCCCATCTTCCACAGGATGCTCCGTTCTCAGTTCTATGCTGCTGACAGAGCATCACCTGTTCCGTTGCCTGGAAGAAGGCCATCCATGGCTACAATATGCAAATGAGGGCCTCTTCCCAGCAACCCCAGGGTTCAGTCTCCCACCGAAACCCCACCCACCCATTACTTTATTCTGTTGTTGAACCCAATTAAGGAAGCCCCAGCAAGCTGGAGCATGCAAAAATTGCCACAAAACTCAGTTTTGCTCCTCTCCACGGAAATCTTTAGTAAAAGGCGAAAGATTTTTACGTTCTGAAGAGAAGCCAGAGTATACTGGGCAAAGGCCTCCTCCTGACCTACCACCATGGCAGCAGCCCTCACTTGGCCCGGGGAGAGCACCTAGAAGTGGGTTCGTGGTTTGGTGATGGAAAAACAAAAACGGCAACAGCCCATCTTCCACAGGATGCTCCGTTCTCAGTTCTATGCTGCTGACAGAGCATCACCTGTTCTGTTGCCCGGAAGAAGGCCATCCATGGCTACAATATGCAAATGAGGGCCTTTTCCCAGGAACCCCTGGGTTCAGTCTCCCACCGAAACCCCACCCACCCATTCCTTTATTCTGTTGTTGAACCCAATTAAGAAAGCCCCAGCAAGCTGGAGCATGCAAAAATTGCCACAAAACTCAGTTTTGCTCCTCTCCACGGAAATCTTTAGTAAAAGGCGAAAGATTTTTACGTTCTGAAGAGAAGCCAGAATATACTGGGCAAGGGCCTCCTCCTGACCTACCACCATGGCAGCAGCCCTCACTTGGCCCGGGGACAGCACCTAGAAGTGGGTTCGTGGTTTGGTGATGGAAAAAAAAAAACGGCAACAGCCCATCTTCCATAGGATGCTCCGTTCTCAGTTCTATGCTGCTGACAGAGCATCACCTGTTCCGTTGCCCGGAAGAAGGCCATCTATGGCTACAATATGCAAATGAGGGCCTTTTCCCAGGAACCCCAGGGTTCAGTCTCCCACCGAAACCCCACCCACCCATTCCTTTATTCTGTTGTTGAACCCAATTAAGAAAGCCCCAGCAAGCTGGAGCATGCAAAAATTGCCACAAAACTCAGTTTTGCTCCTCTCCACGGAAATCTTTAGTAAAAGACGAAAGATTTTTACATTCTGAAGAGAAGCCAGAGTATACTGTGCAAAGGCCTCCTCCTGACCTACCACCATGGCAGCAGCCCTCACTTGGCCCGGGGAGAGCACCTAGAAGTGGGTTCGTGGTTTGCTGATGGAAAAACAAAAACGGCAACAGCCCATCTTCCACAGGCTGCTCCGTTCTCAGTTCTATGCTGCTGACAGAGCATCACCTGTTCCGTTGCCCGGAAGAAGGCCATCCATGGCTACAATATGCAAATGAGGGCCTCTTCCCAGCAACCCCAGGGTTCAGTCTCCCACCGAAACCCCACCCACCCATTACTTTATTCTGTTGTTGAACCCAATTAAGGAAGCCCCAGCAAGCTGGAGCATGCAAAAATTGCCACAAAACTCAGTTTTGCTCCTCTCCACGGAAATCTTTAGTAAAAGGCGAAAGATTTTTACGTTCTGAAGAGAAGCCAGAGTATACTGGGCAAAGGCCTCCTCCTGACCTACCACCATGGCAGCAGCCCTCACTTGGCCCGGGGAGAGCACCTAGAAGTGGGTTCGTGGTTTGGTGATGGAAAAACAAAAACGGCAACAGCCCATCTTCCACAGGATGCTCCGTTCTCAGTTCTATGCTGCTGACAGAGCATCACCTGTTCCGTTGCCCGGAAGAAGGCCATCCATGGCTACAATATGCAAATGAGGGCCTTTTCCCAGGAACCCCAGGGTTCAGTCTCCCACCGAAACCCCACCCACCCATTCCTTTATTCTGTTGTTGAACCCAATTAAGAAAGCCCCAGCAAGCTGGAGCATGCAAAAATTGCCACAAAACTCAGTTTTGCTCCTCTCCACGGAAATCTTTAGTAAAAGGCGAAAGATTTTTACATTCTGAAGAGAAGCCAGAGTATACTGTGCAAAGGCCTCCTCCTGACCTACCACCATGGCAGCAGCCCTCACTTGGCCCGGGGAGAGCACCTAGAAGTGGGTTCGTGGTTTGGTGATGGAAAAAAAAAACGGCAACAGCCCATCTTCCATAGGATGCTCCGTTCTCAGTTCTATGCTGCTGACAGAGCATCACCTGTTCCGTTGCCCGGAAGAAGGCCATCTATGGCTACAATATGCAAATGAGGGCCTTTTCCCAGGAACCCCAGGGTTCAGTCTCCCACCGAAACCCCACCCACCCATTCCTTTATTCTGTTGTTGAACCCAATTAAGAAAGCCCCAGCAAGCTGGAGCATGCAAAAATTGCCACAAAACTCAGTTTTGCTCCTCTCCACGGAAATCTTTAGTAAAAGGCGAAAGATTTTTACGTGCTGAAGAGAAGCCAGAGTATACTGGGCAAAGGCCTCCTCCTGACCTACCACCATGGCAGCAGCCCTCACTTGGCCCGGGGAGAGCACCTAGAAGTGGGTTCGTGGTTTGGTGATGGAAAAACAAAAACGGCAACAGCCCATCTTCCACAGGATGCTCCGTTCTCAGTTCTATGCTGCTGACAGAGCATCACCTGTTCCGTTGCCCGGAAGAAGGCCATCCATGGCTACAATATGCAAATGAGGGCCTTTTCCCAGGAACCCCAGGGTTCAGTCTCCCACCGAAACCCCACCCACCCATTCCTTTATTCTGTTGTTGAACCCAATTAAGAAAGCCCCAGCAAGCTGGAGCATGCAAAAATTGCCACAAAACTCAGTTTTGCTCCTCTCCACGGAAATCTTTAGTAAAAGGCGAAAGATTTTTACGTTCTGAAGAGAAGCCAGAATATTCTGGGCAAGGGCCTCCTCCTGACCTACCACCATGGCAGCAGCCCTCACTTGGCCCGGGGACAGCACCTAGAAGTGGGTTCGTGGTTTGGTGATGGAAAAACAAAAACGGCAACAGCCCATCTTCCACAGGCTGCTCCGTTCTCAGTTCGATGCTGCTGACAGAGCATCACCTGTTCCGTTGCCCGGAAGAAGGCCATCCATGGCTACAATATGCAAATGAGGGCCTCTTCCCCGCAACCCCAGGGTTCAGTCTCCCACCGAAACCCCACCCACCCATTACTTTATTCTGTTGTTGAACCCAATTAACGAAGCCCCAGCAAGCTGGAGCATGCAAAAATTGCCACAAAACTCAGTTTTGCTCCTCTCCACGGAAATCTTTAGTAAAAGGCGAAAGATTTTTACGTTCTGAAGAGAAGCCTGAGTATACAGAGCAAGGGTCTCCTCCTGACCTACCACCATGGCAGCAGCCCTCACTTGGCCCGGGGAGAGCAACTAGAAGTGGGTTCGTGGTTTGGTGATGGAAAAACAAAAACGGCAACAGCCCATCTTCCACAGGCTGCTTCGTTCTCAGTTCTATGCTGCTGACAGAGCATCACCTGTTCCATTGCCCGGAAGAAGGCCATCCATGGCTACAATATGCAAATGAGGGCCTCTTCCCCGCAACCCCAGGGTTCAGTCTCCCACCGAAACCCCACCCACCCATTACTTTATTCTGTTGTTGAACCCAATTAACGAAGCCCCAGCAAGCTGGAGCATGCAAAAATTGCCACAAAACTCAGTTTTGCTCCTCTCCACGGAAATCTTTAGTAAAAGGCGAAAGATTTTTACGTTCTGAAGAGAAGCCAGAGTATACTGGGCAAGTGCCTCCTCCTGACCTACCACCATGGCAGCAGCCCTCACTTGGCCCGGGGAGAGCACCTAGAAGTGGGTTCGTGGTTTGGTGATGGAAAAACAAAAACGGCAACAGCCCATCTTCCACAGGATGCTCCGTTCTCAGTTCTATGCTGCTGACAGAGCATCACCTGTTCCGTTACCCGGAAGAAGGCCATCCATGGCTACAATATGCAAATGAGGGCCTTTTCCCAGGAACCCCAGGGTTCAGTCTCCCACCGAAACCCCACCCACCCATTCCTTTATTCTGTTGTTGAACCCAATTAAGAAAGCCCCAGCAAGCTGGAGCATGCAAAAATTGCCACAAAACTCAGTTTTGCTCCTCTCCACGGAAATCTTTAGTAAAAGGCGAAAGATTTTTACATTCTGAAGAGAAGCCAGAGTATACTGTGCAAAGGCCTCCTCCTGACCTACCACCATGGCAGCAGTCCTCACTTGGCCCGGGGAGAGCACCTAGAAGTGGGTTCGTGGTTTGGTGATGGAAAAAAAAAAACGGCAACAGCCCATCTTCCACAGGATGCTCCGTTCTCAGTTCTATGCTGCTGACAGAGCATCACCTGTTCCGTTGCCCGGAAGAAGGCCATCCATGGCTACAATATGCAAATGAGGGCCTCTTCCCAGCAACCCCAGGGTTCAGTCTCCCACCGAAACCCCACCCACCCATTACTTTATTCTGTTGTTGAACCCAATTAAGGAAGCCCCAGCAAGCTGGAGCATGCAAAAATTGCCACAAAACTCAGTTTTGCTCCTCTCCACGGAAATCTTTAGTAAAAGGCGAAAGATTTTTACGTTCTGAAGAGAAGCCAGAGTATACTGGGCAAAGGCCTCCTCCTGACCTACCACCATGGCAGCAGCCCTCACTTGGCCCGGGGAGAGCACCTAGAAGTGGGTTCGTGGTTTGGTGATGGAAAAACAAAAACGGCAACAGCCCATCTTCCACAGGATGCTCCGTTCTCAGTTCTATGCTGCTGACAGAGCATCACCTGTTCTGTTGCCCGGAAGAAGGCCATCCATGGCTACAATATGCAAATGAGGGCCTTTTCCCAGGAACCCCAGGGTTCAGTCTCCCACCGAAACCCCACCCACCCATTCCTTTATTCTGTTGTTGAACCCAATTAAGAAAGCCCCAGCAAGCTGGAGCATGCAAAAATTGCCACAAAACTCAGTTTTGCTCCTCTCCACGGAAATCTTTAGTAAAAGGCGAAAGATTTTTACGTTCTGAAGAGAAGCCAGAATATACTGGGCAAGGGCCTCCTCCTGACCTACCACCATGGCAGCAGCCCTCACTTGGCCCGGGGACAGCACCTAGAAGTGGGTTCGTGGTTTGGTGATGGAAAAACAAAAACGGCAACAGCCCATCTTCCACAGGCTGCTCCGTTCTCAGTTCGATGCTGCTGACAGAGCATCACCTGTTCCGTTGCCCGGAAGAAGGCCATCCATGGCTACAATATGCAAATGAGGGCCTCTTCCCCGCAACCCCAGGGTTCAGTCTCCCACCGAAACCCCACCCACCCATTACTTTATTCTGTTGTTGAACCAAATTAACGAAGCCCCAGCAAGCTGGAGCATGCAAAAATTGCCACAAAACTCAGTTTTGCTCCTCTCCACGGAAATCTTTAGTAAAAGGCGAAAGATTTTTACGTTCTGAAGAGAAGCCAGAGTATACTGGGCAAGGGCCTCCTCCTGACCTACCACCATGGCAGCAGCCCTCACTTGGCCCGGGGAGAGCACCTAGAAGTGGGTTCGTGGTTTGGTGATGGAAAAACAAAAACGGCAACAGCCCATCTTCCACAGGCTGCTCCGTTCTCAGTTCTATGCTGCTGACAGAGCATCACCTGTTCCGTTGCCCGGAAGAAGGCCATCCATGGCTACAATATGCAAATGAGGGCCTCTTCCCAGCAACCCCAGGGTTCAGTCTCCCCCCCGAAACCCCACCCACCCATTACTTTATTCTGTTGTTGAACCCAATTAAGGAAGCCCCAGCAAGCTGGAGCATGCAAAAATTGCCACAAAACTCAGTTTTGCTCCTCTCCATGGAAATCTTTAGTAAAAGGCGAAAGATTTTTACGTTCTGAAGAGAAGCCAGAGTATACTGGGCAAAGGCCTCCTCCTTACCTACCACCATGGCAGCAGCCCTCACTTGGCCCGGGGAGAGCACCTAGAAGTGGGTTCGTGGTTTGGTGATGGAAAAACAAAAACGGCAACAGCCCATCTTCCACAGGATGCTCTGTTCTCAGTTCTATGCTGCTGACAGAGCATCACCTGTTCCGTTGCCCGGAAGAAGGCCATCCATGGCTACAATATGCAAATGAGGGCCTTTTCCCAGGAACCCCAGGGTTCAGTCTCCCACCGAAACCCCACCCACCCATTCCTTTATTCTGTTGTTGAACCCAATTAAGAAAGCCCCAGCAAGCTGGAGCATGCAAAAATTGCCACAAAACTCAGTTTTGCTCCTCTCCACGGAAATCTTTAGTAAAAGGCGAAAGATTTTTACGTTCTGAAGAGAAGCCAGAATATACTGGGCAAGGGCCTCCTCCTGACCTACCACCATGGCAGCAGCCCTCACTTGGCCCGGGGACAGCACCTAGAAGTGGGTTCGTGGTTTGGTGATGGAAAAACAAAAACGGCAACAGCCCATCTTCCACAGGCTGCTCCGTTCTCAGTTCTATGCTGCTGACAGAGCATCACCTGTTCCGTTGCCCGGAAGAAGGCCATCCATGGCTACAATATGCAAATGAGTGCCTCTTCCCAGCAACCCCAGGGTTCAGTCTCCCACCGAAACCCCACCCACCCATTACTTTATTCTGTTGTTGAACCCAATTAAGAAAGCCCCAGCAAGCTGGAGCATGCAAAAATTGCCACAAAACTCAGTTTTGCTCCTCTCCACGGAAATCTTTAGTAAAAGGCGAAAGATTTTTACGTTCTGAAGAGAAGCCAGAGTATACTGGGCAAAGGCCTCCTCCTGACCTACCACCATGGCAGCAGCCCTCACTTGGCCCGGGGAGAGCACCTAGAAGTGGGTTCGTGGTTTGGTGATGGAAAAACAAAAACGGCAACAGCCCATCTTCCACAGGATGCTCCGTTCTCAGTTCTATGCTGCTGACAGAGCATCACCTGTTCCGTTGCCCGGAAGAAGGCCATCCATGGCTACAATATGCAAATGAGGGCCTTTTCCCAGGAACCCCAGGGTTCAGTCTCCCACCGAAACCCCACCCACCCATTCCTTTATTCTGTTGTTGAACCCAATTAAGAAAGCCCCAGCAAGCTGGAGCATGCAAAAATTGCCACAAAACTCAGTTTTGCTCCTCTCCACGGAAATCTTTAGTAAAAGGCGAAAGATTTTTACGTTCTGAAGAGAAGCCAGAATATACTGGGCAAGGGCCTCCTCCTGACCTACCACCATGGCAGCAGCCCTCACTTGGCCCGGGGACAGCACCTAGAAGTGGGTTCGTGGTTTGGTGATGGAAAAACAAAAACGGCAACAGCCCATCTTCCACAGGCTGCTCCGTTCTCAGTTCTATGCTGCTGACAGAGCATCACCTGTTCCGTTGCCCGGAAGAAGGCCATCCATGGCTACAATATGCAAATGAGGGCCTCTTCCCAGCAACCCCAGGGTTCAGTCTCCCACCGAAACCCCACCCACCCATTACTTTATTCTGTTGTTGAACCCAATTAAGGAAGCCCCAGCAAGCTGGAGCATGCAAAAATTGCCACAAAACTCAGTTTTGCTCCTCTCCACGGAAATCTTTAGTAAAAGGCGAAAGATTTTTACGTTCTGAAGAGAAGCCAGAGTATACTGGGCAAAGGCCTCCTCCTTACCTACCACCATGGCAGCAGCCCTCACTTGGCCCGGGGAGAGCACCTAGAAGTGGGTTCGTGGTTTGGTGATGGAAAAACAAAAACGGCAACAGCCCATCCTCCACAGGATGCTCCGTTCTCAGTTCTATGCTGCTGACAGAGCATCACCTGTTCCGTTGCCCGGAAGAAGGCCATCCATGGCTACAATATGCAAATGAGGGCCTTTTCCCAGGAACCCCAGGGTTCAGTCTCCCACCGAAACCCCACCCACCCATTCCTTTATTCTGTTGTTGAACCCAATTAAGAAAGCCCCAGCAAGCTGGAGCATGCAAAAATTGCCACAAAACTCAGTTTTGCTCCTCTCCACGGAAATCTTTAGTAAAAGGCGAAAGATTTTTACGTTCTGAAGAGAAGCCAGAATATACTGGGCAAGGGCCTCCTCCTGACCTACCACCATGGCAGCAGCCCTCACTTGGCCCGGGGACAGCACCTAGAAGTGGGTTCGTGGTATGGTGATGGAAAAACAAAACGGCAACAGCCATCTTCCACAGGCTGCTCCGTTCTCAGTTCTATGCTGCTGACAGAGCATCACCTGTTCCGTTGCCCGGAAGAAGGCCATCCATGGCTACAATATGCAAATGAGGGCCTTTTCCCAGGAACCCCAGGGTTCAGTCTCCCACCGAAACCCCACCCACCCACCCATTACTTTATTCTGTTGTTGAACCCAATTAACGAAGCCCCAGCAAGCTGGAGCATGCAAAAATTGCCACAAAACTCAGTTTTGCTCCTCTCCACGGAAATCTTTAGTAAAAGGCGAAAGATTTTTACGTTCTGAAGAGAAGCCTGAGTATACAGAGCAAGGGCCTCCTCCTGACCTACCACCATGGCAGCAGCCCTCACTTGGCCCGGGGAGAGCAACTAGAAGTGGGTTCGTGGTTTGGTGATGGAAAAACAAAAACGGCAACAGCCCATCTTCCACAGGCTGCTTCGTTCTCAGTTCTATGCTGCTGACAGAGCATCACCTGTTCCATTGCCCGGAAGAAGGCCATCCATGGCTACAATATGCAAATGAGGGCCTCTTCCCCGCAACCCCAGGGTTCAGTCTCCCACCGAAACCCCACCCACCCATTACTTTATTCTGTTGTTGAACCCAATTAACGAAGCCCCAGCAAGCTGGAGCATGCAAAAATTGCCACAAAACTCAGTTTTGCTCCTCTCCACGGAAATCTTTAGTAAAAGGCGAAAGATTTTTACGTTCTGAAGAGAAGCCAGAGTATACTGGGCAAGGGCCTCCTCCTGACCTACCACCATGGCAGCAGCCCTCACTTGGCCCGGGGAGAGCACCTAGAAGTGGGTTCGTGGTTTGGTGATGGAAAAACAAAAACGGCAACAGCCCATCTTCCACAGGATGCTCCGTTCTCAGTTCTATGCTGCTGACAGAGCATCACCTGTTCCGTTGCCCGGAAGAAGGCCATCCATGGCTACAATATGCAAATGAGGGCCTTTTCCCAGGAACCCCAGGGTTCAGTCTCCCACCGAAACCCCACCCACCCATTCCTTTATTCTGTTGTTGAACCCAATTAAGAAAGCCCCAGCAAGCTGGAGCATGCAAAAATTGCCACAAAACTCAGTTTTGCTCCTCTCCACGGAAATCTTTAGTAAAAGGCGAAAGATTTTTACATTCTGAAGAGAAGCCAGAGTATACTGTGCAAAGGCCTCCTCCTGACCTACCACCATGGCAGCAGCCCTCACTTGGCCCGGGGAGAGCACCTAGAAGTGGGTTCGTGGTTTGGTGATGGAAAAACAAAAACGGCAACAGCCCATCTTCCACAGGCTGCTCCGTTCTCAGTTCTATGCTGCTGACAGTGCATCACCTGTTCCGTTGCCCGGAAGAAGGCCATCCATGGCTACAATATGCAAATGAGGGCCTCTTCCCAGCAACCCCAGGGTTCAGTCTCCCACCGAAACCCCACCCACCCATTACTTTATTCTGTTGTTGAACCCAATTAAGGAAGCCCCAGCAAGCTGGAGCATGCAAAAATTGCCACAAAACTCAGTTTTGCTCCTCTCCACGGAAATCTTTAGTAAAAGGCGAAAGATTTTTACGTTCTGAAGAGAAGCCAGATTATACTGGGCAAAGGCCTCCTCCTGACCTACCACCATGGCAGCAGCCCTCACTTGGCCCGGGGAGAGCACCTAGAAGTGGGTTCGTGGTTTGGTGATGGAAAAACAAAAACGGCAACAGCCCATCTTCCACAGGATGCTCCGTTCTCAGTTCTATGCTGCTGACAGAGCATCACCTGTTCCGTTGCCCGGAAGAAGGCCATCCATGGCTACAATATGCAAATGAGGGCCTTTTCCCAGGAACCCCAGGGTTCAGTCTCCCACCGAAACCCCACCCACCCATTCCTTTATTCTGTTGTTGAACCCAATTAAGAAAGCCCCAGCAAGCTGGAGCATGCAAAAATTGCCACAAAACTCAGTTTTGCTCCTCTCCACGGAAATCTTTAGTAAAAGGCGAAAGATTTTTACATTCTGAAAAGAAGCCAGAGTATACTGTGCAAAGGCCTCCTCCTGACCTACCACCATGGCAGCAGCCCTCACTTGGCCCGGGGAGAGCACCTTGAAGTGGGTTCATGGTTTGGTGATGGAAAAAAAAAAACGGCAACAGCCCATCTTCCATAGGATGCTCCGTTCTCAGTTCTATGCTGCTGACAGAGCATCACCTGTTCCGTTGCCCGGAAGAAGGCCATCTATGGCTACAATATGCAAATGAGGGCCTTTTCCCAGGAACCCCAGGGTTCAGTCTCCCACCGAAACCCCACCCACCCATTCCTTTATTCTGTTGTTGAACCCAATTAAGAAAGCCCCAGCAAGCTGGAGCATGCAAAAATTGCCACAAAACTCAGTTTTGCTCCTCTCCACGGAAATCTTTAGTAAAAGGCGAAAGATTTTTACATTCTGAAGAGAAGCCAGAGTATACTGTGCAAAGGCCTCCTCCTGACCTACCACCATGGCAGCAGCCCTCACTTGGCCCGGGGACAGCACCTAGAAGTGGGTTCGTGGTTTGGTGATGGAAAAACAAAAACGGCAACAGCCCATCTTCCACAGGCTGCTCCGTTCTCAGTTCGATGCTGCTGACAGAGCATCACCTGTTCCGTTGCCCGGAAGAAGGCCATCCATGGCTACAATATGCAAATGAGGGCCTCTTCCCCGCAACCCCAGGGTTCAGTCTCCCACCGAAACCCCACCCACCCATTACTTTATTCTGTTGTTGAACCCAATTAACGAAGCCCCAGCAAGCTGGAGCATGCAAAAATTGCCACAAAACTCAGTTTTGCTCCTCTCCACGGAAATCTTTAGTAAAAGGCGAAAGATTTTTACGTTCTGAAGAGAAGCCTGAGTATACAGAGCAAGGGCCTCCTCCTGACCTACCACCATGGCAGCAGCCCTCACTTGGCCCGGGGAGAGCAACTAGAAGTGGGTTCGTGGTTTGGTGATGGAAAAACAAAAACGGCAACAGCCCATCTTCCACAGGCTGCTTCGTTCTCAGTTCTATGCTGCTGACAGAGCATCACCTGTTCCATTGCCCGGAAGAAGGCCATCCATGGCTACAATATGCAAATGAGGGCCTTTTCCCAGGAACCCCAGGGTTCAGTCTCCCACCGAAACCCCACCCACCCATTCCTTTATTCTGTTGTTGAACCCAATTAAGAAAGCCTCAGCAAGCTGGAGCATGCAAAAATTGCCACAAAACTCAGTTTTGCTCCTCTCCATGGAAATCTTTAGTAAAAGGCAAAAGATTTTTACGTTCTGAAGAGAAGCCAGAATATACTGGGCAAGGGCCTCCTCCTGACCTACCACCATGGCAGCAGCCCTCACTTGGCCCGGGGACAGCACCTAGAAGTGGGTTCGTGGTTTGGTGATGGAAAAACAAAAACGGCAACAGCCCATCTTCCACAGGCTGCTCCGTTCTCAGTTCTATGCTGCTGACAGAGCATCACCTGTTCCGTTGCCCGGAAGAAGGCCATCCATGGCTACAATATGCAAATGAGGGCCTCTTCCCAGCAACCCCAGGGTTCAGTCTCCCACCGAAACCCCACCCACCCATTACTTTATTCTGTTGTTGAACCCAATTAAGGAAGCCCCAGCAAGCTGGAGCATGCAAAAATTGCCACAAAACTCAGTTTTGCTCCTCTCCACGGAAATCTTTAGTAAAAGGCGAAAGATTTTTACGTTCTGAAGAGAAGCCAAATTATACTGGGCAAAGGCCTCCTCCTGACCTACCACCATGGCAGCAGCCCTCACTTGGCCCGGGGAGAGCACCTAGAAGTGGGTTCGTGGTTTGGTGATGGAAAAACAAAAACGGCAACAGCCCATCTTCCACAGGATGCTCCGTTCTCAGTTCTATGCTGCTGACAGAGCATCACCTGTTCCGTTGCCCGGAAGAAGGCCATCCATGGCTACAATATGCAAATGAGGGCCTTTTCCCAGGAACCCCAGGGTTCAGTCTCCCACCGAAACCCCACCCACCCATTCCTTTATTCTGTTGTTGAACCCAATTAAGAAAGCCCCAGCAAGCTGGAGCATGCAAAAATTGCCACAAAACTCAGTTTTGCTCCTCTCCACGGAAATCTTTAGTAAAAGGCGAAAGATTTTTACGTTCTGAAGAGAAGCCAGAACATACTGGGCAAGGGCCTCCTCCTGACCTACCACCATGGCAGCAGCCCTCACTTGGCCCGGGGAGAGCACCTAGAAGTGGGTTCGTGGTTTGGTGATGGAAAAACAAAAACGGCAACAGCCCATCTTCCACAGGATGCTCCGTTCTCAGTTCTATGCTGCTGACAGAGCATCACCTGTTCCGTTGCCCGGAAGAAGGCCATCCATGGCTACAATATGCAAATGAGGGCCTTTTCCCAGGAACCCCAGGGTTCAGTCTCCCACCGAAACCCCACCCACCCATTCCTTTTTTCTGTTGTTGAACCCAATTAAGAAAGCCCCAGCAAGCTGGAGCATGCAAAAATTGCCACAAAACTCAGTTTTGCTCCTCTCCACGGAAATCTTTAGTAAAAGGCGAAAGATTTTTACGTTCTGAAGAGAAGCCAGAATATACTGGGCAAGGGCCTCCTCCTGACCTACCACCATGGCAGCAGCCCTCACTTGGCCCGGGGACAGCACCTAGAAGTGGGTTCGTGGTTTGGTGATGGAAAAACAAAAACGGCAACAGCCCATCTTCCACAGGCTGCTCCGTTCTCAGTTCGATGCTGCTGACAGAGCATCACCTGTTCCGTTGCCCGGAAGAAGGCCATCCATGGCTACAATATGCAAATGAGGGCCTCTTCCCCGCAACCCCAGGGTTCAGTCTCCCACCGAAACCCCACCCACCCATTACTTTATTCTGTTGTTGAACCCAATTAAGGAAGCCCCAGCAAGCTGGAGCATGCAAAAATTGCCACAAAACTCAGTTTTGCTCCTCTCCACGGAAATCTTTAGTAAAAGGCGAAAGATTTTTACGTTCTGAAGAGAAGCCTGAGTACACAGAACAAGGGCCTCCTCCTGACCTACCACCATGGCAGCAGCCCTCACTTGGCCCGGGGAGAGCAACTAGAAGTGGGTTCGTGGTTTGGTGATGGAAAAACAAAAACGGCAACAGCCCATCTTCCACAGGCTGCTTCGTTCTCAGTTCTATGCTGCTGACAGAGCATCACCTGTTCCATTGCCCGGAAGAAGGCCATCCATGGCTACAATATGCAAATGAGGGCCTCTTCCCCGCAACCCCAGGGTTCAGTCTCCCACCGAAACCCCACCCACCCATTACTTTATTCTGTTGTTGAACCCAATTAACGAAGCCCCAGCAAGCTGGAGCATGCAAAAATTGCCACAAAACTCAGTTTTGCTCCTCTCCACGGAAATCTTTAGTAAAAGGCGAAAGATTTTTACGTTCTGAAGAGAAGCCAGAGCATACTGGGCAAGGGCCTCCTCCTGACCTACCACCATGGCAGCAGCCCTCACTTGGCCCGGGGAGAGCACCTAGAAGTGGGTTCGTGGTTTGGTGATGGAAAAACAAAAACGGCAACAGCCCATCTTCCACAGGATGCTCCGTTCTCAGTTCTATGCTGCTGACAGAGCATCACCTGTTCCGTTGCCCGGAAGAAGGCCATCCATGGCTACAATATGCAAATGAGGGCCTTTTCCCAGGAACCCCAGGGTTCAGTCTCCCACCGAAACCCCACCCACCCATTCCTTTATTCTGTTGTTGAACCCAATTAAGAAAGCCCCAGCAAGCTGGAGCATGCAAAAATTGCAACAAAACTCAGTTTTGCTCCTCTCCACGGAAATCTTTAGTAAAAGGCGAAAGATTTTTACATTCTGAAGAGAAGCCAGAGTATACTGTGCAAAGGCCTCCTCCTGACCTACCACCATGGCAGCAGCCCTCACTTGGCCCGGGGAGAGCACCTAGAAGTGGGTTCGTGGTTTGGTGATGGAAAAAAAAAAACGGCAACAGCCCATCTTCCATAGGATGCTCCGTTCTCAGTTCTATGCTGCTGACAGAGCATCACCTGTTCCGTTGCCCGGAAGAAGGCCATCTATGGCTACAATATGCAAATGAGGGCCTTTTCCCCAGGAACCCCAGGGTTCAGTCTCCCACCGAAACCCCACCCACCCATTCCTTTATTCTGTTGTTGAACCCAATTAAGAAAGCCCCAGCAAGCTGGAGCATGCAAAAATTGCCACAAAACTCAGTTTTGCTCCTCTCCACGGAAATCTTTAGTAAAAGGCGAAAGATTTTTACATTCTGAAGAGAAGCCAGAGTATACTGTGCAAAGGCCTCCTCCTGACCTACCACCATGGCAGCAGCCCTCACTTGGCCCGGGGAGAGCACCTAGAAGTGGGTTCGTGGTTTGGTGATGGAAAAACAAAAACGGCAACAGCCCATCTTCCACAGGCTGCTCCGTTCTCAGTTCTATGCTGCTGACAGAGCATCACCTGTTCCGTTGCCCGGAAGAAGGCCATCCATGGCTACAATATGCAAATGAGGGCGTCTTCCCAGCAACCCCAGGGTTCAGTCTCCCACCGAAACCCCACCCACCCATTACTTTATTCTGTTGTTGAACCCAATTAAGGAAGCCCCAGCAAGCTGGAGCATGCAAAAATTGCCACAAAACTCAGTTTTGCTCCTCTCCACGGAAATCTTTAGTAAAAGGCGAAAGATTTTTACGTTCTGAAGAGAAGCCAGAGTATACTGGGCAAAGGCCTCCTCCTGACCTACCACCATGGCAGCAGCCCTCACTTGGCCCGGGGAGAGCAACTAGAAGTGGGTTCGTGGTTTGGTGATGGAAAAACAAAAACGGCAACAGCCCATCTTCCACAGGATGCTCCGTTCTCAGTTCTATGCTGCTGACAGAGCATCACCTGTTCCGTTGCCCGGAAGAAGGCCATCCATGGCTACAATATGCAAATGAGGGCCTTTTCCCAGGAACCCCAGGGTTCAGTCTCCCACCGAAACCCCACCCACCCATTCCTTTATTCTGTTGTTGAACCCAATTAAGAAAGCCCCAGCAAGCTGGAGCATGCAAAAATTGCCACAAAACTCAGTTTTGCTCCTCTCCACGGAAATCTTTAGTAAAAGGCGAAAGATTTTTACATTCTGAAGAGAAGCCAGAGTATACTGTGCAAAGGCCTCCTCCTGACCTTCCACCATGGCAGCAGCCCTCACTTGGCCCGGGGAGAGCACCTAGAAGTGGGTTCGTGGTTTGGTGATGGAAAAACAAAAACGGCAACAGCCCATCTTCCACAGGCTGCTCAGTTCTCAGTTCTATGCTGCTGACAGAGCATCACCTGTTCCGTTGCCCGGAAGAAGGCCATCCATGGCTACAATATGCAAATGAGGGCCTCTTCCCAGCAACCCCAGGGTTCAGTCTCCCACCGAAACCCCACCCACCCATTACTTTATTCTGTTGTTGAACCCAATTAAGGAAGCCCCAGCAAGCTGGAGCATGCAAAAATTGCCACAAAACTCAGTTTTGCTCCTCTCCACGGAAATCTTTAGTAAAAGGCGAAAGATTTTTACGTTCTGAAGAGAAGCCAGAGTATACTGGGCAAAGGCCTCCTCCTGACCTACCACCATGGCAGCAGCCCTCACTTGGCCCGGGGAGAGCACCTAGAAGTGGGTTCGTGGTTTGGTGATGGAAAAACAAAAACGGCAACAGCCCATCTTCCACAGGATGCTCCGTTCTCAGTTCTATGCTGCTGACAGAGCATCACCTGTTCCGTTGCCCGGAAGAAGGCCATCCATGGCTACAATATGCAAATGAGGGCCTTTTCCCAGGAACCCCAGGGTTCAGTCTCCCACCGAAACCCCACCCACCCATTCCTTTATTCTGTTGTTGAACCCAATTAAGAAAGCCCCAGCAAGCTGGAGCATGCAAAAATTGCCACAAAACTCAGTTTTGCTCCTCTCCACGGAAATCTTTAGTAAAAGGCGAAAGATTTTTACATTCTGAAGAGAAGCCAGAGTATACTGTGCAAAGGCCTCCTCCTGACCTTCCACCATGGCAGCAGCCCTCACTTGGCCCGGGGAGAGCACCTAGAAGTGGGTTCGTGGTTTGGTGATGGAAAAACAAAAACGGCAACAGCCCATCTTCCACAGGCTGCTCCGTTCTCAGTTCTATGCTGCTGACAGAGCATCACCTGTTCCGTTGCCCGGAAGAAGGCCATCCATGGCTACAATATGCAAATGAGGGCCTCTTCCCAGCAACCCCAGGGTTCAGTCTCCCACCGAAACCCCACCCACCCATTACTTTATTCTGTTGTTGAACCCAATTAAGGAAGCCCCAGCAAGCTGGAGCATGCAAAAATTGCCACAAAACTCAGTTTTGCTCCTCTCCACGGAAATCTTTAGTAAAAGGCGAAAGATTTTTACGTTCTGAAGAGAAGCCAGAGTATACTGGGCAAAGGCCTCCTCCTGACCTACCACCATGGCAGCAGCCCTCACTTGGCCCGGGGAGAGCACCTAGAAGTGGGTTCGTGGTTTGGTGATGGAAAAACAAAAACGGCAACAGCCCATCTTCCACAGGATGCTCCGTTCTCAGTTCTATGCTGCTGACAGAGCATCACCTGTTCCGTTGCCCGGAAGAAGGCCATCCATGGCTACAATATGCAAATGAGGGCCTTTTCCCAGGAACCCCAGGGTTCAGTCTCCCACCGAAACCCCACCCACCCATTCCTTTATTCTGTTGTTGAACCCAATTAAGAAAGCCCCAGCAAGCTGGAGCATGCAAAAATTGCCACAAAACTCAGTTTTGCTCCTCTCCACAGAAATCTTTAGTAAAAGGCGAAAGATTTTTACATTCTGAAGAGAAGCCAGAGTATACTGTGCTAAGGCCTCCTCCTGACCTACCACCATGGCAGCAGCCCTCACTTGGCCCGGGGAGAGCACCTAGAAGTGGGTTCGTGGTTTGGTGATGGAAAAACAAAAACGGCAACAGCCCATCTTCCACAGGCTGCTCCGTTCTCAGTTCTATGCTGCTGACAGAGCATCACCTGTTCCGTTGCCCGGAAGAAGGCCATCCATGGCTACAATATGCAAATGAGGGCCTCTTCCCAGCAACCCCAGGGTTCAGTCTCCCACCGAAACCCCACCCACCCATTACTTTATTCTGTTGTTGAACCCAATTAAGGAAGCCCCAGCAAGCTGGAGCATGCAAAAATTGCCACAAAACTCAGTTTTGCTCCTCTCCACGGAAATCTTTAGTAAAAGGCGAAAGATTTTTACGTTCTGAAGAGAAGCCAGAGTATACTGGGCAAAGGCCTCCTCCTGACCTACCACCATGGCAGCAGCCCTCACTTGGCCCGGGGAGAGCACCTAGAAGTGGGTTCGTGGTTTGGTGATGGAAAAACAAAAACGGCAACAGCCCATCTTCCACAGGATGCTCCGTTCTCAGTTCTATGCTGCTGACAGAGCATCACCTGTTCCGTTGCCCGGAAGAAGGCCATCCATGGCTACAATATGCAAATGAGGGCCTTTTCCCAGGAACCCCAGGGTTCAGTCTCCCACCGAAACCCCACCCATCCATTCCTTTATTCTGTTGTTGAACCCAATTAAGAAAGCCCCAACAAGCTGGAGCATGCAAAAATTGCCACAAAACTCAGTTTTGCTCCTCTCCACGGAAATCTTTAGTAAAAGACGAAAGATTTTTACATTCTGAAGAGAAGCCAGAGTATACTGTGCAAAGGCCTCCTCCTGACCTACCACCATGGCAGCAGCCCTCACTTGGCCCGGGGAGAGCACCTAGAAGTGGGTTCGTGGTTTGGTGATGGAAAAAAAAAAACGGCAACAGCCCATCTTCCATAGGATGCTCCGTTCTCAGTTCTATGCTGCTGACAGAGCATCACCTGTTCCGTTGCCCGGAAGAAGGCCATCTATGGCTACAATATGCAAATGAGGGCCTTTTCCCAGGAACCCCAGGGTTCAGTCTCCCACCGAAACCCCACCCACCCATTCCTTTATTCTGTTGTTGAACCCAATTAAGAAAGCCCCAGCAAGCTGGAGCATGCAAAAATTGCCACAAAACTCAGTTTTGCTCCTCTCCACGGAAATCTTTAGTAAAAGGCGAAAGATTTTTACATTCTGAAGAGAAGCCAGAATATACTGTGCAAAGGCCTCCTCCTGACCTACCACCATGGCAGCAGCCCTCACTTGGCCCGGGGAGAGCACCTAGAAGTGGGTTCGTGGTTTGGTGATGGAAAAACAAAAACGGCAACAGCCCATCTTCCACAGGATGCTCCGTTCTCAGTTCTATGCTGCTGACAGAGCATCACCTGTTCCGTTGCCCGGAAGAAGGCCATCCATGGCTACAATATGCAAATGAGGGCCTTTTCCCAGGAACCCCAGGGTTCAGTCTCCCACCGAAACCCCACCCACCCATTCCTTTATTCTGTTGTTGAACCCAATTAAGAAAGCCCCAGCAAGCTGGAGCATGCAAAAATTGCCACAAAACTCAGTTTTGCTCCTCTCCACGGAAATCTTTAGTAAAAGGCGAAAGATTTTTACGTTCTGAAGAGAAGCCAGAATATACTGGGCAAGGGCCTCCTCCTGACCTACCACCATGGCAGCAGCCCTCACTTGGCCCGGGGACAGCACCTAGAAGTGGGTTCGTGGTTTGGTGATGGAAAAACAAAAACGGCAACAGCCCATCTTCCACAGGCTGCTCCGTTCTCAGTTCTATGCTGCTGACTAGTGTTGAGCGATACCTTCCGATATCGGAAAGTATCGGTATCGGTTTGGATCGGCCGATATTCAAAAAATATCGGATATCGCCGATACCGATACCCGATCCCAATGCAAGTCAATGGGACCAAAATATCGGAATTAAAATAAACCCTTTCTTTCCTTGTAGGTTCATTCTACATGAAGGAAAACAACTAAGAATAATGTAGGATGTATGGGGGAGGTGGCGGAGACATTAAAGGCAATGAGGATTAGTCCAATCAAATAGAATAGCATGTTTTTTTTTTTTTTTAAAGACGTTCGGATTGAAAAAGATATTGACTATGTAAATTTTTTTTATTTTGTCAGATATTGATGTTTCACTATTCCACGCCCTTCCCCTTCTTTTTTTTCTTTTTTTTTTTTTCTTTTCCCACACTTTCATCTTCATCATCATCAGCATCTTTGACATCAACTTCTTCACCTTATTCATCTTCTTCTTCATCTTCTACCTATTTTTTTTTTTTATTACATTCTTCATATTCATTTTCTTCAACTATTATTATTCTTCCTATTCTACATATTCTTTTTATTCCACTGTTATTATTCTTCCTATTCTACTTCTTCATCATATTCTCATTTGTGACAGGCATTCCCGTAGTTGTTATCTATAAAAGTTGGAAGATTACACCTTCCGTTCTGCCAGTCACAAAAGTTACATTTGTCCGCGTTCAGTTTGGCCTGCAGCATCAGGCTTTATCCAGGGGCACCACGAGGAGGAACGGACTCACCCCCATACACTGCTTAGTCTTCTTCTGCATATAATTTAGATAATATCTTTTGCTCTGATATTAAGTCTTATGCTTAATGTTCTTCTGCTCTTTGTTCTGCAGCCTCTTGTTCTTCTGCTTCTCGGTCTTCCATGTTGTCGTCTCCAGGGTCGTCGTCTCCAGTGTCGTCATCTCCGCCGTCGTCGTCTCAGCCGTCGTCGTCTCCGCCGTCGTCGTCTCCGCCGTCGTCGTCGTCGTCATCGGGGTGGTCTTCCGGGTCGTCGTCATCGGGGTGGTCTTCCGGGTTGTCGACGTTAGGGTCTTCAACTTGGAAATGTAGCAGAAGGTACAAGAAGGCTGAGAAAATGCCAAGAACCAGCTGATGGAACTGGAACTCGGATGGCTACCCGAAGGTTCAAGAGCCTATGGAACTACCGAGGACCAGCTGACGTTACTGGAACCCGGTTACTAAGCAGGAGGTACCCGTGCTAAAAAGCACTACCAAGGACCGCCTGACGTTGGCGGAACTCGGATACCCAGAAGGAGGCACCTAAGCCAAAGGCTCTGCCCGGAACCAGCTGACGTTACTGGAACCAGGATGGGGAGCAGAAGGTACAAGAGCAAAAGACACTGCCGAGAACCAGCTGACGGTACTGGAACCCGGATGGGTAGCCGAATGTCCAAGAGCCAATGGAACTACCAAGGACCAGCTGACGTTACTGGAACCCGGTTACTAAGCAGGAGGTACCCGTGCCTGAAAGCACTACCAAAGACCACCTGACATTGGTGGAACTTGGATACCCAGAAGGAGGCACCTAAGCCAAAGGCTCTGCCCGGAACCAGCTGACGGTACTGGAACCAGGATGGGGAGCAGAAGGTACAAGAGCAAAAGACACTGCCGAGAACCAGCTGACGGTGCTGGAACCAGGTGGTGGACCCGAAGGCCCACAGGAGAGGAGAGAACAGCTAGGCCGCGAGGCAGCCGCAGTTACCGAACCCCAACAGTCCTACAGGGGGACCTGGGCCTACTGGCACTACAGAACCAGCCTTGACTACCAGTTCACGCAGCCCACATAGGAAGCTCCTAAACTGGAGGCACCCTGGAGTTGGCTAACTCGACCGCACCACGACGGGGCAAGCATAGGCGTCTCAGTGAAGTTGACACAACCCGGAAACAGCTGACGGTGCTGAAACCAGGCTTGGCACGAGGGAGTACCTGTGACAAGAACACTGCCGAGAACCAGCTGGCGGTGCTGGAACCCGGATGCGTTGCCCCAGTGTGCAAGAGCCAATGGCACGACCGAGGACCAGCTGACGGTGCTGGAACCCGGTTACTAAGCTGTAGGTGCCCGCGCTTAAAAGCACTACCAAGGACCGCCTGGCGTTGGCGGAACTCGGATACCCAGGAGGAGGCACGTAAGCCAAAGGCTCGGCCCGGAACCAGCTGACGGTGCTGGAACCAGGTGGTGGACCCCAAGGCCCACAGGAGAGGAGAGAACAGCTAGGCCGCGAGGCAGCCGCAGTTACCGAACCCCAACAGTCCTACAGGGGGAGCTGGGCCTACTGGCACTACAGAACCAGCCTTGACTACCAGTTCACGCAGCCCACATAGGAAGCTCCTAAACTGGAGGCACCCTGGAGTTGGCTAACTCGACCGCCCCACGACGGGGCAAGCATAGGCGTCTCAGTGAAGTTGACACAACCCGGAAACAGCTGACGGTGCTGAAACCAGGCTTGGCACGAGGGAGTACCTGTGACAAGAACACTGCCGAGAACCAGCTGGCGGTGCTGGAACCCGGATGCGTTGCCCCAGTGTGCAAGAGCCAATGGCACGACCGAGGACCAGCTGACGGTGCTGGAACCCGGTTACTAAGCTGTAGGTGCCCGCGCTTAAAAGCACTACCAAGGACCGCCTGGCGTTGGCCGAACTCGGATACCCAGGAGGAGGCACGTAAGCCAAAGGCTCGGCCCGGAACCAGCTGACGGTGCTGGAACCAGGTGGTGGACCCCAAGGCCCACAGGAGAGGAGAGAACAGCTAGGCCGCGAGGCAGCCGCAGTTACCGAACCCCAACAGTCCTACAGGGGGAGCTGGGCCTACTGGCACTACAGAACCAGCCTTGACTACCAGTTCACGCAGCCCACATAGGAAGCTCCTAAACTGGAGGCACCCTGGAGTTGGCTAACTCGACCGCACCACGACGGGGCAAGCATAGGCGTCTCAGTGAAGTTGACACAACCTGGAAACAGCTGACGGTGCTGAAACCAGGCTTGGCACGAGGGAGTACCTGTGACAAGAACACTGCCGAGAACCAGCTGGCGGTGCTGGAACCCGGATGCGTTGCCCCAGTGTGCAAGAGCCAATGGCACGACCGAGGACCAGCTGACGGTGCTGGAACCCGGTTACTAAGCTGTAGGTGCCCGCGCTTAAAAGCACTACCAAGGACCGCCTGGCGTTGGCGGAACTCGGATACCCAGGAGGAGGCACGTAAGCCAAAGGCTCGGCCCGGAACCAGCTGACGGTGCTGGAACCAGGTGGTGGACCCGAAGGCCCACAGGAGAGGAGAGAACAGCTAGGCCGCGAGGCAGCCGCAGTTACCGAACCCCAACAGTCCTACAGGGGGAGCTGGGCCTACTGGCACTACAGAACCAGCCTTGACTACCAGTTCACGCAGCCCACATAGGAAGCTCCTAAACTGGAGGCACCCTGGAGTTGGCTAACCCGACCGCCCCACGACGGGGCAAGCATAGGCGTCTCAGTGAAGTTGACGCAACCTGGAAACAGCTGACGGTGCTGAAACCAGGCTTGGCACGAGGGAGTACCTGTGACAAGAACACTGCCGAGAACCAGCTGGCGGTGCTGGAACCCGGATGCGTTGCCCCAGTGTGCAAGAGCCAATGGCACGACCGAGGACCAGCTGACGGTGCTGGAACCCGGTTACTAAGCTGTAGGTGCCCGCGCTTAAAAGCACAACCAAGGACCGCCTGGCGTTGGCGGAAATCGGATACCCAGGAGGAGGCACCTAAGCCAAAGGCTCGGCCCGGAACCAGCTGACGGTGCTGGAACCAGGTGGTGGACCCCAAGGCCCACAGGAGAGGAGAGAACAGCTAGGCCGCGAGGCAGCCGCAGTTACCGAACCCCAACAGTCCTACAGGGGGAGCTGGGCCTACTGGCACTACAGAACCAGCTTTGACTACCAGTTCACGCAGCCCACATAGGAAGCTCCTAAACTGGAGGCACCCTGGAGTTGGCTAACTCGACCGCACCACGACGGGGCAAGCATAGGCGTCTCAGTGAAGTTGACACAACCCGGAAACAGCTGACGGTGCTGAAACCAGGCTTGGCACGAGGGAGTACCTGTGACAAGAACACTGCCGAGAACCAGCTGGCGGTGCTGGAACCCGGATGCGTTGCCCCAGTGTGCAAGAGCCAATGGCACGACCGAGGACCAGCTGACGGTGCTGGAACCCGGTTACTAAGCTGTAGGTGCCCGCGCTTAAAAGCACTACCAAGGACCGCCTGGCGTTGGCGGAACTCGGATACCCAGGAGGAGGCACCTAAGCCAAAGGCTCGGCCCGGAACCAGCTGACGGTGCTGGAACCAGGTGGTGGACCCGAAGGCCCACAGGAGAGGAGAGAACAGCTAGGCCGCGAGGCAGCCGCAGTTACCGAACCCCAACAGTCCTACAGGGGGAGCTGGGCCTACTGGCACTACAGAACCAGCCTTGACTACCAGTTCACGCAGCCCACAGAGGAAGCTCCTAAACTGGAGGCACCCTGGAGTTGGCTAACTCGACCGCCCCACGACGGGGCAAGCATAGGCGTCTCAGTGAAGTTGACACAACCCGGAAACAGCTGACGGTGCTGAAACCAGGCTTGGCACGAGGGAGTACCTGTGACAAGAACACTGCCGAGAACCAGCTGGCGGTGCTGGAACCCGGATGCGTTGCCCCAGTGTGCAAGAGCCAATGGCACGACCGAGGACCAGCTGACGGTGCTGGAACCCGGTTACTAAGCTGTAGGTGCCCGCGCTTAAAAGCACTACCAAGGACCGCCTGGCGTTGGCGGAACTCGGATACCCAGGAGGAGGCACCTAAGCCAAAGGCTCGGCCCGGAACCAGCTGACGGTGCTGGAACCAGGTGGTGGACCCCAAGGCCCACAGGAGAGGAGAGAACAGCTAGGCCGCGAGGCAGCCGCAGTTACCGAACCCCAACAGTCCTACAGGGGGACCTGGGCCTACTGGCACTACAGAACCAGCCTTGACTACCAGTTCACGCAGCCCACATAGGAAGCTCCTAAACTGGAGGCACCCTGGAGTTGGCTAACTCGACCACACCACGACGGGGCAAGCATAGGCATCTCAGTGAAGTTGACACAACCTGGAAACAGCTGACGGTGCTGAAACCAGGCTTGGCACGAGGGAGTACCTGTGACAAGAACACTGCCGAGAACCAGCTGGCGGTGCTGGAACCCGGATGCGTTGCCCCAGTGTGCAAGAGCCAATGGCACGACCGAGGACCAGCTGACGGTGCTGGAACCCGGTTACTAAGCTGTAGGTGCCCGCGCTTAAAAGCACTACCAAGGACCGCCTGGCGTTGGCGGAACTCGGATACCCAGGAGGAGGCACCTAAGCCAAAGGCTCGGCCCGGAACCAGCTGACGGTGCTGGAACCAGGTGGTGGACCCGAAGGCCCACAGGAGAGGAGAGAACAGCTAGGCCGCGAGGCAGCCGCAGTTACCGAACCCCAACAGTCCTACAGGGGGAGCTGGGCCTACTGGCACTACAGAACCAGCCTTGACTACCAGTTCACGCAGCCCACATAGGAAGCTCCTAAACTGGAGGCACCCTGGAGTTGGCTAACTCGACCGCCCCACGACGGGGCAAGCATAGGCGTCTCAGTGAAGTTGACACAACCCGGAAACAGCTGACGGTGCTGAAACCAGGCTTGGCACGAGGGAGTACCTGTGACAAGAACACTGCCGAGAACCAGCTGGCGGTGCTGGAACCCAGATGCGTTGCCTTGCCTATTAAAGATTGTCTTCCTAGAGCCCCAACTAGCGGTGTTGGAGCAAAGGGTAAGCATTGGGAGATGAGTGTAGGCCGAAGCCTGCACTGGAGGCAGCTTTGTGTCTGCGTTGCGTTTGCAGGACACTTTGCCGGCTACACACTGGGGGAACAGCTGGCGTTGCTGAACCCCACTAACACAATGGCGTGTGTTTTTATCTGTGCAGCTAGCACTTGCGGGCAAAAACTAGCGATGTTAGAGCCCGTGTTGAAGCAGGAGGAGGAGGAGAGGAGCAGAGTGTAGGCCGAAGCCTAGTTGAACCAATTTCAAAGGAAACCTTTAACCCCCCCCTCAGGTGTTACAAAGTACAAGAGACACACCTTGTGCAGTATTAATGCTGCACAAGTGAAAGGTTGCTCTATTAATTTGTCTACTTGCACACGCTGAATGAAAGACATACACAATTTACCCCATTCTACAGTCAAACTGTAGTGGATGCGTGACTTGGTTTTTTGATGAGACGCAGCACAGGTGACCAAAATAACGCCTTGGTGCTTGGCGCAGCTTCCTGAGCGTTGTTATTTGCTGTACAGGAGTCTGCGCTCTTGTGTTATCCCTTGGCAATGCCCTGTTAGCGCTGCCCATCTTATGACATCATTTCATGTTGGCCGGTGCGGTTAACGATGGCCATAAATCCCAGACCCACAGTGTCTTTTCATAAAGCCACACTGCGGTGCTGGGATTCGTGGCCTTGAGCAGTAAATATTTTGGCCGCTCACACACGTCCTTACACCTGCTTCAGACTGGGCGGCCTCTGCTGATCCCTTCTCGCATGCCGCGGCCATGAGGCTGCACAGTCTGAAGAAGGCGGAAGGAGATGAGTTAAGACAGGCGAAGATATGCACTGCTCGTGCCCATCAATCACACCCTCGCAGTCAAAATAATTAAGACAACGAGGAGCATTTTATTCAGGCAGGGCGGACGAACAGGCGCAAGTAGCCAACCAATGATGTCAGAAGACGGGAAGCGCTACCAAGGGGGGTGCTGCGTATCATTAGAAAGGAAAGTCACACCTCAGGGACAGTGGAATGGTCTCAAAGAGACACATTTTGTACGTGTTGAGTTCCACGTGGGCAAGGAGAAAACATCAGCCACCTTGTACAAATGCAGCAGTACTGCTGTACAAGGTGGCTGTTATACATAGAAACACCTGGGGGTGGGGGCCAGGCTCCCTTCAATTTCAGTTCATGTGCCTGCGTGGCGTTTGCAGGTCACGTTGCAAGCTGCACAGCAGGGGAACAGCTGGCGGTGCTGAACCCCACTAACACATTGGCTGGTGTTTTTCTCTGTGCAGCTAGCATGTCCGGGCAGAAACTGGCGTTGTTTGAGCCCAGGGTCAGCAGGAGGAGGAGAGGAGCAAAGTGTAGGCCGAAGCCTGCACTGGTGGCAGCTTTTGTTCTCTTGTGCCAGCGTGGCTTGTGCTGGACACGTTGCCGACTACACAGCAGGGGAACAGCTGGCGTTGCTGAGCCCCACTAACACATTGGCTGGTGTTTTTCTCTGTGCAGCTAGCATTTCCGGGCAAAAACTAGCGGTGTTTGAGCCCAGGGTCAGCAGGAGGAGGAGAGGAGCAAAGTGTAGGCCGAAGCCTGCACTGGTGGCAGCTTTTGTTCTGTTGTGCCAGCGTGGCTTGTGCTGGACACGTTGCCGACTACACAGCAGGGGAACAGCTGGCGGTGCTGAACCCCACTAACACATTGGCTGGTGTTTTTCTCTGTGCAGCTAGCATTTCCGGGCAAAAACTAGCGGTGTTTGAGCCCAGGGTCAGCAGGAGGAGTAGAGGAGCACAGTGTTGGCCAAAGCCTAGTTGAACCAATTTCAAAGGTTACCTTTAACCCCCCCCTCAGGTGTTGCAAGGTACAAGAGCCACACCTTGAACAGCATTATTGATGCACAAGTCAAAGGTTGCTCTATTTAATTTTGCTCCTTGCACACGCTGAATTAAACACGTACACTATTTAGCCCATTATACTGTCAAACAGTAGTGGAGGCGTGACTACTAGTCTTTTTAAGGAGACGCAGCACAGGTGTACAAATTTACACCTAGGTGCTGTGCGCTGATTCCTTACCGTTGTTATTTGCAGTACAGGAAACTGCGCTCTTGTGTTATCCCTTGGCAATACCCTGTTAGTGCAGGCCGTCTCATGACCTCATTTCATGTTGGCCGGTGCGGTTAACGATGGCCATAAATCCCAGACCCACAGTGGCTTTTCCTAAAGTCACACTGCGGTGCTGGGATTCGTGGCCTTGTGCAGTAAATATGTTCGCCGCTCACACATGTCCTTACACCTGCTTCAGACTGGGCGGCCTCAGCTGATCCCTTATCGCATGCCGCGGCCATGAGGCCGCACAGTCAGAAGAAGGCGGAAGGAGGGGAGTGAAAACAGGGGAACATATGCACTGCTCGTGCCCATCAATCACACCCTTGCAGTCAAAATATATGAGACAACGGGGGGCGTTGTGTCGGGCAGGGGGGACGCACAGGCACAGCCAGCCAACCAATGATGTCAGGAGACGGGCAGCGCTAACAATGGGGGTGCTGCGTGTCATTAAAAAGGAAAGTCACACCTCAGGGACATTGTAATGGTCTGTAATGAGACACATTTTGTACTTGTTGAGTTCCACGTGTGCAAGGAGAAAAAGTCAGCCACCTTGTACAAATGCAGCAGTACTGCTGTACAAGGTGGCTGTTATACATAGAAACACCTGGGGGGGTGGGGGGCAGGCTCCCTTCAATTTCAGTTCATGTTCCTGCGTGGCGTTTGCAGGAAACGTTGCAAGCTACACAGCAGGGGAACAGCTGGCGGTGCTGAACCCCACTAACACATTGGCTGGTGTTTTTCTCTGTGCAGCTAGCATGTCCGGGCAGAAACTGGCGTTGTTTTAGCCCAGGGTCAGCAGGAGGAGGAGAGGAGCAAAGTGTAGGCCGAAGCCTGCACTGGTGGCAGCTTTTGGTCAGTTGTGCCAGCGTGGCTTGTGCTGGACACGATGCCGACTACACAGCAGAGGAACAGCTGGCGGTGCTGAACCCCACTAACACATTGGCTGGTGTTTTTCTCTGTGCAGCTAGCATGTCCGGGCAGAAACTGGCGTTGTTTTAGCCCAGGGTCAGCAGGAGGAGGAGAGGAGCAAAGTGTAGGCCGAAGCCTGCACTGGTGGCAGCTTTTGTTCTGTTGTGCCAGCGTGGCTTGTGCTGGACACGATGCCGGCTACACAGCAGAGGAACAGCTGGCGGTGCTGAACCCCACTAACACATTGGCTGGTGTTTTTCTCTGTGCAGCTAGCATGTCCGGGCAGAAATAGGCGTTGTTTTAGCCCAGGGTCAGCAGGAGGAGGAGAGGAGCAAAGTGTAGGCCGAAGCCTGCACTGGTGGCAGCTTTTGGTCGGTTGTGCCAGCGTGGCTTGTGCTGGACACGATGCCGGCTACACAGCGGGGGAACAGCTGGCGGTGCTGAATACCACTAACACATTGGCTGGTGTTTTTCTCTGTGCAGCTAGCATTTCCGGGCAAAAACTAGCGTTGTTAGAGCCCAGGGTCAGCTGGAGGAGGAGAGGAGCAGAGTGTAGGCCGAAGCCTAGTTGAACCAATTTCAAAGGTTACCTTTAACCCCCCCTCAGGTGTTACAAAGTACAAGAGCCACTCCTTCTGCAGCATTAATGCTGCACAAGTAAAAGGTTGCTCTATTAATTTTTCTACTTGCACAAGCTGAATGCAACACGTAGACTATTTAGCCCATTATACTGTTAATCAGTAGTGGAGGCGTGACTTGTCTTTTTAAAGAAAAGCAGCACAGGTGTCGAAAACAACACCTTTTTGCATGGGCGCAGCTTCCTGAGCGTTGTTAGTTGCTGTACAGGAGTCTGCGCTCTTGTGATCCTTTGGCCATGCGCTGTGAGCGCTTCCTGTCTTATGACCTCATTTCATGTTGGCCGTTGCGGTTAGCGATGGACATGAATCCCAGACCCACAGTGTGTTTTTAAAAAATCACACTGCGGTGCTGGGATTCGTGCCCTGGTGCACTAAATATGTTTGCCGCTCACACATGTCCTTACACCTGCTTCAGACTGGGCGGCCTCATCTGATCCCTTATCGCCTGCCGCGGCCATGAGGACACCCAGTCTGAAGAAGGCGGAAGGAGATGAGTGAACACAGGCAAACATATGCACTGCACATGCCCATCAATCACACCCTCGCTGTCCAAAAAAATAAGACACCGAGGGCCGTTGTTTCGAGCAGGGGAGATGCACAGGCGCAGCCAGCTAACCAATGATGTCAAAAGACGGGCAGCGCTAACAAGGGTGGTGCTGCGTGTCATTACAAAGGAAAGTCACACCTCAGGGACATTGTAATGGTCTCTAATGAGACACATTTTGTACGTGTTGAGTTCCACGTGGGCAAGGAGAAAAAGTCAGCCACCTTGTACAAATGCAGCAGTACTGCTGTACAAGGTGGCTGATATACATAGAAACACCTGTGGGTGGGGGGCAGGCTCCCTTCAATTTCAGTTCATGTGCCTGCGTGGCGTTTGCAGGTCACGTTGCAAGCTACACAGCAGGGGAACAGCTGGCGTTGCTGAACCCCACTGACACATTGACTGGTGTTTTTCTCTGTGCAGATTGCATGTCCGGGCAAAAACTAGCGGTGTTAGAGCCCAGGGTCAGCAGGAGGAGGAGGAGAGGAGCAAAGTGTAGGCCGAAGCCTGCACTGGTGGCAGCTTTTGGTCGGTTGTGCCAGCGTGGCTTGTGCTGGACACGATGCCGGCTACACAGCGGGGGAACAGCTGGCGGTGCTGAACCCCACTAACACATTGGCTGGTGTTTTTCTCTGTGCAGCTAGCATGTCCGGGCAGAAACTCGCGTTGTTTGAGCCCAGGGTCAGCAGGAGGAGGAGAGGAGCAAAGTGTAGGCCGAAGCCTGCACTGGTGGCAGCTTTTGTTCTGTTGTGCCAGCGTGGCTTGTGCTGGACACGTTGCCGACTACACAGCAGGGGAACAGCTGGCGGTGCTGAACCCCACTAACACATTGGCTGGTGTTTTTCTCTGTGCAGCTAGCATTTCCGGGCAATAACTAGCGGTGTTTGAGCCCAGGGTCAGCAGGAGGAGTAGCAGAGCAGAGTGTAGGCCGAAGCCTAGTTGAACCAATTTCAAAGGTTACCTTTAACCCCCCCCTCAGGTGTTGCAAGGTACAAGAGCCACACCTTGTGCAGCATTAATGCTGCACAAGTAAAAGGTTGCTCTATTTGTTTTGCTCCTTGCACACGCTGACTAAAACACGTACACTATTTAGCCCATTATACTGTCAAACAGTTGTGGAGGCGTGACTTGTCTTTTTAACGAGACGCAGCACAGGTGTCAAAATTTGCACCTAGGTACTGGGCGCAGCTTCCTGAGCGTTGTTATTTGCTGTACAGGAGTCTGCGCTATTGTGATCCCTTGGCCATGCGCTGTGAGCGCTTCCTGTCTTCTGACCTCATTTCATGTCGGCCGTTGCGGTTAGCGATGGACATGAATCCCAGACCCACAGTGTGATTTTAAAAAATCACACTGCGGTGCTGGGATTCGTGCCCTGGTGCACTAAATATGTTTGCCGCTCACACATGTCCTTACACCTGCTTCAGACTGGGCGGCCTCATCTGATCCCTTATCGCCTGCCGCGGCCATGAGGACACCCAGTCTGAAGAAGGCGGAAGGAGATGAGTGAACACAGGCAAACATATGCACTGCACATGCCCATCAATCACACCCTCGCTGTCCAAAAAAATAAGACACCGAGGGCCGTTGTTTCGAGCAGGGGAGATGCACAGGCGCAGCCAGCTAACCAATGATGTCAAAAGACGGGCAGCGCTAACAAGGGTGGTGCTGCGTGTCATTACAAAGGAAAGTCACACCTCAGGGACATTGTAATGGTCTCTAATGAGACACATTTTGTACGTGTTGAGTTCCACGTGGGCAAGGAGAAAAAGTCAGCCACCTTGTACAAATGCAGCAGTACTGCTGTACAAGGTGGCTGATATACATAGAAACACCTGTGGGTGGGGGGCAGGCTCCCTTCAATTTCAGTTCATGTGCCTGCGTGGCGTTTGCAGGTCACGTTGCAAGCTACACAGCAGGGGAACAGCTGGCGTTGCTGAACCCCACTGACACATTGACTGGTGTTTTTCTCTGTGCAGATTGCATGTCCGGGCAAAAACTAGCGGTGTTAGAGCCCAGGGTCAGCAGGAGGAGGAGGAGAGGAGCAAAGTGTAGGCCGAAGCCTGCACTGGTGGCAGCTTTTGGTCGGTTGTGCCAGCGTGGCTTGTGCTGGACACGATGCCGGCTACACAGCGGGGGAACAGCTGGCGGTGCTGAACCCCACTAACACATTGGCTGGTGTTTTTCTCTGTGCAGCTAGCATGTCCGGGCAGAAACTGGCGTTGTTTGAGCCCAGGGTCAGCAGGAGGAGGAGAGGAGCAAAGTGTAGGCCGAAGCCTGCACTGGTGGCAGCTTTTGTTCTGTTGTGCCAGCGTGGCTTGTGCTGGACACGTTGCCGACTACACAGCAGGGGAACAGCTGGCGGTGCTGAACCCCACTAACACATTGGCTGGTGTTTTTCTCTGTGCAGCTAGCATTTCCGGGCAAAAACTAGCGGTGTTTGAGCCCAGGGTCAGCAGGAGGAGTAGAGGAGCAGAGTGTAGGCCGAAGCCTAGTTGAACCAATTTCAAAGGTTACCTTTAACCCCCCCCCTCAGGTGTTGCAAGGTACAAGAGCCACACCTTGTGCAGCATTAATGCTGCACAAGTAAAAGGTTGCTCTATTTGTTTTGCTCCTTGCACACGCTGACTAAAACACGTACACTATTTAGCCCATTATACTGTCAAACAGTTGTGGAGGCGTGACTTGTCTTTTTAACGAGACGCAGCACAGGTGTCAAAATTTGCACCTAGGTACTGGGCGCAGCTTCCTGAGCGTTGTTATTTGCTGTACAGGAGTCTGCGCTATTGTGATCCCTTGGCCATGCGCTGTGAGCGCTTCCTGTCTTCTGACCTCATTTCATGTCGGCCGTTGCGGTTAGCGATGGACATGAATCCCAGACCCACAGTGTGTTTTTAAAAAATCACACTGCAGTGCTGGGATTCGTGCCCTGGTGCACTAAATATGTTTGCCGCTCACACATGTCCTTACACCTGCTTCAGACTGGGCGGCCTCATCTGATCCCTTATCGCCTGCCGCGGCCATGAGGACACCCAGTCTGAAGAAGGCGGAAGGAGATGAGTGAACACAGGCAAACATATGCACTGCACATGCCCATCAATCACACCCTCGCTGTCCAAAAAAATAAGACACCGAGGGCCGTTGTTTCGAGCAGGGGAGATGCACAGGCGCAGCCAGCTAACCAATGATGTCAAAAGACGGGCAGCGCTAACAAGGGTGGTGCTGCGTGTCATTACAAAGGAAAGTCACACCTCAGGGACATTGTAATGGTCTCTAATGAGACACATTTTGTACGTGTTGAGTTCCACGTGGGCAAGGAGAAAAAGTCAGCCACCTTGTACAAATGCAGCAGTACTGCTGTACAAGGTGGCTGATATACATAGAAACACCTGTGGGTGGGGGGCAGGCTCCCTTCAATTTCAGTTCATGTGCCTGCGTGGCGTTTGCAGGTCACGTTGCAAGCTACACAGCAGGGGAACAGCTGGCGTTGCTGAACCCCACTGACACATTGACTGGTGTTTTTCTCTGTGCAGATTGCATGTCCGGGCAAAAACTAGCGGTGTTAGAGCCCAGGGTCAGCAGGAGGAGGAGGAGAGGAGCAAAGTGTAGGCCGAAGCCTGCACTAGTGGCAGCTTTTGGTCGGTTGTGCCAGCGTGGCTTGTGCTGGACACGATGCCGGCTACACAGCGGGGGAACAGCTGGCGGTGCTGAACCCCACTAACACATTGGCTGGTGTTTTTCTCTGTGCAGCTAGCATTTCCGGGCAAAAACTAGCGGTGTTTGAGCCCAGGGTCAGCAGGAGGAGTAGAGGAGCAGAGTGTAGGCCGAAGCCTAGTTGAACCAATTTCAACGGTTACCTTTAACCCCCCCTCAGGTGTTGCAAGGTACAAGAGCCACACCTTGTGCAGCATTAATGCTGCACAAGTAAAAGGTTGCTCTATTTGTTTTGCTCCTTGCACACGCTGACTAAAACACGTACACTATTTAGCCCATTATACTGTCAAACAGTTGTGGAGGCGTGACTTGTCTTTTTAACGAGACGCAGCACAGGTGTCAAAATTTGCACCTAGGTACTGGGCGCAGATTCCTGAGCGTTGTTATTTGCTGTACAGGAGTCTGCGCTATTGTGATCCCTTGGCCATGCGCTGTGAGCGCTTCCTGTCTTCTGACCTCATTTCATGTCGGCCGTTGCGGTTAGCGATGGACATGAATCCCAGACCCACAGTGTGTTTTCAAAAAATCACACTGCGTGGCTGGGATTCGTGGCCTTGTGCAGTAAATAGGTTTGCCGCTTACACATGTCCTTACACCTGCTCCAGACTGGGCGGCCTCAGCTGATCCCTTATCGCCTACCACGGCCAGGAGGCCGCACAGTCTGAAGAAGGCGGAAGGAGATGAGTTAAGACAGGCGAACATATGCACTGCTCGTGCCCATAAACCACACCCTCGCTGACAAAATAAATATGACAACGAGGGGCGTTGTTTCTAGCAGGGCGGATGCACAGGCGCAGCCAGCTAACCATGATGACAAAAGACGGGAAACGCTACCAAGGGGGGTGCTGCGTATCATTACAAAGGAAAGTCACACCTCAGGGACAGTGGAATGGTCTCAATGAGACACATTTTGTACGTGTTGAGTTACACGTGGGCAAGGAGAAAAAGTCAGCCACCTTGTACAAATGCAGCAGTACTGCTGTACTAGGTGGCTGTTATACATAGAAACACCTGGGGGGGTGGGGCCAGGTTCCCTTTTAATTTCAGTTCCTGTGCCTGCATGGCGTTTGCAGGTCACGTTGCCGGCTACACAGCAGGGGAACAGCTGGCGTTGCTGAACCCCACTAACACATTGGCTGGTGTTTTTCTCTGTGCAGCTAGCACTTCCGGGCAAAAACTAGCGGTGTTTGAGCCCAGGGTCAGCAGGAGGAGGAGAGGAGCAGAGTATAGGCCGAAGCCTGCACTGGTGGCAGCTTTTGTTCTGTTGTGCCAGCGTGGCTTGTGCTGGACACGTTGCCGACTACACAGCAGGGGAACAGCTGGCGGTGCTGAACCCCACTGACACATCACCTAGTGTTTTTTCTGTGTAGACAACACTTCCAGGTGGCAACTGACAGTGTTGAAACCCAGGGAATCAAAGAGGAGCAGAGTGTAGGCCGAAGCCTGCAGTGGAGCAAGTTGAAAGGGAACCTTTAACCCCCCCCCCCAGGCATTTGTTGCTGAAAGAGCCATCTTGTACAGCAGTAATACTGCACATGGAAAATGGTGGCTCCGAAAATTATGCTCCTTGCAAACGCTGAAGTACACACTCATATAATGTGTCCCCTCACACCGTCAAACCATCCCGGAAGTGGGACTTTCCTTTGTAATGTGACACAGCACAGCCGTCATTCCAACCCCCTTGGTGCCGGGCACCACCTCCTCAACGTTGTTTGGTTCTGTCACGGAGCCCGCACTGTAATGTTATCCCTTGGCCATGCACAGTTAGCGGTGCCCGTCTTCTGACATCATGTAGGTGTCAGGCTGGCAGTGCCTGTGCGTCCAAGCTGCCCGAGATCCAACCTTGCAGTGTCATCTAATGTAGTCCCACTGCGGGCCAGGGATCCATGGGCATGCGCAGTGCATATCATCGCCTCTCACTCACCTCCTTCCTGCTTCTTCAGACTGTGCGGCGTCACGGCCGTGGCATGCTATTAGGGATCAGCTGACGCCGCCTAGTCTGAAGAAGCGTGAAGAAGGGGAGTGAGAGGCTAGTATATGCACTGCGCATGGCCATGGATACCAGGCCCACTGTGGGATCACATTAGACGACACTGCGAGGTGT
The DNA here is from genome assembly GCF_032444005.1 of Ranitomeya imitator. Taxonomy (NCBI): domain Eukaryota; kingdom Metazoa; phylum Chordata; class Amphibia; order Anura; family Dendrobatidae; genus Ranitomeya; species Ranitomeya imitator. The sequence continues at coordinate 108,844,158 of NC_091286.1, forward strand.
GATTTCGGGCAGCGTGGACGCACAGGCGCAGCCAGGACGACAACAAATGATGTCAGAGAATGGGCAGCGCAAACTGTGCATGGCCAAGGGATAACATAACAGCGCAGGGTCCATGACGGAATCAAACAACGCTAAGGAGGCAGCGCACGGTGCCAAGGGGGTAGCAATGACGGCTGTGCTGCGTCACATTACAAAGGAAAGTCCCACCTCCGGGACGGTTGGACGGTGTGAGGGGACACATTACATGAGTGTGTAGTTCAGCGTTTGCAAGGAGCATAATTTCAAGAGCGACCTTTCCCTTGTGCAGTATTAGTGCTGCACATGGTGGCTCTTTCAGTAACAAACGCCTAGGGGGGGGGGGACAGGTCCCCTTACATTTTAGTTGTGCCAGCGTGGCGGTCGCATGACACGTTGCCGGATACACAGCTGGGGATCAGCTGACGTTACTGAACCCCAATAACAGAGGAGCGACTGTTGACTGTGCACACAGCACTTCCAGGCACCAACTGGCGGTGTTAGAGCCCAGGGACAGCAGGAGGAGCAGATTGGAGGTATTGCCGCACACACAGCTGGGGATCAGCTGACGTTACTGAACCCCAATAACAGAGGAGCGACTGTTGACTGTGCACACAGCACTTCCAGGCACCAACTGGCGGTGTTAGAGCCCAGGGACAGCAGGAGGAGCAGATTGGAGGTATTGCCGCACACACAGCTGGGGATCAGCTGACGTTACTGAACCCCAATAACAGAGGAGCGACTGTTGACTGTGCACACAGCACTTCCAGGCACCAACTGGCGGTGTTAGAGCCCAGGGACAGCAGGAGGAGCAGAGGAACAGAGTGTAGGCCGAAGCCTGATTGGAGCAAGTTGAAAGGAAACCTTTAACCCCCCCCAAGACGTTTGTAGCTGAAAGAGCCATGTTGTGCAGCACTAAGGATGCAAAAGGAAAAGGTTGCTCTTTTAATTATGCTCCTTGCAAACACCGAAGTAAACACTAAAAATGTGTCCCTTTATACCGTTAAACCGTTCCGGAGGTGCGAATTTCCTTCGTAATGGGACACAGCACAGCTGTCATTCCTATCCCCTTGATGCCGTGCGCTGCCTCCTCAGCGTTGTTTTAAGCTGTCACGGAGCCTGCGCTGTTCTGTTAGCCCTTGGCCATGCCCAATTAGCGCTGCCTGTCTTCTGACATAATTTGGTGTCAGGCTGTCAGTGCCTGTGCGTCCACGCTGCTCCAGATCCCACCTCGCAGTCTCATCTAACGTAATCCCACTGCGGGCCTTGGAACCATGGGCATGCACAGTGCATAACCTCGACTCTCACTCCCCTCCTTCCCTCTTCTTCAGACTGTGCGGTGTCACGGCCGTGGCATGCTAGGGATCAGCTGACGGCGCACAGTCTAAAGAAGGCGGAGGGAAATGAGCGAGAGCCCGAGGGGAAGATATGCACTGCGCATGCCCATGGATCCCAGGCCCGCAGTGTGACTCAATCAGAAGACACTGCGAGGCGGGATCTCGGGCACCGCGGCCGCACAGGCGCAGCCAGCCTGACATCAAATTATGTCAGAAGACAGGCAGCGCAAATAGGGCAAGCCCAAGGGATAACAGAACAGCGCAGGCTCCGTGACAGCTTAAAACAACGCTGAGGAGGCAGCGCATGGCACCAAGGGGGTAGGAATGACGGCTGTGCTGCGTCACATTACGAAGGAAAGTCCCAGCTCCGGGACGGTATAACGGTATCAGTGAACACATTTTATAAGTGTTAAGTTCTGCGTGTGCAAAGAGCTAAAAAAAAAGAGCTACCTTTTCCTTGTGCAGCATTACTGCTGCACAAGATGGCTCTTTCAGTAACAAACGACGGGGGGGGGGGGACAGGTTCCCTTACATTTAGGTTGTTGTGCCAGCGTGGCGGTCGCAGGACACATTGCCGGCTACACAGCTGGGGATCAGCTGACGTTACTGAAACCCAATAACACTGGGTCGTATGTTTTTACTGTGCAGCCTGCACTTCTGAGCCGCAACTGGCGGTGTTGGAGCCCAGGAATAGCAGTTCAGGTGGTAGAAAGATGAACACAGCAGGAGACCTGGATGACACCCAATTACTTAATCAGGCAGAGGAGTGGCAAATTCCTGCGAGATCCAGGCCTGGTTCATTTTCAGGAAAGTAAGCCGGTCAACGTTATCGGAGGATAGTCGCATGCGACGGTCTGTTAGTACACCACCTGCGGCACTAAAGACACGTTCCGATAAGACACTAGCCGCAGGGCAAGCCAGCACCTCCAATGCATACTGGCTTAGCTCTGGCCATGTATCCAGCTTAGAGACCCAAAACTTGAACGGGGAAGAGCCGTCTGGGAGTACAGTAAGAGGGCAAGCCATGTAGTCTGTCACCATCTGACGGAACCGTTGCCTCCTGCTGACTGGAGCCGCCGGTGATGGTGTAGACATTTGGGGCGGGCACACAAAAGTGTGCCAGAGTTGTGCCATACTGGGCTTGCCTTGGGCAGAGGCACTGCTTCTGCTCCCTCTTTGGGCAGAGCCTCCCCCACTGCCTCGACGCACTGAGCTGCTTTGTAAAGCACTAGCAGCACTCCTCTCAGTTGGACAGGAGAAGATGATGGAATTCACCAGTGTGTCGTGGTACTCCCGCAATTTACGCTCCCGGGTCAACGCAGGGATGAGGTTTTGGACGTTGTCCCGGTAGCGAGGATCGAGGAGGGTGAACACCCAATAATCAGGCATGTTGAGAATGTGGTCGATGCGGCGGTCGTTTCTCAGGCACTGCAGCATGAAATCCACCATGTGCTGCAGAGTGCCAACCGGCCCAGAAACGCTGTCCCCTGCTTGAGACATGATCTCTGCCCGCTCGTCATCACCCCACCCTCGCTGTACACACTGACCACTGGACAATTGTGTCGCTCCCTCCTCTGGACGGAGCTCTTCCTCCTCCATTGACTCCTCCTCATCCTCCTCACAAATTGGCCCCTGCGTACCCCTTTGTGAGGAACCACGTGGCGCTGACTCTCCAGAAGCTGATGGAAAAGGTGACTCCTCATCCTCCACCTCTTCCACCACATCATCCCTTAACCCTTGCAAAGTTTGCTGAAGCAGGCAGATAAGGGGGACAGTCATGCTGACTAGTGCATCATCTGCACTTGCCATCCGCGTGGAATAATCAAAAGGACGCAAAACCTGGCAGACGTCCTTCATAGTGGCCCACTCTGTGGTTGTGAAGTCTGATCGGCGCTGACTGCGACTTCTTTGCGCCTGATGCAGCTGGTACTCCATAACTGCTTGCTGCTGCTCACACAACCGCTCCAACATATGTAACGTGGAATTCCACCGGGTAGGTAGGTCACATATGATGCGGTGTTCCGGAAGGCGGAATCGGCGCTGCAGAGCAGCAATGCGGGATCTGGCCAAGCTGGAACGCCGCAAGTGAGCACACTCTAGGCGGACCTTGTGCAGCAGGGCATCAAGATCCGGATAGTCCCTCAGAAAACTCTGCACAACCAAATTGAGCACATGTGCCAGACATGGGATGTGAGTGAGGTTGCCAAGGGCCAAAGCTGCCACCAGATTTCGGCCATTGTCACACACTACCATGCCTGGCTGGAGATTCGCTGGCAGTAACCACACATCGCTCTCCTGCTTTATGGCATTCCAGAGCTCCTGCGCTGTGTGGCTTCGATGCCCCAATGAAACTAGTTTCAAGACGGCCTGCTGACGTTTGGCCACGGCTGTGCTCATGTCGGTCATAGGTAAACGTTCACGGGTCCATGTGGGGGTGGACTGTGACGGATCCTGCAGAGAGGAATCAGAGGAACTGGTGTAAGAGGAGGAGTCGATGCGTACAGACTGGATTCCTGCAATCCTTGGAGTGGGCAGGACACGTCCTGCGCCACTCGCACGATCTGTACCTGGCTCAACAACATTAACCCAATGGGCAGTGAGGGAAACATATCGCCCCTGTCCATGCTGACTGGTCCACGCATCGGTGGTGAGGTGGACCTTGCTACTGACGGCGTTCAGTAGCGCATGTTTTATGTTTGCCTCAACATGCCTGTGCAGGGCAGGGACAGCCTGCCTGCTGAAGTAAAAGCGGCTGGGCACCTTGTACTGTGGGACTGCCAATGCCATCAAGTCACGGAAGCTGTCAGTCTCCACCAGCCTGAACGAGAGCATTTCCAGGGACAACAGTTTGGCAATGCCTGCATTCAGAGCCTGTGCTCGGGGGTGGTTGGCCGAGAATGCCCGCCTTTTCTCCCATGCCTGTACTACCGATGGCTGTAGAGTAGACTGGGAGTGTGAGGATGACTGGGAAGGTGGTGCTGTGGGTGGAATTACACAAGGTCTCTGGGAGGAAGCCAAACCAGCTGTGCGTGAGCTGGAGGAAGAGGCAACACGAGCTGAAGAGGTGGTAGCTGCCGCTGTTGGTTGGCCTACATCTTCAGTGTGTTTCTGTAACTCCACCGCGTGCCTGGTCCGCACATGTTTCCACATATTTGTGGTATTGAGGTTGCTGACATTTTTCCCTCTTTTTACTTTATGATGACACAGCTTGCATTTGACAAAACAAATGTCATCTGCAACTGTGTCAAAAAAGGACCAGGCACTGCAAGTCTTGGGAGCGCCCTTTTTGGCTTTGGAAAGAGACAGGCTCCTAACGGGTGCCAAAGTGGAGGCTACAGGCTCCGCAGTCTTCCCCCTCCCTCTCCCTCTTTGGCCCGTAAGAGGAAGCTCTTCCTCTGAGCTGCTCCCACCACCTTCCTGTTCCTCACGCCACGATGGGTCAAGGACCTCATCATCTCCACTACCCTCTGCCACCAACTGCTCCTCCTGGGTAGTCTCAGCAGCACAGTACGCACGAGAAAGCGGCACCTGAGTTTCATCATCAGATGCGTACTGCGCTGTGGTCACCGGAGGCACTGGCCCACCTGCCTCTTCAGAGTCAGAGAGAAAATGGTGTTGGGCATCACTGCACACTGCCTCTTCTTCCATTTCTCCAATGCTGCTTGGCTGGCCCCCTGTTTCCAAGCCAAGAGATTCAGAGAACAGAAGTAGAGACGGCTCCTGTCCTGGGCTCTCTGACTGCCTGGCCAATTTGGCAGGTGGTGAAGAGACAGATGGCTGCTCTCCAGTGCTCTGTGCCTGAGAGGATGTGGCACTAACTGAAGTCGATGCCGAGGCGTTAGCTGCCATCCACCCGACAACGGCTTCAATTTGGTCTTCACGCAGCAGCGGTGCACGGCGCTCTCCGACAAAGCTGCGCATGAAGGACTGTTCCCTGCTGAAACTGAGTGACGACGAGTCACCGGCGCCCGCAGCAGGCACAGAATCACCACGTCCTCTCCCTGCTCCTCTCCCTGCTCCGCGCCCACGCCCACGTGCCTTACTCCCTGCCCTCTTCATCTTGGTTGACAGATAAAGATAAGCAGAAAAGTACTAGGGCCTTAGTGTGCTTATTCCTGTAATGCTCCTCCTAACAGGTGTAAGAAACACTAATGTTGTAAATTGTGGACTAAACTTTATTATTTTTCAAATGTGGCCTACACAAGTGTAAGTTGTGTTTGGTGAACTTAACCTTTTTTTTGGTGCAGATCGGGCTACAGAGCTAGTTTAAATCACACGGAGACCGTGCAGACAGCCGTAAACGGCGCTGCAAGGCCAAGAAACCCTCCTCTAGGTTATCCTATATAGTGTTTTTCCACTATTTAGCTGGATACAAGTGGAAAGACACTAATAGGAATTTTTTTTTTCAAATTTTAAACTGGCTGCACTATTTGAAAAAAAGGAAATTGTTTTTCAAGGTATGAGGCAGTAACGCACCCTGAGCTGAATCCAACCGGCTATGGCTGCACACAGACTACAGGGCGAGCTGCGCTCACACAGAGACCGTGCAGACAGCCGTAAACGGCGCTGCAAGGCCCCAAAAAAACCCTCTAGGTTATCCTATGTAGTGTTTTTCCACAATTGAGCTGGAGACTGGTGGAAAGACACTAATAGGAATTTTTTTTTTTCCAAATTTTAAACAGGCTGCACTATTTGAAAAAAAGGAAAATTTTTCTCAAGGTATGAGCCAGTAACGAACCCTGAGCTGAATCCAACCGGCTATGGCTGCACACAGACTACAGGGCGAGCTGGGCTCACACGGAGACCGTGCAGACAGCCGTAAACGGCGCTGCAAGGCCAAAAAACCCTCCTCTAGGTTATCCTATATAGTGTTTTTCCACTATTTAGCTGGATACGAGTGGAAAGACACTAATAGGAATTTTTTTTTTCAAATTTTAAACAGGCTGCACTATTTGAAAAAAAGGAAAATTTTTCTCAAGGTATGAGCCAGTAACGAACCCTGAGCTGAATCCAACCGGCTATGGCTGCACACAGACTACAGGGCGAGCTAGGCTCACACGGAGACCGTGCAGACAGCCGTAAACGGCGCTGCAAGGCCCAAAAACCCCCCTCTAGGTTATCCTATGTAGTGTTTTTCCACAATAGAGCTGGAGACTGGTGGAAAAACACTAATAGGAAATTTGAGAAAAAATGTGCAGCAGGCTGCACTAAGAGCAAAAAAGAACAACTGTGTGAGGCAGTGTGAACCCCCCCTGAGCTGAATACAACCGGGTATATGGCTGCACACAGACTACAGAGTGAGCTGCACACACACACACACACAGAGACCTTGCAGAACGCTGTTAAAACAGCGCTGCAAGGCAAGAGCAAGGTGAACAGTGAAGAACACACAGCGTTTTGCTAAATTAGCCTTTGGAAAGGAAAATAAAGCAATTAGCAAGCTCAACTGGCCCTCAGTTAGAACACAGCGTCCTGTCCCTAACTGAAATCACAGCAGAGTGAGCGCAAAATGGCGGCAGCGCTTTTTTATAGTGCAGAGTGACATCATTTCAGCAGCCAATCCAAGCCTTGCCAGTACTTACATGCCCACCATGCTAAACAGGATGTGCCCACACTTTCATTCATTCCTCATTGGCTGCTGCGTTCAATTTGAATTCTGGGAACTTCCGATTCCGGTATCCGATACGCGGGAAGTATCGGAATTCAGTATCGGAATTCCGATACCGCAAATATCGGCCGATACCCGATACTTGCGGTATCGGAATGCTCAACACTACTGCTGACAGAGCATCACCTGTTCCGTTGCCCGGAAGAAAGCCATCCATGGCTACAATATGCAAATGAGGGCCTCTTCCCAGCAACCCCAGGGTTCAGTCTCCCACCGAAACCCCACCCACCCATTACTTTATTCTGTTGTTGAACCCAATTAAGGAAGCCCCAGCAAGCTGGAGCATGCAAAAATTGCCACAAAACTCAGTTTTGCTCCTCTCCACGGAAATCTTTAGTAAAAGGCGAAAGATTTTTACGTTCTGAAGAGAAGCCAGAGTATACTGGGCAAAGGCCTCCTCCTGACCTACCACCATGGCAGCAGCCCTCACTTGGCCCGGGGAGAGCACCTAGAAGTGGGTTCGTGGTTTGGTGATGGAAAAACAAAAACGGCAACAGCCCATCTTCCACAGGATGCTCCGTTCTCAGTTCTATGCTGCTGACAGAGCATCACCTGTTCCGTTGCCCGGAAGAAGGCCATCCATGGCTACAATATGCAAATGAGGGCCTTTTCCCAGGAACCCCAGGGTTCAGTCTCCCACCGAAACCCCACCCACCCCTTTATTCTGTTGTTGAACCCAATTAAGAAAGCCCCAGCAAGCTGGAGCATGCAAAAATTGCCACAAAACTCAGTTTTGCTCCTCTCCACGGAAATCTTTAGTAAAAGGCGAAAGATTTTTACGTTCTGAAGAGAAGCCAGAATATACTGGGCAAGGGCCTCCTCCTGACCTACCACCATGGCAGCAGCCCTCACTTGGCCCGGGGACAGCACCTAGAAGTGGGTTCGTGGTTTGGTGATGGAAAAACAAAAACGGCAACAGCCCATCTTCCACAGGCTGCTCCGTTCTCAGTTCGATGCTGCTGACAGAGCATCACCTGTTCCGTTGCCCGGAAGAAGGCCATCCATGGCTACAATATGCAAATGAGGGCCTCTTCCCCACAACCCCAGGGTTCAGTCTCCCACCGAAACCCCACCCACCCATTACTTTATTCTGTTGTTGAACCCAATTAACGAAGCCCCAGCAAGCTGGAGCATGCAAAAATTGCCACAAAACTCAGTTTTGCTCTTCTCCACAGAAATCTTTAGTAAAAGGCGAAAGATTTTTACATTCTGAAGAGAAGCCAGAGTATACTGGGCAAAGGCCTCCTCCTGACCTACCACCATGGCAGCAGCCCTCACTTGGCCCGGGGAGAGCACCTAGAAGTGGGTTCGTGGTTTGGTGATGGAAAAACAAAAACGGCAACAGCCCATCTTCCACAGGATGCTCCGTTCTCAGTTCTATGCTGCTGACAGAGCATCACCTGTTCCGTTGCCCGGAAGAAGGCCATCCATGGCTACAATATGCAAATGAGGGCCTTTTCCCAGGAACCCCAGGGTTCAGTCTCCCACCGAAACCCCACCCACCCATTCCTTTATTCTGTTGTTGAACCCAATTAAGAAAGCCCCAGCAAGCTGGAGCATGCAAAAATTGCCACAAAACTCAGTTTTGCTCCTCTCCACGGAAATCTTTAGTAAAAGGCGAAAGATTTTTACGTTCTGAAGAGAAGCCAGAATATACTGGGCAAGGGCCTCCTCCTGACCTACCACCATGGCAGCAGCCCTCACTTGGCCCGGGGACAGCACCTAGAAGTGGGTTCGTGGTTTGGTGATGGAAAAACAAAAACGGCAACAGCCCATCTTCCACAGGCTGCTCCGTTCTCAGTTCTATGCTGCTGACAGAGCATCACCTGTTTCGTTGCCCGGAAGAAGGCCATCCATGGCTACAATATGCAAATGAGGGCCTCTTCCCAGCAACCCCAGGGTTCAGTCTCCCACCGAAACCCCCCCCACCCATTACTTTATTCTGTTGTTGAACCCAATTAAGGAAGCCCCAGCAAGCTGGAGCATGCAAAAATTGCCACAAAACTCAGTTTTGCTCCTCTCCACGGAAATCTTTAGTAAAAGGCGAAAGATTTTTACGTTCTGAAAAGAAGCCAGATTATACTGGGCAAAGGCCTCCTCCTGACCTACCACCATGGCAGCAGCCCTCACTTGGCCCGGGGAGAGCACCTAGAAGTGGGTTCGTGGTTTGGTGATGGAAAAACAAAAACGGCAACAGCCCATCTTCCACAGGATGCTCCGTTCTCAGTTCTATGCTGCTGACAGAGCATCACCTGTTCCGTTGCCCGGAAGAAGGCCATCCATGGCTACAATATGCAAATGAGGGCCTTTTCCCAGGAACCCCAGGGTTCAGTCTCCCACCGAAACCCCACCCACCCATTCCTTTATTCTGTTGTTGAACCCAATTAAGAAAGCCCCAGCAAGCTGGAGCATGCAAAAATTGCCACAAAACTCAGTTTTGCTCCTCTCCACGGAAATCTTTAGTAAAAGGCGAAAGATTTTTACGTTCTGAAGAGAAGCCAGAATATACTGGGCAAGGGCCTCCTCCTGACCTACCACCATGGCAGCAGCCCTCACTTGGCCCGGGGACAGCACCTAGAAGTGGGTTCGTGGTTTGGTGATGGAAAAACAAAAACGGCAACAGCCCATCTTCCACAGGCTGCTCCGTTCTCAGTTCGATGCTGCTGACAGAGCATCACCTGTTCCGTTGCCCGGAAGAAGGCCATCCATGGCTACAATATGCAAATGAGGGCCTCTTCCCCGCAACCCCAGGGTTCAGTCTCCCACCGAAACCCCACCCACCCATTACTTTATTCTGATGTTGAACCCAATTAACGAAGCCCCAGCAAGCTGGAGCATGCAAAAATTGCCACAAAACTCAGTTTTGCTCCTCTCCACGGAAATCTTTAGTAAAAGGCGAAAGATTTTTACGTTCTGAAGAGAAGCCTGAGTATACAGAGCAAGGGCCTCCTCCTGACCTACCACCATGGCAGCAGCCCTCACTTGGCCCGGGGAGAGCAACTAGAAGTGGGTTCGTGGTTTGGTGATGGAAAAACAAAAACGGCAACAGCCCATCTTCCACAGGCTGCTTCGTTCTCAGTTCTATGCTGCTGACAGAGCATCACCTGTTCCATTGCCCGGAAGAAGGCCATCCATGGCTACAATATGCAAATGAGGGCCTCTTCCCCGCAACCCCAGGGTTCAGTCTCCCACCGAAACCCCACCCACCCATTACTTTATTCTGTTGTTGAACCCAATTAAGGAAGCCCCAGCAAGCTGGAGCATGCAAAAATTGCCACAAAACTCAGTTTTGCTCCTCTCCACGGAAATCTTTAGTAAAAGGCGAAAGATTTTTACGTTCTGAAGAGAAGCCAGAGTATACTGGGCAAGGGCCTCCTCCTGACCTACCACCATGGCAGCAGCCCTCACTTGGCCCGGGGAGAGCACCTAGAAGTGGGTTCGTGGTTTGGTGATGGAAAAACAAAAACGGCAACAGCCCATCTTCCACAGGATGCTCCGTTCTCAGTTCTATGCTGCTGACAGAGCATCACCTGTTCCGTTGCCCGGAAGAAGGCCATCCATGGCTACAATATGCAAATGAGGGCCTTTTCCCAGGAACCCCAGGGTTCAGTCTCCCACCGAAACCCCACCCACCCATTACTTTATTCTGTTGTTGAACCCAATTAAGAAAGCCCCAGCAAGCTGGAGCATGCAAAAATTGCCACAAAACTCAGTTTTGCTCCTCTCCACGGAAATCTTTAGTAAAAGGCGAAAGATTTTTACATTCTGAAGAGAAGCCAGAGTATACTGTGCAAAGGCCTCCTCCTGACCTACCACCATGGCAGCAGCCCTCACTTGGCCCGGGAAGAGCACCTAGAAGTGGGTTCGTGGTTTGGAGATGGAAAAAAAAAAACGGCAACAGCCCATCTTCCATAGGATGCTCCGTTCTCAGTTCTATGCTGCTGACAGAGCATCACCTGTTCCATTGCCCGGAAGAAGGCCATCTATGGCTACAATATGCAAATGAGGGCCTTTTCCCAGGAACCCCAGGGTTCAGTCTCCCACCGAAACCCCACCCACCCATTCCTTTATTCTGTTGTTGAACCCAATTAAGAAAGCCCCAGCAAGCTGGAGCATGCAAAAATTGCCACAAAACTCAGTTTTGCTCCTCTCCACGGAAATCTTTAGTAAAAGGCGAAAGATTTTTACATTCTGAAGAGAAGCCAGAGTATACTGTGCAAAGGCCTCCTCCTGACCTACCACCATGGCAGCAGCCCTCACTTGGCCCGGGGAGAGCACCTAGAAGTGGGTTCGTGGTTTGGTGATGGAAAAACAAAAACGGCAACAGCCCATCTTCCACAGGCTGCTCCGTTCTCAGTTCGATGCTGCTGACAGAGCATCACCTGTTCCGTTGCCCGGAAGAAGGCCATCCATGGCTACAATATGCAAATGAGGGCCTCTTCCCAGCAACCCCAGGGTTCAGTCTCCCACCGAAACCCCACCCACCCATTACTTTATTCTGTTGTTGAACCCAATTAACGAAGCCCCAGCAAGTTGGAGCATGCAAAAATTGCCACAAAACTCAGTTTTGCTCCTCTCCACGGAAATCTTTAGTAAAAGGCGAAAGATTTTTACATTCTGAAGAGAAGCCTGAGTATACAGAGCAAGGGCCTCCTCCTGACCTACCACCATGGCAGCAGCCCTCACTTGGCCCGGGGAGAGCAACTAGAAGTGGGTTCGTGGTTTGGTGATGGAAAAACAAAAACGGCAACAGCCCATCTTCCACAGGCTGCTTCGTTCTCAGTTCTATGCTGCTGACAGAGCATCACCTGTTCCATTGCCCAGAAGAAGGCCATCCATGGCTACAATATGCAAATGAGGACCTCTTCCCCGCAACCCCAGGGTTCAGTCTCCCACCGAAACCCCACCCACCCATTACTTTATTCTGTTGTTGAACCCAATTAACGAAGCCCCAGCAAGCTGGAGCATGCAAAAATTGCCACAAAACTCAGTTTTGCTCCTCTCCACGGAAATCTTTAGTAAAAGGCAAAAGATTTTTACGTTCTGAAGAGAAGCCAGAGTATACTGGGCAAGGGCCTCCTCCTGACCTACCACCATGGCAGCAGCCCTCACTTGGCCCGGGGAGAGCACCTAGAAGTGGGTTCGTGGTTTGGTGATGGAAAAACAAAAACGGCAACAGCCCATCTTCCACAGGATGCTCCGTTCTCAGTTCTATGCTGCTGACAGAGCATCACCTGTTCCGTTGCCCGGAAGAAGGCCATCCATGGCTACAATATGCAAATGAGGGCCTTTTCCCAGGAACCCCAGGGTTCAGTCTCCCACCAAAACCCCACCCACCCATTCCTTTATTCTGTTGTTGAACCCAATTAAGAAAGCCCCAGCAAGCTGGAGCATGCAAAAATTGCCACAAAACTCAGTTTTGCTCCTCTCCACGGAAATCTTTAGTAAAAGGCGAAAGATTTTTACATTCTGAAGAGAAGCCAGAGTATACTGTGCAAAGGCCTCCTCCTGACCTACCACCATGGCAGCAGCCCTCACTTGGCCCGGGGAGAGCACCTAGAAGTGGGTTCGTGGTTTGGTGATGGAAAAAAAAAAACGGCAACAGCCCATCTTCCATAGGATGCTCCGTTCTCAGTTCTATGCTGCTGACAGAGCATCACCTGTTCCGTTGCCCGGAAGAAGGCCATCTATGGCTACAATATGCAAATGAGGGCCTTTTCCCAGGAACCCCAGGGTTCAGTCTCCCACCGAAACCCCACCCACCCATTCCTTTATTCTGTTGTTGAACCCAATTAAGAAAGCCCCAGCAAGCTGGAACATGCAAAAATTGCCACAAAACTCAGTTTTGCTCCTCTCCACGGAAATCTTTAGTAAAAGGCGAAAGATTTTTACATTCTGAAGAGAAGCCAGAGTATACTGTGCAAAGGCCTCCTCCTGACCTACCACCATGGCAGCAGCCCTCACTTGGCCCGGGGAGAGCACCTAGAAGTGGGTTCGTGGTTTGGTGATGGAAAAACAAAAACGGCAACAGCCCATCTTCCACAGGCTGCTCCGTTCTCAGTTCTATGCTGCTGACAGAGCATCACCTGTTCCGTTGCCCGGAAGAAGGCCATCCATGGCTACAATATGCAAATGAGGGCCTCTTCCCAGCAACCCCAGGGTTCAGTCTCCCACCGAAACCCCACCCACCCATTACTTTATTCTGTTGTTGAACCCAATTAAGGAAGCCCCAGCAAGCTGGAGCATGCAAAAATTGCCACAAAACTCAGTTTTGCTCCTCTCCACGGAAATCTTTAGTAAAAGGCGAAAGATTTTTACGTTCTGAAGAAAAGCCAGAGTATGCTGGGCAAAGGCTTCCTCCTGACCTACCACCATGGCAGCAGCCCTCACTTGGCCCGGGGAGAGCACCTAGAAGTGGGTTCGTGGTTTGGTGATGGAAAAACAAAAACGGCAACAGCCCATCTTCCACAGGATGCTCCGTTCTCAGTTCTATGCTGCTGACAGAGCATCACCTGTTCCGTTGCCCGGAAGAAGGCCATCCATGGCTACAATATGCAAATGAGGGCCTTTTCCCAGGAACCCCAGGGTTCAGTCTCCCACCGAAACCCCACCCACCCATTCCTTTATTCTGTTGTTGAACCCAATTAAGAAAGCCCCAGCAAGCTGGAGCATGCAAAAATTGCCACAAAACTCAGTTTTGCTCCTCTCCACGGAAATCTTTAGTAAAAGGCGAAAGATTTTTACGTTCTGAAGAGAAGCCAGAATATACTGGGCAAGGGCCTCCTCCTGACCTACCACCATGGCAGCAGCCCTCACTTGGCCCGGGGAGAGCACCTAGAAGTGGGTTCGTGGTTTGGTGATGGAAAAACAAAAACGGCAACAGCCCATCTTCCACAGGATGCTCCGTTCTCAGTTCTATGCTGCTGACAGAGCATCACCTGTTCCGTTGCCCGGAAGAAGGCCATCCATGGCTACAATATGCAAATGAGGGCCTCTTCCCAGCAACCCCAGGGTTCAGTCTCCCACCGAAACCCCACCCACCCATTACTTTATTCTGTTGTTGAACCCAATTAAGGAAGCCCCAGCAAGCTGGAGCATGCAAAAATTGCCACAAAACTCAGTTTTGCTCCTCTCCACGGAAATCTTTAGTAAAAGGCGAAAGATTTTTACGTTCTGAAAAGAAGCCAGAGTATACTGGGCAAAGGCCTCCTCCTGACCTACCACCATGGCAGCAGCCCTCACTTGGCCCGGGGAGAGCACCTAGAAGTGGGTTCGTGGTTTGGTGATGGAAAAAAAAAAACGGCAACAGCCCATCTTCCATAGGATGCTCCGTTCTCAGTTCTATGCTGCTGACAGAGCATCACCTGTTCCGTTGCCCGGAAGAAGGCCATCTATGGCTACAATATGCAAATGAGGGCCTTTTCCCAGGAACCCCAGGGTTCAGTCTCCCACCGAAACCCCACCCACCCATTCCTTTATTCTGTTGTTGAACCCAATTAAGAAAGCCCCAGCAAGCTGGAGCATGCAAAAATTGCCACAAAACTCAGTTTTGCTCCTCTCCACGGAAATCTTTAGTAAAAGGCGAAAGATTTTTACATTCTGAAGAGAAGCCAGAGTATACTGTGCAAAGGCCTCCTCCTGACCTACCACCATGGCAGCAGCCCTCACTTGGCCCGGGGAGAGCACCTAGAAGTGGGTTCGTGGTTTGGTGATGGAAAAACAAAAACGGCAACAGCCCATCTTCCACAGGCTGCTCCGTTCTCAGTTCTATGCTGCTGACAGAGCATCACCTGTTCCGTTGCCCGGAAGAAGGCCATCCATGGCTACAATATGCAAATGAGGGCCTCTTCCCAGCAACCCCAGGGTTCAGTCTCCCACCGAAACCCCACCCACCCATTACTTTATTCTGTTGTTGAACCCAATTAAGGAAGCCCCAGCAAGCTGGAGCACGCAAAAATTGCCACAAAACTCAGTTTTGCTCCTCTCCACGGAAATCTTTAGTAAAAGGCGAAAGATTTTTACGTTCTGAAGAGAAGCCAGAGTATACTGGGCAAAGGCCTCCTCCTGACCTACCACCATGGCAGCAGCCCTCACTTGGCCCGGGGAGAGCACCTAGAAGTGGGTTCGTGGTTTGGTGATGGAAAAACAAAAACGGCAACAGCCCATCTTCCACAGGATGCTCCGTTCTCAGTTCTATGCTGCTGACAGAGCATCACCTGTTCCGTTGCCCGGAAGAAGGCCATCCATGGCTACAATATGCAAATGAGGGCCTTTTCCCAGGAACCCCAGGGTTCAGTCTCCCACCGAAACCCCACCCACCCATTCCTTTATTCTGTTGTTGAACCCAATTAAGAAAGCCCCAGCAAGCTGGAGCATGCAAAAATTGCCACAAAACTCAGTTTTGCTCCTCTCCACGGAAATCTTTAGTAAAAGGCGAAAGATTTTTACGTTCTGAAGAGAAGCCAGAATATACTGGGCAAGGGCCTCCTCCTGACCTACCACCATGGCAGCAGCCCTCACTTGGCCCGGGGACAGCACCTAGAAGTGGGTTCGTGGTTTGGTGATGGAAAAACAAAAACGGCAACAGCCCATCTTCCACAGGCTGCTCCGTTCTCAGTTCTATGCTGCTGACAGAGCATCACCTGTTCCGTTGCCCGGAAGAAGGCCATCCATGGCTACAATATGCAAATGAGGGCCTCTTCCCAGCAACCCCAGGGTTCAGTCTCCCACCGAAACCCCACCCACCCATTACTTTATTCTGTTGTTGAACCCAATTAAGGAAGCCCCAGCAAGCTGGAGCATGCAAAAATTGCCACAAAACTCAGTTTTGCTCCTCTCCACGGAAATCTTTAGTAAAAGGCGAAAGATTTTTACATTCTGAAGAGAAGCCAGACTATACTGGGCAAAGGCCTCCTCCTGACCTACCACCATGGCAGCAGCCCTCACTTGGCCCGGGGAGAGCACCTAGAAGTGGGTTCGTGGTTTGGTGATGGAAAAACAAAAACGGCAACAGCCCATCTTCCACAGGATGCTCCGTTCTCAGTTCTATGCTGCTGACAGAGCATCACCTGTTCCGTTGCCCGGAAGAAGGCCATCCATGGCTACAATATGCAAATGAGGGCCTTTTCCCAGGAACCCCAGGGTTCAGTCTCCCACCGAAACCCCACCCACCCATTCCTTTATTCTGTTGTTGAACCCAATTAAGAAAGCCCCAGCAAGCTGGAGCATGCAAAAATTGCCACAAAACTCAGTTTTGCTCCTCTCCACGGAAATCTTTAGTAAAAGGCGAAAGATTTTTACGTTCTGAAGAGAAGCCAGAATATACTGGGCAAGGGCCTCCTCCTGACCTACCACCATGGCAGCAGCCCTCACTTGGCCCGGGGACAGCACCTAGAAGTGGGTTCGTGGTTTGGTGATGGAAAAACAAAAACGGCAACAGCCCATCTTCCACAGGCTGCTCCGTTCTCAGTTCTATGCTGCTGACAGAGCATCACCTGTTCCGTTGCCCGGAAGAAGGCCATCCATGGCTACAATATGCAAATGAGGGCCTCTTCCCAGCGACCCCAGGGTTCAGTCTCCCACCAAAACCCCACCCACCCATTACTTTATTCTGTTGTTGAACCCAATTAAGGAAGCCCCAGCAAGCTGGAGCATGCAAAAATTGCCACAAAACTCAGTTTTGCTCCTCTCCACGGAAATCTTTAGTAAAAGGCGAAAGATTTTTACGTTCTGAAGAGAAGCCAGAGTATACTGGGCAAAGGCCTCCTCCTGACCTACCACCATGGCAGCAGCCCTCACTTGGCCCGGGGAGAGCACCTAGAAGTGGGTTCATGGTTTGGTGATGGAAAAACAAAAACGGCAACAGCCCATCTTCCACAGGATGCTCCGTTCTCAGTTCTATGCTGCTGACAGAGCATCACCTGTTCCGTTGCCCGGAAGAAGGCCATCCATGGCTACAATATGCAAATGAGGGCCTTTTCCCAGGAACCCCAGGGTTCAGTCTCCCACCGAAACCCCACCCACCCATTCCTTTATTCTGTTGTTGAACCCAATTAAGAAAGCCACAGCAAGCTGGAGCATGCAAAAATTGCCACAAAACTCAGTTTTGCTCCTCTCCACGGAAATCTTTAGTAAAAGGCGAAAGATTTTTACGTTCTGAAGAGAAGCCAGAATATACTGGGCAAGGGCCTCCTCCTGACCTACCACCATGGCAGCAGCCCTCACTTGGCCCGGGGACAGCACCTAGAAGTGGGTTCGTGGTTTGGTGATGGAAACACAAAAACGGCAACAGCCCATCTTCCACAGGCTGCTTCGTTCTCAGTTCTATGCTGCTGACAGAGCATCACCTGTTCCATTGCCCGAAAGAAGGCCATCCATGGCTACAACATGCAAATGAGGGCCTCTTCCCCGCAACCCCAGGGTTCAGTCTCCCACCGAAACCCCACCCACCCATTACTTTATTCTGTTGTTGAACCCAATTAATGAAGCCCCAGCAAGCTGGAGCATGCAAAAATTGCCACAAAACTCAGTTTTGCTCCTCTCCACGGAAATCTTTAGTAAAAGGCGAAAGATTTTTACGTTCTGAAGAGAAGCCAGAGTATACTGGGCAAGGGCCTCCTCCTGACCTACCACCATGGCAGCAGCCCTCACTTGGCCCGGGGAGAGCACCTAGAAGTGGGTTCGTGGTTTGGTGATGGAAAAACAAAAACGGCAACAGCCCATCTTCCACAGGATGCTCCGTTCTCAGTTCTATGCTGCTGACAGAGCATCACCTGTTCCGTTGCCCGGAAGAAGGCCATCCATGGCTACAATATGCAAATGAGGGCCTTTTCCCAGGAACCCCAGGGTTCAGTCTCCCACCGAAACCCCACCCACCCATTCCTTTATTCTGTTGTTGAACCCAATTAAGAAAGCCCCAGCAAGCTGGAGCATGCAAAAATTGCCACAAAACTCAGTTTTGCTCCTCTCCACGGAAATCTTTAGTAAAAGGCGAAAGATTTTTACATTCTGAAGAGAAGGCAGAGTATACTGTGCAAAGGCCTCCTCCTGACCTACCACCATGGCAGCAGCCCTCACTTGGCCCGGGGAGAGCACCTAGAAGTGGGTTCGTGGTTTGGTGATGGAAAAACAAAAACGGCAACAGCCCATCTTCCACAGGCTGCTCCGTTCTCAGTTCTATGCTGCTGACAGAGCATCACCTGTTCCGTTGCCCGGAAGAAGGCCATCCACGGCTACAATATGCAAATGAGGGCCTCTTCCCAGCAACCCCAGGGTTCAGTCTCCCACCGAAACCCCACCCACCCATTACTTTATTCTGTTGTTGAACCCAATTAAGGAAGCCCCAGCAAGCTGGAGCATGCAAAAATTGCCACAAAACTCAGTTTTGCTCCTCTCCACGGAAATCTTTAGTAAAAGGCGAAAGATTTTTACGTTCTGAAGAGAAGCCAGAGTATACTGGGCAAAGGCCTCCTCCTGACCTACCACCATGGCAGCAGCCCTCACTTGGCCCGGGGAGAGCACCTAGAAGTGGGTTCGTGGTTTGGTGATGGAAAAACAAAAACGGCAACAGCCCATCTTCCACAGGCTGCTCCGTTCTCAGTTCTATGCTGCTGACAGAGCATCACCTGTTCCGTTACCCGGAAGAAGGCCATCCATGGCTACAATATGCAAATGAGGGCCTCTTCCCAGCAACCCCAGGGTTCAGTCTCCCACCGAAACCCCACCCACCCATTACTTTATTCTGTTGTTGAACCCAATTAAGGAAGCCCCAGCAAGCTGGAGCATGCAAAAATTGCCACAAAACTCAGTTTTGCTCCTCTCCACGGAAATCTTTAGTAAAAGGCGAAAGATTTTTACGTTCTGAAGAGAAGCCAGAATATACTGGGCAAGGGCCTCCTCCTGACCTACCACCATGGCAGCAGCCCTCACTTGGCCCGGGGAGAGCAACTAGAAGTGGGTTCGTGGTTTGGTGATGGAAAAACAAAAACGGCAACAGCCCATCTTCCACAGGCTGCTTCGTTCTCAGTTCTATGCTGCTGACAGAGCATCACCTGTTCCATTGCCCGAAAGAAGGCCATCCATGGCTACAATATGCAAATGAGGACCTCTTCCCCGCAACCCCAGGGTTCAGTCTCCCACCGAAACCCCACCCACCCATTACTTTATTCTGTTGTTGAACCCAATTAACGAAGCCCCAGCAAGCTGGAGCATGCAAAAATTGCCACAAAACTCAGTTTTGCTCCTCTCCACGGAAATCTTTAGTAAAAGGCGAAAGATTTTTACGTTCTGAAGAGAAGCCAGAGCATACTGGGCAAGGGCCTCCTCCTGACCTACCACCATGGCAGCAGCCCTCACTTGGCCCGGGGAGAGCACCTAGAAGTGGGTTCGTGGTTTGGTGATGGAAAAACAAAAACGGCAACAGCCCATCTTCCACAGGATGCTCCGTTCTCAGTTCTATGCTGCTGACAGAGCATCACCTGTTCCGTTGCCCGGAAGAAGGCCATCCATGGCTACAATATGCAAATGAGGGCCTTTTCCCAGGAACCCCAGGGTTCAGTCTCCCACCGAAACCCCACCCACCCATTCCTTTATTCTGTTGTTGAACCCAATTAAGAAAGCCCCAGCAAGCTGGAGCATGCAAAAATTGCCACAAAACTCAGTTTTGCTCCTCTCCACGGAAATCTTTAGTAAAAGGCGAAAGATTTTTACATTCTGAAGAGAAGCCAGAGTATACTGTGCAAAGGCCTCCTCCTGACCTACCACCATGGCAGCAGCCCTCACTTGGCCCGGGGAGAGCACCTAGAAGTGGGTTCGTGGTTTGGTGATGGAAAAACAAAAACGGCAACAGCCCATCTTCCACAGGATGCTCCGTTCTCAGTTCTATGCTGCTGACAGAGCATCACCTGTTCCGTTGCCCGGAAGAAGGCCATCCATGGCTACAATATGCAAATGAGGGCCTTTTCCCAGGAACCCCAGGGTTCAGTCTCCCACCGAAACCCCACCCACCCATTCCTTTATTCTGTTGTTGAACCCAATTAAGAAAGCCCCAGCAAGCTGGAGCATGCAAAAATTGCCACAAAACTCAGTTTTGCTCCTCTCCACGGAAATCTTTAGTAAAAGGCGAAAGATTTTTACATTCTGAAAAGAAGCCAGAGTATACTGTGCAAAGGCCTCCTCCTGACCTACCACCATGGCAGCAGCCCTCACTTGGCCCGGGGAGAGCACCTAGAAGTGGGTTCGTGGTTTGGTGATGGAAAAACAAAAACGGCAACAGCCCATCTTCCACAGGCTGCTCCGTTCTCAGTTCTATGCTGCTGACAGAGCATCACCTGTTCCGTTGCCCGGAAGAAGGCCATCCATGGCTACAATATGCAAATGAGGGCCTCTTCCCAGCAACCCCAGGGTTCAGTCTCCCACCGAAACCCCACCCACCCATTACTTTATTCTGTTGTTGAACCCAATTAAGGAAGCCCCAGCAAGCTGGAGCATGCAAAAATTGCCACAAAACTCAGTTTTGCTCCTCTCCACGGAAATCTTTAGTAAAAGGCGAAAGATTTTTACGTTCTGAAGAGAAGCCAGAGTATGCTGGGCAAAGGCTTCCTCCTGACCTACCACCATGGCAGCAGCCCTCACTTGGCCCGGGGAGAGCACCTAGAAGTGGGTTCGTGGTTTGGTGATGGAAAAACAAAAACGGCAACAGCCCATCTTCCACAGGATGCTCCGTTCTCAGTTCTATGCTGCTGACAGAGCATCACCTGTTCCGTTGCCCGGAAGAAGGCCATCCATGGCTACAATATGCAAATGAGGGCCTTTTCCCAGGAACCCCAGGGTTCAGTCTCCCACCGAAACCCCACCCACCCATTACTTTATTCTGTTGTTGAACCCAATTAAGGAAGCCCCAGCAAGCTGGAGAATGCAAAAATTGCCACAAAACTCAGTTTTGCTCCTCTCCACGGAAATCTTTAGTAAAAGGCGAAAGATTTTTACGTTCTGAAGAGAAGCCAGAGTATACTGGGCAAAGGCCTCCTCCTGACCTACCACCATGGCAGCAGCCCTCACTTGACCCGGGGAGAGCACCTAGAAGTGGGTTCGTGGTTTGGTGATGGAAAAACAAAAACGGCAACAGCCCATCTTCCACAGGATGCTCCGTTCTCAGTTCTATGCTGCTGACAGAGCATCACCTGTTCCGTTGCCCGGAAGAAGGCCATCCATGGCTACAATATGCAAATGAGGGCCTTTTCCCAGGAACCCCAGGGTTCAGTCTCCCACCGAAACCCCACCCACCCATTCCTTTATTCTGTTGTTGAACCCAATTAAGAAAGCCCCAGCAAGCTGGAGCATGCAAAAATTGCCACAAAACTCAGTTTTGCTCCTCTCCACGGAAATCTTTAGTAAAAGGCGAAAGATTTTTACGTTCTGAAGAGAAGCCAGAATATACTGGGCAAGGGCCTCCTCCTGACCTACCACCATGGCAGCAGCCCTCACTTGGCCCGGGGAGAGCACCTAGAAGTGGGTTCGTGGTTTGGTGATGGAAAAACAAAAACGGCAACAGCCCATCTTCCACAGGATGCTCCGTTCTCAGTTCTATGCTGCTGACAGAGCATCACCTGTTCCGTTGCCCGGAAGAAGGCCATCCATGGCTACAATATGCAAATGAGGGCCTCTTCCCAGCAACCCCAGGGTTCAGTCTCCCACCGAAACCCCACCCACCCATTACTTTATTCTGTTGTTGAACCCAATTAAGGAAGCCCCAGCAAGCTGGAGCATGCAAAAATTGCCACAAAACTCAGTTTTGCTCCTCTCCACGGAAATCTTTAGTAAAAGGCGAAAGATTTTTACGTTCTGAAAAGAAGCCAGAGTATACTGGGCAAAGACCTCCTCCTGACCTACCACCATGGCAGCAGCCCTCACTTGGCCCGGGGAGAGCACCTAGAAGTGGGTTCGTGGTTTGGTGATGGAAAAAAAAAAACGGCAACAGCCCATCTTCCATAGGATGCTCCGTTCTCAGTTCTATGCTGCTGACAGAGCATCACCTGTTCCGTTGCCCGGAAGAAGGCCATCTATGGCTACAATATGCAAATGAGGGCCTTTTCCCAGGAACCCCAGGGTTCAGTCTCCCACCGAAACCCCACCCACCCATTCCTTTATTCTGTTGTTGAACCCAATTAAGAAAGCCCCAGCAAGCTGGAGCATGCAAAAATTGCCACAAAACTCAGTTTTGCTCCTCTCCACGGAAATCTTTAATAAAAGGCGAAAGATTTTTACATTCTGAAGAGAAGCCAGAGTATACTGTGCAAAGGCCTCCTCCTGACCTACCACCATGGCAGCAGCCCTCACTTGGCCCGGGGAGAGCACCTAGAAGTGGGTTCGTGGTTTGGTGATGGAAAAACAAAAACGGCAACAGCCCATCTTCCACAGGCTGCTCCGTTCTCAGTTCTATGCTGCTGACAGAGCATCACCTGTTCCGTTGCCCGGAAGAAGGCCATCCATGGCTACAATATGCAAATGAGGGCCTCTTCCCAGCAACCCCAGGGTTCAGTCTCCCACCGAAACCCCACCCACCCATTACTTTATTCTGTTGTTGAACCCAATTAAGGAAGCCCCAGCAAGCTGGAGCATGCAAAAATTGCCACAAAACTCAGTTTTGCTCCTCTCCACGGAAATCTTTAGTAAAAGGCGAAAGATTTTTACGTTCTGAAGAGAAGCCGGAGTATACTGGGCAAAGGCCTCCTCCTGACCTACCACCATGGCAGCAGCCCTCACTTGGCCCGGGGAGAGCACCTAGAAGTGGGTTCGTGGTTTGGTGATGGAAAAACAAAAACGGCAACAGCCCATCTTCCACAGGATGCTCCGTTCTCAGTTCTATGCTGCTGACAGAGCATCACCTGTTCCGTTGCCCGGAAGAAGGCCATCCATGGCTACAATATGCAAATGAGGGCCTTTTCCCAGGAACCCCAGGGTTCAGTCTCCCACCGAAACCCCACCCACCCATTCCTTTATTCTGTTGTTGAACCCAATTAAGAAAGCCCCAGCAAGCTGGAGCATGCAAAAATTGCCACAAAGCTCAGTTTTGCTCCTCTCCACGGAAATCTTTAGTAAAAGGCGAAAGATTTTTACGTTCTGAAGAGAAGCCAGAATATACTGGGCAAGGGCCTCCTCCTGACCTACCACCATGGCAGCAGCCCTCACTTGGCCCGGGGACAGCACCTAGAAGTGGGTTCGTGGTTTGGTGATGGAAAAACAAAAACGGCAACAGCCCATCTTCCACAGGCTGCTCCGTTCTCAGTTCTATGCTGCTGACAGAGCATCACCTGTTCCGTTGCCCGGAAGAAGGCCATCCATGGCTACAATATGCAAATGAGGGCCTCTTCCCAGCAACCCCAGGGTTCAGTCTCCCACCGAAACCCCACCCACCCATTACTTTATTCTGTTGTTGAACCCAATTAAGGAAGCCCCAGCAAGCTGGAGCATGCAAAAATTGCCACAAAACTCAGTTTTGCTCCTCTCCACGGAAATCTTTAGTAAAAGGCGAAAGATTTTTACATTCTGAAGAGAAGCCAGAGTATACTGGGCAAAGGCCTCCTCCTGACCTACCACCATGGCAGCAGCCCTCACTTGGCCCGGGGAGAGCACCTAGAAGTGGGTTCGTGGTTTGGTGATGGAAAAACAAAAACGGCAACAGCCCATCTTCCACAGGATGCTCCGTTCTCAGTTCTATGCTGCTGACAGAGCATCACCTGTTCCGTTGCCCGGAAGAAGGCCATCCATGGCTACAATATGCAAATGAGGGCCTTTTCCCAGGAACCCCAGGGTTCAGTCTCCCACCGAAACCCCACCCACCCATTCCTTTATTCTGTTGTTGAACCCAATTAAGAAAGCCCCAGCAAGCTGGAGCATGCAAAAATTGCCACAAAACTCAGTTTTGCTCCTCTCCACGGAAATCTTTAGTAAAAGGCGAAAGATTTTTACGTTCTGAAGAGAAGCCAGAATATACTGGGCAAGGGCCTCCTCCTGACCTACCACCATGGCAGCAGCCCTCACTTGGCCCGGGGACAGCACCTAGAAGTGGGTTCGTGGTTTGGTGATGGAAAAACAAAAACGGCAACAGCCCATCTTCCACAGGCTGCTCCGTTCTCAGTTCTATGCTGCTGACAGAGCATCACCTGTTCCGTTGCCCGGAAGAAGGCCATCCATGGCTACAATATGCAAATGAGGGCCTCTTCCCAGCGACCCCAGGGTTCAGTCTCCCACCAAAACCCCACCCACCCATTACTTTATTCTGTTGTTGAACCCAATTAAGGAAGCCCCAGCAAGCTGGAGCATGCAAAAATTGCCACAAAACTCAGTTTTGCTCCTCTCCACGGAAATCTTTAGTAAAAGGCGAAAGATTTTTACGTTCTGAAGAGAAGCCAGAATATACTGGGCAAGAGCCTCCTCCTGACCTACCACCATGGCAGCAGCCCTCACTTGGCCCGGGGACAGCACCTAGAAGTGGGTTCGTGGTTTGGTGATGGAAAAACAAAAACGGCAACAGCCCATCTTCCACAGGCTGCTCCGTTCTCAGTTCTATGCTGCTGACAGAGCATCACCTGTTCCGTTGCCCGGAAGAAGGCCATCCATGGCTACAATATGCAAATGAGGGCCTCTTCCCAGCGACCCCAGGGTTCAGTCTCCCACCAAAACCCCACCCACCCATTACTTTATTCTGTTGTTGAACCCAATTAAGGAAGCCCCAGCAAGCTGGAGCATGCAAAAATTGCCACAAAACTCAGTTTTGCTCCTCTCCACGGAAATCTTTAGTAAAAGGCGAAAGATTTTTACGTTCTGAAGAGAAGCCAGAATATACTGGGCAAGGGCCTCCTCCTGACCTACCACCATGGCAGCAGCCCTCACTTGGCCCGGGGACAGCACCTAGAAGTGGGTTCGTGGTTTGGTGATGGAAAAACAAAAACGGCAACAGCCCATCTTCCACAGGCTGCTCCGTTCTCAGTTCTATGCTGCTGACAGAGCATCACCTGTTCCGTTGCCCGGAAGAAGGCCATCCATGGCTACAATATGCAAATGAGGGCCTCTTCCCAGCGACCCCAGGGTTCAGTCTCCCACCAAAACCCCACCCACCCATTACTTTATTCTGTTGTTGAACCCAATTAAGGAAGCCCCAGCAAGCTGGAGCATGCAAAAATTGCCACAAAACTCAGTTTTGCTCCTCTCCACGGAAATCTTTAGTAAAAGGCGAAAGATTTTTACGTTCTGAAGAGAAGCCAGAGTATACTGGGCAAAGGCCTCCTCCTGACCTACCACCATGGCAGCAGCCCTCACTTGGCCCGGGGAGAGCACCTAGAAGTGGGTTCATGGTTTGGTGATGGAAAAACAAAAACGGCAACAGCCCATCTTCCACAGGATGCTCCGTTCTCAGTTCTATGCTGCTGACAGAGCATCACCTGTTCCGTTGCCCGGAAGAAGGCCATCCATGGCTACAATATGCAAATGAGGGCCTTTTCCCAGGAACCCCAGGGTTCAGTCTCCCACCGAAACCCCACCCACCCATTCCTTTATTCTGTTGTTGAACCCAATTAAGAAAGCCCCAGCAAGCTGGAGCATGCAAAAATTGCCACAAAACTCAGTTTTGCTCCTCTCCACGGAAATCTTTAGTAAAAGGCGAAAGAATTTTACGTTCTGAAGAGAAGCCAGAATATACTGGGCAAGGGCCTCCTCCTGACCTACCACCATGGCAGCAGCCCTCACTTGGCCCGGGGACAGCACCTAGAAGTGGGTTCGTGGTTTGGTGATGGAAAAACAAAAACGGCAACAGCCCATCTTCCACAGGCTGCTCCGTTCTCAGTTCTATGCTGCTGACAGAGCATCACCTGTTCCGTTGCCCGGAAGAAGGCCATCCATGGCTACAATATGCAAATGAGGGCCTCTTCCCAGCGACCCCAGGGTTCAGTCTCCCACCAAAACCCCACCCACCCATTACTTTATTCTGTTGTTGAACCCAATTAAGGAAGCCCCAGCAAGCTGGAGCATGCAAAAATTGCCACAAAACTCAGTTTTGCTCCTCTCCACGGAAATCTTTAGTAAAAGGCGAAAGATTTTTACGTTCTGAAGAGAAGCCAGAATATACTGGGCAAGGGCCTCCTCCTGACCTACCACCATGGCAGCAGCCCTCACTTGGCCCGAGGACAGCACCTAGAAGTGGGTTCGTGGTTTGGTGATGGAAAAACAAAAACGGCAACAGCCCATCTTCCACAGGCTGCTCCGTTCTCAGTTCTATGCTGCTGACAGAGCATCACCTGTTCCGTTGCCCGGAAGAAGGCCATCCATGGCTACAATATGCAAATGAGGGCCTCTTCCCAGCGACCCCAGGGTTCAGTCTCCCACCAAAACCCCACCCACCCATTACTTTATTCTGTTGTTGAACCCAATTAAGGAAGCCCCAGCAAGCTGGAGCATGCAAAAATTGCCACAAAACTCAGTTTTGCTCCTCTCCACGGGAATCTTTAGTAAAAGGCGAAAGATTTTTACGTTCTGAAGAGAAGCCAGAGTATACTGGGCAAAGGCCTCCTCCTGACCTACCACCATGGCAGCAGCCCTCACTTGGCCCGGGGAGAGCACCTAGAAGTGGGTTCATGGTTTGGTGATGGAAAAACAAAAACGGCAACAGCCCATCTTCCACAGGATGCTCCGTTCTCAGTTCTATGCTGCTGACAGAGCATCACCTGTTCCGTTGCCCGGAAGAAGGCCATCCATGGCTACAATATGCAAATGAGGGCCTTTTCCCAGGAACCCCAGGGTTCAGTCTCCCACCGAAACCCCACCCACCCATTCCTTTATTCTGTTGTTGAACCCAATTAAGAAAGCCCCAGCAAGCTGGAGCATGCAAAAATTGCCACAAAACTCAGTTTTGCTCCTCTCCACGGAAATCTTTAGTAAAAGGCGAAAGAATTTTACGTTCTGAAGAGAAGCCAGAATATACTGGGCAAGGGCCTCCTCCTGACCTACCACCATGGCAGCAGCCCTCACTTGGCCCGGGGACAGCACCTAGAAGTGGGTTCGTGGTTTGGTGATGGAAAAACAAAAACGGCAACAGCCCATCTTCCACAGGCTGCTTCGTTCTCAGTTCTATGCTGCTGACAGAGCATCACCTGTTCCATTGCCCGAAAGAAGGCCATCCATGGCTACAATATGCAAATGAGGGCCTCTTCCCCGCAACCCCAGGGTTCAGTCTCCCACCGAAACCCCACCCACCCATTACTTTATTCTGTTGTTGAACCCAATTAACGAAGCCACAGCAAGCTGGAGCATGCAAAAATTGCCACAAAACTCAGTTTTGCTCCTCTCCACGGAAATCTTTAGTAAAAGGCGAAAGATTTTTACGTTCTGAAGAGAAGCCAGAGTATACTGGGCAAGGGCCTCCTCCTGACCTACCACCATGGCAGCAGCCCTCACTTGGCCCGGGGAGAGCACCTAGAAGTGGGTTCGTGGTTTGGTGATGGAAAAACAAAAACGGCAACAGCCCATCTTCCACAGGATGCTCCGTTCTCAGTCCTATGCTGCTGACAGAGCATCACCTGCTCCGTTGCCCGGAAGAAGGCCATCCATGGCTACAATATGCAAATGAGGGCCTTTTCCCAGGAACCCCAGGGTTCAGTCTCCCACCGAAACCCCACCCACCCATTCCTTTATTCTGTTGTTGAACCCAATTAAGAAAGCCCCAGCAAGCTGGAGCATGCAAAAATTGCCACAAAACTCAGTTTTGCTCCTCTCCACGGAAATCTTTAGTAAAAGGCGAAAGATTTTTACATTCTGAAGAAAAGCCAGAGTATACTGTGCAAAGGCCTCCTCCTGACCTACCACCATGGCAGCAGCCCTCACTTGGCCCGGGGAGAGCACCTAGAAGTGGGTTCGTGGTTTGGTGATGGAAAAACAAAAACGGCAACAGCCCATCTTCCACAGGCTGCTCCGTTCTCAGTTCTATGCTGCTGACAGAGCATCACCTGTTCCGTTGCCCGGAAGAAGGCCATCCATTGCTACAATATGCAAATGAGGGCCTCTTCCCAGCAACCCCAGGGTTCAGTCTCCCACCGAAACCCCACCCACCCATTACTTTATTCTGTTGTTGAACCCAATTAAGGAAGCCCCAGCAAGCTGGAGCATGCAAAAATTGCCACAAAACTCAGTTTTGCTCCTCTCCACGGAAATCTTTAGTAAAAGGCGAAAGATTTTTACGTTCTGAAGAGAAGCCAGAGTATACTGGGCAAAGGCCTCCTCCTGACCTACCACCATGGCAGCAGCCCTCACTTGGCCCGGGGAGAGCACCTAGAAGTGGGTTCGTGGTTTGGTGATGGAAAAACAAAAACGGCAACAGCCCATCTTCCACAGGCTGCTCCGTTCTCAGTTCTATGCTGCTGACAGAGCATCACCTGTTCCGTTACCCGGAAGAAGGCCATCCATGGCTACAATATGCAAATGAGGGCCTCTTCCCAGCAACCCCAGGGTTCAGTCTCCCACCGAAACCCCACCCACCCATTACTTTATTCTGTTGTTGAACCCAATTAAGGAAGCCCCAGCAAGCTGGAGCATGCAAAAATTGCCACAAAACTCAGTTTTGCTCCTCTCCACGGAAATCTTTAGTAAAAGGCGAAAGATTTTTACGTTCTGAAGAGAAGCCGGAGTATACTGGGCAAAGGCCTCCTCCTGACCTACCACCATGGCAGCAGCCCTCACTTGACCCGGGGAGAGCACCTAGAAGTGGGTTCGTGGTTTGGTGATGGAAAAACAAAAACGGCAACAGCCCATCTTCCACAGGATGCTCCGTTCTCAGTTCTATGCTGCTGACAGAGCATCACCTGTTCCGTTGCCCGGAAGAAGGACATCCATGGCTACAATATGCAAATGAGGGCCTTTTCCCAGGAACCCCAGGGTTCAGTCTCCCACCGAAACCCCACCCACCCATTCCTTTATTCTGTTGTTGAACCCAATTAAGAAAGCCCCAGCAAGCTGGAGCATGCAAAAATTGCCACAAAACTCAGTTTTGCTCCTCTCCACGGAAATCTTTAGTAAAAGGCGAAAGATTTTTACGTTCTGAAGAGAAGCCAGAATATACTGGGCAAGGGCCTCCTCCTGACCTACCACCATGGCAGCAGCCCTCACTTGGCCCGGGGACAGCACCTAGAAGTGGGTTCGTGGTTTGGTGATGGAAAAACAAAAACGGCAACAGCCCATCTTCCACAGGCTGCTCCGTTCTCAGTTCGATGCTGCTGACAGAGCATCACCTGTTCCGTTGCCCGGAAGAAGGCCATCCATGGCTACAATATGCAAATGAGGGCCTCTTCCCCGCAACCCCAGGGTTCAGTCTCCCACCGAAACCCCACCCACCCATTACTTTATTCTGTTGTTGAACCCAATTAACGAAGCCCCAGCAAGCTGGAGCATGCAAAAATTGCCACAAAACTCAGTTTTGCTCCTCTCCACGGAAATCTTTAGTAAAAGGCGAAAGATTTTTACGTTCTGATGAAAAGCCTGAGTATACAGAGCAAGGGCCTCCTCCTGACCTACCACCATGGCAGCAGCCCTCACTTGGCCCGGGGAGAGCAACTAGAAGTGGGTTCGTGGTTTGGTGATGGAAAAACAAAAACGGCAACAGCCCATCTTCCACAGGCTGCTTCGTTCTCAGTTCTATGCTGCTGACAGAGCATCACCTGTTCCATTGCCCGAAAGAAGGCCATCCATGGCTACAATATGCAAATGAGGACTTCTTCCCCGCAACCCCAGGGTTCAGTCTCCCACCGAAACCCCACCCACCCATTACTTTATTCTGTTGTTGAACCCAATTAACGAAGCCCCAGCAAGCTGGAGCATGCAAAAATTGCCACAAAACTCAGTTTTGCTCCTCTCCACGGAAATCTTTAGTAAAAGGCGAAAAATTTTTACGTTCTGAAGAGAAGCCAGAGCATACTGGGCAAGGGCCTCCTCCTGACCTACCACCATGGCAGCAGCCCTCACTTGGCCCGGGGAGAGCACCTAGAAGTGGGTTCGTGGTTTGGTGATGGAAAAACAAAAACGGCAACAGCCCATCTTCCACAGGATGCTCCGTTCTCAGTTCTATGCTGCTGACAGAGCATCACCTGTTCCGTTGCCCGGAAGAAGGCCATCCATGGCTACAATATGCAAATGAGGGCCTTTTCCCAGGAACCCCAGGGTTCAGTCTCCCACCGAAACCCCACCCACCCATTCCTTTATTCTGTTGTTGAACCCAATTAAGAAAGCCCCAGCAAGCTGGAGCATGCAAAAATTGCCACAAAACTCAGTTTTGCTCCTCTCCACGGAAATCTTTAGTAAAAGGCGAAAGATTTTTACATTCTGAAGAGAAGCCAAAGTATACTGGGCAAGGGCCTCCTCCTGACCTACCACCATGGCAGCAGCCCTCACTTGGCCCGGGGAGAGCACCTAGAAGTGGGTTCGTGGTTTGGTGATGGAAAAAAAAAAACGGCAACAGCCCATCTTCCATAGGATGCTCCGTTCTCAGTTCTATGCTGCTGACAGAGCATCACCTGTTCCGTTGCCCGGAAGAAGGCCATCTATGGCTACAATATGCAAATGAGGGCCTTTTCCCAGGAACCCCAGGGTTCAGTCTCCCACCGAAACCCCACCCACCCATTCCTTTATTCTGTTGTTGAACCCAATTAAGAAAGCCCCAGCAAGCTGGAGCATGCAAAAATTGCCACAAAACTCAGTTTTGCTCCTCTCCACGGAAATCTTTAGTAAAAGGCGAAAGATTTTTACATTCTGAAGAGAAGCCAGAGTATACTGTGCAAAGGCCTCCTCCTGACCTACCACCATGGCAGCAGCCCTCACTTGGCCCGGGGAGAGCACCTAGAAGTGGGTTCGTGGTTTGGTGATGGAAAAACAAAAACGACAACAGCCCATCTTCCACAGGCTGCTCCGTTCTCAGTTCTATGCTGCTGACAGAGCATCACCTGTTCCGTTGCCCGGAAGAAGGCCATCCATGGCTACAATATGCAAATGAGGGCCTCTTCCCAGCAACCCCAGGGTTCAGTCTCTCACCGAAACCCCACCCACCCATTCCTTTATTCTGTTGTTGAACCCAATTAAGGAAGCCCCAGCAAGCTGGAGCATGCAAAAATTGCCACAAAACTCAGTTTTGCTCCTCTCCACGGAAATCTTTAGTAAAAGGCGAAAGATTTTTACGTTCTGAAGAGAAGCCAGAGTATACTGGGCAAAGGCCTCCTCCTGACCTACCACCATGGCAGCAGCCCTCACTTGGCCCGGGGAGAGCACCTAGAAGTGGGTTCGTGGTTTGGTGATGGAAAAACAAAAACGGCAACAGCCCATCTTCCACAGGATGCTCCGTTCTCAGTTCTATGCTGCTGACAGAGCATCACCTGTTCCGTTGCCCGGAAGAAGGCCATCTATGGCTACAATATGCAAATGAGGGCCTTTTCCCAGGAACCCCAAGGTTCAGTCTCCCACCGAAACCCCACCTACCCATTCCTTTATTCTGTTGTTGAACCCAATTAAGAAAGCCCCAGCAAGCCGGAGCACGCAAAAATTGCCACAAAACTCAGTTTTGCTCCTCTCCACGGAAATCTTTAGTAAAAGGCGAAAGATTTTTACATTCTGAAGAGAAGCCAGAGTATACTGTGCAAAGGCCTCCTCCTGACCTACCACCATGGCAGCAGCCCTCACTTGGCCCGGGGAGAGCACCTAGAAGTGGGTTCGTGGTTTGGTGATGGAAAAACAAAAACGGCAACAGCCCATCTTCCACAGGCTGCTCCGTTCTCAGTTCTATGCTGCTGACAGAGCATCACCTGTTCCGTTACCCGGAAGAAGGCCATCCATGGCTACAATATGCAAATGAGGGCCTCTTCCCAGCAACCCCAGGGTTCAGTCTCCCACCGAAACCCCACCCACCCATTCCTTTATTCTGTTGTTGAACCCAATTAAGAAAGCCCCATCAAGCTGGAGCATGCAAAAATTGCCACAAAACTCAGTTTTGCTCCTCTCCACGGAAATCTTTAGTAAAAGGCGAAAGATTTTTACGTTCTGAAGAGAAGCCAGAATATACTGGGCAAGGGCCTCCTCCTGACCTACCACCATGGCAGCAGCCCTCACTTGGCCCGGGGACAGCACCTAGAAGTGGGTTCGTGGTTTGGTGATGGAAAAACAAAAACGGCAACAGCCCATCTTCCACAGGCTGCTCCGTTCTCAGTTCTATGCTGCTGACAGAGCATCACCTGTTCCGTTGCCCGGAAGAAGGCCATCCATGGCTACAATATGCAAATGAGGGCCTCTTCCCAGCAACCCCAGGGTTCAGTCTCCCACCGAAACCCCACCCACCCATTACTTTATTCTGTTGTTGAACCCAATTAAGGAAGCCCCAGCAAGCTGGAGCATGCAAAAATTGCCACAAAACTCAGTTTTGCTCCTCTCCACGGAAATCTTTAGTAAAAGGCGAAAGATTTTTACGTTCTGAAGAGAAGCCAGAGTATGCTGGGCAAAGGCCTCCTCCTGACCTACCACCATGGCAGCAGCCCTCACTTGGCCCGGGGAGAGCACCTAGAAGTGGGTTCGTGGTTTGGTGATGGAAAAACAAAAACGGCAACAGCCCATCTTCCACAGGATGCTCCGTTCTCAGTTCTATGCTGCTGACAGAGCATCACCTGTTCCGTTGCCCGGAAGAAGGCCATCCATGGCTACAATATGCAAATGAGGGCCTTTTCCCAGGAACCCCAGGGTTCAGTCTCCCACCGAAACCCCACCCACCCATTACTTTATTCTGTTGTTGAACCCAATTAAGAAAGCCCCAGCAAGCTGGAGAATGCAAAAATTGCCACAAAACTCAGTTTTGCTCCTCTCCACGGAAATCTTTAGTAAAAGGCGAAAGATTTTTACGTTCTGAAGAGAAGCCAGAATATACTGGGCAAGGGCCTCCTCCTGACCTACCACCATGGCAGCAGCCCTCACTTGGCCCGGGGAGAGCACCTAGAAGTGGGTTCGTGGTTTGGTGATGGAAAAACAAAAACGGCAACAGCCCATCTTCCACAGGATGCTCCGTTCTCAGTTCTATGCTGCTGACAGAGCATCACCTGTTCCGTTGCCCGGAAGAAGGCCATCTATGGCTACAATATGCAAATGAGGGCCTCTTCCCAGCAACCCCAGGGTTCAGTCTCCCACCGAAACCCCACCCACCCATTACTTTATTCTGTTGTTGAACCCAATTAAGGAAGCCCCAGCAAGCTGGAGCATGCAAAAATTGCCACAAAACTCAGTTTTGCTCCTCTCCACGGAAATCTTTAGTAAAAGGCGAAAGATTTTTACGTTCTGAAGTGAAGCCAGAGTATACTGTGCAAAGGCCTCCTCCTGACCTACCACCATGGCAGCAGCCCTCACTTGGCCCAGGGAGAGCAACTAGAAGTGGGTTCGTGGTATGGTGATGGAAAAACAAAAACGGCAACAGCCCATCTTCCACAGGCTGCTCCGTTCTCAGTTCTATGCTGCTGACAGAGCATCACCTGTTCCGTTGCCCGGAAGAAGGCCATCTATGGCTACAATATGCAAATGAGGGCCTCTTCCCAGCAACCCCAGGGTTCAGTCTCCCACCGAAACCCCACCCACCCATTACTTTATTCTGTTGTTGAACCCAATTAAGGAAGCCCCAGCAAGCTGGAGCATGCAAAAATTGCCACAAAACTCAGTTTTGCTCCTCTCCACGGAAATCTTTAGTAAAAGGCGAAAGATTTTTACGTTCTGAAGAGAAGCCATAGTATATTGGGCAAGGGCCTCCTCCTGACCTACCACCATGGCAGCAGCCCTCACTTGGCCCGGGAAGAGCACCTAGAAGTGGGTTCGTGGTTTGTTGATGGAAAAACAAAAACGGCAACAGCCCATCTTCCACAGGCTGCTCCGTTCTCAGTTCTATGCTGCTGACAGAACATCACCTGTTCCGTTGCCCGGAAGAAGGCCATCCATGGCTACAATATGCAAATGAGGGCCTTTTCCCAGCAACCCCAGGGTTCAGTCTCCCACCGAAACCCCACCCACCCACTCCTTTATTCTGTTGTTGAACCCAATTAAGGAAGCCCCAGCAAGCTGGAGCATGCAAAAATTGCCACAAAACTCAGTTTTGCTCCTCTCCACGGAAATCTTTAGTAAAAGGCGAAAGATTTTTACGTTCTGAAGAGAAGCCAGAGTATACTGGGCAAGGGCCTCCTCCTGACCTACCACCATGGCAGCAGCCCTCACTTGGCCCGGGGAGAGCACCTAGAAGTGGGTTCGTGGTTTGGTGATGGAAAAACAAAAACGGCAACAGCCCATCTTCCACAGGATGCTCCGTTCTCAGTTCTATGCTGCTGACAGAGCATCACCTGTTCCGTTGCCCGGAAGAAGGCCATCTATGGCTACAATATGCAAATGAGGGCCTCTTCCCAGCAACCCCAGGGTTCAGTCTCCCACCGAAACCCCACCCACCCATCACTTTATTCTGTTGTTGAACCCAATTAAGGAAGCCCCAGCAAGCTGGAGCATGCAAAAATTGCCACAAAACTCAGTTTTGCTCCTCTCCACGGAAATCTTTAGTAAAAGGCGAAAGATTTTTACGTTCTGAAGAGAAGCCAGAGTATGCTGGGCAAAGGCCTCCTCCTGACCTACCACCATGGCAGCAGCCCTCACTTGGCCCGGGGAGAGCACCTAGAAGTGGGTTCGTGGTTTGGTGATGGAAAAACAAAAACGGCAACAGCCCATCTTCCACAGGATGCTCCGTTCTCAGTTCTATGCTGCTGACAGAGCATCACCTGTTCCGTTGCCCGGAAGAAGGCCATCCATGGCTACAATATGCAAATGAGGGCCTTTTCCCAGGAACCCCAGGGTTCAGTCTCCCACCGAAACCCCACCCACCCATTCCTTTATTCTGTTGTTGAACCCAATTAAGGAAGCCCCAGCAAGCTGGAGCATGCAAAAATTGC
This sequence comes from Ranitomeya imitator, assembly GCF_032444005.1. Taxonomy (NCBI): domain Eukaryota; kingdom Metazoa; phylum Chordata; class Amphibia; order Anura; family Dendrobatidae; genus Ranitomeya; species Ranitomeya imitator. The sequence continues at coordinate 108,879,161 of NC_091286.1, forward strand.
CACAAAACTCAGTTTTGCTCCTCTCCACGGAAATCTTTAGTAAAAGGCGAAAGATTTTTACGTTCTGAAGTGAAGCCAGAGTATACTGTGCAAAGGCCTCCTCCTGACCTACCACCATGGCAGCAGCCCTCACTTGGCCCAGGGAGAGCAACTAGAAGTGGGTTCGTGGTATGGTGATGGAAAAACAAAAACGGCAACAGCCCATCTTCCACAGGCTGCTCCGTTCTCAGTTCTATGCTGCTGACAGAGCATCACCTGTTCCGTTGCCCGGAAGAAGGCCATCCATGGCTACAATATGCAAATGAGGGCCTCTTCCCCGCAACCCCAGGGTTCAGTCTCCCACCGAAACCCCAAACACCCATTACTTTATTCTATTGTTGAACCCAATTAAGGAAGCCCCAGCAAGCTGGAGCATGCAAAAATTGCCACAAAACTCAGTTTTGCTCCTCTCCACGGAAATCTTTAGTAAAAGGCGAAAGATTTTTACGTTCTGAAGAGAAGCCATAGTATATTGGGCAAGGGCCTCCTCCTGACCTACCACCATGGCAGCAGCCCTCACTTGGCCCGGGGAGAGCACCTAGAAGTGGGTTCGTGGTTTGTTGATGGAAAAACAAAAACGGCAACAGCCAATCTTCCACAGGCTGCTCCGTTCTCAGTTCTATGCTGCTGACAGAACATCACCTGTTCCGTTGCCCGGAAGAAGGCCATCCATGGCTACAATATGCAAATGAGGGCCTTTTCCCAGCAACCCCAGGGTTCAGTCTCCCACCGAAACCCCACCCACCCACTCCTTTATTCTGTTGTTGAACCCAATTAAGGAAGCCCCAGCAAGCTGGAGCATGCAAAAATTGCCACAAAACTCAGTTTTGCTCCTCTCCACTGAAATCTTTAGTAAAAGGCGAAAGATTTTTACGTTCTGAAGAGAAGCCAGAGTATACTGGGCAAGGGCCTCCTCCTGACCTACCACCATGGCAGCAGCCCTCACTTGGCCCGGGGAGAGCACCTAGAAGTGGGTTCGTGGTTTGGTGATGGAAAAACAAAAACAGCAACAGCCCATCTTCCACAGGCTGCTCCATTCTCACTTCTATGCTGCTGACAGAGCATCACCTGTTCCGTTGCCCGGAAGAAGGCCATCCATGGCTACAATATGCAAATGAGGGCCTCTTCCCAGCAACCCCAGGGTTCAGTCTCCCACCGAAACCCCACCCACCCATTACTTTATTCTGTTGTTGAACCCAATTAAGGAAGCCCCAGCAAGTTGGAGCATGCAAAAATTGCCACAAAACTCAGTTTTGCTCCTCTCCACGGAAATCTTTAGTAAAAGGCGAAAGATTTTTACGTTCTGAAGAGAAGCCATAGTATATTGGGCAAGGGCCTCCTCCTGACCTACCACCATGGCAGCAGCCCTCACTTGGCCCGGGGAGAGCACCTAGAAGTGGGTTCGTGGTTTGGTGATGGAAAAACAAAAACGGCAACAGCCCATCTTCCACAGGCTGCTCCGTTCTCAGTTCTATGCTGCTGACAGAACATCACCTGTTCCGTTGCCCGGAAGAAGGCCATCCATGGCTACAATATGCAAATGAGGGCCTTTTCCCAGCAACCCCAGGGTTCAGTCTCCCACCGAAACCCCACCCACCCATTCCTTTATTCTGTTGTTGAACCCAATTAAGGAAGTCCCAGCAAGCTGGAGCATGCAAAAATTGCCACAAAACTCAGTTTTGCTCCTGTCCACGGAAATCTTTAGTAAAAGGCGAAAGATTTTTACGTTCTGAAGTGAAGCCAGAGTATACTGTGCAAAGGCCTCCTCCTGACCTACCACCATGGCAGCAGCCCTCACTTGGCCCGGGGAGAGCAACTAGAAGTGGGTTCGTGGTATGGTGATGGAAAAACAAAAACGGCAACAGCCCATCTTCCACAGGCTGCTCCGTTCTCAGTTCTATGCTGCTGACAGAGCATCACCTGTTCCGTTGCCCAGAAGAAAGCCATCCATGGCTACAATATGCAAATGAGGGCCTCTTCCCCGCAACCCCAGGGTTCACTCTCCCACCAAAACCCCAAACACCCATTACTTTATTCTATTGTTGAACCCAATTAAGG